>NC_138784.1:31820085-32420085 GCF_965178545.1 Coloeus monedula | reverse complement strand
TAATCTCAGCCTAGAGTATTTGTCATATATATATTTGCCACCAGTCTAAGTGGAGATATGTCTACAATACATCCTTAAGAAGGGGCTAGGAGAACTTCCCAGGTCACAGCTCTCAGCTCTGATGGGTCTTCTGGCCACTCCCTTACCCCACACTGAGATAAATGCCAAGGTATGAAATCCCATCCTTCCATGCCGTCACATTCAGGCAAAAAAAAAAGGAATCATGAGGCAAGAAGGGGAATTTCAAAGTGTACAACCAATTCCCAGTCTACAGGACTGCAGGGAGTATCTGTATGTCTTCCTGCTCTGCAGGCTGGACACGATCACTGTGACCTTGTCTCTGACAGCACCAAGCCAGTGCCGCAGTGGGTTATCTGCCAGTACAGTCAGAGACAAATTGCTTTTGTCCTGATGGCAGTTTTCCTGTAATTCTGCTCAACCAAAAGAGTTTTTTTCCATTTCTACATAAGTTAAACCATGACCAACACTAACTACACTGCAAGGAGGCAGAAATAGCAATAATGTCATGGGTTAAACCTGCAAAACTATTTTATTTGTTTATTGATTCCATCCCAAGTAGCAGTGGATTGTTTGTGGGAAGGGTGAGGTAGAAGCATGATGCTCCAGTAGATAACCCAAGCTGAGTAATTTATAACAAGGCATGAGCTTCCACTTGCATTCATCCTGTGCTTCCTGGTTTTCTTATATGCATAAATAAAGCAAGTTTCTTTGGAGCTTTGGCAAGCCTGGCAAATCTTTCCAGCAGAAGATTTTCAAATTATTTTCCCTTCCAGTTCTGCCAGTAAGTACACCCACTGAAAAGATAGCAGAATGTTTATAAGGAAAGGGTGACAGCAGAGTAGCAATCTCTTAATATCCTTCTCCAGACATACCCTTCAATGACCAGAAAACTTTTTATTCTCGGAAATTTTAAAAGCAGAGGATGCATCTGACAAAGATCAAGGGGGACATGGCAGTGTAAAGGGCTGCCAGAACAGAGAGGTACTGAGCATAGAACTGATGACCAAGCTGAATCTGCTATAGAAAGTTTAAGATTTATTGATTGAAAGACTCTGAGGCAGTACTACAATGATACAGAAATACACGTTAAAAGATAGTGCTAAGCATTATAAAAGGCCCTGTATCTCAGCTGGGAAGTGATGTTTCTAGAAAAGACTGTCAAACTTCTTTCCCTTCAGTAGATGTTTCCTTTGTCTCGCTAACTAAACTGTCCTGTCTGCTCATACTGAGACAAACACCATAAAGCTGGTGCCACTTCTAGGTGGACAGAAGGCAGTCAAAAGCCAAAGTAAAAAGCATCTTAACAAAACAATAATGCGACCACTATGTATTGAACTCTTAGTATCTGGTTTATACTAGTATGAAATACATTTAAGAGGCAAAGTTTGAAAAGCAAGTATCTAACAAGGAAATTTTTTTTTGTTTTCCTCATTTTCCCTCTGTTTCCTGAATATATTGTATTATTTAAATATCTTGCAAGATAGACAGTGTTCTCCCTCAATTTAAATCCTGGCAAAAGAGCATTAGAAAAAGTGACAAGACTATCATTAGAACTAAAGGGTCACACTAGTAGCTTGTTACTTCATTTTCATGACAAAGATTGCATATGACATTTAATACCCAACATCTTTCAAGAAATACAGTGAAGTGCTCCACCATTTTGACCTTTTCTTTGGTCCTTATTTCTGATAGGCTTATCCATTCCACTCTTTCCCAGGCATTATAGCCCTATCAATCAAGGAAATAGAGATTACAGTCCACTGTGAAACAATGCATATTTAAAGGAGGAGCCATTAAGGTTTTAGGCCCCACATTTTCTGCGGCTTAGAGTTGTTATGAATAGGTCACTAGAAAATGTTTCCTTTTAATTATTCTTCTCCAGCCTATTGCAATAAATTATATAATTATAAATAATAAAGTCTTCAGGATTGGCAAAGATACTGTGGCCACAGCACCTAACAACATCCCTAGGCAATGGGTTTGCATCAGGATTGGATTTGGCACAACTAAACCAAGAATGATCACTGAAAGGCAGTGGCTTTTGCACATTTCCAGATCAACCTTTGTGATACAGCAGATTTCTTTCTCTTTTGTTCTCACTCCCTTTCTGCATCCTCTGTGTATATTTTAGGGGGAAGGCAGGCAAAATTGAAATAACTTTGAAAATATCCACTTGTAAAAAGTATTAATTAGTAACAGCTAGTTCTTTTGGTGGCAGTTTTCAACTGCAGGTCTCAAAACACTTCTCAGAAGTGGGAAGGGGTATTTTTAGGAATTCCCTGTGTTTGATCCAGAGTCCACTGTGGAGCCAGGAATGGAATACAGTGTTCCCCATTCCCCATGCTGTGCTACTCCCTAGGAACCAAAATCATTACTGAAATTGTGCTGATAAGAACATACATTTGGGTTTGTAGAATGGTAACAGGAAACAATGAGGAGCACTATAGAGGACCATCTGCTTCTCCTGTATTCACTGCTGCTGTATTTTCTCACAAAAGAAATAGTGAGCTGTAAACTGCAATTTACAGCAATGACAAATAGATCAAGGAGTTTATGGTCAGTAGTGACTGTCATCAGCTCTGAATTGTGCTCTGTGGTGACCAAATTCTTAGCCACAGCACTGAAGATACAGTGAAGTACCATTGAAGTTGCCAGCAGACTGTGCTCCGTTCAAGCAGCTCAGCAAACAAAATGGATTACATTCATACAGAGGAGGAAAGGAACATAAAATAGGACGTGGACAAATGGGAACTTCAGGGAAGGGATTTTCAAAATGCACAGAGAGCTCTAAAGAGAGCCTGATTGAAAAACTTCAACCTGAAAAAGGGGGAGGGGGGAAAGAAACCATTGCCTATGCAAAGTCAGCAGCACGTACATGCCACGGATACAACTTTGCAGTGAGGGCTGTATTTGCTCTTCGGTGTAGTCACCTATTACATGTTGGACTCAGCACCCCGTGAGGTTTAAGGAGGCACAGGAAGCTGTATGAGCAGACTGTGATGTTGCATGAGAACTGGCCACAGTTACAATGAGGGCAGGACCAAGGGAGTGAAGGGGGAATTCTCTTCTTCCCGCCCTAAGTTGCTCAGTCTTTGGTAGCATGACAGTCATTGGCTCTTCCAGAAAATGCCAGTACTGTTTATTGTGTCTGCTTTCTGTCTAAGCTAGGTCGAAGATTCACTAAGAATTACTTTTAAAACTTGAACTTTACTAGAAATCTTGTTCTTCAAAACTGTTCTCTTTATGGGAACTTGTTGGCTTGGATTAAATTTTCAGCAGGAAAAATTTTAGGGTTCAAATTGTTGAGGTTTCAAGAGTTTCAAGAGTTCAAGAGCCAAAATACTCTGCATAGGGTACTCAGCTGAGATTTTGGAGATTTTAGCTCAAGGGTGTTACCCCTGCTCCAAAAACAGAATCTTTAACTTAAATTATGGGGTAGAGGCTAATCCTTGGTGTTGTGCTGTCCTCCCCTTATCCTTCTCCATCAAAAAAAAATAAACAGCCAAAGCCCAAAAACTCCAACCCAAAAATAATTCTTTGAAACAATTTTACATGTTATTCTCCATTCATTTCAGTGCTACCATGTAGCTGACTTTGCTGCTGGGTTTCCATGGCCATTAAGGGAACATTTTTGTGCATGTTTTATGCACAGAACAAATGTTCTTGTTGCTTGCTCACTTCTCAAGTTGATGGCAAATATCATCTGCATTCTAAAAATCATCACAGCCTTCAACACTCAACATTTTCTGTCTTCTCTCTTTCTGCTTTACATCCAAGGACTCTGTTTTTATTAATATATTGCTTACTGTTCCCCAGGTAATAATATCTCAGTCCCTTCAAAAGTAAAAAAATTAATCAGAAGAGATGTTAAAACTTTTCTTGACCTTTAGAAACATTCTGTCCTTTTCTCTTCGCATTAAAATACTGTCCAAGAGGTGATTTAACTTTGTTTCCTGAGGAATATTTGTTTTTTCATTGTTGCTTTTATATTTTCTATGTTTCTGTTTGATTGAGTTGTTTGCTGTAGGTGGTTTTCAGACCTTTTTTTTTCAGAGTGGGTAAACAAAGTAATCAATGTTGTGAGTGACATTCTTGTCATGAAAAGGTTTTTCTCCGAAGAAGGTTTATGTAGCCTTCACTAGATAGGGGACTTAGTCTAACAGTGAGATGCAAGTTTAACCAAATTTTAGTTAAAAATTCAGGTAACCACTGGGGGAATTTATTCAGTAAGTGGATCCCCTCAGCCAAGTGTTCTTGCTACCAGCTCTCCTGTGTTTCACTTTGTGCTTTTTGAACCCCAGCTGTAGCAATCCCAGCATTCACCCGTCAGCAAAATTCAAGTCCATGATTCAATCTTTTTTAGGCCTCATTCTCCCTGCATCTTGAGTGCCACAGCTCCTGGAGAAGTGTCCTGGGCAGGGGAAAGGCTTGACACAGGAGAGCAGCAGCCTGCCTTCCCACCCCTGGAGCAGAGAGACGGGGAACCTTCCCCAAAACACTACACAGGAATAGGTGCTGAACCTCTCCCCTGCAACTCCAGCAGCCAAGGATGGAGGCCGTCTGAGCTCTCAGGTGATGGCCTCTGTAAAGCACAGATCCTTGCAGCATATTTTTTTTCTTAGTTTGGGTTTTCTTTTGTTTTTTTATGGTTTGTTGTTTTTTTTAACTACAGCATAATTTATGTGTGGAACACTCTGGGACTTGATAACACTCAGCCTGCAGGCTCATGCCTGAGAATGCACCTAAGCATAAATTATTGCACAATAATTCAAGCCCTGTCTGGTCTAATTGCTTAATAAAATTAACATTGTGATATGAACCAAAATGTCTTGAAATGAAATTGCACTTTTTCAAGAGTTCAACTAAAAGAAAAAAACCCCAACCACTCAACCAAAAAAAAGAGTTTTTATGAGTGAGGTAAATATAACTCTCTTTCATCTCAAGCCTTTCTTTTTCCTTTTTTTACAAGCCAGCAACTTAGTTGCTTTTGTTCTTCAAGTAATGTGAGAAGCCTTTTAATACATATTCTGGTTTCATCATTCAGAAAGAAGCAAAGCAAAACCAGAAAGTTGCATGTGTTCTTGGATTTTACCTTTAATGAAAAATACCTTTTCCACAGTATTTTGTAACACCAGCAGGAAAAGGAATAGTACAGTGTTCTGAAGAAAATACCTAGGAGACAGGAACTTCTCTGCCACCCTCTTTCTAAAAAGTTCCCAAAACTGAAGTGATGCAGGAGTTCCTCAGTGCTGTCTTGGTGACAAACCAGGGGGGTCTCTGCTCCTCTTAAATTAAAATGTGTATAAATGTACACCAGCACATAAGGAAACCCTAACATTGTGCTGACAAGGAGTGTGAGGAAGACTGACTGAAGAAGCAGAGCCATGCAATATCTGCTAGATTGACAGGAAGGCTTGAGAATTAAAGGTAGTAAAGCACTTGTGTCAGGCAGCTTATTTGCTCTTTTATATCTGCAGGAATATGGAAAATCTGGCCTTTACTGGAGAAGTCAGCCTCTCACAGGGTCCAAGTATACAACCTTCTGCAGCTCAAGAAATTCTATCAGCTGCACAGACACAGATTATGCAAACAGTTTCTCATATGCATAACTTGCAACTAAAGTTACAGAACTTCATTTTATACAGCTTCAATGGAAAAGATGCATTTAATTCTTCGGCTAAAGCGCCAAACCCATGTTCATAATTTTGGGTGGTTTTATTTCTTAACTGGAATCATCCTCTCTCTCGCCAGATAAGCAGTGATTACACTGCTCATACCAATTCATGTCAAGACAGGAAGATTGTTTAAAACAATCTATGTCATGGTTAATACACTAAGCCTCTGAGTGGTTCCATGGAGTTTATTTTACAAATGAACTGAATGTCCTTACAATAAAAAGTCTGAGTCTGAAAGTAGATATTTATTAAGGTAGCCCTAAGGAACCGCAACACAGTAACTACTGAGAGACACAACACAAAAAAGAAATAGATGTCTAGAAGTGCAACTGAGTGAAATAAAAAAAGCAAGAGTGTCCTTTTGTCAACCTCCTGTATGTGCTGGAATGAAAAAAGGGCATTTGAATCAGAATCAAAGACAGAGAACTGCTGGGTCTGCTCTCTACATGTCTTTGAACCGGCCTAAGCATGCCTCAGTCTAGGCTGGGAGACATGCATATACTAGCTTGAGGATTTCACAATTATGAAAACTAAGAAGCCTTTTGTGTATTTTGTTTAGTTAAATGTAGGACCATACACACCTTGTGAAAGGGGTTTTGAACAAATCTTCATGTAGCTTCCAAAGGCAAGTAAACAGAGAGACACTGACTGGTTCATCTCTCCAGTCAGGAGACTGGGAAAGCAAACAACTTTCTTTCAGGTGCTACTTTTTAAATGGGATATTTTCAATGTAAACTCTACAAGATCTTCCTGTGGCCTTGAAAGAACTCCCTTAGGTGTTCCGACTAGGATGTCTTGGTCACCATTTTTGGGAGATGCCGTGATACAATTATTAGTATTCATCGTCAGGTCTGGAGACAGAGAAGCAACAGGACAGTCAGTGCAACTATGCCAGGGTGCTAATACAAAACAGAAATAAAGGCACAATTTCCACAATGGAGAAGAGTCCAGTGTGAGTAGCTTGGAAAAAATCAAAAGCCTTGAACAGAATGAAGAAAAGAATTAGGTCACTGAGTCTGAGCCAGGAAAAAATACACACAAGAGGAAATTAGAACAGCAGAAGTATTTCATATTAGTTCATCCAAAGATTTAACGTGCATGGACAGCACTGTGTTCTGTCTCCTGGAAAGCTATTACGGGCAGGAAAGATTGTTAGGAATTCCTATGCCATGTCCGCAATGTAACCAGTCCTACCCAACAAATTACATATGTGGCAGTATACATATGATACGAGATAGACTTTAAAGCCTGAAAGCTGAATGCTGAACTCGCCCCAATGAGAAACAGCACAAAGCCTGCTTGTTAACCCTTTCATGCTGTACATTACACACAACCATCAAGATTGCAAAGAATTACCCAACATTGTTATTCTCCTCACTGCACATGTGGAAATTTAATTATGTTAATGTTTTAACACAATAAAATCACTGCCTCAGATGCTGGAAAGAAGTTGCTGTTGTTTCCAAGGATTCTTTTTTTTTTTTTTTTTTGCAGAAGGTGGAGTATAGGACATGATAAGTAACAGCTTGTAGAAGCCTTTCCCTGGTGCATGAAGGGTAATAAACAATTGGAAACAATCTGCACAGAATTACCACAGGAAGATTGTGTTTGTTCAGCCTGATTGCCATCTGTGATGAATAAGACTTGATAAGGGAAGAACAGTAAATTTAACTCAATTTCCATAAGGCTATTGACATATTCTTTCACTGTGTCCTCAGAGCTGAGGAGATGTGAGGAGATGGATGGACATGAACTGGGAAGAACTTCTGGACTGTTGGGCTTGAAGGCTTGTACTCAGTGGTGCAAAGTACAGCTGGTGGCCAGTTATGAGTGTGTTCTGTGATTCAGTTCTGGGGCATTATATCTAACAGCAACCTGAGTGATGTGAAGAAGGACACCCTTAGCACCCTCATGGATGACACCAAACTGGAGTACAGGGTCATCTTTCAAAAGGAACCAAAGTCAGGAGGTATGAACTAGGCAGAAGGCCATGATGCTGAATAAAGGGAAACACAAAGTCCTGCACCTGAGATGGAATAACCTCTGGCAGCAACAGAGGCTGGGACCTGTGTGGTTAGATAGCAGCTCTGCAGAAAATATTCTGGTGGATCACAGTGGACAAGTTGAACATGAATGAGTGGATTATTATTGCAGCAAGAGAAGCAGTAAGTCATAGGCAGTGTTTATTTCCTTTTATTTATCACTTATGAGCTCGTATCTGGAATATTCTGTATGGTTTGGGACCCTTCCATGCAAGGCAAACTAGAGAGAGTTCTCTGGAGGGCCAAAGAGAGAATAATGGCTCTAAAGTGTAGAAAGGAGAAGCTAAAGGAACTGGATTTATTTAGCTGGAGAAAAAAGGCGTAAAGAGGACTGTCCTCCACTGCCTGAAAGGGATCATAGAGGGCAGCTCTCTGAGGTGCACAATTTAAGGACAAAATGCAGTGAGTGGTCACACACTTCAGAAAAGGACATTTCAATACGGGTAGTGGAGCACTGAAAGAGGGGCCCTGAGAACAGTGGGTTGTCCTTTCTTTGAGATCCAAAGTGCTCACCTGTACAAGGCCCTGAGCAAACTGACCTAACTTAGGAAGTTGGCCCTGCCCTAAATGGGGAGATGGACTAGATGATTTCTTTCTGACCTAATTTTTTCTGTGGTCCTATGATAAAAAATACTATGTGCCTAGAAAGCCTAAAGCCTGTATCACACATAAACTCAGCCTCACTACCTTGGTGTATGGTGTATGTCCCAGTAGGAAAGCTCTTCTCACAGCTAGTATCTGGTGATTATGGGAATGTCCATGCTTTTGGAGAAAGCAACACCTATGAAGTGGTTGTAGCACTTCAAAAGCCCTTTGAATTCACAAATCTTATCTTGCAGAAAATATTCTAACCCCCGAGCAATTCACCCCAGTTCAAAAGAGAGCTGCTCTGCAATTCATTTTCTGAAGCCTCTGTTGAAATAAGCCAACATACAAGAAAAAATGTAAGAATTGTATGGGCAAGAGAACAAGCAAGTAGGGACTGACTCTACAGTCAATTGATTAAGGCATTGAAGTAAGTGAAAAAAGAACTGGTGACAATTAGAAAAGGGTAAGATGAGAAGGTCTCTGCTCCCAAGCACATTCATGTATTTTGTACGTGAGAATCATCAATTAAATGATCCAGTGAGAACAGAAAAACACCTACATCTCTTCCAGCTGAGATAATTTTTGCATCTCCTCACCAGACAATAATAAGGGAAAGAAAGAGAAAGAAAGTGAGAACTTACACTGAAGAGGCTGGAGAATTGAATTCTGTCCCTTTTTCAGCCATAGACTATCGATGTGATACAAGGTCTGTCCCTCAAATCAACATTTCACAGGCAGTGAGCTGTAACAGGAGTCCTTTGCTTGACACCTTGAGATCTAATACAGAGCACTGGTCCATTTCCAAGTGTAGCTGGAGCCAGTGTGAGCTGTGTCGTGACCACAGGCTACAGCTATTTAGTGCTCCCAGGACCACTCACTGCTCCCAAGACCAACTGCATGGAGTGCATCTGTCCATTCTCAGCTTCCAAAAGAGCATGGACTTCTCCACAGTTTCTGCTGTGACTAGTTCCTGGCCTTGCTTGACTCCTGTGCTCAGGAATTGCCAGAGGAATTGGTATGAGCCAAAACTATGTCAGGAACTGTTTTAAGAATTCAGAACAGGGTTTGAGTGGTCACCAGAGCATAAGGCTTACAGTCACACATGGAACAATGAGAAAAAGTAAAATATTGAATAAAGGTTGTGACGCAAGTGCTGTCCTCCTCAGTTAGTAAACATGCCTTTCCTCTGCTACCCTTCCAAGTTAGGCTTTCAAGTCTTCTGTCTTTCCTTTCTTTTCTGAGCTGTTTAGTATGTGTGTGAGATAAGATCTCTGTGCGCTACTGATCAAAATCAGTAAGATACCCCATTAATCCTCCTGCCTGTCTTTATCTGTTGCAGCATTTTAAACTTCTATTCCAAACTCTTTGTGTAAGGACTCACTTCATCTCATATTTTATGGCATGAAATGCAGTCAGGACCCAAAAC
This sequence comes from Coloeus monedula, assembly GCF_965178545.1. Lineage (NCBI taxonomy): Eukaryota > Metazoa > Chordata > Aves > Passeriformes > Corvidae > Coloeus > Coloeus monedula. Next base: position 32,410,333 of record NC_138784.1, on the reverse strand, counting down.
AGGCTAGAACTGCTTTATAATGAAGATTTTCAAAAGTGATAACAATGTTTTTGAACAACTGCGTGTGTAAGACAGATGTGATGCTTTAAATTATTCCATTCTTTAATAAACACTTAGTTTTGTTTCTCAGTTCATGAAGTCTGTCTTAAATATTTTTAATGCTGATTTAGATCATCAAATGGGACAAAAATCTTGCAGCTCCCCAGTTCAGGGGATCTAGGATAGTGACTGAAGTATCTCCGAGGTGTCTCTAATTTGTACCATTTTAGTAACAATTCCTGTGAAGCAAAAGGAGATGTCCAGAAACACCAGCTTCTCGGTGTCGGACTAACATACCTCAAGCCTTTATGCTGTTTCATGTTTTTCCCAAAATATCTTCTTCTTGGAGCTGGCACAGGCCCTGGTATAATGGACTACTTCAGGCCTGTGTTACAGCTCCTTTGTGCTAACCTGCAGTGAGAAAACTGATAGGTCACACGTGTTGAATAAAGGGGTATCATTTATTTCTCTGTAAAAGCTATATTTGACTGTAACAGCAGACCTGTCAAAACTCAGACACTGCGTATCCTTGCTTCAGCTCCACAATTTCACATAGCAACTAAGAGGCCTGAGAGACCCAGTGCACAGGTCCCCAGTGCCTCGTGCACCACAATGGAAGCACATTCTTCCCTTTGTCAGAAATGCCCCATTCTGAAAGAAGAATCTTGCATGTGGATGGTATAATGGAAAATCCTTTTGTCATTAAAAAATGCCAAATTTTAGACAAAAGGAATTTTCAAAAAATGGTTTGGGAAAAATGGAAGTAAATCTCTACAAAATCTCAATCATCCATACTGCCAGCTGCTGTGAAATCAACAGAGGTGTGAGCCAAGTGGCTGGGGAGCCATCAATTCAGAGATCAGGAATGTGTCAGCCTCAGAAGCTGGGCATATCAAGGAGCCTTGAGCAGTAGAAGCCAGGCAGATCAGGAGATCTAGCTGGCAGAGAGCATTGGCTTCTTTATTGTCAACACTTTTTTCAGTAAAAAATACATTCCAGCATGTTTTTGACACAAACTAATCCTCATAAACCCACCAAAGACACGACTAAGTCACCCTAACTCTGCCAGATGTGAATTTCATTTGGAAGATGGTGGGAGTGAAGAAGGCTGGGGGAGCTGCTGTATCTTGAGGAAAGCAAGATATTGCCAGTAGGTCTCAAGTGCTCTTTGCTATTTATGGTGTTGCAGAGAAATCACTTCTCAGTAGCAGATTTTTGGTTTTTCCCCAGGGACTAAGAGGACCACAAGTAGAACAAAGTAGGATGACCTACCCTGTTCCTTTTGTCAGCCCAGGCTAGGGCAGTACAACTGCACTGCTGCGGGAGGTGGCCTCACTGCAGTTTAGGGCACTCACAGCTCAGGGCAGAGGTGAACGAAGGGGTGCCTAACAGCTGAGCATTTGTAACCTTGCTCCAGTTACCGAGCTTGTGAGCTTCTATGTCCTTCTTTCCTTCATAGAAGTTCCCTTGCTTTGCATGTTGACTCAGAGCTGCTGCAAGGCCAAAGCACTCTTTAACCCTATGAACAGTGTGTGCCTGGTAAGTCTGACTGTAGGATGATATTTTTTTCTGACTGAACAGAAACCAAACCAGTTTTGTTGGAATCCAAGAGTAACTTTGTTGTTACTGTAAAGTGCCAAGAAGACAGATTGCTCATGTGGGATAGGACATACAGGTTTGCCATGTATGACCATAACTTGAGCAAGTCCTTCAAGGCTTGACCTTACATTCCTTTCTTCTGTTTTGCTCTCCATCCTGCTTTCTCCTTTCTCCCTGGCCACTGATTCTATCTAGACATCATCATGTACCCCAAGAATAAGTCTTTATTTCCATCTCAGACTGTCTCAGTTCTTTCTATGGTTGCAGCCTCTCTGAATTCACATTATCCCCCACTTTAAGTGAAGGCCTGAAGCTCAAAAATCAATAGGGAAGTGCAAGAAAAGTAGCACAATCCAGACCTAGCCACAGGCAGCTCCTTTTATCTTCCTGAGATGAAATGTTATTTCTGTAGAGAGTGCCTTTTCATTTGGAATCCATCTTTTCAATGATGAAATAACACTTCTAAAAGCACCGCATCAGAGAGGATGGTTCTTTGGGGATACAGTGATAATAAGCAGCAAGTGACAGAGGATAATCTCAGCAAGCATTTAGTAAGGTAGGAAGCACAATACCTATTCAGCCTTTGAGTGGGAAGAAAACTTCAAACTGGGATTAAGCTGAATCTCTAGCATCCATGACATGTCTAAAAAAGGCAACCAGCTGCTGGGGCATGAAAGAGCTACCATCAGAAATTCAGAGACTCCAAAAGGCTCTGCACATTTTTCCTCCAGAAATACTAATCTTGGACAAAATATTAGTATGCAGTTAATTGTAGCTATTTTCCTCAGAGATATTAGCTTTCCATTTTCATGTCCAAAGCAAGAAGTTCTCTGTTCTTTGAGTCAATGAGATCTCTCACTTGGCCTTTCATATTTCTGAAAGATCCCATGACAATAGTGGGATCCATAGACTCTTTGAATTCTAGTGGCTTTGCCCCAGAGAGTGTATAATCCCACAGTTGTCATTAACATGAGTCATAATAAGAACCTAAAATTTTGGAAAACCAAAATTCCACTTTTTTCTCCTTTCTTAAATAAATAGGAGGAGCACAGATAAAAATAAAATGAATCAGATAAAGTTTTACTGTAAATAAGCAGTTCTGCCTCAGCTGCCATCAAGCATTTTGCTTCATATTCAGTCGTAGCACACCTGGGTGACTTATGTTTCCTTTAATTTCCTTGAAATTCCTGGAAAATAATATGTCTCATTATGTTCTGCAAAACAGTAGCATTTCTGTGAGATGCCCCAATGTATCTAATCATCACAATACCTTTCTTTTCTTTTCTTCACTAAAAGGAACAGACAGGCACAGAGGGTATTTAGCTTTTAAAAGAATAGTTGGCATTCAAACTTTAAAGTACTTCTATTATTTCAGCTAAGATGATTAATAGGAAACAACAGTTGTTTGGCATCTTGCATTTAAAACTGTACTGTGGAACACATCTTCAATTACTATGAAAAAAGCAGTGTACAAGGAATATACCATTAAATACATTTCAGTCAGGGAAAGAGCTGGTAAAATTTAAGGCAGATAGTTGTGTAAAATTCAGGTAATACTGGCATCATGGGGGCACGTTGTGGGGCTGTGCTGCACGTTGTTATTATTATAGTAAGAGAGGCCTTCAGCTTCAAATTCACAGCAAATGGGATACATTTAAATGAGACACTGAAGGGAATTAGCTGCAGGAAATGAATGCCAGGCAAGCCCATTCTAAACACAACATACCCAAACCCCTTGTCCGAAAAACAGTTAAGCTGGAAGTAGATATTCATTCATAACATCAAATTACATGGTTGCATGTGTGATCTCTGCTCTCAGCCATCACACACAGCCATGCATGCACTCACATACACACACAGAGAGAGCCAGGTAGTTCAAATGCATATGCAAAAAACATGCCGCTCATTTTTCCCTCACCACACATCTTAAATGGGTCACAATAATGAAAGCACATACACGAGGAAGCACATGAGCAGCTGTGCATGCCAGATATCGAACAAGCACAGGAGTGTGGAGGTAAAGCCCTAGTTTGGACTACCACAAAACCGAATGAAAATGCAAAGAAATTACACTTAGGATTTCACAATTTATCATTTGATATTCCAGTCCCATAAAGTCATTTGTGTGTGCGTAAGATGAAAAATAATGCACTATCAGAGATACAAGAGCTGAAACCAGAATCACTGGGTGTGGAGACTGATTGACAAGATATGGTTAAGAAAAGCTGTGTATTGCATAGATTTATAAGGAATTTAAGGACTGGAATCGCAATCTAGAAAATGGAAATTCTTAATTGCAGCAATTTGTAACAATTTTATGACCTCAGATATAGTGTTATAACACTAGAACTGATGGAGAATTAATCACCATAATCAAAAATAGTTGAATTTTCTTAACTTGCTCATGCTTGCTTATCTGTTCTGAGTGCATCTTCCTAGCCACTCAGCATCCAAACATATTGGAAGTATACTCCAGGAACACAAAGGGTAGATGTTATGACTTATTAACACAGTATTGAATGTGTGCAAATAGGCTCCAAGTTTGAAGATGATTTCCAGGATTTTTGTGGGTAGAATCCATGTATATGTATACCTCTTGATGTTAAAGTTCAGTATCTGCCATTAATGAGACAGATTGTGTGTTAAATACACATTTTGATCAAACTGTGCAGACTATTTCAGAGTTTTTAATTCACTACATTAAAATACATGTGAAAGTACAAATAAAATAGTGCTCTAGAGTTTAAAAATAGCAATTTAATTTCAGGGGGTTTGCCATTTTGGCATAGGACAGAAGGAGTGGGTGAGATAGTGTTTAATGACAAAATTATTAGCCAGATCTACAGTTAATATACATAAATAATTCATCTCCACACCAGAAATGTCTTTCTGAAAATCTACTGCATGACTTCCCTCTGTGTCAAACGTTACACACCATTATTTCAATGTTAATTGCAGAGGAGACCAGATAGAGGAGCTCAGAGTGCCTACTGTGCAAAGGAAAATTGTTTATCCTTTTCAGAATCATTAGTGCTTGACGTGGTAGAGGCTAAATACCATGAAGAACAGTGAATGGCTTTCAGTTGTTAGTGCTGATAAACAAGTCTACTGTTTATTTTTGTAATTAAAGCTAACCCACTCCTGTTAAACCTAGATATGCGTCAATCCATTGCTATATGTAAAGGAAGATGCTAGGTCACTCAGACCAACAGGAGAAAAAGACCAGAGAGCATTTAATCCATTTGGCCCAGAAAATAAGTTCTTCACTGGATAGGAAAATTAGTGAGCCTGCATGAGGAGCATTTTTGATTATTGTTAATTTGTTTTTTTCTGAGGCAAAGAACAGATTTTAAACTATTTATTACACTAGGGGTTTCTTTGGGACAGCTGAAAGCCAAGTGCTAAGTAAGTGCTGGAGAGACAGGCCTCTTTTTATCTAGGTACAGACTAGACCTGGAGAGCAGTACTTCATGCTTGCAGTCAGGTGTATCAGGACAACTAACCAGATCTGCAGGCAGGCTGAAATGAAAAACTGCAGTCTTTGTTTTGCCACAACCCGGGGCTGGAGATTTACATGTAACACAGCATCCACAGTGAACAAGATCAGATGATGCCTCTGCCTTTCTGAAGGAAACACATTTTTGTATTGCCTAAGAACTAAGCAAGAAAAAAATATTTATATGATTGAGGTCTATCTGTTGTAGTACAGTTAAAACATTGAGCGGACATGAAATTTGTATAGCCTTGTAGATAACTTTGGAAAGACACAGGACACATTTGAGAGGTATAAAGCTAAATGAGTTCATCACTAAAAGATCAGGACTGCTGTTTTGCAAAACAGTACATTTTTAATCAACACTTGGATAGTCCTGTGCCAGTGTCCCTGTCCCAGCTTCACCATTTCTCAAGGAAGTTCTAGAGCCTTTCTCTGCCCTTGTCCCTCTGCTCCTGATGTATGCTCTAGAACACTCAGCTCAATACACATACACAGACATTTTCCTTTCTCAAACACTACTTGATAAAATCTAGTTCTTTCTCATCACCCTAACAGACTACTAAATATTGTTTTCCCTCCCCGGGAAATTTTTCTTGTTTGTTGTCTGTGTGACGCCCTAATCAGCTTCATCACATGATCAAAGTCTTTTGTCTATGACCTCTTGTTGCTGGGGAAGCTGGTTAGGATGCTGCTCTGTATCCAGGTTGCCATCTCTTTGTACACATGGGCTGCCGCACGAGCTGGTGATCATCCCCCCTTTGAATTTCTGTCCCCTCTTAATATATAAGGCAGAGAAGGCAAATGATACTCAGGGCTGAAAAGGGGGCTGCAACTTGCAGCAGCTGCACACAGAAGAGATCCTAATAGAAAATAGAAATGATAGAAAAACACCATCATCTCTTCATTGCTACAGTACAACAATAGAGAGCAATTCAGTTTGGGCTAGATTAACAGACTGTGAATAGCACTGTTACAGCAGTGTGATGCACATGGTTTCTGCCTCAGCTACATTATGAAAACACTGTCATGCTTATGAAGCCCCTGTGAGGCTTTAGCTAATTTTAAGAGTGTAAAAGAAGAAGTAACTGATATCAAGAGATATATTCCAGGGTTACTGTCCCCAGAAAAATTTATTAGAGGAAGAAGGTTATTTTTCAGTGCATTCATCAGGCATTATGAAGCTGAAGACAAAACCAACCAGCCTAACTGGGTCCAGAACACAAAATCTGGATTTCAGAGAATTTGAAACTTTAAGTTCTAAAACTCTGGGAAATTCTGAATTCTGGGCAAGTTTCTTTTCAGTTCTTAGATGTGGGGTTTTCACAGTAAGAGTAAGAAATTACCAGTCCTGTTATTTATGTCTGCAGTTCACTTTGAGCTAGGATGGGTTCTTTTAGACTATGCTTGCTTCCTTCTGTTTCATATTGTGGGGATTTTCCTGAATTACCACCAGCATGTGTATTCATAGGTGGCTCCCATAAAGTCACTGCTTACTTTTAAATGACTTACCATGCTCAAGATTGCAATTGGAACCTTGTATTCCTTCTATTCCTGTCTTAGAAGCCATTAGGAGGTCTTTCACTCAGCCCCATACACTAGCTCCTCTGCTATGAGTCTTACGTTTCCTTACCTCCTACATACTTAATTCCAAATTCAAAAGGCCCCTTTAACACATAGTTTATATTCCATAACATTACAGGACCTTTCTTTTCAACTTTGATTTTCCAGCTGGAGAGCATTTTCTAAAGGATTGTTTTGCAATTTTGTTTTCAGTTTGCACATAACAAGACATCATGACACATCTGCTCTTCATAGTTCTCAGCAAGTGTTTTAATGGAAATAAACATGATATCCTACAAGAGAAAGTCCTAGGAAAATGAGACAACAAAGGACAGCTGTGACCTGGATGAAAAACTTCTTGTGAAGGAATACCTCTTGCAGCCTTAGGTCTCCCTTAACAGTCTTTGGACCACTGCCCTCAACTGGACCCCTATGTTTTTTCTCTCTGTTGCCTCAACTCTAAACCTAGGGGTAGATTGAGCATTTCTGAAGGACCTCCAGCTCTGGGTAAGGTGAACAACTGGGGAGTGGAAAATTATTTTCATTCCTTAAACCTTGCCTCTGCAGGCCCTTTACAGCCCCACCACAACTGGATGCCTTGGCTTTGCATCCCTGTTAACCCTGATGGTAGATCTACCCCAAGGAGTGATCAGACTTCTCAGGGAAGTACACCTTTGGTGCTCAAACCTTCTCTTGGAAATGCCTTTGCAGTACTTAACCAGATTCATAGGCTTTGTTATTCTCCTAACTCTAAAAGTTCAAGTATGGCTGCAAATGGGAGGCCTGGGGAAATGATTTCTTTCTGTCTGTTTTGGCTGCAGCTAGGTCTGTCTGGTGTTAGTTTTGTGATACAGTTGATGCGGAGTTGCTAAGAAGCTGCTAAAAGTAAGTCTGGGCATCAAAAATAATTCTCCCCTTTTCATTTTGTCAGTGGGAATGGGGATCTTGAGTAAAGGATTCAGTCACTTTCAGGGTTACACGTAATACAAGATGTGAGACCAGCATGCCCCGTGGAAGAGGGGAGCACAGTAAGGCCCAGGATCGAGGAGGATTATTGCAGGACACGCTGCTCAGCACAGCAGCATGTGAGACCAGAGGTCCCAATCCACCAGGCTGCCTGCTACTCTCATCCTTTCTCACTCTCCAGTCTGTCAGTTGGAGAGATCACTGGTTACTGGGTCTTTTTGGAGCCCTCTAGCAGAGCTGAGCTCTACTTGGGCTGCATAGCAACTTCGTAAGTCTCCACCTGATCAAACACCCCAGAGCCTAAGCCAGAAGTAGTTATAGCTATGGATGGAAAGAAGATGGTTGGAAAATGTGATTTCCATCTCCTGGAAAGGTCATGCTTGAGGAAAAAAGATCATCGGCGAAGGTACACAAGGCCAAAAAAAATTATGTCATGGAGAAAGAACTATGAAAACTAAATCTGTTTGCAAATTAGAGCCTTTCACCTTGCTGAGAGAGGTATTTGCCTGTGTGTTTTTGCTTTTCTTGGCAACATCTTTCCAGACTAGCTACAGGGATCTACCTTGTCTGTCATCTCTATTTTCCTGGAGGAAAACAGGGTTTGCTTTTTCCCTTGAGAAACTCTCCCTTTCGCTTTTGCAGGGAGGACACTTCCTGTGGATGAACTGCTGATGCAGGGGCCGTGCTGTCTCTGTTAGTGAGGGCCACCCTGGTGCACAGCTGTCCCTGGCCATGCCACTGCTGTTCTGCATCTGCTGCCCAGTCCTGGCTTCCTCGCTGCAGGGAGAAGGTTGTGTAGGGGAAAATGAGGAGAAGAGGGAAATGAGAAAAAAGAGAAATATGAAAGCATGCCTGCCTAACTTTTAACCTAGTACAGAAGGTGACCACAGGAGTAGAAACTTGTCTTGGATCTAGCTATACAGACCTAGCAAAAAAGTATTACGAACTTTCATGGTGAGACTCCAACTTTAATAGACAGGGTGCCTCTTGAACTGCACTCTGCCTCTCTCCTCAGCTCTCAGCACCTGCTGATGTCAGCCTTGACCCCTTTCATTGAAATTGTTTACAAGGAGAAACAATATTTGGACAGTATTTATACTTCTTGTAGACTACCTCAGCAACTGGCAATAGTGGCCATAAGATGTGACCAATGAAGCAACAAATAAATACTCCCTTGGACAAATGTTAAAAAACTCTGGTCTATGGCACTTTAGAGGCAACCTTATCAAATATGACAAATATTAAAGGTGACTTAAAGAGCAGTTCTGGAACATCTGAGCTTGTAGTTATTTGTCACATAAACTGTGAATAGGGCCAAATGAACTAAAAGTCCTTCTCTTTCCTTTTCCTTTATATATAGCTTTTTCCACTGGAAGAATACGCTTTGGGCTCTTTATCACTCCTCCAATATCACAGAGTGTCAGCTTTATTTAGCAAAGTGATACATATTTCAGCAACAAGACTCTGTGGACATAGTTACATTTTATTTTTCTGTTTAGCTAGGTGGGCTTTTTAATCCCAAGGGTTCCTTGATGGATGAAGATACTTTTATTTGGAGACTAGTACTGATTCTTTGGGTAGAAACCAACTAGCTCTGCTAGAATGCATTTTTAAACTTATCTCTTTTTATAGAAGTTTTTGGCTTTTTTTGTTAACAACTCTTATACATTGTTCTGATTATGCTATGCACTGAATCCTGTAGACAAAGATCACACTGCTGTGTAACTAAAGATTTGTATCATAACGCATACATGCAACAGATTGATTACAGCTTCAGAGGAAGTGACTGTTTTGACATTTCCTAGGTTCTTACTTCCTTTGTTTGCAATCTTGAATAAAATCCCTTTTAACATAGCTGGCTTAATAGAAATTCTTAATTTTTTCTTTTCTGATCATTTAAGAGGAACAATAAACTGTACTGTATGCAATAATCTCTTCCCAATGTATATTGCCATACACTCACGTTTCTCAACCCTGAAAGCAGAGTCCTCCACTGCTTCATCTATAGGACTAAGTGTGTCACTGGGTATCCGGGCCTCAGGGTGAACTCTGCCTTTCCCTTCCTTCTGTGCACATTCTTGAGACATGACAGGCTGAGCTTCCTTCACTTCCTTTAACTGTGGCAACCAGCACTTTAGACTGGATCTCTGGGTGAATATATAACAACCTCTGATGAAATCTTCCCCTTTTTTCTGCCTGACTGATGTGACAGGGACAGCTGTATTTGCCACACATCAGAAATTTTCCTTCTGCTGCCCCAGACCAGCAGCAGACTAGCACATGGAGAAAATATGGGAATTGGAGCCACTCCTCTGCCACACCAAAAACTCCCCAGACTCACATGCCTTCCTCCCTGGTCTCCACATGCACAAGTGACTTGTTGGGACCTACACAGTCCTCCGCCCTGCTCACAAGCCAGATGGGACAGCCACACTCTCTTAACAGAAATCCCACCAGCTAATCAAACCTCTGCTTCCACCAGTGACCTGGGAATCTGTCTAATCTCACCACATCACAGGCCCTTTGCCCATTTCAGAAAACGCTGCCTATAGATGTGACCACAGGCTGATTTAAACAACTCAGTTTCTTACAGAGAAACTCATTAATAATTCTGCCTCAGGCCACGGTAAGCAGGAACAAAAATATGTGCAAGCTTAGTACTCCCATTCAGTTTGTTGTTTCTTTCTCCCCTTGGGGCAGCACAGTTCTGGACACACTGTTGTGTTTTGATTCACCTGTACTGCATGAAGCCGCTGCCTCCCAAGCCCTACCTTTATCTCACTTTACTTCAAACTTTCCAAACTGAACTGATAGATGTTTAAGTTTGATCCTTAGCCTTACCAAGTAGCCTACGCAACCCTGCTTGACACCTAGAATTAACATTCCCCCAGTGAATAGCTTGACCATTGTTTAACTTTTTGACGTTATACCCAAAGATGCCTTATCTCCTTGCCATTGTTTCACTTCCTCCTTGACAGTACTTGCAGTTCCCTTTGGTTCAAGTCAATCTTGGCAAGCACAATTACATCCCAAGAGTGAAATGAGGCATACAATCCAAACCATCTTAAGCAAACTGGTTTAAGTTCCATATTCAATCAGCAAAGAGAGCAAGATGCCTTAGGAGGCCTGCTGGAGGGTATCTGGTCCGTCTTGTTGAGGCATATCTGAAGGACAGTGCAGTTCACAAAATCATATGTGGACTGATAGGAAAATGGCAAGTGCCTCTAGCTGCCTACTTTACTTCTGCAGAGGGACACAGAAAGGTGCAGAGAAGTGATGCCTTAGGTTTTAACTTTCATATTTTTCAAATCCTACTGCCTAGTGTGTAACTCTGAAGTTTCTTGTAGCGTGTTAACTTCTGCTCTCTCATGCTAGGTAGGCATAACAAAGCCACTCCAGGCCTGCTCTCCAAGGATACTCAGACCATCCTAGGCCCAAGAAGTATCAACCAAAAGTCTCTAAAGGAAAACTACATCATTAACTGAAGCTTTAACTGGAGAATTAACCCTGATATGCAAATGAACCAAACTTATAAAGGTGTGAAGAACTCGTGTATTGCAGCATTTGGTGCTCGAGGCACAAGCTCTGGCGTGCCCCAGGTCTGAGACAGTCCAGCTGTGTTACTTCTGCCCGTCGCAGAAGCGACTTCGGGATCAGGAAAAGAGCTGCTTGCTGGGCTAGCTAGCTGGCTTCTCAGCAGAGGAAACACGACAGGAGCCGACGGGATCGGCTCACGTTAGCTCAGAGACAAAGGAAGAGAGAGGCAGTTCAGGTCTGGCTTCCAACAGGTTTCATGCGATGGACTCACGATGAGGTTGGATTGCTGGGATGGGATCAGATTGATGGGAATCGATGGGATCCCTCCTCAGAGCCTTGTCCTCAGTTTTACAGGGAATTTGAAAACCCTGGTGAGAGGGGAAAACAACCAATGAGTTACAAGCCAGGGGGAGGATACAATTTAACAAGAACCACTGGGGTAAACCAAGAGGTAGGAGTTATAACAGAACCAATGAACGACCGAGTAACCAAGAATTTTCCCGAACCGGGGGAGGTGGCTTGTACCCGGGCTCCGCCCAGGGGTGCAGCTTAGGCTTCTGAGCCACCCCCTGAGTCTGACTCTTCAGGGAACTAGATCCAGGGGAGGGGCTGGGATTGATTGGCATCACAGAGCCGCAGCCCTGCAGTGGGCTGAGTCACCCCAACACTCGTGACCTGTCATCCATCTTGGGGTCCATCTTGGCAGTAGCCTCTGGCTCCCCAGGGTGTACCTTTGAATGCCTTAAAAATAAATACCTACCTTTATTCCCTTATTCTTGTCTAGTCTCTTTTTTTAGGTGGCCTCTCAAGGCATCAGTTCGATGTGCTACTTACCCCTTACACCCACACCAGTGTTTAGTTTCATGAACACTGTTACAAGGCAAATTTTTTATACCTCTGTGTGGATACAAAAATGCTGCTAGCAAGGATTTTCTTGCTATTTTCTAAGTCCGTGAGAGACTTTTCTCTCACACAGAAGAGGTAGCAGAATTCTGTAAACAACCAAACACCTGCAACCTTGAGAAATCTTGTTTATAGTATAGTAGAAAAATATTTTGACAATGGATATTTTAGGATTCTAGCCAATCACCCCAAGGGGTGACTATCCTTTGTCCAATTAGATTATGAAAAAAAAAAATCTATAAAAGAGTTTGTAGAATAATTATGCAAATCAATCTTGCTGCACAATTCTTGCCTGCTGGATCTTCTCTCCTCCTCCCTACGGCTGCAGGACATGGTAATATACCCTAGGGCATTTTTTAATACCTCTGTGTAAAGAAATTTTCAACTCTTCTTTTAATCTGAGCCACCAGGAAGCCAGACAGATAGGAGCCCTGCAGCCAGCTGGAAAACACAAAAGTGATCTCAGTATTATGCTAGTAACTAGGACACACTTTAGGCTGATATGGACAACACTGCACATTGACAGAAAAGCAGCTAAAACGTTAAACCCTAGATTTCTTTCCTAAATGTTAAAAAAATAGATTATAATACAAAAAAGTGAACCGTCACCAATACCTGCAGTGAGGTTTGTTATACTGCTGACCACACATCGTCTCGTTCAGGATTCCTCTGGGATCGGAGGAAGACTTTGTGTGCCCATCCACGTTTCTACCTGGATCACAGCGGGGCATATCCAGGAAGATTGACTCCATTCACAGCACGTGGGGACAGGCACAGTGAATTACCAAAGGAAAGAGGCAGACACCTGACAATGAGCTGCCTCAATGCACGGTTACCGGCTCTACCTAGGATTAGGGTTAGGGTTGGGCATACGCCTAGGCTTAGGGTTCAGAAAACCACAAAGCCCAAAGCCCCAAGGACACTGATAATGCGAAAGGCATGCCAAGATAAGCGTGGCACTGCCCCAGCCTTGATGACGTAATCTTTTCCAGACTGGAACTCGCCTCAGCCGAACGCAGTATATCAGGCTGCGCCTAGGAGTAGGGTTAGGGTTAGGGTAAGGGTTAGGGTTAGGGTTAGGGTTCAGAAAACCACAAAGCCCAGAGCTCCAGGGACACTGACAAAGCAAGAGGCATGCCAAGGGGAGCGTGGCACTGGCCAAACCTTGCAGCCTTCATGTTTTCCTGACTTGAACTCCCCTCAGCCCAATGCAGTTTCTCTGACTGTGCCTAGGTGTAGGGTTAGGCTTAGGGGAAGGTTCGGGTGGAGGTATTTTCAGCCCCTGGGAGCTTGCAGAAGGATGGTTTCACCTCTCGCGTGCCAACACAAAGAAGCCCGGATGTCAACGCTGAAACCCCTCTGGAAGGCAGCCCTCAGTGCCCAGCATTCAGTGAAAACTGGTTAGAGCTCCTCACCCAAAGGGGCTGTATCTTCCTGTCACCATTATGCAGGCACGCAGGCCAAGGGAAAGAAGTAAAGGGAGGAGGGGACTCTCTGTATGTGTTCCACGCAGGTTTAGTCCCGTGAAAAGACAGGACGAAGAGGCCAATTGCTGGGAGGGTCCAGGGATCTTATACTGGGTATGGAGTAGGTGGGGAAAGGGATCTCAGCCAATGGTATAGACACAAGCAGGTGGGATTGACGGGAAGGGAACCACTGGGAACAACACATAGGAGGGACTCAGGGAAGGATCCAATGGGGCGTCGAGGAACAAGGAACTTTCTAGAGCTAATACATATTAAAGAAGGAAAATGAATCTACATCATTTCATACAAAAAACAAGGAGACAAAATATTAACTAATCAGGGGAAAACATGCAAAAGGCAAAACAAGGGAATCATAGGTTCACACCATGACTGCAAAGTCACATGCTTAACTTGGGTTGCTAACCACCACAGCTGCTTGCCTGAGTTCTCCTCAGGACAAAGAGTAGCTGCAGCCACCTGAGCCGCTACATTAGGGCTCAGAAATCCACAAAGCCCAGAGCTCCAGGGACAGTGACAATGCGAAAGGCATGCCAAGGGGAGCGCGGCACTGCCCCAAATTGCAGCCTTCATGTTTTCCTGACTGGAACTCCCCTCAGCCCCATGCAATTTCTTAGGCTGCGCCTAGGAGTAGGGTTAGGGTAAGGGTAACGCCTAGAGTTAGGGTTCAGAAAACCACAAAGCCCAGAGCTCCAGGGACACTGACAATGCGAGAGGCATGCCAAGGGGAGTGCAGAACTGGAACAACCTTACAGCTTCCCTCTTTTCCTGACTGGAGCTGGGCTCAGCCACTGCTGTTTCTTAGGCTGCGCCTGGAGCTAGGGTTAGGGTTAGGGTTACGCCCAGGGTTAGGATTCAGAAAACCACAAAGCCCAGAGCTCCAGGGACACTGACAATACGAAAGGCATGCCAAGGGGAGCGCGGCACTGCCCCAAATTGCAGCCTTCATGTTTTCCTGACTGGAACTCCCCTCAGCCCCATGCAATTTCTTAGGCTGCGCCTAGGAGTACGGTTAGGGTAAGGGTAACGCCTAGGGTTAGGGTTCAGAAAACCACAAAGCCCAGAGCTCCAGGGACACTGACAATGCGGGAGGCATGCCAAGGGGAGCGCAGAACTGGAACAACCTTGCAGCTTCCCACTTTTCTTGACTGGAGCTGGCCTCAGCCCACTGCTCTTTCTTAGGCTGCGCCTGGAGCTAGGGTTAGGGTTAGGGTTACGCCTAGGGTTAGGATTCAGAAAACCACAAAGCCCAGAGCTCCAGGGACACTGACAATGCGAGAGGCATGCCAAGGGGAGCGCAGAACTGGAACAACCTTACAGCTTCCCTCTTTTCCTGACTGGAGCTGGCCTCAGCCCACTGCTCTTTCTTAGGCTGCGCCTGGAGCTAGGGTTAGGGTTAGGGATATGCCTAGGGTTGGGGTTTAGGAAACCACAAAGCCCAGAGCTCCAGGGACACTGACAAAGCGAGAGGCATGCCAAGGGGAGCGTGGCACTGGCCAAACCTTGCAGCCTTCATGTTTTCCTGACTTGAACTCCCCTCAGCCCAATGCAGTTTCTCTGACTGTGCCTAGGTGTAGGGTTAGGCTTAGGGGAAGGTTCGGGTGGAGGTATTTTCAGCCCCTGGGAGCTTGCAGAAGGATGGTTTCACCTCTCGCGTGCCAACACAAAGAAGCCCGGATGTCAACGCTGAAACCCCTCTGGAAGGCAGCCCTCAGTGCCCAGCATTCAGTGAAAACTGGTTAGAGCTCCTCACCCAAAGGGGCTGTATCTTCCTGTCACCATTATGCAGGCACGCAGGCCAAGGGAAAGAAGTAAAGGGAGGAGGGGACTCTCTGTATGTGTTCCACGCAGGTTTAGTCCCGTGAAAAGACAGGACGAAGAGGCCAATTGCTGGGAGGGTCCAGGGATCTTATACTGGGTATGGAGTAGGTGGGGAAAGGGATCTCAGCCAATGGTATAGACACAAGCAGGTGGGATTGACGGGAAGGGAACCAATGGGAACAACACATAGGAGGGACTCAGGGAAGGATCCAATGGGGCGTCGAGGAACAAGGAACTTTCTAGAGCTAATACATATTAAAGAAGGAAAATGAATCTACATCATTTCATACAAAAAACAAGGAGACAAAATATTAACTAATCAGGGGAAAACATGCAAAAGGCAAAACAAGGGAATCATAGGTGCACACCATGACTGCAAAGTCACATGCTTAACTTGGGTTGCTAACCACCACAGCTGCTTGCCTGAGTTCTCCTCAGGACAAAGAGTAGCTGCAGCCACCTGAGCCGCTACATTAGGGCTCAGAAATCCACAAAGTCCAGAGCTCCAGGGACAGTGACAATGCGAAAGGCATGCCAAGGGGAGCGCGGCACTGCCCCAAATTGCAGCCTTCATGTTTTCCTGACTGGAACTCCCCTCAGCCCCATGCAATTTCTTAGGCTGCGCCTAGGAGTAGGGTTAGGGTAAGGGTAACGCCTAGAGTTAGGGTTCAGAAAACCACAAAGCCCAGAGCTCCAGGGACACTGACAATGCGAGAGGCATGCCAAGGGGAGTGCAGAACTGGAACAACCTTACAGCTTCCCTCTTTTCCTGACTGGAGCTGGCCTCAGCCACTGCTGTTTCTTAGGCTGCGCCTGGAGCTAGGGTTAGGGTTAGGGTTACGCCCAGGGTTAGGATTCAGAAAACCACAAAGCCCAGAGCTCCAGGGACACTGACAATACGAAAGGCATGCCAAGGGGAGCGCGGCACTGCCCCAAATTGCAGCCTTCATGTTTTCCTGACTGGAACTCCCCTCAGCCCCATGCAATTTCTTAGGCTGCGCCTAGGAGTAGGGTTAGGGTAAGGGTAACGCCTAGGGTTAGGGTTCAGAAAACCACAAAGCCCAGAGCTCCAGGGACACTGACAATGCGGGAGGCATGCCAAGGGGAGCGCAGAACTGGAACAACCTTGCAGCTTCCCACTTTTCTTGACTGGAGCTGGCCTCAGCCCACTGCTCTTTCTTAGGCTGCGCCTGGAGCTAGGGTTAGGGTTAGGGTTACGCCTAGGGTTAGGATTCAGAAAACCACAAAGCCCAGAGCTCCAGGGACACTGACAATGCGAGAGGCATGCCAAGGGGAGCGCAGAACTGGAACAACCTTACAGCTTCCCTCTTTTCCTGACTGGAGCTGGCCTCAGCCCACTGCTCTTTCTTAGGCTGCGCCTGGAGCTAGGGTTAGGGTTAGGGATATGCCTAGGGTTGGGGTTTAGGAAACCACAAAGCCCAGAGCTCCAGGGACACTGACAAAGCGAGAGGCATGCCAAGGGGAGCGTGGCACTGGCCAAACCTTGCAGCCTTCATGTTTTCCTGACTTGAACTCCCCTCAGCCCAATGCAGTTTCTCTGACTGTGCCTAGGTGTAGGGTTAGGCTTAGGGGAAGGTTCGGGTGGAGGTATTTTCAGCCCCTGGGAGCTTGCAGAAGGATGGTTTCACCTCTCGCGTGCCAACACAAAGAAGCCCGGATGTCAACGCTGAAACCCCTCTGGAAGGCAGCCCTCAGTGCCCAGCATTCAGTGAAAACTGGTTAGAGCTCCTCACCCAAAGGGGCTGTATCTTCCTGTCACCATTATGCAGGCACGCAGGCCAAGGGAAAGAAGTAAAGGGAGGAGGGGACTCTCTGTATGTGTTCCACGCAGGTTTAGTCCCGTGAAAAGACAGGACGAAGAGGCCAATTGCTGGGAGGGTCCAGGGATCTTATACTGGGTATGGAGTAGGTGGGGAAAGGGATCTCAGCCAATGGTATAGACACAAGCAGGTGGGATTGACGGGAAGGGAACCAATGGGAACAACACATAGGAGGGACTCAGGGAAGGATCCAATGGGGCGTTGAGGAACAAGGAACTTTCTAGAGCTAATACATATTAAAGAAGGAAAATGAATCTACATCATTTCATACAAAAAACAAGGAGACAAAATATTAACTAATCAGGGGAAAACATGCAAAAGGCAAAACAAGGGAATCATAGGTGCACACCATGACTGCAAAGTCACATGCTTAACTTGGGTTGCTAACCACCACAGCTGCTTGCCTGAGTTCTCCTCAGGACAAAGAGTAGCTGCAGCCACCTGAGCCGCTACATTAGGGCTCAGAAAACCACAAAGCCCAGAGCTCCAGGGACACTGACAATGCGAGAGGCATGCCAAGGGGAGCGCCGAACTGGAACAACCTTGCAGCTTCCCTCTTTTCCTGACTGGAGCTGGCCTCAGCCACTGCTGTTTCTTAGGCTGCGCCTGGAGCTAGGGTTAGGGTTAGGGTTACGCCCAGGGTTAGGATTCAGAAAACCACAAAGCCCAGAGCTCCAGGGACACTGACAATACGAAAGGCATGCCAAGGGGAGCGCGGCACTGCCCCAAATTGCAGCCTTCATGTTTTCCTGACTGGAACTCCCCTCAGCCCCATGCAATTTCTTAGGCTGCGCCTAGGAGTAGGGTTAGGGTAAGGGTAACGCCTAGGGTTAGGGTTCAGAAAACCACAAAGCCCAGAGCTCCAGGGACACTGACAATGCGGGAGGCATGCCAAGGGGAGCGCAGAACTGGAACAACCTTGCAGCTTCCCTCTTTTCTTGACTGGAGCTGGCCTCAGCCCACTGCTCTTTCTTAGGCTGTGCCTGGAGCTAGGGTTAGGGTTAGGGTTACGCCTAGGGTTAGGATTCAGAAAACCACAAAGCCCAGAGCTCCAGGGACACTGACAATGCGAGAGGCATGCCAAGGGGAGCGCAGAACTGGAACAACCTTACAGCTTCCCTCTTTTCCTGACTGGAGCTGGCCTCAGCCACTGCTGTTTCTTAGGCTGCGCCTGGAGCTAGGGTTAGGGTTAGGGTTACGCCCAGGGTTAGGATTCAGAAAACCACAAAGCCCAGAGCTCCAGGGACACTGACAATACGAAAGGCATGCCAAGGGGAGCGCGGCACTGCCCCAAATTGCAGCCTTCATGTTTTCCTGACTGGAACTCCCCTCAGCCCCATGCAATTTCTTAGGCTGCGCCTGGAGCTAGGGTTAGGGTTAGGGTTACGCCCAGGGTTAGGATTCAGAAAACCACAAAGCCCAGAGCTCCAGGGACACTGACAATACGAAAGGCATGCCAAGGGGAGCGCAGAACTGGAACAACCTTGCAGCTTCCCACTTTTCTTGACTGGAGCTGGCCTCAGCCCACTGCTCTTTCTTAGGCTGTGCCTGGAGCTAGGGTTAGGGTTAGGGTTACGCCTAGGGTTAGGATTCAGAAAACCACAAAGCCCAGAGCTCCAGGGACACTGACAATGCGAGAGGCATGCCAAGGGGAGCGCAGAACTGGAACAACCTTACAGCTTCCCTCTTTTCCTGACTGGAGCTGGCCTCAGCCACTGCTGTTTCTTAGGCTGCGCCTGGAGCTAGGGTTAGGGTTAGGGTTACGCCCAGGGTTAGGATTCAGAAAACCACAAAGCCCAGAGCTCCAGGGACACTGACAATACGAAAGGCATGCCAAGGGGAGCGCAGAACTGGAACAACCTTGCAGCTTCCCACTTTTCTTGACTGGAGCTGGCCTCAGCCCACTGCTCTTTCTTAGGCTGTGCCTGGAGCTAGGGTTAGGGTTAGGGTTACGCCTAGGGTTAGGATTCAGAAAACCACAAAGCCCAGAGCTCCAGGGACACTGACAATGCGAGAGGCATGCCAAGGGGAGCGCAGAACTGGAACAACCTTACAGCTTCCCTCTTTTCCTGACTGGAGCTGGCCTCAGCCACTGCTGTTTCTTAGGCTGCGCCTGGAGCTAGGGTTAGGGTTAGGGTTACGCCCAGGGTTAGGATTCAGAAAACCACAAAGCCCAGAGCTCCAGGGACACTGACAATACGAAAGGCATGCCAAGGGGAGCGCGGCACTGCCCCAAATTGCAGCCTTCATGTTTTCCTGACTGGAACTCCCCTCAGCCCCATGCAATTTCTTAGGCTGCGCCTAGGAGTAGGGTTAGGGTAAGGGTAACGCCTAGGGTTAGGGTTCAGAAAACCACAAAGCCCAGAGCTCCAGGGACACTGACAATGCGGGAGGCATGCCAAGGGGAGCGCAGAACTGGAACAACCTTGCAGCTTCCCTCTTTTCTTGACTGGAGCTGGCCTCAGCCCACTGCTCTTTCTTAGGCTGTGCCTGGAGCTAGGGTTAGGGTTAGGGTTACGCCTAGGGTTAGGATTCAGAAAACCACAAAGCCCAGAGCTCCAGGGACACTGACAATGCGAGAGGCATGCCAAGGGGAGCGCAGAACTGGAACAACCTTACAGCTTCCCTCTTTTCCTGACTGGAGCTGGCCTCAGCCACTGCTGTTTCTTAGGCTGCGCCTGGAGCTAGGGTTAGGGTTAGGGTTACGCCCAGGGTTAGGAATCAGAAAACCACAAAGCCCAGAGCTCCAGGGACACTGACAATACGAAAGGCATGCCAAGGGGAGCGCGGCACTGCCCCAAATTGCAGCCTTCATGTTTTCCTGACTGGAACTCCCCTCAGCCCCATGCAATTTCTTAGGCTGCGCCTAGGAGTAGGGTTAGGGTAAGGGTAACGCCTAGGGTTAGGATTCAGAAAACCACAAAGCCCAGAGCTCCAGGGACACTGACAATACGAAAGGCATGCCAAGGGGAGCGCGGCACTGCCCCAAATTGCAGCCTTCATGTTTTCCTGACTGGAACTCCCCTCAGCCCCATGCAATTTCTTAGGCTGCGCCTGGAGCTAGGGTTAGGGTTAGGGTTACGCCCAGGGTTAGGATTCAGAAAACCACAAAGCCCAGAGCTCCAGGGACACTGACAATACGAAAGGCATGCCAAGGGGAGCGCAGAACTGGAACAACCTTGCAGCTTCCCACTTTTCTTGACTGGAGCTGGCCTCAGCCCACTGCTCTTTCTTAGGCTGTGCCTGGAGCTAGGGTTAGGGTTAGGGTTACGCCTAGGGTTAGGATTCAGAAAACCACAAAGCCCAGAGCTCCAGGGACACTGACAATGCGAGAGGCATGCCAAGGGGAGCGCAGAACTGGAACAACCTTACAGCTTCCCTCTTTTCCTGACTGGAGCTGGCCTCAGCCACTGCTGTTTCTTAGGCTGCGCCTGGAGCTAGGGTTAGGGTTAGGGTTACGCCCAGGGTTAGGATTCAGAAAACCACAAAGCCCAGAGCTCCAGGGACACTGACAATACGAAAGGCATGCCAAGGGGAGCGCAGAACTGGAACAACCTTGCAGCTTCCCACTTTTCTTGACTGGAGCTGGCCTCAGCCCACTGCTCTTTCTTAGGCTGTGCCTGGAGCTAGGGTTAGGGTTAGGGTTACGCCTAGGGTTAGGATTCAGAAAACCACAAAGCCCAGAGCTCCAGGGACACTGACAATGCGAGAGGCATGCCAAGGGGAGCGCAGAACTGGAACAACCTTACAGCTTCCCTCTTTTCCTGACTGGAGCTGGCCTCAGCCACTGCTGTTTCTAAGGCTGCGCCTGGAGCTAGGGTTAGGGTTAGGGTTACGCCCAGGGTTAGGATTCAGAAAACCACAAAGCCCAGAGCTCCAGGGACACTGACAATACGAAAGGCATGCCAAGGGGAGCGCGGCACTGCCCCAAATTGCAGCCTTCATGTTTTCCTGACTGGAACTCCCCTCAGCCCCATGCAATTTCTTAGGCTGCGCCTGGAGCTAGGGTTAGGGTTAGGGTTATGCCCAGGGTTAGGATTCAGAAAACCACAAAGCCCAGAGCTCCAGGGACACTGACAATACGAAAGGCATGCCAAGGGGAGCGCAGAACTGGAACAACCTTGCAGCTTCCCACTTTTCTTGACTGGAGCTGGCCTCAGCCCACTGCTCTTTCTTAGGCTGTGCCTGGAGCTAGGGTTAGGGTTAGGGTTACGCCTAGGGTTAGGATTCAGAAAACCACAAAGCCCAGAGCTCCAGGGACACTGACAATGCGAGAGGCATGCCAAGGGGAGCGCAGAACTGGAACAACCTTACAGCTTCCCTCTTTTCCTGACTGGAGCTGGCCTCAGCCACTGCTGTTTCTTAGGCTGCGCCTGGAGCTAGGGTTAGGGTTAGGGTTACGCCCAGGGTTAGGATTCAGAAAACCACAAAGCCCAGAGCTCCAGGGACACTGACAATACGAAAGGCATGCCAAGGGGAGCGCGGCACTGCCCCAAATTGCAGCCTTCATGTTTTCCTGACTGGAACTCCCCTCAGCCCCATGCAATTTCTTAGGCTGCGCCTAGGAGTAGGGTTAGGGTAAGGGTAACGCCTAGGGTTAGGGTTCAGAAAACCACAAAGCCCAGAGCTCCAGGGACACTGACAATGCGGGAGGCATGCCAAGGGGAGCGCAGAACTGGAACAACCTTGCAGCTTCCCTCTTTTCTTGACTGGAGCTGGCCTCAGCCCACTGCTCTTTCTTAGGCTGTGCCTGGAGCTAGGGTTAGGGTTAGGGTTACGCCTAGGGTTAGGATTCAGAAAACCACAAAGCCCAGAGCTCCAGGGACACTGACAATGCGAGAGGCATGCCAAGGGGAGCGCAGAACTGGAACAACCTTACAGCTTCCCTCTTTTCCTGACTGGAGCTGGCCTCAGCCACTGCTGTTTCTTAGGCTGCGCCTGGAGCTAGGGTTAGGGTTAGGGTTACGCCCAGGGTTAGGAATCAGAAAACCACAAAGCCCAGAGCTCCAGGGACACTGACAATACGAAAGGCATGCCAAGGGGAGCGCGGCACTGCCCCAAATTGCAGCCTTCATGTTTTCCTGACTGGAACTCCCCTCAGCCCCATGCAATTTCTTAGGCTGCGCCTAGGAGTAGGGTTAGGGTAAGGGTAACGCCTAGGGTTAGGATTCAGAAAACCACAAAGCCCAGAGCTCCAGGGACACTGACAATGCGAGAGGCATGCCAAGGGGAGCGCAGAACTGGAACAACCTTGCAGCTTCCCACTTTTCTTGACTGGAGCTGGCCTCAGCCCACTGCTCTTTCTTAGGCTGTGCCTGGAGCTAGGGTTAGGGTTAGGGTTACGCCTAGGGTTAGGATTCAGAAAACCACAAAGCCCAGAGCTCCAGGGACACTGACAATGCGAGAGGCATGCCAAGGGGAGCGCAGAACTGGAACAACCTTACAGCTTCCCTCTTTTCCTGACTGGAGCTGGCCTCAGCCACTGCTGTTTCTTAGGCTGCGCCTGGAGCTAGGGTTAGGGTTAGGGTTACGCCCAGGGTTAGGATTCAGAAAACCACAAAGCCCAGAGCTCCAGGGACACTGACAATACGAAAGGCATGCCAAGGGGAGCGCGGCACTGCCCCAAATTGCAGCCTTCATGTTTTCCTGACTGGAACTCCCCTCAGCCCCATGCAATTTCTTAGGCTGCGCCTAGGAGTAGGGTTAGGGTAAGGGTAACGCCTAGGGTTAGGGTTCAGAAAACCACAAAGCCCAGAGCTCCAGGGACACTGACAATGCGGGAGGCATGCCAAGGGGAGTGCAGAACTGGAACAACCTTGCAGCTTCCCACTTTTCTTGACTGGAGCTGGCCTCAGCCCACTGCTCTTTCTTAGGCTGCACCTGGAGCTAGGGTTAGGGTTAGGGTTACGCCCAGGGTTAGGATTCAGAAAACCACAAAGCCCAGAGCTCCAGGGACACTGACAATGCGGGAGGCATGCCAAGGGGAGCGCAGAACTGGAACAACCTTGCAGCTTCCCACTTTTCTTGACTGGAGCTGGCCTCAGCCCACTGCTCTTTCTTAGGCTGCGCCTGGAGCTAGGGTTAGGGTTAGGGTTACGCCCAGGGTTAGGATTCAGAAAACCACAAAGCCCAGAGCTCCAGGGACACTGACAATGCGAGAGGCATGCCAAGGGGAGCGCAGAACTGGAACAACCTTACAGCTTCCCTCTTTTCCTGACTGGAGCTGGCCTCAGCCCACTGCTCTTTCTTAGGCTGTGCCTGGAGCTAGGGTTAGGGTTAGGGATATGCCTAGGGTTGGGGTTTAGGAAACCACAAAGCCCAGAGCTCCAGGGACACTGACAAAGCGAGAGGCATGCCAAGGGGAGCGTGGCACTGGCCAAACCTTGCAGCCTTCATGTTTTCCTGACTTGAACTCCCCTCAGCCCAATGCAGTTTCTCTGACTGTGCCTAGGTGTAGGGTTAGGCTTAGGGGAAGGTTCGGGTGGAGGTATTTTCAGCCCCTGGGAGCTTGCAGAAGGATGGTTTCACCTCTCGCGTGCCAACACAAAGAAGCCCGGATGTCAACGCTGAAACCCCTCTGGAAGGCAGCCCTCAGTGCCCAGCATTCAGTGAAAACTGGTTAGAGCTCCTCACCCAAAGGGGCTGTATCTTCCTGTCACCATTATGCAGGCACGCAGGCCAAGGGAAAGAAGTAAAGGGAGGAGGGGACTCTCTGTATGTGTTCCACGCAGGTTTAGTCCCGTGAAAAGACAGGACGAAGAGGCCAATTGCTGGGAGGGTCCAGGGATCTTATACTGGGTATGGAGTAGGTGGGGAAAGGGATCTCAGCCAATGGTATAGACACAAGCAGGTGGGATTGACGGGAAGGGAACCAATGGGAACAACACATAGGAGGGACTCAGGGAAGGATCCAATGGGGCGTCGAGGAACAAGGAACTTTCTAGAGCTAATACATATTAAAGAAGGAAAATGAATCTACATCATTTCATACAAAAAACAAGGAGACAAAATATTAACTAATCAGGGGAAAACATGCAAAAGGCAAAACAAGGGAATCATAGGTTCACACCATGACTGCAAAGTCACATGCTTAACTTGGGTTGCTAACCACCACAGCTGCTTGCCTGAGTTCTCCTCAGGACAAAGAGTAGCTGCAGCCACCTGAGCCGCTACATTAGGGCTCAGAAAACCACAAAGCCCAGAGCTCCAGGGACACTGACAATGCGAGAGGCATGCCAAGGGGAGCGCCGAACTGGAACAACCTTGCAGCTTCCCTCTTTTCCTGACTGGAGCTGGCCTCAGCCACTGCTCTTTCTTAGGCTGCGCCTGGAGCTAGGGTTAGGGTTAGGGTTACGCCCAGGGTTAGGATTCAGAAAACCACAAAGCCCAGAGCTCCAGGGACACTGACAATACGAAAGGCATGCCAAGGGGAGCGCGGCACTGCCCCAAATTGCAGCCTTCATGTTTTCCTGACTGGAACTCCCCTCAGCCCCATGCAATTTCTTAGGCTGCGCCTAGGAGTAGGGTTAGGGTAAGGGTAACGCCTAGGGTTAGGGTTCAGAAAACCACAAAGCCCAGAGCTCCAGGGACACTGACAATGCGGGAGGCATGCCAAGGGGAGCGCCGAACTGGAACAACCTTGCAGCTTCCCTCTTTTCCTGACTGGAGCTGGCCTCAGCCCACTGCTCTTTCTTAGGCTGTGCCTGGAGCTAGGGTTAGGGTTAGGGTTACGCCTAGGGTTAGGATTCAGAAAACCACAAAGCCCAGAGCTCCAGGGACACTGACAATGCGAGAGGCATGCCAAGGGGAGCGCAGAACTGGAACAACCTTACAGCTTCCCTCTTTTCCTGACTGGAGCTGGCCTCAGCCACTGCTGTTTCTTAGGCTGCGCCTGGAGCTAGGGTTAGGGTTAGGGTTACGCCCAGGGTTAGGATTCAGAAAACCACAAAGCCCAGAGCTCCAGGGACACTGACAATACGAAAGGCATGCCAAGGGGAGCGCGGCACTGCCCCAAATTGCAGCCTTCATGTTTTCCTGACTGGAACTCCCCTCAGCCCCATGCAATTTCTTAGGCTGCGCCTAGGAGTAGGGTTAGGGTAAGGGGAACGCCTAGGGTTAGGGTTCAGAAAACCACAAAGCCCAGAGCTCCAGGGACACTGACAATGCGGGAGGCATGCCAAGGGGAGCGCAGAACTGGAACAACCTTGCAGCTTCCCACTTTTCTTGACTGGAGCTGGCCTCAGCCCACTGCTCTTTCTTAGGCTGTGCCTGGAGTAGGGTTAGGGTTAGGGTTACGCCTAGGGTTAGGATTCAGAAAACCACAAAGCCCAGAGCTCCAGGGACACTGACAATGCGAGAGGCATGCCAAGGGGAGCGCAGAACTGGAACAACCTTACAGCTTCCCTCTTTTCCTGACTGGAGCTGGCCTCAGCCACTGCTGTTTCTTAGGCTGCGCCTGGAGCTAGGGTTAGGGTTAGGGTTACGCCCAGGGTTAGGATTCAGAAAACCACAAAGCCCAGAGCTCCAGGGACACTGACAATACGAAAGGCATGCCAAGGGGAGCGCGGCACTGCCCCAAATTGCAGCCTTCATGTTTTCCTGACTGGAACTCCCCTCAGCCCCATGCAATTTCTTAGGCTGCGCCTGGAGCTAGGGTTAGGGTTAGGGTTACGCCCAGGGTTAGGATTCAGAAAACCACAAAGCCCAGAGCTCCAGGGACACTGACAATACGAAAGGCATGCCAAGGGGAGCGCAGAACTGGAACAACCTTGCAGCTTCCCACTTTTCTTGACTGGAGCTGGCCTCAGCCCACTGCTCTTTCTTAGGCTGTGCCTGGAGCTAGGGTTAGGGTTAGGGTTACGCCTAGGGTTAGGATTCAGAAAACCACAAAGCCCAGAGCTCCAGGGACACTGACAATGCGAGAGGCATGCCAAGGGGAGCGCAGAACTGGAACAACCTTACAGCTTCCCTCTTTTCCTGACTGGAGCTGGCCTCAGCCCACTGCTCTTTCTTAGGCTGTGCCTGGAGCTAGGGTTAGGGTTAGGGTTACGCCCAGGGTTAGGATTCAGAAAACCACAAAGCCCAGAGCTCCAGGGACACTGACAATACGAAAGGCATGCCAAGGGGAGCGCAGAACTGGAACAACCTTGCAGCTTCCCACTTTTCTTGACTGGAGCTGGCCTCAGCCCACTGCTGTTTCTTAGGCTGTGCCTGGAGCTAGGGTTAGGGTTAGGGTTACGCCTAGGGTTAGGATTCAGAAAACCACAAAGCCCAGAGCTCCAGGGACACTGACAATGCGAGAGGCATGCCAAGGGGAGCGCAGAACTGGAACAACCTTACAGCTTCCCTCTTTTCCTGACTGGAGCTGGCCTCAGCCACTGCTGTTTCTTAGGCTGCGCCTGGAGCTAGGGTTAGGGTTAGGGTTACGCCCAGGGTTAGGATTCAGAAAACCACAAAGCCCAGAGCTCCAGGGACACTGACAATACGAAAGGCATGCCAAGGGGAGCGCGGCACTGCCCCAAATTGCAGCCTTCATGTTTTCCTGACTGGAACTCCCCTCAGCCCCATGCAATTTCTTAGGCTGCGCCTAGGAGTAGGGTTAGGGTAAGGGTAACGCCTAGGGTTAGGGTTCAGAAAACCACAAAGCCCAGAGCTCCAGGGACACTGACAATGCGGGAGGCATGCCAAGGGGAGCGCAGAACTGGAACAACCTTGCAGCTTCCCTCTTTTCTTGACTGGAGCTGGCCTCAGCCCACTGCTCTTTCTTAGGCTGTGCCTGGAGCTAGGGTTAGGGTTAGGGTTACGCCTAGGGTTAGGATTCAGAAAACCACAAAGCCCAGAGCTCCAGGGACACTGACAATGCGAGAGGCATGCCAAGGGGAGCGCAGAACTGGAACAACCTTACAGCTTCCCTCTTTTCCTGACTGGAGCTGGCCTCAGCCACTGCTGTTTCTTAGGCTGCGCCTGGAGCTAGGGTTAGGGTTAGGGTTACGCCCAGGGTTAGGAATCAGAAAACCACAAAGCCCAGAGCTCCAGGGACACTGACAATACGAAAGGCATGCCAAGGGGAGCGCGGCACTGCCCCAAATTGCAGCCTTCATGTTTTCCTGACTGGAACTCCCCTCAGCCCCATGCAATTTCTTAGGCTGCGCCTAGGAGTAGGGTTAGGGTAAGGGTAACGCCTAGGGTTAGGATTCAGAAAACCACAAAGCCCAGAGCTCCAGGGACACTGACAATACGAAAGGCATGCCAAGGGGAGCGCAGAACTGGAACAACCTTACAGCTTCCCACTTTTCTTGACTGGAGCTGGCCTCAGCCCACTGCTCTTTCTTAGGCTGTGCCTGGAGCTAGGGTTAGGGTTAGGGTTACGCCTAGGGTTAGGATTCAGAAAACCACAAAGCCCAGAGCTCCAGGGACACTGACAATGCGAGAGGCATGCCAAGGGGAGCGCAGAACTGGAACAACCTTACAGCTTCCCTCTTTTCCTGACTGGAGCTGGCCTCAGCCACTGCTGTTTCTTAGGCTGCGCCTGGAGCTAGGGTTAGGGTTAGGGTTACGCCCAGGGTTAGGATTCAGAAAACCACAAAGCCCAGAGCTCCAGGGACACTGACAATACGAAAGGCATGCCAAGGGGAGCGCAGAACTGGAACAACCTTGCAGCTTCCCACTTTTCTTGACTGGAGCTGGCCTCAGCCCACTGCTCTTTCTTAGGCTGTGCCTGGAGCTAGGGTTAGGGTTAGGGTTACGCCTAGGGTTAGGATTCAGAAAACCACAAAGCCCAGAGCTCCAGGGACACTGACAATGCGAGAGGCATGCCAAGGGGAGCGCAGAACTGGAACAACCTTGCAGCTTCCCACTTTTCTTGACTGGAGCTGGCCTCAGCCCACTGCTCTTTCTTAGGCTGCGCCTGGAGCTAGGGTTAGGGTTAGGGTTACGCCTAGGGTTAGGATTCAGAAAACCACAAAGCCCAGAGCTCCAGGGACACTGACAATGCGAGAGGCATGCCAAGGGGAGCGCAGAACTGGAACAACCTTACAGCTTCCCTCTTTTCCTGACTGGAGCTGGCCTCAGCCCACTGCTCTTTCTTAGGCTGCGCCTGGAGCTAGGGTTAGGGTTAGGGTTATGCCTAGGGTTGGGGTTTAGGAAACCACAAAGCCCAGAGCTCCAGGGACACTGACAAAGCGAGAGGCATGCCAAGGGGAGCGTGGCACTGGCCAAACCTTGCAGCCTTCATGTTTTCCTGACTTGAACTCCCCTCAGCCCAATGCAGTTTCTCTGACTGTGCCTAGGTGTAGGGTTAGGCTTAGGGGAAGGTTCGGGTGGAGGTATTTTCAGCCCCTGGGAGCTTGCAGAAGGATGGTTTCACCTCTCGCGTGCCAACACAAAGAAGCCCGGATGTCAACGCTGAAACCCCTCTGGAAGGCAGCCCTCAGTGCCCAGCATTCAGTGAAAACTGGTTAGAGCTCCTCACCCAAAGGGGCTGTATCTTCCTGTCACCATTATGCAGGCACGCAGGCCAAGGGAAAGAAGTAAAGGGAGGAGGGGACTCTCTGTATGTGTTCCACGCAGGCTTATTCCCGTGAAAAGACAGGACGAAGAGGCCAATTGCTGGGAGGGTCCAGGGATCTTATACTGGGTATGGAGTAGGTGGGGAAAGGGATCTCAGCCAATGGTATAGACACAAGCAGGTGGGATTGACGGGAAGGGAACCACTGGGAACAACACATAGGAGGGACTCAGGGAAGGATCCAATGGGGCGTCGAGGAACAAGGAACTTTCTAGAGCTAATACATATTAAAGAAGGAAAATGAATCTACATCATTTCATACAAAAAACAAGGAGACAAAATATTAACTAATCAGGGGAAAACATGCAAAAGGCAAAACAAGGGAATCATAGGTTCACACCATGACTGCAAAGTCACATGCTTAACTTGGGTTGCTAACCACCACAGCTGCTTGCCTGAGTTCTCCTCAGGACAAAGAGTAGCTGCAGCCACCTGAGCCGCTACATTAGGGCTCAGAAATCCACAAAGCCCAGAGCTCCAGGGACAGTGACAATGCGAAAGGCATGCCAAGGGGAGCGCGGCACTGCCCCAAATTGCAGCCTTCATGTTTTCCTGACTGGAACTCCCCTCAGCCCCATGCAATTTCTTAGGCTGCGCCTAGGAGTAGGGTTAGGGTAAGGGTAACGCCTAGAGTTAGGGTTCAGAAAACCACAAAGCCCAGAGCTCCAGGGACACTGACAATGCGAGAGGCATGCCAAGGGGAGTGCAGAACTGGAACAACCTTACAGCTTCCCTCTTTTCCTGACTGGAGCTGGCCTCAGCCACTGCTGTTTCTTAGGCTGCGCCTGGAGCTAGGGTTAGGGTTAGGGTTACGCCCAGGGTTAGGATTCAGAAAACCACAAAGCCCAGAGCTCCAGGGACACTGACAATACGAAAGGCATGCCAAGGGGAGCGCGGCACTGCCCCAAATTGCAGCCTTCATGTTTTCCTGACTGGAACTCCCCTCAGCCCCATGCAATTTCTTAGGCTGCGCCTAGGAGTACGGTTAGGGTAAGGGTAACGCCTAGGGTTAGGGTTCAGAAAACCACAAAGCCCAGAGCTCCAGGGACACTGACAATGCGGGAGGCATGCCAAGGGGAGCGCAGAACTGGAACAACCTTGCAGCTTCCCACTTTTCTTGACTGGAGCTGGCCTCAGCCCACTGCTCTTTCTTAGGCTGCGCCTGGAGCTAGGGTTAGGGTTAGGGTTACGCCTAGGGTTAGGATTCAGAAAACCACAAAGCCCAGAGCTCCAGGGACACTGACAATGCGAGAGGCATGCCAAGGGGAGCGCAGAACTGGAACAACCTTACAGCTTCCCTCTTTTCCTGACTGGAGCTGGCCTCAGCCCACTGCTCTTTCTTAGGCTGCGCCTGGAGCTAGGGTTAGGGTTAGGGATATGCCTAGGGTTGGGGTTTAGGAAACCACAAAGCCCAGAGCTCCAGGGACACTGACAAAGCGAGAGGCATGCCAAGGGGAGCGTGGCACTGGCCAAACCTTGCAGCCTTCATGTTTTCCTGACTTGAACTCCCCTCAGCCCAATGCAGTTTCTCTGACTGTGCCTAGGTGTAGGGTTAGGCTTAGGGGAAGGTTCGGGTGGAGGTATTTTCAGCCCCTGGGAGCTTGCAGAAGGATGGTTTCACCTCTCGCGTGCCAACACAAAGAAGCCCGGATGTCAACGCTGAAACCCCTCTGGAAGGCAGCCCTCAGTGCCCAGCATTCAGTGAAAACTGGTTAGAGCTCCTCACCCAAAGGGGCTGTATCTTCCTGTCACCATTATGCAGGCACGCAGGCCAAGGGAAAGAAGTAAAGGGAGGAGGGGACTCTCTGTATGTGTTCCACGCAGGTTTAGTCCCGTGAAAAGACAGGACGAAGAGGCCAATTGCTGGGAGGGTCCAGGGATCTTATACTGGGTATGGAGTAGGTGGGGAAAGGGATCTCAGCCAATGGTATAGACACAAGCAGGTGGGATTGACGGGAAGGGAACCAATGGGAACAACACATAGGAGGGACTCAGGGAAGGATCCAATGGGGCGTCGAGGAACAAGGAACTTTCTAGAGCTAATACATATTAAAGAAGGAAAATGAATCTACATCATTTCATACAAAAAACAAGGAGACAAAATATTAACTAATCAGGGGAAAACATGCAAAAGGCAAAACAAGGGAATCATAGGTGCACACCATGACTGCAAAGTCACATGCTTAACTTGGGTTGCTAACCACCACAGCTGCTTGCCTGAGTTCTCCTCAGGACAAAGAGTAGCTGCAGCCACCTGAGCCGCTACATTAGGGCTCAGAAATCCACAAAGCCCAGAGCTCCAGGGACAGTGACAATGCGAAAGGCATGCCAAGGGGAGCGCGGCACTGCCCCAAATTGCAGCCTTCATGTTTTCCTGACTGGAACTCCCCTCAGCCCCATGCAATTTCTTAGGCTGCGCCTAGGAGTAGGGTTAGGGTAAGGGTAACGCCTAGAGTTAGGGTTCAGAAAACCACAAAGCCCAGAGCTCCAGGGACACTGACAATGCGAGAGGCATGCCAAGGGGAGTGCAGAACTGGAACAACCTTACAGCTTCCCTCTTTTCCTGACTGGAGCTGGCCTCAGCCACTGCTGTTTCTTAGGCTGCGCCTGGAGCTAGGGTTAGGGTTAGGGTTACGCCCAGGGTTAGGATTCAGAAAACCACAAAGCCCAGAGCTCCAGGGACACTGACAATACGAAAGGCATGCCAAGGGGAGCGCGGCACTGCCCCAAATTGCAGCCTTCATGTTTTCCTGACTGGAACTCCCCTCAGCCCCATGCAATTTCTTAGGCTGCGCCTAGGAGTACGGTTAGGGTAAGGGTAACGCCTAGGGTTAGGGTTCAGAAAACCACAAAGCCCAGAGCTCCAGGGACACTGACAATGCGGGAGGCATGCCAAGGGGAGCGCAGAACTGGAACAACCTTGCAGCTTCCCACTTTTCTTGACTGGAGCTGGCCTCAGCCCACTGCTCTTTCTTAGGCTGCGCCTGGAGCTAGGGTTAGGGTTAGGGTTACGCCTAGGGTTAGGATTCAGAAAACCACAAAGCCCAGAGCTCCAGGGACACTGACAATGCGAGAGGCATGCCAAGGGGAGCGCAGAACTGGAACAACCTTACAGCTTCCCTCTTTTCCTGACTGGAGCTGGCCTCAGCCCACTGCTCTTTCTTAGGCTGCGCCTGGAGCTAGGGTTAGGGTTAGGGATATGCCTAGGGTTGGGGTTTAGGAAACCACAAAGCCCAGAGCTCCAGGGACACTGACAAAGCGAGAGGCATGCCAAGGGGAGCGTGGCACTGGCCAAACCTTGCAGCCTTCATGTTTTCCTGACTTGAACTCCCCTCAGCCCAATGCAGTTTCTCTGACTGTGCCTAGGTGTAGGGTTAGGCTTAGGGGAAGGTTCGGGTGGAGGTATTTTCAGCCCCTGGGAGCTTGCAGAAGGATGGTTTCACCTCTCGCGTGCCAACACAAAGAAGCCCGGATGTCAACGCTGAAACCCCTCTGGAAGGCAGCCCTCAGTGCCCAGCATTCAGTGAAAACTGGTTAGAGCTCCTCACCCAAAGGGGCTGTATCTTCCTGTCACCATTATGCAGGCACGCAGGCCAAGGGAAAGAAGTAAAGGGAGGAGGGGACTCTCTGTATGTGTTCCACGCAGGTTTAGTCCCGTGAAAAGACAGGACGAAGAGGCCAATTGCTGGGAGGGTCCAGGGATCTTATA
This sequence comes from Coloeus monedula, assembly GCF_965178545.1. NCBI lineage: Eukaryota > Metazoa > Chordata > Aves > Passeriformes > Corvidae > Coloeus > Coloeus monedula. Next base: position 32,377,812 of record NC_138784.1, on the reverse strand, counting down.
CTGGGTATGGAGTAGGTGGGGAAAGGGATCTCAGCCAATGGTATAGACACAAGCAGGTGGGATTGACGGGAAGGGAACCAATGGGAACAACACATAGGAGGGACTCAGGGAAGGATCCAATGGGGCGTCGAGGAACAAGGAACTTTCTAGAGCTAATACATATTAAAGAAGGAAAATGAATCTACATCATTTCATACAAAAAACAAGGAGACAAAATATTAACTAATCAGGGGAAAACATGCAAAAGGCAAAACAAGGGAATCATAGGTGCACACCATGACTGCAAAGTCACATGCTTAACTTGGGTTGCTAACCACCACAGCTGCTTGCCTGAGTTCTCCTCAGGACAAAGAGTAGCTGCAGCCACCTGAGCCGCTACATTAGGGCTCAGAAATCCACAAAGCCCAGAGCTCCAGGGACAGTGACAATGCGAAAGGCATGCCAAGGGGAGCGCGGCACTGCCCCAAATTGCAGCCTTCATGTTTTCCTGACTGGAACTCCCCTCAGCCCCATGCAATTTCTTAGGCTGCGCCTAGGAGTAGGGTTAGGGTAAGGGTAACGCCTAGAGTTAGGGTTCAGAAAACCACAAAGCCCAGAGCTCCAGGGACACTGACAATGCGAGAGGCATGCCAAGGGGAGTGCAGAACTGGAACAACCTTACAGCTTCCCTCTTTTCCTGACTGGAGCTGGCCTCAGCCACTGCTGTTTCTTAGGCTGCGCCTGGAGCTAGGGTTAGGGTTAGGGTTACGCCCAGGGTTAGGATTCAGAAAACCACAAAGCCCAGAGCTCCAGGGACACTGACAATACGAAAGGCATGCCAAGGGGAGCGCGGCACTGCCCCAAATTGCAGCCTTCATGTTTTCCTGACTGGAACTCCCCTCAGCCCCATGCAATTTCTTAGGCTGCGCCTAGGAGTAGGGTTAGGGTAAGGGTAACGCCTAGGGTTAGGGTTCAGAAAACCACAAAGCCCAGAGCTCCAGGGACACTGACAATGCGGGAGGCATGCCAAGGGGAGCGCAGAACTGGAACAACCTTGCAGCTTCCCACTTTTCTTGACTGGAGCTGGCCTCAGCCCACTGCTCTTTCTTAGGCTGCGCCTGGAGCTAGGGTTAGGGTTAGGGTTACGCCTAGGGTTAGGATTCAGAAAACCACAAAGCCCAGAGCTCCAGGGACACTGACAATGCGAGAGGCATGCCAAGGGGAGCGCAGAACTGGAACAACCTTACAGCTTCCCTCTTTTCCTGACTGGAGCTGGCCTCAGCCCACTGCTCTTTCTTAGGCTGCGCCTGGAGCTAGGGTTAGGGTTAGGGATATGCCTAGGGTTGGGGTTTAGGAAACCACAAAGCCCAGAGCTCCAGGGACACTGACAAAGCGAGAGGCATGCCAAGGGGAGCGTGGCACTGGCCAAACCTTGCAGCCTTCATGTTTTCCTGACTTGAACTCCCCTCAGCCCAATGCAGTTTCTCTGACTGTGCCTAGGTGTAGGGTTAGGCTTAGGGGAAGGTTCGGGTGGAGGTATTTTCAGCCCCTGGGAGCTTGCAGAAGGATGGTTTCACCTCTCGCGTGCCAACACAAAGAAGCCCGGATGTCAACGCTGAAACCCCTCTGGAAGGCAGCCCTCAGTGCCCAGCATTCAGTGAAAACTGGTTAGAGCTCCTCACCCAAAGGGGCTGTATCTTCCTGTCACCATTATGCAGGCACGCAGGCCAAGGGAAAGAAGTAAAGGGAGGAGGGGACTCTCTGTATGTGTTCCACGCAGGTTTAGTCCCGTGAAAAGACAGGACGAAGAGGCCAATTGCTGGGAGGGTCCAGGGATCTTATACTGGGTATGGAGTAGGTGGGGAAAGGGATCTCAGCCAATGGTATAGACACAAGCAGGTGGGATTGACGGGAAGGGAACCAATGGGAACAACACATAGGAGGGACTCAGGGAAGGATCCAATGGGGCGTCGAGGAACAAGGAACTTTCTAGAGCTAATACATATTAAAGAAGGAAAATGAATCTACATCATTTCATACAAAAAACAAGGAGACAAAATATTAACTAATCAGGGGAAAACATGCAAAAGGCAAAACAAGGGAATCATAGGTGCACACCATGACTGCAAAGTCACATGCTTAACTTGGGTTGCTAACCACCACAGCTGCTTGCCTGAGTTCTCCTCAGGACAAAGAGTAGCTGCAGCCACCTGAGCCGCTACATTAGGGCTCAGAAAACCACAAAGCCCAGAGCTCCAGGGACACTGACAATGCGAGAGGCATGCCAAGGGGAGCGCAGAACTGGAACAACCTTGCAGCTTCCCTCTTTTCCTGACTGGAGCTGGCCTCAGCCACTGCTGTTTCTTAGGCTGCGCCTGGAGCTAGGGTTAGGGTTAGGGTTACGCCCAGGGTTAGGATTCAGAAAACCACAAAGCCCAGAGCTCCAGGGACACTGACAATACGAAAGGCATGCCAAGGGGAGCGCGGCACTGCCCCAAATTGCAGCCTTCATGTTTTCCTGACTGGAACTCCCCTCAGCCCCATGCAATTTCTTAGGCTGCGCCTAGGAGTAGGGTTAGGGTAAGGGTAACGCCTAGGGTTAGGGTTCAGAAAACCACAAAGCCCAGAGCTCCAGGGACACTGACAATGCGGGAGGCATGCCAAGGGGAGCGCAGAACTGGAACAACCTTGCAGCTTCCCTCTTTTCTTGACTGGAGCTGGCCTCAGCCCACTGCTCTTTCTTAGGCTGTGCCTGGAGCTAGGGTTAGGGTTAGGGTTACGCCTAGGGTTAGGATTCAGAAAACCACAAAGCCCAGAGCTCCAGGGACACTGACAATGCGAGAGGCATGCCAAGGGGAGCGCAGAACTGGAACAACCTTACAGCTTCCCTCTTTTCCTGACTGGAGCTGGCCTCAGCCACTGCTGTTTCTTAGGCTGCGCCTGGAGCTAGGGTTAGGGTTAGGGTTACGCCCAGGGTTAGGATTCAGAAAACCACAAAGCCCAGAGCTCCAGGGACACTGACAATACGAAAGGCATGCCAAGGGGAGCGCGGCACTGCCCCAAATTGCAGCCTTCATGTTTTCCTGACTGGAACTCCCCTCAGCCCCATGCAATTTCTTAGGCTGCGCCTGGAGCTAGGGTTAGGGTTAGGGTTACGCCCAGGGTTAGGATTCAGAAAACCACAAAGCCCAGAGCTCCAGGGACACTGACAATACGAAAGGCATGCCAAGGGGAGCGCAGAACTGGAACAACCTTGCAGCTTCCCACTTTTCTTGACTGGAGCTGGCCTCAGCCCACTGCTCTTTCTTAGGCTGTGCCTGGAGCTAGGGTTAGGGTTAGGGTTACGCCTAGGGTTAGGATTCAGAAAACCACAAAGCCCAGAGCTCCAGGGACACTGACAATGCGAGAGGCATGCCAAGGGGAGCGCAGAACTGGAACAACCTTGCAGCTTCCCACTTTTCTTGACTGGAGCTGGCCTCAGCCCACTGCTCTTTCTTAGGCTGCGCCTGGAGCTAGGGTTAGGGTTAGGGTTACGCCCAGGGTTAGGATTCAGAAAACCACAAAGCCCAGAGCTCCAGGGACACTGACAATACGAAAGGCATGCCAAGGGGAGCGCAGAACTGGAACAACCTTGCAGCTTCCCACTTTTCTTGACTGGAGCTGGCCTCAGCCCACTGCTCTTTCTTAGGCTGTGCCTGGAGCTAGGGTTAGGGTTAGGGTTACGCCTAGGGTTAGGATTCAGAAAACCACAAAGCCCAGAGCTCCAGGGACACTGACAATGCGAGAGGCATGCCAAGGGGAGCGCAGAACTGGAACAACCTTACAGCTTCCCTCTTTTCCTGACTGGAGCTGGCCTCAGCCACTGCTGTTTCTTAGGCTGCGCCTGGAGCTAGGGTTAGGGTTAGGGTTACGCCCAGGGTTAGGATTCAGAAAACCACAAAGCCCAGAGCTCCAGGGACACTGACAATACGAAAGGCATGCCAAGGGGAGCGCGGCACTGCCCCAAATTGCAGCCTTCATGTTTTCCTGACTGGAACTCCCCTCAGCCCCATGCAATTTCTTAGGCTGCGCCTGGAGCTAGGGTTAGGGTTAGGGTTATGCCCAGGGTTAGGATTCAGAAAACCACAAAGCCCAGAGCTCCAGGGACACTGACAATACGAAAGGCATGCCAAGGGGAGCGCAGAACTGGAACAACCTTGCAGCTTCCCACTTTTCTTGACTGGAGCTGGCCTCAGCCCACTGCTCTTTCTTAGGCTGTGCCTGGAGCTAGGGTTAGGGTTAGGGTTACGCCTAGGGTTAGGATTCAGAAAACCACAAAGCCCAGAGCTCCAGGGACACTGACAATGCGAGAGGCATGCCAAGGGGAGCGCAGAACTGGAACAACCTTACAGCTTCCCTCTTTTCCTGACTGGAGCTGGCCTCAGCCACTGCTGTTTCTTAGGCTGCGCCTGGAGCTAGGGTTAGGGTTAGGGTTACGCCCAGGGTTAGGATTCAGAAAACCACAAAGCCCAGAGCTCCAGGGACACTGACAATGCGAGAGGCATGCCAAGGGGAGCGCAGAACTGGAACAACCTTACAGCTTCCCTCTTTTCCTGACTGGAGCTGGCCTCAGCCACTGCTGTTTCTTAGGCTGCGCCTGGAGCTAGGGTTAGGGTTAGGGTTACGCCCAGGGTTAGGATTCAGAAAACCACAAAGCCCAGAGCTCCAGGGACACTGACAATACGAAAGGCATGCCAAGGGGAGCGCGGCACTGCCCCAAATTGCAGCCTTCATGTTTTCCTGACTGGAACTCCCCTCAGCCCCATGCAATTTCTTAGGCTGCGCCTGGAGCTAGGGTTAGGGTTAGGGTTACGCCCAGGGTTAGGATTCAGAAAACCACAAAGCCCAGAGCTCCAGGGACACTGACAATATGAAAGGCATGCCAAGGGGAGCGCAGAACTGGAACAACCTTGCAGCTTCCCACTTTTCTTGACTGGAGCTGGCCTCAGCCCACTGCTCTTTCTTAGGCTGTGCCTGGAGCTAGGGTTAGGGTTAGGGTTACGCCTAGGGTTAGGATTCAGAAAACCACAAAGCCCAGAGCTCCAGGGACACTGACAATGCGAGAGGCATGCCAAGGGGAGCGCAGAACTGGAACAACCTTACAGCTTCCCTCTTTTCCTGACTGGAGCTGGCCTCAGCCACTGCTGTTTCTTAGGCTGCGCCTGGAGCTAGGGTTAGGGTTAGGGTTACGCCCAGGGTTAGGATTCAGAAAACCACAAAGCCCAGAGCTCCAGGGACACTGACAATACGAAAGGCATGCCAAGGGGAGCGCAGAACTGGAACAACCTTGCAGCTTCCCACTTTTCTTGACTGGAGCTGGCCTCAGCCCACTGCTCTTTCTTAGGCTGTGCCTGGAGCTAGGGTTAGGGTTAGGGTTACGCCTAGGGTTAGGATTCAGAAAACCACAAAGCCCAGAGCTCCAGGGACACTGACAATGCGAGAGGCATGCCAAGGGGAGCGCAGAACTGGAACAACCTTACAGCTTCCCTCTTTTCCTGACTGGAGCTGGCCTCAGCCACTGCTGTTTCTTAGGCTGCGCCTGGAGCTAGGGTTAGGGTTAGGGTTACGCCCAGGGTTAGGATTCAGAAAACCACAAAGCCCAGAGCTCCAGGGACACTGACAATACGAAAGGCATGCCAAGGGGAGCGCGGCACTGCCCCAAATTGCAGCCTTCATGTTTTCCTGACTGGAACTCCCCTCAGCCCCATGCAATTTCTTAGGCTGCGCCTGGAGCTAGGGTTAGGGTTAGGGTTACGCCCAGGGTTAGGATTCAGAAAACCACAAAGCCCAGAGCTCCAGGGACACTGACAATGCGGGAGGCATGCCAAGGGGAGCGCAGAACTGGAACAACCTTGCAGCTTCCCACTTTTCTTGACTGGAGCTGGCCTCAGCCCACTGCTCTTTCTTAGGCTGCGCCTGGAGCTAGGGTTAGGGTTAGGGTTACGCCTAGGGTTAGGATTCAGAAAACCACAAAGCCCAGAGCTCCAGGGACACTGACAATGCGAGAGGCATGCCAAGGGGAGCGCAGAACTGGAACAACCTTACAGCTTCCCTCTTTTCCTGACTGGAGCTGGCCTCAGCCACTGCTGTTTCTTAGGCTGCGCCTGGAGCTAGGGTTAGGGTTAGGGTTACGCCCAGGGTTAGGATTCAGAAAACCACAAAGCCCAGAGCTCCAGGGACACTGACAATACGAAAGGCATGCCAAGGGGAGCGCAGAACTGGAACAACCTTGCAGCTTCCCACTTTTCTTGACTGGAGCTGGCCTCAGCCCACTGCTCTTTCTTAGGCTGTGCCTGGAGCTAGGGTTAGGGTTAGGGTTACGCCTAGGGTTAGGATTCAGAAAACCACAAAGCCCAGAGCTCCAGGGACACTGACAATGCGAGAGGCATGCCAAGGGGAGCGCAGAACTGGAACAACCTTACAGCTTCCCTCTTTTCCTGACTGGAGCTGGCCTCAGCCACTGCTGTTTCTTAGGCTGCGCCTGGAGCTAGGGTTAGGGTTAGGGTTACGCCCAGGGTTAGGATTCAGAAAACCACAAAGCCCAGAGCTCCAGGGACACTGACAATACGAAAGGCATGCCAAGGGGAGCGCGGCACTGCCCCAAATTGCAGCCTTCATGTTTTCCTGACTGGAACTCCCCTCAGCCCCATGCAATTTCTTAGGCTGCGCCTAGGAGTAGGGTTAGGGTAAGGGTAACGCCTAGGGTTAGGGTTCAGAAAACCACAAAGCCCAGAGCTCCAGGGACACTGACAATGCAGGAGGCATGCCAAGGGGAGCGCAGAACTGGAACAACCTTGCAGCTTCCCACTTTTCTTGACTGGAGCTGGCCTCAGCCCACTGCTCTTTCTTAGGCTGTGCCTGGAGCTAGGGTTAGGGTTAGGGTTACGCCTAGGGTTAGGATTCAGAAAACCACAAAGCCCAGAGCTCCAGGGACACTGACAATGCGAGAGGCATGCCAAGGGGAGCGCAGAACTGGAACAACCTTACAGCTTCCCTCTTTTCCTGACTGGAGCTGGCCTCAGCCACTGCTGTTTCTTAGGCTGCGCCTGGAGCTAGGGTTAGGGTTAGGGTTACGCCCAGGGTTAGGAATCAGAAAACCACAAAGCCCAGAGCTCCAGGGACACTGACAATACGAAAGGCATGCCAAGGGGAGCGCGGCACTGCCCCAAATTGCAGCCTTCATGTTTTCCTGACTGGAACTCCCCTCAGCCCCATGCAATTTCTTAGGCTGCGCCTAGGAGTAGGGTTAGGGTAAGGGTAACGCCTAGGGTTAGGATTCAGAAAACCACAAAGCCCAGAGCTCCAGGGACACTGACAATACGAAAGGCATGCCAAGGGGAGCGCAGAACTGGAACAACCTTACAGCTTCCCACTTTTCTTGACTGGAGCTGGCCTCAGCCCACTGCTCTTTCTTAGGCTGTGCCTGGAGCTAGGGTTAGGGTTAGGGTTACGCCTAGGGTTAGGATTCAGAAAACCACAAAGCCCAGAGCTCCAGGGACACTGACAATGCGAGAGGCATGCCAAGGGGAGCGCAGAACTGGAACAACCTTACAGCTTCCCTCTTTTCCTGACTGGAGCTGGCCTCAGCCACTGCTGTTTCTTAGGCTGCGCCTGGAGCTAGGGTTAGGGTTAGGGTTACGCCCAGGGTTAGGATTCAGAAAACCACAAAGCCCAGAGCTCCAGGGACACTGACAATACGAAAGGCATGCCAAGGGGAGCGCAGAACTGGAACAACCTTGCAGCTTCCCACTTTTCTTGACTGGAGCTGGCCTCAGCCCACTGCTCTTTCTTAGGCTGTGCCTGGAGCTAGGGTTAGGGTTAGGGTTACGCCTAGGGTTAGGATTCAGAAAACCACAAAGCCCAGAGCTCCAGGGACACTGACAATGCGAGAGGCATGCCAAGGGGAGCGCAGAACTGGAACAACCTTACAGCTTCCCTCTTTTCCTGACTGGAGCTGGCCTCAGCCACTGCTGTTTCTTAGGCTGCGCCTGGAGCTAGGGTTAGGGTTAGGGTTACGCCCAGGGTTAGGATTCAGAAAACCACAAAGCCCAGAGCTCCAGGGACACTGACAATACGAAAGGCATGCCAAGGGGAGCGCGGCACTGCCCCAAATTGCAGCCTTCATGTTTTCCTGACTGGAACTCCCCTCAGCCCCATGCAATTTCTTAGGCTGCGCCTAGGAGTAGGGTTAGGGTAAGGGTAACGCCTAGGGTTAGGGTTCAGAAAACCACAAAGCCCAGAGCTCCAGGGACACTGAAAATGCGGGAGGCATGCCAAGGGGAGCGCAGAACTGGAACAACCTTGCAGCTTCCCACTTTTCTTGACTGGAGCTGGCCTCAGCCCACTGCTCTTTCTTAGGCTGCACCTGGAGCTAGGGTTAGGGTTAGGGTTACGCCCAGGGTTAGGATTCAGAAAACCACAAAGCCCAGAGCTCCAGGGACACTGACAATGCGGGAGGCATGCCAAGGGGAGCGCAGAACTGGAACAACCTTGCAGCTTCCCACTTTTCTTGACTGGAGCTGGCCTCAGCCCACTGCTCTTTCTTAGGCTGCGCCTGGAGCTAGGGTTAGGGTTAGGGTTACGCCCAGGGTTAGGATTCAGAAAACCACAAAGCCCAGAGCTCCAGGGACACTGACAATGCGGGAGGCATGCCAAGGGGAGCGCCGAACTGGAACAACCTTGCAGCATCCCTCTTTTCCTGACTGGAGCTGGCCTCAGCCCACTGCTCTTTCTTAGGCTGCACCTGGAGCTAGGGTTAGGGTTAGGGTTACGCCCAGGGTTAGGATTCAGAAAACCACAAAGCCCAGAGCTCCAGGGACACTGACAATGCGGGAGGCATGCCAAGGGGAGCGCAGAACTGGAACAACCTTGCAGCTTCCCACTTTTCTTGACTGGAGCTGGCCTCAGCCCACTGCTCTTTCTTAGGCTGCGCCTGGAGCTAGGGTTAGGGTTAGGGTTACGCCTAGGGTTAGGATTCAGAAAACCACAAAGCCCAGAGCTCCAGGGACACTGACAATGCGAGAGGCATGCCAAGGGGAGCGTGGCACTGTCCAAACCTTGCAGCCTTCATGTTTTCCTGACTTGAACTCCCCTCAGCCCAATGCAGTTTCTCTGACTGTGCCTAGGTGTAGGGTTAGGCTTAGGGGAAGGTTCGGGTGGAGGTATTTTCAGCCCCTGGGAGCTTGCAGAAGGATGGTTTCACCTCTCGCGTGCCAACACAAAGAAGCCCAGATGTCAACGCTGAAACCCCTCTGGAAGGCAGCCCTCAGTGCCCAGCATTCAGTGAAAACTGGTTAGAGCTCCTCACCCAAAGGGGCTGTATCTTCCTGTCACCATTATGCAGGCACGCAGGCCAAGGGAAAGAAGTAAAGGGAGGAGGGGACTCTCTGTATGTGTTCCACGCAGGTTTAGTCCCGTGAAAAGACAGGACGAAGAGGCCAATTGCTGGGAGGGTCCAGGGATCTTATACTGGGTATGGAGTAGGTGGGGAAAGGGATCTCAGCCAATGGTATAGACACAAGCAGGTGGGATTGACGGGAAGGGAACCAATGGGAACAACACATAGGAGGGACTCAGGGAAGGATCCAATGGGGCGTCGAGGAACAAGGAACTTTCTAGAGCTAATACATATTAAAGAAGGAAAATGAATCTACATCATTTCATACAAAAAACAAGGAGACAAAATATTAACTAATCAGGGGAAAACATGCAAAAGGCAAAACAAGGGAATCATAGGTTCACACCATGACTGCAAAGTCACATGCTTAACTTGGGTTGCTAACCACCACAGCTGCTTGCCTGAGTTCTCCTCAGGACAAAGAGTAGCTGCAGCCACCTGAGCCGCTACATTAGGGCTCAGAAATCCACAAAGCCCAGAGCTCCAGGGACACTGACAATGCGAGAGGCATGCCAAGGGGAGCGCCGAACTGGAACAACCTTACAGCTTCCCTCTTTTCCTGACTGGAGCTGGCCTCAGCCACTGCTGTTTCTTAGGCTGCGCCTGGAGCTAGGGTTAGGGTTAGGGTTACGCCCAGGGTTAGGATTCAGAAAACCACAAAGCCCAGAGCTCCAGGGACACTGACAATACGAAAGGCATGCCAAGGGGAGCGCGGCACTGCCCCAAATTGCAGCCTTCATGTTTTCCTGACTGGAACTCCCCTCAGCCCCATGCAATTTCTTAGGCTGCGCCTAGGAGTAGGGTTAGGGTAAGGGTAACGCCTAGGGTTAGGGTTCAGAAAACCACAAAGCCCAGAGCTCCAGGGACACTGACAATGCGGGAGGCATGCCAAGGGGAGCGCCGAACTGGAACAACCTTGCAGCATCCCTCTTTTCCTGACTGGAGCTGGCCTCAGCCCACTGCTCTTTCTTAGGCTGTGCCTGGAGCTAGGGTTAGGGTTAGGGTTACGCCTAGGGTTAGGATTCAGAAAACCACAAAGCCCAGAGCTCCAGGGACACTGACAATGCGAGAGGCATGCCAAGGGGAGCGCAGAACTGGAACAACCTTACAGCTTCCCTCTTTTCCTGACTGGAGCTGGCCTCAGCCACTGCTGTTTCTTAGGCTGCGCCTGGAGCTAGGGTTAGGGTTAGGGTTACGCCCAGGGTTAGGATTCAGAAAACCACAAAGCCCAGAGCTCCAGGGACACTGACAATACGAAAGGCATGCCAAGGGGAGCGCGGCACTGCCCCAAATTGCAGCCTTCATGTTTTCCTGACTGGAACTCCCCTCAGCCCCATGCAATTTCTTAGGCTGCGCCTAGGAGTAGGGTTAGGGTAAGGGGAACGCCTAGGGTTAGGGTTCAGAAAACCACAAAGCCCAGAGCTCCAGGGACACTGACAATGCGGGAGGCATGCCAAGGGGAGCGCAGAACTGGAACAACCTTGCAGCTTCCCACTTTTCTTGACTGGAGCTGGCCTCAGCCCACTGCTCTTTCTTAGGCTGTGCCTGGAGTAGGGTTAGGGTTAGGGTTACGCCTAGGGTTAGGATTCAGAAAACCACAAAGCCCAGAGCTCCAGGGACACTGACAATGCGAGAGGCATGCCAAGGGGAGCGCAGAACTGGAACAACCTTACAGCTTCCCTCTTTTCCTGACTGGAGCTGGCCTCAGCCACTGCTGTTTCTTAGGCTGCGCCTGGAGCTAGGGTTAGGGTTAGGGTTACGCCCAGGGTTAGGATTCAGAAAACCACAAAGCCCAGAGCTCCAGGGACACTGACAATACGAAAGGCATGCCAAGGGGAGCGCGGCACTGCCCCAAATTGCAGCCTTCATGTTTTCCTGACTGGAACTCCCCTCAGCCCCATGCAATTTCTTAGGCTGCGCCTGGAGCTAGGGTTAGGGTTAGGGTTACGCCCAGGGTTAGGATTCAGAAAACCACAAAGCCCAGAGCTCCAGGGACACTGACAATACGAAAGGCATGCCAAGGGGAGCGCAGAACTGGAACAACCTTGCAGCTTCCCACTTTTCTTGACTGGAGCTGGCCTCAGCCCACTGCTCTTTCTTAGGCTGTGCCTGGAGCTAGGGTTAGGGTTAGGGTTACGCCTAGGGTTAGGATTCAGAAAACCACAAAGCCCAGAGCTCCAGGGACACTGACAATGCGAGAGGCATGCCAAGGGGAGCGCAGAACTGGAACAACCTTACAGCTTCCCTCTTTTCCTGACTGGAGCTGGCCTCAGCCACTGCTGTTTCTTAGGCTGCGCCTGGAGCTAGGGTTAGGGTTAGGGTTACGCCCAGGGTTAGGATTCAGAAAACCACAAAGCCCAGAGCTCCAGGGACACTGACAATACGAAAGGCATGCCAAGGGGAGCGCGGCACTGCCCCAAATTGCAGCCTTCATGTTTTCCTGACTGGAACTCCCCTCAGCCCCATGCAATTTCTTAGGCTGCGCCTAGGAGTAGGGTTAGGGTAAGGGTAACGCCTAGGGTTAGGGTTCAGAAAACCACAAAGCCCAGAGCTCCAGGGACACTGACAATGCGGGAGGCATGCCAAGGGGAGCGCAGAACTGGAACAACCTTGCAGCTTCCCTCTTTTCTTGACTGGAGCTGGCCTCAGCCCACTGCTCTTTCTTAGGCTGTGCCTGGAGCTAGGGTTAGGGTTAGGGTTACGCCTAGGGTTAGGAATCAGAAAACCACAAAGCCCAGAGCTCCAGGGACACTGACAATGCGAGAGGCATGCCAAGGGGAGCGCAGAACTGGAACAACCTTACAGCTTCCCTCTTTTCCTGACTGGAGCTGGCCTCAGCCACTGCTGTTTCTTAGGCTGCGCCTGGAGCTAGGGTTAGGGTTAGGGTTACGCCCAGGGTTAGGAATCAGAAAACCACAAAGCCCAGAGCTCCAGGGACACTGACAATACGAAAGGCATGCCAAGGGGAGCGCGGCACTGCCCCAAATTGCAGCCTTCATGTTTTCCTGACTGGAACTCCCCTCAGCCCCATGCAATTTCTTAGGCTGCGCCTAGGAGTAGGGTTAGGGTAAGGGTAACGCCTAGGGTTAGGATTCAGAAAACCACAAAGCCCAGAGCTCCAGGGACACTGACAATACGAAAGGCATGCCAAGGGGAGCGCAGAACTGGAACAACCTTACAGCTTCCCACTTTTCTTGACTGGAGCTGGCCTCAGCCCACTGCTCTTTCTTAGGCTGTGCCTGGAGCTAGGGTTAGGGTTAGGGTTACGCCTAGGGTTAGGATTCAGAAAACCACAAAGCCCAGAGCTCCAGGGACACTGACAATGCGAGAGGCATGCCAAGGGGAGCGCAGAACTGGAACAACCTTACAGCTTCCCTCTTTTCCTGACTGGAGCTGGCCTCAGCCACTGCTGTTTCTTAGGCTGCGCCTGGAGCTAGGGTTAGGGTTAGGGTTACGCCCAGGGTTAGGATTCAGAAAACCACAAAGCCCAGAGCTCCAGGGACACTGACAATACGAAAGGCATGCCAAGGGGAGCGCGGCACTGCCCCAAATTGCAGCCTTCATGTTTTCCTGACTGGAACTCCCCTCAGCCCCATGCAATTTCTTAGGCTGCGCCTGGAGCTAGGGTTAGGGTTAGGGTTACGCCCAGGGTTAGGATTCAGAAAACCACAAAGCCCAGAGCTCCAGGGACACTGACAATACGAAAGGCATGCCAAGGGGAGCGCAGAACTGGAACAACCTTGCAGCTTCCCACTTTTCTTGACTGGAGCTGGCCTCAGCCCACTGCTCTTTCTTAGGCTGTGCCTGGAGCTAGGGTTAGGGTTAGGGTTACGCCTAGGGTTAGGATTCAGAAAACCACAAAGCCCAGAGCTCCAGGGACACTGACAATGCGAGAGGCATGCCAAGGGGAGCGCAGAACTGGAACAACCTTACAGCTTCCCTCTTTTCCTGACTGGAGCTGGCCTCAGCCACTGCTGTTTCTTAGGCTGCGCCTGGAGCTAGGGTTAGGGTTAGGGTTACGCCCAGGGTTAGGATTCAGAAAACCACAAAGCCCAGAGCTCCAGGGACACTGACAATACGAAAGGCATGCCAAGGGGAGCGCAGAACTGGAACAACCTTGCAGCTTCCCACTTTTCTTGACTGGAGCTGGCCTCAGCCCACTGCTCTTTCTTAGGCTGTGCCTGGAGCTAGGGTTAGGGTTAGGGTTACGCCTAGGGTTAGGATTCAGAAAACCACAAAGCCCAGAGCTCCAGGGACACTGACAATGCGAGAGGCATGCCAAGGGGAGCGCAGAACTGGAACAACCTTACAGCTTCCCTCTTTTCCTGACTGGAGCTGGCCTCAGCCACTGCTGTTTCTTAGGCTGCGCCTGGAGCTAGGGTTAGGGTTAGGGTTACGCCCAGGGTTAGGATTCAGAAAACCACAAAGCCCAGAGCTCCAGGGACACTGACAATACGAAAGGCATGCCAAGGGGAGCGCGGCACTGCCCCAAATTGCAGCCTTCATGTTTTCCTGACTGGAACTCCCCTCAGCCCCATGCAATTTCTTAGGCTGCGCCTAGGAGTAGGGTTAGGGTAAGGGTAACGCCTAGGGTTAGGGTTCAGAAAACCACAAAGCCCAGAGCTCCAGGGACACTGAAAATGCGGGAGGCATGCCAAGGGGAGCGCAGAACTGGAACAACCTTGCAGCTTCCCACTTTTCTTGACTGGAGCTGGCCTCAGCCCACTGCTCTTTCTTAGGCTGCGCCTGGAGCTAGGGTTAGGGTTAGGGTTACGCCCAGGGTTAGGATTCAGAAAACCACAAAGCCCAGAGCTCCAGGGACACTGACAATGCGGGAGGCATGCCAAGGGGAGCGCAGAACTGGAACAACCTTGCAGCTTCCCACTTTTCTTGACTGGAGCTGGCCTCAGCCCACTGCTCTTTCTTAGGCTGCGCCTGGAGCTAGGGTTAGGGTTAGGGATATGCCTAGGGTTGGGGTTTAGGAAACCACAAAGCCCAGAGCTCCAGGGACACTGACAAAGCGAGAGGCATGCCAAGGGGAGCGTGGCACTGTCCAAACCTTGCAGCCTTCATGTTTTCCTGACTTGAACTCCCCTCAGCCCAATGCAGTTTCTCTGACTGTGCCTAGGTGTAGGGTTAGGCTTAGGGGAAGGTTCGGGTGGAGGTATTTTCAGCCCCTGGGAGCTTGCAGAAGGATGGTTTCACCTCTCGCGTGCCAACACAAAGAAGCCCGGATGTCAACGCTGAAACCCCTCTGGAAGGCAGCCCTCAGTGCCCAGCATTCAGTGAAAACTGGTTAGAGCTCCTCACCCAAAGGGGCTGTATCTTCCTGTCACCATTATGCAGGCACGCAGGCCAAGGGAAAGAAGTAAAGGGAGGAGGGGACTCTCTGTATGTGTTCCACGCAGGTTTAGTCCCGTGAAAAGACAGGACGAAGAGGCCAATTGCTGGGAGGGTCCAGGGATCTTATACTGGGTATGGAGTAGGTGGGGAAAGGGATCTCAGCCAATGGTATAGACACAAGCAGGTGGGATTGACGGGAAGGGAACCAATGGGAACAACACATAGGAGGGACTCAGGGAAGGATCCAATGGGGCGTCGAGGAACAAGGAACTTTCTAGAGCTAATACATATTAAAGAAGGAAAATGAATCTACATCATTTCATACAAAAAACAAGGAGACAAAATATTAACTAATCAGGGGAAAACATGCAAAAGGCAAAACAAGGGAATCATAGGTTCACACCATGACTGCAAAGTCACATGCTTAACTTGGGTTGCTAACCACCACAGCTGCTTGCCTGAGTTCTCCTCAGGACAAAGAGTAGCTGCAGCCACCTGAGCCGCTACATTAGGGCTCAGAAATCCACAAAGCCCAGAGCTCCAGGGACACTGACAATGCGAGAGGCATGCCAAGGGGAGCGCCGAACTGGAACAACCTTACAGCTTCCCTCTTTTCCTGACTGGAGCTGGCCTCAGCCACTGCTGTTTCTTAGGCTGCGCCTGGAGCTAGGGTTAGGGTTAGGGTTACGCCCAGGGTTAGGATTCAGAAAACCACAAAGCCCAGAGCTCCAGGGACACTGACAATACGAAAGGCATGCCAAGGGGAGCGCGGCACTGCCCCAAATTGCAGCCTTCATGTTTTCCTGACTGGAACTCCCCTCAGCCCCATGCAATTTCTTAGGCTGCGCCTAGGAGTAGGGTTAGGGTAAGGGGAACGCCTAGGGTTAGGGTTCAGAAAACCACAAAGCCCAGAGCTCCAGGGACACTGACAATGCGGGAGGCATGCCAAGGGGAGCGCCGAACTGGAACAACCTTGCAGCTTCCCTCTTTTCCTGACTGGAGCTGGCCTCAGCCCACTGCTCTTTCTTAGGCTGTGCCTGGAGCTAGGGTTAGGGTTAGGGTTACGCCTAGGGTTAGGATTCAGAAAACCACAAAGCCCAGAGCTCCAGGGACACTGACAAAGCGAGAGGCATGCCAAGGGGAGTGTGGCACTGGCCAAACCTTGCAGCCTTCATGTTTTCCTGACTTGAACTCCCCTCAGCCCAATGCAGTTTCTCTGACTGTGCCTAGGTGTAGGGTTAGGCTTAGGGGAAGGTTCGGGTGGAGGTATTTTCAGCCCCTGGGAGCTTGCAGAAGGATGGTTTCACCTCTCGCGTGCCAACACAAAGAAGCCCGGATGTCAACGCTGAAACCCCTCTGGAAGGCAGCCCTCAGTGCCCAGCATTCAGTGAAAACTGTTTAGAGCTCCTCACCCAAAGGGGCTGTATCTTCCTGTCACCATTATGCAGGCACGCAGGCCAAGGGAAAGAAGTAAAGGGAGGAGGGGACTCTCTGTATGTGTTCCACGCAGGCTTATTCCCGTGAAAAGACAGGACGAAGAGGCCAATTGCTGGGAGGGTCCAGGGATCTTATACTGGGTATGGAGTAGGTGGGGAAAGGGATCTCAGCCAATGGTATAGACACAAGCAGGTGGGATTGACGGGAAGGGAACCAATGGGAACAACACATAGGAGGGACTCAGGGAAGGATCCAATGGGGCGTCGAGGAACAAGGAACTTTCTAGAGCTAATACATATTAAAGAAGGAAAATGAATCTACATCATTTCATACAAAAAACAAGGAGACAAAATATTAACTAATCAGGGGAAAACATGCAAAAGGCAAAACAAGGGAATCATAGGTTCACACCATGACTGCAAAGTCACATGCTTAACTTGGGTTGCTAACCACCACAGCTGCTTGCCTGAGTTCTCCTCAGGACAAAGAGTAGCTGCAGCCACCTGAGCCGCTACATTAGGGCTCAGAAAACCACAAAGCAATGAGCTCCAGGGACACTGACAATGCGAGAGGCATGCCAAGGGGAGCGCAGAACTGGAACAACCTTGCAGCTTCCCTCTTTTCCTGACTGGAGCTGGCCTCAGCCACTGCTGTTTCTTAGGCTGCGCCTGGAGCTAGGGTTAGGGTTAGGGTTACGCCCAGGGTTAGGATTCAGAAAACCACAAAGCCCAGAGCTCCAGGGACACTGACAATACGAAAGGCATGCCAAGGGGAGCGCGGCACTGCCCCAAATTGCAGCCTTCATGTTTTCCTGACTGGAACTCCCCTCAGCCCCATGCAATTTCTTAGGCTGCGCCTAGGAGTAGGGTTAGGGTAAGGGTAACGCCTAGGGTTAGGGTTCAGAAAACCACAAAGCCCAGAGCTCCAGGGACACTGACAATGCGGGAGGCATGCCAAGGGGAGCGCAGAACTGGAACAACCTTGCAGCTTCCCACTTTTCTTGACTGGAGCTGGCCTCAGCCCACTGCTCTTTCTTAGGCTGTGCCTGGAGTAGGGTTAGGGTTAGGGTTACGCCTAGGGTTAGGATTCAGAAAACCACAAAGCCCAGAGCTCCAGGGACACTGACAATGCGAGAGGCATGCCAAGGGGAGCGCAGAACTGGAACAACCTTACAGCTTCCCTCTTTTCCTGACTGGAGCTGGCCTCAGCCACTGCTGTTTCTTAGGCTGCGCCTGGAGCTAGGGTTAGGGTTAGGGTTACGCCCAGGGTTAGGATTCAGAAAACCACAAAGCCCAGAGCTCCAGGGACACTGACAATGCGAGAGGCATGCCAAGGGGAGCGCAGAACTGGAACAACCTTGCAGCTTCCCACTTTTCTTGACTGGAGCTGGCCTCAGCCCACTGCTCTTTCTTAGGCTGTGCCTGGAGTAGGGTTAGGGTTAGGGTTACGCCCAGGGTTAGGATTCAGAAAACCACAAAGCCCAGAGCTCCAGGGACACTGACAATACGAAAGGCATGCCAAGGGGAGCGCGGCACTGCCCCAAATTGCAGCCTTCATGTTTTCCTGACTGGAACTCCCCTCAGCCCCATGCAATTTCTTAGGCTGCGCATAGGAGGAGGGTTAGGGTAAGGGTAACACCTAGGGTTAGGGTTCAGAAAACCACAAAGCCCAGAGCTCCAGGGACACTGACAATGCGGGAGGCATGCCAAGGGGAGCGCAGAACTGGAACAACCTTGCAGCTTCCCACTTTTCTTGACTGGAGCTGGCCTCAGCCCACTGCTCTTTCTTAGGCTGTGCCTGGAGCTAGGGTTAGGGTTAGGGTTACGCCTAGGGTTAGGATTCAGAAAACCACAAAGCCCAGAGCTCCAGGGACACTGACAATGCGAGAGGCATGCCAAGGGGAGCGCAGAACTGGAACAACCTTACAGCTTCCCTCTTTTCTTGACTGGAGCTGGCCTCAGCCCACTGCTCTTTCTTAGGCTGCGCCTGGAGCTAGGGTTAGGGTAAGGGATATGCCTAGGGTTGGGGATTAGGAAACCACAAAGCCCAGAGCTCCAGGGACACTGACAAAGCGAGAGGCATGCCAAGGGGAGCGTGGCACTGGCCAAACCTTGCAGCCTTCATGTTTTCCTGACTTGAACTCCCCTCAGCCCAATGCAGTTTCTCTGACTGTGCCTAGGTGTAGGGTTAGGCTTAGGGGAAGGTTCGGGTGGAGGTATTTTCAGCCCCTGGGAGCTTGCAGAAGGATGGTTTCACCTCTCGCGTGCCAACACAAAGAAGCCCGGATGTCAACGCTGAAACCCCTCTGGAAGGCAGCCCTCAGTGCCCAGCATTCAGTGAAAACTGGTTAGAGCTCCTCACCCAAAGGGGCTGTATCTTCCTGTCACCATTATGCAGGCACGCAGGCCAAGGGAAAGAAGTAAAGGGAGGAGGGGACTCTCTGTATGTGTTCCACGCAGGTTTAGTCCCGTGAAAAGACAGGACGAAGAGGCCAATTGCTGGGAGGGTCCAGGGATCTTATACTGGGTATGGAGTAGGTGGGGAAAGGGATCTCAGCCAATGGTATAGACACAAGCAGGTGGGATTGACGGGAAGGGAACCACTGGGAACAACACATAGGAGGGACTCAGGGAAGGATCCAATGGGGCGTCGAGGAACAAGGAACTTTCTAGAGCTAATACATATTAAAGAAGGAAAATGAATCTACATCATTTCATACAAAAAACAAGGAGACAAAATATTAACTAATCAGGGGAAAACATGCAAAAGGCAAAACAAGGGAATCATAGGTTCACACCATGACTGCAAAGTCACATGCTTAACTTGGGTTGCTAACCACCACAGCTGCTTGCCTGAGTTCTCCTCAGGACAAAGAGTAGCTGCAGCCACCTGAGCCGCTACATTAGGGCTCAGAAAACCACAAAGCAATGAGCTCCAGGGACACTGACAATGCGAGAGGCATGCCAAGGGGAGCGCCGAACTGGAACAACCTTGCAGCTTCCCTCTTTTCCTGACTGGAGCTGGCCTCAGCCACTGCTGTTTCTTAGGCTGCGCCTGGAGCTAGGGTTAGGGTTAGGGTTACGCCCAGGGTTAGGATTCAGAAAACCACAAAGCCCAGAGCTCCAGGGACACTGACAATACGAAAGGCATGCCAAGGGGAGCGCGGCACTGCCCCAAATTGCAGCCTTCATGTTTTCCTGACTGGAACTCCCCTCAGCCCCATGCAATTTCTTAGGCTGCGCCTAGGAGGAGGGTTAGGGTAAGGGTAACGCCTAGGGTTAGGGTTCAGAAAACCACAAAGCCCAGAGCTCCAGGGACACTGACAATGCGGGAGGCATGCCAAGGGGAGCGCAGAACTGGAACAACCTTGCAGCTTCCCACTTTTCTTGACTGGAGCTGGCCTCAGCCCACTGCTCTTTCTTAGGCTGTGCCTGGAGCTAGGGTTAGGGTTAGGGTTACGCCTAGGGTTAGGATTCAGAAAACCACAAAGCCCAGAGCTCCAGGGACACTGACAATGCGAGAGGCATGCCAAGGGGAGCGCAGAACTGGAACAACCTTACAGCTTCCCTCTTTTCCTGACTGGAGCTGGCCTCAGCCACTGCTGTTTCTTAGGCTGCGCCTGGAGCTAGGGTTAGGGTTAGGGTTATGCCCAGGGTTAGGATTCAGAAAACCACAAAGCCCAGAGCTCCAGGGACACTGACAATACGAAAGGCATGCCAAGGGGAGCGCGGCACTGCCCCAAATTGCAGCCTTCATGTTTTCCTGACTGGAACTCCCCTCAGCCCCATGCAATTTCTTAGGCTGCGCCTAGGAGTAGGGTTAGGGTAAGGGTAACGCCTAGGGTTAGGGTTCAGAAAACCACAAAGCCCAGAGCTCCAGGGACACTGACAATGCGGGAGGCATGCCAAGGGGAGCGCAGAACTGGAACAACCTTGCAGCTTCCCACTTTTCTTGACTGGAGCTGGCCTCAGCCCACTGCTCTTTCTTAGGCTGTGCCTGGAGCTAGGGTTAGGGTTAGGGTTACGCCTAGGGTTAGGATTCAGAAAACCACAAAGCCCAGAGCTCCAGGGACACTGACAATGCGAGAGGCATGCCAAGGGGAGCGCAGAACTGGAACAACCTTACAGCTTCCCTCTTTTCCTGACTGGAGCTGGCCTCAGCCCACTGCTCTTTCTTAGGCTGCGCCTGGAGCTAGGGTTAGGGTTAGGGTTATGCCTAGGGTTGGGGTTTAGGAAACCACAAAGCCCAGAGCTCCAGGGACACTGACAAAGCGAGAGGCATGCCAAGGGGAGCGTGGCACTGGCCAAACCTTGCAGCCTTCATGTTTTCCTGACTTGAACTCCCCTCAGCCCAATGCAGTTTCTCTGACTGTGCCTAGGTGTAGGGTTAGGCTTAGGGGAAGGTTCGGGTGGAGGTATTTTCAGCCCCTGGGAGCTTGCAGAAGGATGGTTTCACCTCTCGCGTGCCAACACAAAGAAGCCCGGATGTCAACGCTGAAACCCCTCTGGAAGGCAGCCCTCAGTGCCCAGCATTCAGTGAAAACTGGTTAGAGCTCCTCACCCAAAGGGGCTGTATCTTCCTGTCACCATTATGCAGGCACGCAGGCCAAGGGAAAGAAGTAAAGGGAGGAGGGGACTCTCTGTATGTGTTCCACGCAGGCTTATTCCCGCGAAAAGACAGGACGAAGAGGCCAATTGCTGGGAGGGTCCAGGGATCTTATACTGGGTATGGAGTAGGTGGGGAAAGGGATCTCAGCCAATGGTATAGACACAAGCAGGTGGGATTGACGGGAAGGGAACCACTGGGAACAACACATAGGAGGGACTCAGGGAAGGATCCAATGGGGCGTCGAGGAACAAGGAACTTTCTAGAGCTAATACATATTAAAGAAGGAAAATGAATCTACATCATTTCATACAAAAAACAAGGAGACAAAATATTAACTAATCAGGGGAAAACATGCAAAAGCCAAAACAAGGGAATCATAGGTTCACACCATGACTGCAAAGTCACATGCTTAACTTGGGTTGCTAACCACCACAGCTGCTTGCCTGAGTTCTCCTCAGGACAAAGAGTAGCTGCAGCCACCTGAGCCGCTACATTAGGGCTCAGAAAACCACAAAGCAATGAGCTCCAGGGACACTGACAATGCGAGAGGCATGCCAAGGGGAGCGCCGAACTGGAACAACCTTGCAGCTTCCCTCTTTTCCTGACTGGAGCTGGCCTCAGCCACTGCTCTTTCTTAGGCTGCGCCTGGAGCTAGGGTTAGGG
Source organism: Coloeus monedula (assembly GCF_965178545.1). NCBI lineage: Eukaryota > Metazoa > Chordata > Aves > Passeriformes > Corvidae > Coloeus > Coloeus monedula. Next base: position 32,356,346 of record NC_138784.1, on the reverse strand, counting down.
TTAGGGTTACGCCCAGGGTTAGGATTCAGAAAACCACAAAGCCCAGAGCTCCAGGGACACTGACAATACGAAAGGCATGCCAAGGGGAGCGCGGCACTGCCCCAAATTGCAGCCTTCATGTTTTCCTGACTGGAACTCCCCTCAGCCCCATGCAATTTCTTAGGCTGCGCCTAGGAGTAGGGTTAGGGTAAGGGTAACGCCTAGGGTTAGGGTTCAGAAAACCACAAAGCCCAGAGCTCCAGGGACACTGACAATGCGAGAGGCATGCCAAGGGGAGCGCAGAACTGGAACAACCTTACAGCTTCCCTCTTTTCCTGACTGGAGCTGGCCTCAGCCACTGCTGTTTCTTAGGCTGCGCCTGGAGCTAGGGTTAGGGTTAGGGTTACGCCCAGGGTTAGGATTCAGAAAACCACAAAGCCCAGAGCTCCAGGGACACTGACAATACGAAAGGCATGCCAAGGGGAGCGCGGCACTGCCCCAAATTGCAGCCTTCATGTTTTCCTGACTGGAACTCCCCTCAGCCCCATGCAATTTCTTAGGCTGCGCCTAGGAGTAGGGTTAGGGTAAGGGGAACGCCTAGGGTTAGGGTTCAGAAAACCACAAAGCCCAGAGCTCCAGGGACACTGACAATGCGGGAGGCATGCCAAGGGGAGCGCAGAACTGGAACAACCTTGCAGCTTCCCACTTTTCTTGACTGGAGCTGGCCTCAGCCCACTGCTCTTTCTTAGGCTGTGCCTGGAGCTAGGGTTAGGGTTAGGGTTACGCCTAGGGTTAGGATTCAGAAAACCACAAAGCCCAGAGCTCCAGGGACACTGACAATGCGGGAGGCATGCCAAGGGGAGCGCAGAACTGGAACAACCTTGCAGCTTCCCACTTTTCTTGACTGGAGCTGGCCTCAGCCCACTGCTCTTTCTTAGGCTGTGCCTGGAGTAGGGTTAGGGTTAGGGTTACGCCTAGGGTTAGGATTCAGAAAACCACAAAGCCCAGAGCTCCAGGGACACTGACAATGCGAGAGGCATGCCAAGGGGAGCGCAGAACTGGAACAACCTTACAGCTTCCCTCTTTTCCTGACTGGAGCTGGCCTCAGCCACTGCTGTTTCTTAGGCTGCGCCTGGAGCTAGGGTTAGGGTTAGGGTTACGCCCAGGGTTAGGATTCAGAAAACCACAAAGCCCAGAGCTCCAGGGACACTGACAATACGAAAGGCATGCCAAGGGGAGCGCGGCACTGCCCCAAATTGCAGCCTTCATGTTTTCCTGACTGGAACTCCCCTCAGCCCCATGCAATTTCTTAGGCTGCGCCTGGAGCTAGGGTTAGGGTTAGGGTTACGCCCAGGGTTAGGATTCAGAAAACCACAAAGCCCAGAGCTCCAGGGACACTGACAATACGAAAGGCATGCCAAGGGGAGCGCAGAACTGGAACAACCTTGCAGCTTCCCACTTTTCTTGACTGGAGCTGGCCTCAGCCCACTGCTCTTTCTTAGGCTGTGCCTGGAGCTAGGGTTAGGGTTAGGGTTACGCCTAGGGTTAGGATTCAGAAAACCACAAAGCCCAGAGCTCCAGGGACACTGACAATGCGAGAGGCATGCCAAGGGGAGCGCAGAACTGGAACAACCTTACAGCTTCCCTCTTTTCCTGACTGGAGCTGGCCTCAGCCACTGCTGTTTCTTAGGCTGCGCCTGGAGCTAGGGTTAGGGTTAGGGTTACGCCCAGGGTTAGGATTCAGAAAACCACAAAGCCCAGAGCTCCAGGGACACTGACAATACGAAAGGCATGCCAAGGGGAGCGCAGAACTGGAACAACCTTGCAGCTTCCCACTTTTCTTGACTGGAGCTGGCCTCAGCCCACTGCTCTTTCTTAGGCTGTGCCTGGAGCTAGGGTTAGGGTTAGGGTTACGCCTAGGGTTAGGATTCAGAAAACCACAAAGCCCAGAGCTCCAGGGACACTGACAATGCGAGAGGCATGCCAAGGGGAGCGCAGAACTGGAACAACCTTACAGCTTCCCTCTTTTCCTGACTGGAGCTGGCCTCAGCCACTGCTGTTTCTTAGGCTGCGCCTGGAGCTAGGGTTAGGGTTAGGGTTACGCCCAGGGTTAGGATTCAGAAAACCACAAAGCCCAGAGCTCCAGGGACACTGACAATACGAAAGGCATGCCAAGGGGAGCGCGGCACTGCCCCAAATTGCAGCCTTCATGTTTTCCTGACTGGAACTCCCCTCAGCCCCATGCAATTTCTTAGGCTGCGCCTAGGAGTAGGGTTAGGGTAAGGGTAACGCCTAGGGTTAGGGTTCAGAAAACCACAAAGCCCAGAGCTCCAGGGACACTGACAATGCGGGAGGCATGCCAAGGGGAGCGCAGAACTGGAACAACCTTGCAGCTTCCCTCTTTTCTTGACTGGAGCTGGCCTCAGCCCACTGCTCTTTCTTAGGCTGTGCCTGGAGCTAGGGTTAGGGTTAGGGTTACGCCTAGGGTTAGGATTCAGAAAACCACAAAGCCCAGAGCTCCAGGGACACTGACAATGCGAGAGGCATGCCAAGGGGAGCGCAGAACTGGAACAACCTTACAGCTTCCCTCTTTTCCTGACTGGAGCTGGCCTCAGCCACTGCTGTTTCTTAGGCTGCGCCTGGAGCTAGGGTTAGGGTTAGGGTTACGCCCAGGGTTAGGAATCAGAAAACCACAAAGCCCAGAGCTCCAGGGACACTGACAATACGAAAGGCATGCCAAGGGGAGCGCGGCACTGCCCCAAATTGCAGCCTTCATGTTTTCCTGACTGGAACTCCCCTCAGCCCCATGCAATTTCTTAGGCTGCGCCTAGGAGTAGGGTTAGGGTAAGGGTAACGCCTAGGGTTAGGATTCAGAAAACCACAAAGCCCAGAGCTCCAGGGACACTGACAATACGAAAGGCATGCCAAGGGGAGCGCAGAACTGGAACAACCTTACAGCTTCCCACTTTTCTTGACTGGAGCTGGCCTCAGCCCACTGCTCTTTCTTAGGCTGTGCCTGGAGCTAGGGTTAGGGTTAGGGTTACGCCTAGGGTTAGGATTCAGAAAACCACAAAGCCCAGAGCTCCAGGGACACTGACAATGCGAGAGGCATGCCAAGGGGAGCGCAGAACTGGAACAACCTTACAGCTTCCCTCTTTTCCTGACTGGAGCTGGCCTCAGCCACTGCTGTTTCTTAGGCTGCGCCTGGAGCTAGGGTTAGGGTTAGGGTTACGCCCAGGGTTAGGATTCAGAAAACCACAAAGCCCAGAGCTCCAGGGACACTGACAATACGAAAGGCATGCCAAGGGGAGCGCGGCACTGCCCCAAATTGCAGCCTTCATGTTTTCCTGACTGGAACTCCCCTCAGCCCCATGCAATTTCTTAGGCTGCGCCTGGAGCTAGGGTTAGGGTTAGGGTTACGCCCAGGGTTAGGATTCAGAAAACCACAAAGCCCAGAGCTCCAGGGACACTGACAATACGAAAGGCATGCCAAGGGGAGCGCAGAACTGGAACAACCTTGCAGCTTCCCACTTTTCTTGACTGGAGCTGGCCTCAGCCCACTGCTCTTTCTTAGGCTGTGCCTGGAGCTAGGGTTAGGGTTAGGGTTACGCCTAGGGTTAGGATTCAGAAAACCACAAAGCCCAGAGCTCCAGGGACACTGACAATGCGAGAGGCATGCCAAGGGGAGCGCAGAACTGGAACAACCTTACAGCTTCCCTCTTTTCCTGACTGGAGCTGGCCTCAGCCACTGCTGTTTCTTAGGCTGCGCCTGGAGCTAGGGTTAGGGTTAGGGTTACGCCCAGGGTTAGGATTCAGAAAACCACAAAGCCCAGAGCTCCAGGGACACTGACAATACGAAAGGCATGCCAAGGGGAGCGCAGAACTGGAACAACCTTGCAGCTTCCCACTTTTCTTGACTGGAGCTGGCCTCAGCCCACTGCTCTTTCTTAGGCTGTGCCTGGAGCTAGGGTTAGGGTTAGGGTTACGCCTAGGGTTAGGATTCAGAAAACCACAAAGCCCAGAGCTCCAGGGACACTGACAATGCGAGAGGCATGCCAAGGGGAGCGCAGAACTGGAACAACCTTACAGCTTCCCTCTTTTCCTGACTGGAGCTGGCCTCAGCCACTGCTGTTTCTTAGGCTGCGCCTGGAGCTAGGGTTAGGGTTAGGGTTACGCCCAGGGTTAGGATTCAGAAAACCACAAAGCCCAGAGCTCCAGGGACACTGACAATACGAAAGGCATGCCAAGGGGAGCGCGGCACTGCCCCAAATTGCAGCCTTCATGTTTTCCTGACTGGAACTCCCCTCAGCCCCATGCAATTTCTTAGGCTGCGCCTAGGAGTAGGGTTAGGGTAAGGGTAACGCCTAGGGTTAGGGTTCAGAAAACCACAAAGCCCAGAGCTCCAGGGACACTGAAAATGCGGGAGGCATGCCAAGGGGAGCGCAGAACTGGAACAACCTTGCAGCTTCCCACTTTTCTTGACTGGAGCTGGCCTCAGCCCACTGCTCTTTCTTAGGCTGCGCCTGGAGCTAGGGTTAGGGTTAGGGTTACGCCCAGGGTTAGGATTCAGAAAACCACAAAGCCCAGAGCTCCAGGGACACTGACAATGCGGGAGGCATGCCAAGGGGAGCGCAGAACTGGAACAACCTTGCAGCTTCCCACTTTTCTTGACTGGAGCTGGCCTCAGCCCACTGCTCTTTCTTAGGCTGCGCCTGGAGCTAGGGTTAGGGTTAGGGATATGCCTAGGGTTGGGGTTTAGGAAACCACAAAGCCCAGAGCTCCAGGGACACTGACAAAGCGAGAGGCATGCCAAGGGGAGCGTGGCACTGTCCAAACCTTGCAGCCTTCATGTTTTCCTGACTTGAACTCCCCTCAGCCCAATGCAGTTTCTCTGACTGTGCCTAGGTGTAGGGTTAGGCTTAGGGGAAGGTTCGGGTGGAGGTATTTTCAGCCCCTGGGAGCTTGCAGAAGGATGGTTTCACCTCTCGCGTGCCAACACAAAGAAGCCCGGATGTCAACGCTGAAACCCCTCTGGAAGGCAGCCCTCAGTGCCCAGCATTCAGTGAAAACTGGTTAGAGCTCCTCACCCAAAGGGGCTGTATCTTCCTGTCACCATTATGCAGGCACGCAGGCCAAGGGAAAGAAGTAAAGGGAGGAGGGGACTCTCTGTATGTGTTCCACGCAGGTTTAGTCCCGTGAAAAGACAGGACGAAGAGGCCAATTGCTGGGAGGGTCCAGGGATCTTATACTGGGTATGGAGTAGGTGGGGAAAGGGATCTCAGCCAATGGTATAGACACAAGCAGGTGGGATTGACGGGAAGGGAACCAATGGGAACAACACATAGGAGGGACTCAGGGAAGGATCCAATGGGGCGTCGAGGAACAAGGAACTTTCTAGAGCTAATACATATTAAAGAAGGAAAATGAATCTACATCATTTCATACAAAAAACAAGGAGACAAAATATTAACTAATCAGGGGAAAACATGCAAAAGGCAAAACAAGGGAATCATAGGTTCACACCATGACTGCAAAGTCACATGCTTAACTTGGGTTGCTAACCACCACAGCTGCTTGCCTGAGTTCTCCTCAGGACAAAGAGTAGCTGCAGCCACCTGAGCCGCTACATTAGGGCTCAGAAATCCACAAAGCCCAGAGCTCCAGGGACACTGACAATGCGAGAGGCATGCCAAGGGGAGCGCCGAACTGGAACAACCTTACAGCTTCCCTCTTTTCCTGACTGGAGCTGGCCTCAGCCACTGCTGTTTCTTAGGCTGCGCCTGGAGCTAGGGTTAGGGTTAGGGTTACGCCCAGGGTTAGGATTCAGAAAACCACAAAGCCCAGAGCTCCAGGGACACTGACAATACGAAAGGCATGCCAAGGGGAGCGCGGCACTGCCCCAAATTGCAGCCTTCATGTTTTCCTGACTGGAACTCCCCTCAGCCCCATGCAATTTCTTAGGCTGCGCCTAGGAGTAGGGTTAGGGTAAGGGGAACGCCTAGGGTTAGGGTTCAGAAAACCACAAAGCCCAGAGCTCCAGGGACACTGACAATGCGGGAGGCATGCCAAGGGGAGCGCCGAACTGGAACAACCTTGCAGCTTCCCTCTTTTCCTGACTGGAGCTGGCCTCAGCCCACTGCTCTTTCTTAGGCTGTGCCTGGAGCTAGGGTTAGGGTTAGGGTTACGCCTAGGGTTAGGATTCAGAAAACCACAAAGCCCAGAGCTCCAGGGACACTGACAAAGCGAGAGGCATGCCAAGGGGAGCGTGGCACTGGCCAAACCTTGCAGCCTTCATGTTTTCCTGACTTGAACTCCCCTCAGCCCAATGCAGTTTCTCTGACTGTGCCTAGGTGTAGGGTTAGGCTTAGGGGAAGGTTCGGGTGGAGGTATTTTCAGCCCCTGGGAGCTTGCAGAAGGATGGTTTCACCTCTCGCGTGCCAACACAAAGAAGCCCGGATGTCAACGCTGAAACCCCTCTGGAAGGCAGCCCTCAGTGCCCAGCATTCAGTGAAAACTGGTTAGAGCTCCTCACCCAAAGGGGCTGTATCTTCCTGTCACCATTATGCAGGCACGCAGGCCAAGGGAAAGAAGTAAAGGGAGGAGGGGACTCTCTGTATGTGTTCCACGCAGGTTTAGTCCCGTGAAAAGACAGGACGAAGAGGCCAATTGCTGGGAGGGTCCAGGGATCTTATACTGGGTATGGAGTAGGTGGGGAAAGGGATCTCAGCCAATGGTATAGACACAAGCAGGTGGGATTGACGGGAAGGGAACCACTGGGAACAACACATAGGAGGGACTCAGGGAAGGATCCAATGGGGCGTCGAGGAACAAGGAACTTTCTAGAGCTAATACATATTAAAGAAGGAAAATGAATCTACATCATTTCATACAAAAAACAAGGAGACAAAATATTAACTAATCAGGGGAAAACATGCAAAAGGCAAAACAAGGGAATCATAGGTTCACACCATGACTGCAAAGTCACATGCTTAACTTGGGTTGCTAACCACCACAGCTGCTTGCCTGAGTTCTCCTCAGGACAAAGAGTAGCTGCAGCCACCTGAGCCGCTACATTAGGGCTCAGAAAACCACAAAGCAATGAGCTCCAGGGACACTGACAATGCGAGAGGCATGCCAAGGGGAGCGCAGAACTGGAACAACCTTGCAGCTTCCCTCTTTTCCTGACTGGAGCTGGCCTCAGCCACTGCTGTTTCTTAGGCTGCGCCTGGAGCTAGGGTTAGGGTTAGGGTTACGCCCAGGGTTAGGATTCAGAAAACCACAAAGCCCAGAGCTCCAGGGACACTGACAATACGAAAGGCATGCCAAGGGGAGCGCGGCACTGCCCCAAATTGCAGCCTTCATGTTTTCCTGACTGGAACTCCCCTCAGCCCCATGCAATTTCTTAGGCTGCGCCTAGGAGGAGGGTTAGGGTAAGGGTAACGCCTAGGGTTAGGGTTCAGAAAACCACAAAGCCCAGAGCTCCAGGGACACTGACAATGCGGGAGGCATGCCAAGGGGAGCGCAGAACTGGAACAACCTTGCAGCTTCCCACTTTTCTTGACTGGAGCTGGCCTCAGCCCACTGCTCTTTCTTAGGCTGTGCCTGGAGCTAGGGTTAGGGTTAGGGTTACGCCTAGGGTTAGGATTCAGAAAACCACAAAGCCCAGAGCTCCAGGGACACTGACAATGCGAGAGGCATGCCAAGGGGAGCGCAGAACTGGAACAACCTTACAGCTTCCCTCTTTTCCTGACTGGAGCTGGCCTCAGCCCACTGCTCTTTCTTAGGCTGCGCCTGGAGCTAGGGTTAGGGTTAGGGTTATGCCTAGGGTTGGGGTTTAGGAAACCACAAAGCCCAGAGCTCCAGGGACACTGACAAAGCGAGAGGCATGCCAAGGGGAGCGTGGCACTGGCCAAACCTTGCAGCCTTCATGTTTTCCTGACTTGAACTCCCCTCAGCCCAATGCAGTTTCTCTGACTGTGCCTAGGTGTAGGGTTAGGCTTAGGGGAAGGTTCGGGTGGAGGTATTTTCAGCCCCTGGGAGCTTGCAGAAGGATGGTTTCACCTCTCGCGTGCCAACACAAAGAAGCCCGGATGTCAACGCTGAAACCCCTCTGGAAGGCAGCCCTCAGTGCCCAGCATTCAGTGAAAACTGGTTAGAGCTCCTCACCCAAAGGGGCTGTATCTTCCTGTCACCATTATGCAGGCACGCAGGCCAAGGGAAAGAAGTAAAGGGAGGAGGGGACTCTCTGTATGTGTTCCACGCAGGCTTATTCCCGCGAAAAGACAGGACGAAGAGGCCAATTGCTGGGAGGGTCCAGGGATCTTATACTGGGTATGGAGTAGGTGGGGAAAGGGATCTCAGCCAATGGTATAGACACAAGCAGGTGGGATTGACGGGAAGGGAACCACTGGGAACAACACATAGGAGGGACTCAGGGAAGGATCCAATGGGGCGTCGAGGAACAAGGAACTTTCTAGAGCTAATACATATTAAAGAAGGAAAATGAATCTACATCATTTCATACAAAAAACAAGGAGACAAAATATTAACTAATCAGGGGAAAACATGCAAAAGGCAAAACAAGGGAATCATAGGTTCACACCATGACTGCAAAGTCACATGCTTAACTTGGGTTGCTAACCACCACAGCTGCTTGCCTGAGTTCTCCTCAGGACAAAGAGTAGCTGCAGCCACCTGAGCCGCTACATTAGGGCTCAGAAAACCACAAAGCAATGAGCTCCAGGGACACTGACAATGCGAGAGGCATGCCAAGGGGAGCGCCGAACTGGAACAACCTTGCAGCTTCCCTCTTTTCCTGACTGGAGCTGGCCTCAGCCACTGCTCTTTCTTAGGCTGCGCCTGGAGCTAGGGTTAGGGTTAGGGTTACGCCCAGGGTTAGGATTCAGAAAACCACAAAGCCCAGAGCTCCAGGGACACTGACAATACGAAAGGCATGCCAAGGGGAGCGCGGCACTGCCCCAAATTGCAGCCTTCATGTTTTCCTGACTGGAACTCCCCTCAGCCCCATGCAATTTCTTAGGCTGCGCCTAGGAGTAGGGTTAGGGTAAGGGTAACGCCTAGGGTTAGGGTTCAGAAAACCACAAAGCCCAGAGCTCCAGGGACACTGACAATGCGAGAGGCATGCCAAGGGGAGCGCAGAACTGGAACAACCTTACAGCTTCCCTCTTTTCCTGACTGGAGCTGGCCTCAGCCACTGCTGTTTCTTAGGCTGCGCCTGGAGCTAGGGTTAGGGTTAGGGTTACGCCCAGGGTTAGGATTCAGAAAACCACAAAGCCCAGAGCTCCAGGGACACTGACAATACGAAAGGCATGCCAAGGGGAGCGCGGCACTGCCCCAAATTGCAGCCTTCATGTTTTCCTGACTGGAACTCCCCTCAGCCCCATGCAATTTCTTAGGCTGCGCCTAGGAGTAGGGTTAGGGTAAGGGGAACGCCTAGGGTTAGGGTTCAGAAAACCACAAAGCCCAGAGCTCCAGGGACACTGACAATGCGGGAGGCATGCCAAGGGGAGCGCAGAACTGGAACAACCTTGCAGCTTCCCACTTTTCTTGACTGGAGCTGGCCTCAGCCCACTGCTCTTTCTTAGGCTGTGCCTGGAGCTAGGGTTAGGGTTAGGGTTACGCCTAGGGTTAGGATTCAGAAAACCACAAAGCCCAGAGCTCCAGGGACACTGACAATGCGAGAGGCATGCCAAGGGGAGCGCCGAACTGGAACAACCTTACAGCTTCCCTCTTTTCCTGACTGGAGCTGGCCTCAGCCACTGCTGTTTCTTAGGCTGCGCCTGGAGCTAGGGTTAGGGTTAGGGTTACGCCCAGGGTTAGGATTCAGAAAACCACAAAGCCCAGAGCTCCAGGGACACTGACAATACGAAAGGCATGCCAAGGGGAGCGCAGAACTGGAACAACCTTGCAGCTTCCCACTTTTCTTGACTGGAGCTGGCCTCAGCCCACTGCTCTTTCTTAGGCTGTGCCTGGAGCTAGGGTTAGGGTTAGGGTTACGCCTAGGGTTAGGATTCAGAAAACCACAAAGCCCAGAGCTCCAGGGACACTGACAATACGAAAGGCATGCCAAGGGGAGCGCGGCACTGCCCCAAATTGCAGCCTTCATGTTTTCCTGCCTGGAACTCCCCTCAGCCCCATGCAATTTCTTAGGCTGCGCCTAGGAGTAGGGTTAGGGTAAGGGTAACGCCTAGGGTTAGGGTTCAGAAAACCACAAAGCCCAGAGCTCCAGGGACACTGACAATGCGGGAGGCATGCCAAGGGGAGCGCAGAACTGGAACAACCTTGCAGCTTCCCACTTTTCTTGACTGGAGCTGGCCTCAGCCCACTGCTCTTTCTTAGGCTGTGCCTGGAGTAGGGTTAGGGTTAGGGTTACGCCTAGGGTTAGGATTCAGAAAACCACAAAGCCCAGAGCTCCAGGGACACTGACAATGCGAGAGGCATGCCAAGGGGAGCGCAGAACTGGAACAACCTTACAGCTTCCCTCTTTTCCTGACTGGAGCTGGCCTCAGCCACTGCTGTTTCTTAGGCTGCGCCTGGAGCTAGGGTTAGGGTTAGGGTTACGCCCAGGGTTAGGATTCAGAAAACCACAAAGCCCAGAGCTCCAGGGACACTGACAATGCGAGAGGCATGCCAAGGGGAGCGCAGAACTGGAACAACCTTGCAGCTTCCCACTTTTCTTGACTGGAGCTGGCCTCAGCCCACTGCTCTTTCTTAGGCTGTGCCTGGAGCTAGGGTTAGGGTTAGGGTTACGCCTAGGGCTAGGATTCAGAAAACCACAAAGCCCAGAGCTCCAGGGACACTGACAATGCGAGAGGCATGCCAAGGGGAGCGCAGAACTGGAACAACCTTACAGCTTCCCACTTTTCTTGACTGGAGCTGGCCTCAGCCACTGCTGTTTCTTAGGCTGCGCCTGGAGCTAGGGTTAGGGTTAGGGTTACGCCCAGGGTTAGGATTCAGAAAACCACAAAGCCCAGAGCTCCAGGGACACTGACAATACGAAAGGCATGCCAAGGGGAGCGCGGCACTGCCCCAAATTGCAGCCTTCATGTTTTCCTGACTGGAACTCCCCTCAGCCCCATGCAATTTCTTAGGCTGCGCATAGGAGGAGGGTTAGGGTAAGGGTAACACCTAGGGTTAGGGTTCAGAAAACCACAAAGCCCAGAGCTCCAGGGACACTGACAATGCGGGAGGCATGCCAAGGGGAGCGCAGAACTGGAACAACCTTGCAGCTTCCCACTTTTCTTGACTGGAGCTGGCCTCAGCCCACTGCTCTTTCTTAGGCTGTGCCTGGAGCTAGGGTTAGGGTTAGGGTTACGCCTAGGGTTAGGATTCAGAAAACCACAAAGCCCAGAGCTCCAGGGACACTGACAATGCGAGAGGCATGCCAAGGGGAGCGCAGAACTGGAACAACCTTACAGCTTCCCTCTTTTCTTGACTGGAGCTGGCCTCAGCCCACTGCTCTTTCTTAGGCTGCGCCTGGAGCTAGGGTTAGGGTAAGGGATATGCCTAGGGTTGGGGATTAGGAAACCACAAAGCCCAGAGCTCCAGGGACACTGACAAAGCGAGAGGCATGCCAAGGGGAGCGTGGCACTGGCCAAACCTTGCAGCCTTCATGTTTTCCTGACTTGAACTCCCCTCAGCCCAATGCAGTTTCTCTGACTGTGCCTAGGTGTAGGGTTAGGCTTAGGGGAAGGTTCGGGTGGAGGTATTTTCAGCCCCTGGGAGCTTGCAGAAGGATGGTTTCACCTCTCGCGTGCCAACACAAAGAAGCCCGGATGTCAACGCTGAAACCCCTCTGGAAGGCAGCCCTCAGTGCCCAGCATTCAGTGAAAACTGGTTAGAGCTCCTCACCCAAAGGGGCTGTATCTTCCTGTCACCATTATGCAGGCACGCAGGCCAAGGGAAAGAAGTAAAGGGAGGAGGGGACTCTCTGTATGTGTTCCACGCAGGTTTAGTCCCGTGAAAAGACAGGACGAAGAGGCCAATTGCTGGGAGGGTCCAGGGATCTTATACTGGGTATGGAGTAGGTGGGGAAAGGGATCTCAGCCAATGGTATAGACACAAGCAGGTGGGATTGACGGGAAGGGAACCACTGGGAACAACACATAGGAGGGACTCAGGGAAGGATCCAATGGGGCGTCGAGGAACAAGGAACTTTCTAGAGCTAATACATATTAAAGAAGGAAAATGAATCTACATCATTTCATACAAAAAACAAGGAGACAAAATATTAACTAATCAGGGGAAAACATGCAAAAGGCAAAACAAGGGAATCATAGGTTCACACCATGACTGCAAAGTCACATGCTTAACTTGGGTTGCTAACCACCACAGCTGCTTGCCTGAGTTCTCCTCAGGACAAAGAGTAGCTGCAGCCACCTGAGCCGCTACATTAGGGCTCAGAAAACCACAAAGCAATGAGCTCCAGGGACACTGACAATGCGAGAGGCATGCCAAGGGGAGCGCAGAACTGGAACAACCTTACAGCTTCCCTCTTTTCCTGACTGGAGCTGGCCTCAGCCACTGCTGTTTCTTAGGCTGCGCCTGGAGCTAGGGTTAGGGTTAGGGTTATGCCCAGGGTTAGGATTCAGAAAACCACAAAGCCCAGAGCTCCAGGGACACTGACAATACGAAAGGCATGCCAAGGGGAGCGCGGCACTGCCCCAAATTGCAGCCTTCATGTTTTCCTGACTGGAACTCCCCTCAGCCCCATGCAATTTCTTAGGCTGCGCCTAGGAGTAGGGTTAGGGTAAGGGTAACGCCTAGGGTTAGGGTTCAGAAAACCACAAAGCCCAGAGCTCCAGGGACACTGACAATGCGGGAGGCATGCCAAGGGGAGCGCAGAACTGGAACAACCTTGCAGCTTCCCACTTTTCTTGACTGGAGCTGGCCTCAGCCCACTGCTCTTTCTTAGGCTGTGCCTGGAGCTAGGGTTAGGGTTAGGGTTACGCCTAGGGTTAGGATTCAGAAAACCACAAAGCCCAGAGCTCCAGGGACACTGACAATGCGAGAGGCATGCCAAGGGGAGCGCAGAACTGGAACAACCTTACAGCTTCCCTCTTTTCCTGACTGGAGCTGGCCTCAGCCCACTGCTCTTTCTTAGGCTGCGCCTGGAGCTAGGGTTAGGGTTAGGGTTATGCCTAGGGTTGGGGTTTAGGAAACCACAAAGCCCAGAGCTCCAGGGACACTGACAAAGCGAGAGGCATGCCAAGGGGAGCGTGGCACTGGCCAAACCTTGCAGCCTTCATGTTTTCCTGACTTGAACTCCCCTCAGCCCAATGCAGTTTCTCTGACTGTGCCTAGGTGTAGGGTTAGGCTTAGGGGAAGGTTCGGGTGGAGGTATTTTCAGCCCCTGGGAGCTTGCAGAAGGATGGTTTCACCTCTCGCGTGCCAACACAAAGAAGCCCGGATGTCAACGCTGAAACCCCTCTGGAAGGCAGCCCTCAGTGCCCAGCATTCAGTGAAAACTGGTTAGAGCTCCTCACCCAAAGGGGCTGTATCTTCCTGTCACCATTATGCAGGCACGCAGGCCAAGGGAAAGAAGTAAAGGGAGGAGGGGACTCTCTGTATGTGTTCCACGCAGGCTTATTCCCGCGAAAAGACAGGACGAAGAGGCCAATTGCTGGGAGGGTCCAGGGATCTTATACTGGGTATGGAGTAGGTGGGGAAAGGGATCTCAGCCAATGGTATAGACACAAGCAGGTGGGATTGACGGGAAGGGAACCACTGGGAACAACACATAGGAGGGACTCAGGGAAGGATCCAATGGGGCGTCGAGGAACAAGGAACTTTCTAGAGCTAATACATATTAAAGAAGGAAAATGAATCTACATCATTTCATACAAAAAACAAGGAGACAAAATATTAACTAATCAGGGGAAAACATGCAAAAGGCAAAACAAGGGAATCATAGGTTCACACCATGACTGCAAAGTCACATGCTTAACTTGGGTTGCTAACCACCACAGCTGCTTGCCTGAGTTCTCCTCAGGACAAAGAGTAGCTGCAGCCACCTGAGCCGCTACATTAGGGCTCAGAAAACCACAAAGCAATGAGCTCCAGGGACACTGACAATGCGAGAGGCATGCCAAGGGGAGCGCCGAACTGGAACAACCTTGCAGCTTCCCTCTTTTCCTGACTGGAGCTGGCCTCAGCCACTGCTCTTTCTTAGGCTGCGCCTGGAGCTAGGGTTAGGGTTAGGGTTACGCCCAGGGTTAGGATTCAGAAAACCACAAAGCCCAGAGCTCCAGGGACACTGACAATACGAAAGGCATGCCAAGGGGAGCGCGGCACTGCCCCAAATTGCAGCCTTCATGTTTTCCTGACTGGAACTCCCCTCAGCCCCATGCAATTTCTTAGGCTGCGCCTAGGAGTAGGGTTAGGGTAAGGGTAACGCCTAGGGTTAGGGTTCAGAAAACCACAAAGCCCAGAGCTCCAGGGACACTGACAATGCGAGAGGCATGCCAAGGGGAGCGCAGAACTGGAACAACCTTGCAGCTTCCCACTTTTCTTGACTGGAGCTGGCCTCAGCCCACTGCTCTTTCTTAGGCTGTGCCTGGAGCTAGGGTTAGGGTTAGGGTTACGCCTAGGGTTAGGATTCAGAAAACCACAAAGCCCAGAGCTCCAGGGACACTGACAATGCGAGAGGCATGCCAAGGGGAGCGCAGAACTGGAACAACCTTACAGCTTCCCTCTTTTCCTGACTGGAGCTGGCCTCAGCCACTGCTGTTTCTTAGGCTGCGCCTGGAGCTAGGGTTAGGGTTAGGGTTACGCCCAGGGTTAGGATTCAGAAAACCACAAAGCCCAGAGCTCCAGGGACACTGACAATACGAAAGGCATGCCAAGGGGAGCGCGGCACTGCCCCAAATTGCAGCCTTCATGTTTTCCTGACTGGAACTCCCCTCAGCCCCATGCAATTTCTTAGGCTGCGCCTAGGAGTAGGGTTAGGGTAAGGGGAACGCCTAGGGTTAGGGTTCAGAAAACCACAAAGCCCAGAGCTCCAGGGACACTGACAATGCGGGAGGCATGCCAAGGGGAGCGCAGAACTGGAACAACCTTGCAGCTTCCCACTTTTCTTGACTGGAGCTGGCCTCAGCCCACTGCTCTTTCTTAGGCTGTGCCTGGAGCTAGGGTTAGGGTTAGGGTTACGCCTAGGGTTAGGATTCAGAAAACCACAAAGCCCAGAGCTCCAGGGACACTGACAATGCGAGAGGCATGCCAAGGGGAGCGCCGAACTGGAACAACCTTACAGCTTCCCTCTTTTCCTGACTGGAGCTGGCCTCAGCCACTGCTGTTTCTTAGGCTGCGCCTGGAGCTAGGGTTAGGGTTAGGGTTACGCCCAGGGTTAGGATTCAGAAAACCACAAAGCCCAGAGCTCCAGGGACACTGACAATACGAAAGGCATGCCAAGGGGAGCGCAGAACTGGAACAACCTTGCAGCTTCCCACTTTTCTTGACTGGAGCTGGCCTCAGCCCACTGCTCTTTCTTAGGCTGTGCCTGGAGCTAGGGTTAGGGTTAGGGTTACGCCTAGGGTTAGGATTCAGAAAACCACAAAGCCCAGAGCTCCAGGGACACTGACAATACGAAAGGCATGCCAAGGGGAGCGCGGCACTGCCCCAAATTGCAGCCTTCATGTTTTCCTGACTGGAACTCCCCTCAGCCCCATGCAATTTCTTAGGCTGCGCCTAGGAGTAGGGTTAGGGTAAGGGTAACGCCTAGGGTTAGGGTTCAGAAAACCACAAAGCCCAGAGCTCCAGGGACACTGACAATGCGGGAGGCATGCCAAGGGGAGCGCAGAACTGGAACAACCTTGCAGCTTCCCACTTTTCTTGACTGGAGCTGGCCTCAGCCCACTGCTCTTTCTTAGGCTGTGCCTGGAGCTAGGGTTAGGGTTAGGGTTACGCCTAGGGTTAGGATTCAGAAAACCACAAAGCCCAGAGCTCCAGGGACACTGACAATGCGAGAGGCATGCCAAGGGGAGCGCAGAACTGGAACAACCTTACAGCTTCCCTCTTTTCCTGACTGGAGCTGGCCTCAGCCACTGCTGTTTCTTAGGCTGCGCCTGGAGCTAGGGTTAGGGTTAGGGTTACGCCCAGGGTTAGGATTCAGAAAACCACAAAGCCCAGAGCTCCAGGGACACTGACAATACGAAAGGCATGCCAAGGGGAGCGCAGAACTGGAACAACCTTGCAGCTTCCCACTTTTCTTGACTGGAGCTGGCCTCAGCCCACTGCTCTTTCTTAGGCTGTGCCTGGAGCTAGGGTTAGGGTTAGGGTTACGCCTAGGGTTAGGATTCAGAAAACCACAAAGCCCAGAGCTCCAGGGACACTGACAATACGAAAGGCATGCCAAGGGGAGCGCGGCACTGCCCCAAATTGCAGCCTTCATGTTTTCCTGACTGGAACTCCCCTCAGCCCCATGCAATTTCTTAGGCTGCGCCTAGGAGTAGGGTTAGGGTAAGGGTAACGCCTAGGGTTAGGGTTCAGAAAACCACAAAGCCCAGAGCTCCAGGGACACTGACAATGCGGGAGGCATGCCAAGGGGAGCGCAGAACTGGAACAACCTTGCAGCTTCCCACTTTTCTTGACTGGAGCTGGCCTCAGCCCACTGCTCTTTCTTAGGCTGCGCCTGGAGCTAGGGTTAGGGTTAGGGTTACGCCTAGGGTTAGGATTCAGAAAACCACAAAGCCCAGAGCTCCAGGGACACTGACAATGCGAGAGGCATGCCAAGGGGAGCGCAGAACTGGAACAACCTTACAGCTTCCCTCTTTTCCTGACTGGAGCTGGCCTCAGCCACTGCTGTTTCTTAGGCTGCGCCTGGAGCTAGGGTTAGGGTTAGGGTTACGCCCAGGGTTAGGATTCAGAAAACCACAAAGCCCAGAGCTCCAGGGACACTGACAATACGAAAGGCATGCCAAGGGGAGCGCGGCACTGCCCCAAATTGCAGCCTTCATGTTTTCCTGACTGGAACTCCCCTCAGCCCCATGCAATTTCTTAGGCTGCGCCTAGGAGTAGGGTTAGGGTAAGGGTAACGCCTAGGGTTAGGGTTCAGAAAACCACAAAGCCCAGAGCTCCAGGGACACTGACAATGCGGGAGGCATGCCAAGGGGAGCGCAGAACTGGAACAACCTTACAGCTTCCCACTTTTCTTGACTGGAGCTGGCCTCAGCCCACTGCTCTTTCTTAGGCTGTGCCTGGAGCTAGGGTTAGGGTTAGGGTTACGCCTAGGGTTAGGATTCAGAAAACCACAAAGCCCAGAGCTCCAGGGACACTGACAATACGAAAGGCATGCCAAGGGGAGCGCGGCACTGCCCCAAATTGCAGCCTTCATGTTTTCCTGACTGGAACTCCCCTCAGCCCCATGCAATTTCTTAGGCTGCGCCTAGGAGTAGGGTTAGGGTAAGGGGAACGCCTAGGGTTAGGATTCAGAAAACCACAAAGCCCAGAGCTCCAGGGACACTGACAATACGAAAGGCATGCCAAGGGGAGCGCAGAACTGGAACAACCTTGCAGCTTCCCACTTTTCTTGACTGGAGCTGGCCTCAGCCCACTGCTCTTTCTTAGGCTGTGCCTGGAGCTAGGGTTAGGGTTAGGGTTACGCCTAGGGTTAGGATTCAGAAAACCACAAAGCCCAGAGCTCCAGGGACACTGACAATGCGAGAGGCATGCCAAGGGGAGCGCAGAACTGGAACAACCTTGCAGCTTCCCACTTTTCTTGACTGGAGCTGGCCTCAGCCCACTGCTCTTTCTTAGGCTGTGCCTGGAGCTAGGGTCAGGGTTAGGGTTACGCCTAGGGTTAGGATTCAGAAAACCACAAAGCCCAGAGCTCCAGGGACACTGACAATGCGAGAGGCATGCCAAGGGGAGCGCAGAACTGGAACAACCTTACAGCTTCCCTCTTTTCCTGACTGGAGCTGGCCTCAGCCACTGCTGTTTCTTAGGCTGCGCCTGGAGCTAGGGTTAGGGTTAGGGTTACGCCCAGGGTTAGGATTCAGAAAACCACAAAGCCCAGAGCTCCAGGGACACTGACAATGCGAGAGGCATGCCAAGGGGAGCGCAGAACTGGAACAACCTTACAGCTTCCCTCTTTTCCTGACTGGAGCTGGCCTCAGCCACTGCTGTTTCTTAGGCTGCGCCTGGAGCTAGGGTTAGGGTTAGGGTTACGCCCAGGGTTAGGATTCAGAAAACCACAAAGCCCAGAGCTCCAGGGACACTGACAATACGAAAGGCATGCCAAGGGGAGCGCGGCACTGCCCCAAATTGCAGCCTTCATGTTTTCCTGACTGGAACTCCCCTCAGCCCCATGCAATTTCTTAGGCTGCGCCTAGGAGTAGGGTTAGGGTAAGGGTAACGCCTAGGGTTAGGGTTCAGAAAACCACAAAGCCCAGAGCTCCAGGGACACTGACAATGCGAGAGGCATGCCAAGGGGAGCGCAGAACTGGAACAACCTTGCAGCTTCCCACTTTTCTTGACTGGAGCTGGCCTCAGCCCACTGCTCTTTCTTAGGCTGTGCCTGGAGCTAGGGTTAGGGTTAGGGTTACGCCTAGGGTTAGGATTCAGAAAACCACAAAGCCCAGAGCTCCAGGGACACTGACAATGCGAGAGGCATGCCAAGGGGAGCGCAGAACTGGAACAACCTTACAGCTTCCCTCTTTTCCTGACTGGAGCTGGCCTCAGCCCACTGCTCTCTTAGGCTGCGCCTGGAGCTAGGGTTAGGGTTAGGGTTATGCCTAGGGTTGGGGTTTAGGAAACCACAAAGCCCAGAGCTCCAGGGACACTGACAAAGCGAGAGGCATGCCAAGGGGAGCGTGGCACTGGCCAAACCTTGCAGCCTTCATGTTTTCCTGACTTGAACTCCCCTCAGCCCAATGCAGTTTCTCTGACTGTGCCTAGGTGTAGGGTTAGGCTTAGGGGAAGGTTCGGGTGGAGGTATTTTCAGCCCCTGGGAGCTTGCAGAAGGATGATTTTACCTCTCGCGTGCCAACACAAAGAAGCCCGGATGTCAACGCTGAAACCCCTCTGGAAGGCAGCCCTCAGTGCCCAGCATTCAGTGAAAACTGGTTAGAGCTCCTCACCCAAAGGGGCTGTATCTTCCTGTCACCATTATGCAGGCACGCAGGCCAAGGGAAAGAAGTAAAGGGAGGAGGGGACTCTCTGTATGTGTTCCACGCAGGCTTATTCCCGTGAAAAGACAGGACGAAGAGGCCAATTGCTGGGAGGGTCCAGGGATCTTATACTGGGTATGGAGTAGGTGGGGAAAGGGATCTCAGCCAATGGTATAGACACAAGCAGGTGGGATTGACGGGAAGGGAACCACTGGGAACAACACATAGGAGGGACTCAGGGAAGGATCCAATGGGGCGTCGAGGAACAAGGAACTTTCTAGAGCTAATACATATTAAAGAAGGAAAATGAATCTACATCATTTCATACAAAAAACAAGGAGACAAAATATTAACTAATCAGGGGAAAACATGCAAAAGGCAAAACAAGGGAATCATAGGTTCACACCATGACTGCAAAGTCACATGCTTAACTTGGGTTGCTAACCACCACAGCTGCTTGCCTGAGTTCTCCTCAGGACAAAGAGTAGCTGCAGCCACCTGAGCCGCTACATTAGGGCTCAGAAATCCACAAAGCCCAGAGCTCCAGGGACACTGACAATGCGAGAGGCATGCCAAGGGGAGCGCCGAACTGGAACAACCTTGCAGCTTCCCTCTTTTCCTGACTGGAGCTGGCCTCAGCCACTGCTGTTTCTTAGGCTGCGCCTGGAGCTAGGGTTAGGGTTAGGGTTACGCCCAGGGTTAGGATTCAGAAAACCACAAAGCCCAGAGCTCCAGGGACACTGACAATACGAAAGGCATGCCAAGGGGAGCGCGGCACTGCCCCAAATTGCAGCCTTCATGTTTTCCTGACTGGAACTCCCCTCAGCCCCATGCAATTTCTTAGGCTGCGCCTAGGAGGAGGGTTAGGGTAAGGGTAACGCCTAGGGTTAGGGTTCAGAAAACCACAAAGCCCAGAGCTCCAGGGACACTGACAATGCGAGAGGCATGCCAAGGGGAGCGCAGAACTGGAACAACCTTGCAGCTTCCCACTTTTCTTGACTGGAGCTGGCCTCAGCCCACTGCTCTTTCTTAGGCTGTGCCTGGAGCTAGGGTTAGGGTTAGGGTTACGCCTAGGGTTAGGATTCAGAAAACCACAAAGCCCAGAGCTCCAGGGACACTGACAATGCGAGAGGCATGCCAAGGGGAGCGCAGAACTGGAACAACCTTACAGCTTCCCTCTTTTCCTGACTGGAGCTGGCCTCAGCCACTGCTGTTTCTTAGGCTGCGCCTGGAGCTAGGGTTAGGGTTAGGGTTATGCCCAGGGTTAGGATTCAGAAAACCACAAAGCCCAGAGCTCCAGGGACACTGACAATACGAAAGGCATGCCAAGGGGAGCGCGGCACTGCCCCAAATTGCAGCCTTCATGTTTTCCTGACTGGAACTCCCCTCAGCCCCATGCAATTTCTTAGGCTGCGCCTAGGAGTAGGGTTAGGGTAAGGGTAACGCCTAGGGTTAGGGTTCAGAAAACCACAAAGCCCAGAGCTCCAGGGACACTGACAATGCGGGAGGCATGCCAAGGGGAGCGCAGAACTGGAACAACCTTGCAGCTTCCCACTTTTCTTGACTGGAGCTGGCCTCAGCCCACTGCTCTTTCTTAGGCTGTGCCTGGAGCTAGGGTTAGGGTTAGGGTTACGCCTAGGGTTAGGATTCAGAAAACCACAAAGCCCAGAGCTCCAGGGACACTGACAATGCGAGAGGCATGCCAAGGGGAGCGCAGAACTGGAACAACCTTACAGCTTCCCTCTTTTCCTGACTGGAGCTGGCCTCAGCCCACTGCTCTCTTAGGCTGCGCCTGGAGCTAGGGTTAGGGTTAGGGTTATGCCTAGGGTTGGGGTTTAGGAAACCACAAAGCCCAGAGCTCCAGGGACACTGACAAAGCGAGAGGCATGCCAAGGGGAGCGTGGCACTGGCCAAACCTTGCAGCCTTCATGTTTTCCTGACTTGAACTCCCCTCAGCCCAATGCAGTTTCTCTGACTGTGCCTAGGTGTAGGGTTAGGCTTAGGGGAAGGTTCGGGTGGAGGTATTTTCAGCCCCTGGGAGCTTGCAGAAGGATGGTTTCACCTCTCGCGTGCCAACACAAAGAAGCCCGGATGTCAACGCTGAAACCCCTCTGGAAGGCAGCCCTCAGTGCCCAGCATTCAGTGAAAACTGGTTAGAGCTCCTCACCCAAAGGGGCTGTATCTTCCTGTCACCATTATGCAGGCACGCAGGCCAAGGGAAAGAAGTAAAGGGAGGAGGGGACTCTCTGTATGTGTTCCACGCAGGCTTATTCCCGTGAAAAGACAGGACGAAGAGGCCAATTGCTGGGAGGGTCCAGGGATCTTATACTGGGTATGGAGTAGGTGGGGAAAGGGATCTCAGCCAATGGTATAGACACAAGCAGGTGGGATTGACGGGAAGGGAACCACTGGGAACAACACATAGGAGGGACTCAGGGAAGGATCCAATGGGGCGTCGAGGAACAAGGAACTTTCTAGAGCTAATACATATTAAAGAAGGAAAATGAATCTACATCATTTCATACAAAAAACAAGGAGACAAAATATTAACTAATCAGGGGAAAACATGCAAAAGGCAAAACAAGGGAATCATAGGTTCACACCATGACTGCAAAGTCACATGCTTAACTTGGGTTGCTAACCACCACAGCTGCTTGCCTGAGTTCTCCTCAGGACAAAGAGTAGCTGCAGCCACCTGAGCCGCTACATTAGGGCTCAGAAAACCACAAAGCAATGAGCTCCAGGGACACTGACAATGCGAGAGGCATGCCAAGGGGAGCGCCGAACTGGAACAACCTTGCAGCTTCCCTCTTTTCCTGACTGGAGCTGGCCTCAGCCACTGCTGTTTCTTAGGCTGCGCCTGGAGCTAGGGTTAGGGTTAGGGTTACGCCCAGGGTTAGGATTCAGAAAACCACAAAGCCCAGAGCTCCAGGGACACTGACAATACGAAAGGCATGCCAAGGGGAGCGCGGCACTGCCCCAAATTGCAGCCTTCATGTTTTCCTGACTGGAACTCCCCTCAGCCCCATGCAATTTCTTAGGCTGCGCCTAGGAGGAGGGTTAGGGTAAGGGTAACGCCTAGGGTTAGGGTTCAGAAAACCACAAAGCCCAGAGCTCCAGGGACACTGACAATGCGGGAGGCATGCCAAGGGGAGCGCAGAACTGGAACAACCTTGCAGCTTCCCACTTTTCTTGACTGGAGCTGGCCTCAGCCCACTGCTCTTTCTTAGGCTGTGCCTGGAGCTAGGGTTAGGGTTAGGGTTACGCCTAGGGTTAGGATTCAGAAAACCACAAAGCCCAGAGCTCCAGGGACACTGACAATGCGAGAGGCATGCCAAGGGGAGCGCAGAACTGGAACAACCTTACAGCTTCCCTCTTTTCCTGACTGGAGCTGGCCTTAGCCACTGCTGTTTCTTAGGCTGCGCCTGGAGCTAGGGTTAGGGTTAGGGTTATGCCCAGGGTTAGGATTCAGAAAACCACAAAGCCCAGAGCTCCAGGGACACTGACAATACGAAAGGCATGCCAAGGGGAGCGCGGCACTGCCCCAAATTGCAGCCTTCATGTTTTCCTGACTGGAACTCCCCTCAGCCCCATGCAATTTCTTAGGCTGCGCCTAGGAGTAGGGTTAGGGTAAGGGTAACGCCTAGGGTTAGGGTTCAGAAAACCACAAAGCCCAGAGCTCCAGGGACACTGACAATGCGGGAGGCATGCCAAGGGGAGCGCAGAACTGGAACAACCTTGCAGCTTCCCACTTTTCTTGACTGGAGCTGGCCTCAGCCCACTGCTCTTTCTTAGGCTGTGCCTGGAGCTAGGGTTAGGGTTAGGGTTACGCCTAGGGTTAGGATTCAGAAAACCACAAAGCCCAGAGCTCCAGGGACACTGACAATGCGGGAGGCATGCCAAGGGGAGCGCAGAACTGGAACAACCTTACAGCTTCCCTCTTTTCCTGACTGGAGCTGGCCTCAGCCCACTGCTCTTTCTTAGGCTGCGCCTGGAGCTAGGGTTAGGGTTAGGGTTATGCCTAGGGTTGGGGTTTAGGAAACCACAAAGCCCAGAGCTCCAGGGACACTGACAAAGCGAGAGGCATGCCAAGGGGAGCGTGGCACTGGCCAAACCTTGCAGCCTTCATGTTTTCCTGACTTGAACTCCCCTCAGCCCAATGCAGTTTCTCTGACTGTGCCTAGGTGTAGGGTTAGGGTAAGGGTAACGCCTAGGGTTAGGGTTCAGAAAACCACAAAGCCCAGAGCTCCAGGGACACTGACAATGCGGGAGGCATGCCAAGGGGAGCGCCGAACTGGAACAACCTTACAGCTTCCCACTTTTCTTGACTGGAGCTGGCCTCAGCCCCATGCAATTTCTTAGGCTGCGCCTAGGAGTAGGGTTAGGGTAAGGGGAACGCCTAGGGTTAGGATTCAGAAAACCACAAAGCCCAGAGCTCCAGGGACACTGACAATACGAAAGGCATGCCAAGGGGAGCGCAGAACTGGAACAACCTTGCAGCTTCCCACTTTTCTTGACTGGAGCTGGCCTCAGCCCACTGCTCTTTCTTAGGCTGTGCCTGGAGCTAGGGTTAGGGTTAGGGTTACGCCTAGGGTTAGGATTCAGAAAACCACAAAGCCCAGAGCTCCAGGGACACTGACAATGCGAGAGGCATGCCAAGGGGAGCGCAGAACTGGAACAACCTTGCAGCTTCCCACTTTTCTTGACTGGAGCTGGCCTCAGCCCACTGCTCTTTCTTAGGCTGTGCCTGGAGCTAGGGTTAGGGTTAGGGTTACGCCTAGGGTTAGGATTCAGAAAACCACAAAGCCCAGAGCTCCAGGGACACTGACAATGCGAGAGGCATGCCAAGGGGAGCGGAGAACTGGAACAACCTTACAGCTTCCCTCTTTTCCTGACTGGAGCTGGCCTCAGCCACTGCTGTTTCTTAGGCTGCGCCTGGAGCTAGGGTTAGGGTTAGGGTTACGCCCAGGGTTAGGATTCAGAAAACCACAAAGCCCAGAGCTCCAGGGACACTGACAATGCGAGAGGCATGCCAAGGGGAGCGCAGAACTGGAACAACCTTACAGCTTCCCTCTTTTCCTGACTGGAGCTGGCCTCAGCCACTGCTGTTTCTTAGGCTGCGCCTGGAGCTAGGGTTAGGGTTAGGGTTACGCCCAGGGTTAGGATTCAGAAAACCACAAAGCCCAGAGCTCCAGGGACACTGACAATACGAAAGGCATGCCAAGGGGAGCGCGGCACTGCCCCAAATTGCAGCCTTCATGTTTTCCTGACTGGAACTCCCCTCAGCCCCATGCAATTTCTTAGGCTGCGCCTAGGAGTAGGGTTAGGGTAAGGGTAACGCCTAGGGTTAGGGTTCAGAAAACCACAAAGCCCAGAGCTCCAGGGACACTGACAATGCGGGAGGCATGCCAAGGGGAGCGCAGAACTGGAACAACCTTGCAGCTTCCCACTTTTCTTGACTGGAGCTGGCCTCAGCCCACTGCTCTTTCTTAGGCTGTGCCTGGAGCTAGGGTTAGGGTTAGGGTTACGCCTAGGGTTAGGATTCAGAAAACCACAAAGCCCAGAGCTCCAGGGACACTGACAATGCGAGAGGCATGCCAAGGGGAGCGCAGAACTGGAACAACCTTACAGCTTCCCTCTTTTCCTGACTGGAGCTGGCCTCAGCCCACTGCTCTCTTAGGCTGCGCCTGGAGCTAGGGTTAGGGTTAGGGTTATGCCTAGGGTTGGGGTTTAGGAAACCACAAAGCCCAGAGCTCCAGGGACACTGACAAAGCGAGAGGCATGCCAAGGGGAGGGTGGCACTGTCCAAACCTTGCAGCCTTCATGTTTTCCTGACTTGAACTCCCCTCAGCCCAATGCAGTTTCTCTGACTGTGCCTAGGTGTAGGGTTAGGCTTAGGGGAAGGTTCGGGTGGAGGTATTTTCAGCCCCTGGGAGCTTGCAGAAGGATGATTTTACCTCTCGCGTGCCAACACAAAGAAGCCCGGATGTCAACGCTGAAACCCCTCTGGAAGGCAGCCCTCAGTGCCCAGCATTCAGTGAAAACTGGTTAGAGCTCCTCACCCAAAGGGGCTGTATCTTCCTGTCACCATTATGCAGGCACGCAGGCCAAGGGAAAGAAGTAAAGGGAGGAGGGGACTCTCTGTATGTGTTCCACGCAGGCTTATTCCCGTGAAAAGACAGGATGAAGAGGCCAATTGCTGGGAGGGTCCAGGGATCTTATACTGGGTATGGAGTAGGTGGGGAAAGGGATCTCAGCCAATGGTATAGACACAAGCAGGTGGGATTGACGGGAAGGGAACCACTGGGAACAACACATAGGAGGGACTCAGGGAAGGATCCAATGGGGCGTCGAGGAACAAGGAACTTTCTAGAGCTAATACATATTAAAGAAGGAAAATGAATCTACATCATTTCATACAAAAAACAAGGAGACAAAATATTAACTAATCAGGGGAAAACATGCAAAAGGCAAAACAAGGGAATCATAGGTTCACACCATGACTGCAAAGTCACATGCTTAACTTGGGTTGCTAACCACCACAGCTGCTTGCCTGAGTTCTCCTCAGGACAAAGAGTAGCTGCAGCCACCTGAGCCGCTACATTAGGGCTCAGAAAACCACAAAGCCCAGAGCTCCAGGGACACTGACAATGCGAGAGGCATGCCAAGGGGAGCGCCGAACTGGAACAACCTTGCAGCTTCCCTCTTTTCCTGACTGGAGCTGGCCTCAGCCACTGCTGTTTCTTAGGCTGCGCCTGGAGCTAGGGTTAGGGTTAGGGTTACGCCCAGGGTTAGGATTCAGAAAACCACAAAGCCCAGAGCTCCAGGGACACTGACAATACGAAAGGCATGCCAAGGGGAGCGCGGCACTGCCCCAAATTGCAGCCTTCATGTTTTCCTGACTGGAACTCCCCTCAGCCCCATGCAATTTCTTAGGCTGCGCCTAGGAGGAGGGTTAGGGTAAGGGTAACGCCTAGGGTTAGGGTTCAGAAAACCACAAAGCCCAGAGCTCCAGGGACACTGACAATGCGGGAGGCATGCCAAGGGGAGCGCAGAACTGGAACAACCTTGCAGCTTCCCACTTTTCTTGACTGGAGCTGGCCTCAGCCCACTGCTCTTTCTTAGGCTGTGCCTGGAGCTAGGGTTAGGGTTAGGGTTACGCCTAGGGTTAGGATTCAGAAAACCACAAAGCCCAGAGCTCCAGGGACACTGACAATGCGAGAGGCATGCCAAGGGGAGCGCAGAACTGGAACAACCTTACAGCTTCCCTCTTTTACTGACTGGAGCTGGCCTTAGCCACTGCTGTTTCTTAGGCTGCGCCTGGAGCTAGGGTTAGGGTTAGGGTTATGCCCAGGGTTAGGATTCAGAAAACCACAAAGCCCAGAGCTCCAGGGACACTGACAATACGAAAGGCATGCCAAGGGGAGCGCGGCACTGCCCCAAATTGCAGCCTTCATGTTTTCCTGACTGGAACTCCCCTCAGCCCCATGCAATTTCTTAGGCTGCGCCTAGGAGTAGGGTTAGGGTAAGGGTAACGCCTAGGGTTAGGGTTCAGAAAACCACAAAGCCCAGAGCTCCAGGGACACTGACAATGCGGGAGGCATGCCAAGGGGAGCGCAGAACTGGAACAACCTTGCAGCTTCCCACTTTTCTTGACTGGAGCTGGCCTCAGCCCACTGCTCTTTCTTAGGCTGTGCCTGGAGCTAGGGTTAGGGTTAGGGTTACGCCTAGGGTTAGGATTCAGAAAACCACAAAGCCCAGAGCTCCAGGGACACTGACAATGCGAGAGGCATGCCAAGGGGAGCGCAGAACTGGAACAACCTTACAGCTTCCCTCTTTTCCTGACTGGAGCTGGCCTCAGCCACTGCTGTTTCTTAGGCTGCGCCTGGAGCTAGGGTTAGGGTTAGGGTTACGCCCAGGGTTAGGATTCAGAAAACCACAAAGCCCAGAGCTCCAGGGACACTGACAATGCGAGAGGCATGCCAAGGGGAGCGCAGAACTGGAACAACCTTACAGCTTCCCTCTTTTCCTGACTGGAGCTGGCCTCAGCCACTGCTGTTTCTTAGGCTGCGCCTGGAGCTAGGGTTAGGGTTAGGGTTACGCCCAGGGTTAGGATTCAGAAAACCACAAAGCCCAGAGCTCCAGGGACACTGACAATACGAAAGGCATGCCAAGGGGAGCGCGGCACTGCCCCAAATTGCAGCCTTCATGTTTTCCTGACTGGAACTCCCCTCAGCCCCATGCAATTTCTTAGGCTGCGCCTAGGAGTAGGGTTAGGGTAAGGGTAACGCCTAGGGTTAGGGTTCAGAAAACCACAAAGCCCAGAGCTCCAGGGACACTGACAATGCGGGAGGCATGCCAAGGGGAGCGCAGAACTGGAACAACCTTGCAGCTTCCCACTTTTCTTGACTGGAGCTGGCCTCAGCCCACTGCTCTTTCTTAGGCTGTGCCTGGAGCTAGGGTTAGGGTTAGGGTTACGCCTAGGGTTAGGATTCAGAAAACCACAAAGCCCAGAGCTCCAGGGACACTGACAATGCGAGAGGCATGCCAAGGGGAGCGCAGAACTGGAACAACCTTACAGCTTCCCTCTTTTCCTGACTGGAGCTGGCCTCAGCCCACTGCTCTCTTAGGCTGCGCCTGGAGCTAGGGTTAGGGTTAGGGTTATGCCTAGGGTTGGGGTTTAGGAAACCACAAAGCCCAGAGCTCCAGGGACACTGACAAAGCGAGAGGCATGCCAAGGGGAGCGTGGCACTGGCCAAACCTTGCAGCCTTCATGTTTTCCTGACTTGAACTCCCCTCAGCCCAATGCAGTTTCTCTGACTGTGCCTAGGTGTAGGGTTAGGCTTAGGGGAAGGTTCGGGTGGAGGTATTTTCAGCCCCTGGGAGCTTGCAGAAGGATGATTTTACCTCTCGCGTGCCAACACAAAGAAGCCCGGATGTCAACGCTGAAACCCCTCTGGAAGGCAGCCCTCAGTGCCCAGCATTCAGTGAAAACTGGTTAGAGCTCCTCACCCAAAGGGGCTGTATCTTCCTGTCACCATTATGCAGGCACGCAGGCCAAGGGAAAGAAGTAAAGGGAGGAGGGGACTCTCTGTATGTGTTCCACGCAGGCTTATTCCCGTGAAAAGACAGGACGAAGAGGCCAATTGCTGGGAGGGTCCAGGGATCTTATACTGGGTATGGAGTAGGTGGGGAAAGGGATCTCAGCCAATGGTATAGACACAAGCAGGTGGGATTGACGGGAAGGGAACCACTGGGAACAACACATAGGAGGGACTCAGGGAAGGATCCAATGGGGCGTCGAGGAACAAGGAACTTTCTAGAGCTAATACATATTAAAGAAGGAAAATGAATCTACATCATTTCATACAAAAAACAAGGAGACAAAATATTAACTAATCAGGGGAAAACATGCAAAAGGCAAAACAAGGGAATCATAGGTTCACACCATGACTGCAAAGTCACATGCTTAACTTGGGTTGCTAACCACCACAGCTGCTTGCCTGAGTTCTCCTCAGGACAAAGAGTAGCTGCAGCCACCTGAGCCGCTACATTAGGGCTCAGAAAACCACAAAGCAATGAGCTCCAGGGACACTGACAATGCGAGAGGCATGCCAAGGGGAGCGCCGAACTGGAACAACCTTGCAGCTTCCCTCTTTTCCTGACTGGAGCTGGCCTCAGCCACTGCTGTTTCTTAGGCTGCGCCTGGAGCTAGGGTTAGGGTTAGGGTTACGCCCAGGGTTAGGATTCAGAAAACCACAAAGCCCAGAGCTCCAGGGACACTGACAATACGAAAGGCATGCCAAGGGGAGCGCGGCACTGCCCCAAATTGCAGCCTTCATGTTTTCCTGACTGGAACTCCCCTCAGCCCCATGCAATTTCTTAGGCTGCGCCTAGGAGGAGGGTTAGGGTAAGGGTAACGCCTAGGGTTAGGGTTCAGAAAACCACAAAGCCCAGAGCTCCAGGGACACTGACAATGCGGGAGGCATGCCAAGGGGAGCGCAGAACTGGAACAACCTTGCAGCTTCCCACTTTTCTTGACTGGAGCTGGCCTCAGCCCACTGCTCTTTCTTAGGCTGTGCCTGGAGCTAGGGTTAGGGTTAGGGTTACGCCTAGGGTTAGGATTCAGAAAACCACAAAGCCCAGAGCTCCAGGGACACTGACAATGCGAGAGGCATGCCAAGGGGAGCGCAGAACTGGAACAACCTTACAGCTTCCCTCTTTTCCTGACTGGAGCTGGCCTTAGCCACTGCTGTTTCTTAGGCTGCGCCTGGAGCTAGGGTTAGGGTTAGGGTTATGCCCAGGGTTAGGATTCAGAAAACCACAAAGCCCAGAGCTCCAGGGACACTGACAATACGAAAGGCATGCCAAGGGGAGCGCGGCACTGCCCCAAATTGCAGCCTTCATGTTTTCCTGACTGGAACTCCCCTCAGCCCCATGCAATTTCTTAGGCTGCGCCTAGGAGTAGGGTTAGGGTAAGGGTAACGCCTAGGGTTAGGGTTCAGAAAACCACAAAGCCCAGAGCTCCAGGGACACTGACAATGCGGGAGGCATGCCAAGGGGAGCGCAGAACTGGAACAACCTTGCAGCTTCCCACTTTTCTTGACTGGAGCTGGCCTCAGCCCACTGCTCTTTCTTAGGCTGTGCCTGGAGCTAGGGTTAGGGTTAGGGTTACGCCTAGGGTTAGGATTCAGAAAACCACAAAGCCCAGAGCTCCAGGGACACTGACAATGCGGGAGGCATGCCAAGGGGAGCGCAGAACTGGAACAACCTTACAGCTTCCCTCTTTTCCTGACTGGAGCTGGCCTCAGCCCACTGCTCTTTCTTAGGCTGCGCCTGGAGCTAGGGTTAGGGTTAGGGTTATGCCTAGGGTTGGGGTTTAGGAAACCACAAAGCCCAGAGCTCCAGGGACACTGACAAAGCGAGAGGCATGCCAAGGGGAGCGTGGCACTGGCCAAACCTTGCAGCCTTCATGTTTTCCTGACTTGAACTCCCCTCAGCCCAATGCAGTTTCTCTGACTGTGCCTAGGTGTAGGGTTAGGGTAAGGGTAACGCCTAGGGTTAGGGTTCAGAAAACCACAAAGCCCAGAGCTCCAGGGACACTGACAATGCGGGAGGCATGCCAAGGGGAGCGCAGAACTGGAACAACCTTGCAGCTTCCCACTTTTCTTGACTGGAGCTGGCCTCAGCCCACTGCTCTTTCTTAGGCTGTGCCTGGAGCTAGGGTTAGGGTTAGGGTTACGCCTAGGGTTAGGATTCAGAAAACCACAAAGCCCAGAGCTCCAGGGACACTGACAATGCGAGAGGCATGCCAAGGGGAGCGCAGAACTGGAACAACCTTACAGCTTCCCTCTTTTCCTGACTGGAGCTGGCCTCAGCCCACTGCTCTTTCTTAGGCTGCGCCTGGAGCTAGGGTTAGGGTTAGGGTTATGCCTAGGGTTGGGGTTTAGGAAACCACAAAGCCCAGAGCTCCAGGGACACTGACAAAGCGAGAGGCATGCCAAGGGGAGCGTGGCACTGGCCAAACCTTGCAGCCTTCATGTTTTCCTGACTTGAACTCCCCTCAGCCCAATGCAGTTTCTCTGACTGTGCCTAGGTGTAGGGTTAGGGTAAGGGTAACGCCTAGGGTTAGGATTCAGAAAACCACAAAGCCCAGAGCTCCAGGGACACTGACAATGCGAGAGGCATGCCAAGGGGAGCGCAGAACTGGAACAACCTTACAGCTTCCCTCTTTTCCTGACTGGAGCTGGCCTCAGCCACTGCTGTTTCTTAGGCTGCGCCTGGAGCTAGGGTTAGGGTTAGGGTTATGCCCAGGGTTAGGATTCAGAAAACCACAAAGCCCAGAGCTCCAGGGACACTGACAATACGAAAGGCATGCCAAGGGGAGCGCGGCACTGCCCCAAATTGCAGCCTTCATGTTTTCCTGACTGGAACTCCCCTCAGCCCCATGCAATTTCTTAGGCTGCGCCTAGGAGTAGGGTTAGGGTAAGGGTAACGCCTAGGGTTAGGGTTCAGAAAACCACAAAGCCCAGAGCTCCAGGGACACTGACAATGCGGGAGGCATGCCAAGGGGAGCGCAGAACTGGAACAACCTTGCAGCTTCCCACTTTTCTTGACTGGAGCTGGCCTCAGCCCACTGCTCTTTCTTAGGCTGTGCCTGGAGCTAGGGTTAGGGTTAGGGTTACGCCTAGGGTTAGGATTCAGAAAACCACAAAGCCCAGAGCTCCAGGGACACTGACAATGCGAGAGGCATGCCAAGGGGAGCGCAGAACTGGAACAACCTTACAGCTTCCCTCTTTTCCTGACTGGAGCTGGCCTCAGCCCACTGCTCTCTTAGGCTGCGCCTGGAGCTAGGGTTAGGGTTAGGGTTATGCCTAGGGTTGGGGTTTAGGAAACCACAAAGCCCAGAGCTCCAGGGACACTGACAAAGCGAGAGGCATGCCAAGGGGAGCGTGGCACTGGCCAAACCTTGCAGCCTGCATGTTTTCCTGACTTGAACTCCCCTCAGCCCAATGCAGTTTCTCTGACTGTGCCTAGGTGTAGGGTTAGGCTTAGGGGAAGGTTCGGGTGGAGGTATTTTCAGCCCCTGGGAGCTTGCAGAAGGATGATTTTACCTCTCGCGTGCCAACACAAAGAAGCCCGGATGTCAACGCTGAAACCCCTCTGGAAGGCAGCCCTCAGTGCCCAGCATTCAGTGAAAACTGGTTAGAGCTCCTCACCCAAAGGGGCTGTATCTTCCTGTCACCATTATGCAGGCACGCAGGCCAAGGGAAAGAAGTAAAGGGAGGAGGGGACTCTCTGTATGTGTTCCACGCAGGCTTATTCCCGTGAAAAGACAGGACGAAGAGGCCAATTGCTGGGAGGGTCCAGGGATCTTATACTGGGTATGGAGTAGGTGGGGAAAGGGATCTCAGCCAATGGTATAGACACAAGCAGGTGGGATTGACGGGAAGGGAACCACTGGGAACAACACATAGGAGGGACTCAGGGAAGGATCCAATGGGGCGTCGAGGAACAAGGAACTTTCTAGAGCTAATACATATTAAAGAAGGAAAATGAATCTACATCATTTCATACAAAAAACAAGGAGACAAAATATTAACTAATCAGGGGAAAACATGCAAAAGGCAAAACAAGGGAATCATAGGTTCACACCATGACTGCAAAGTCACATGCTTAACTTGGGTTGCTAACCACCACAGCTGCTTGCCTGAGTTCTCCTCAGGACAAAGAGTAGCTGCAGCCACCTGAGCCGCTACATTAGGGCTCAGAAATCCACAAAGCCCAGAGCTCCAGGGACACTGACAATGCGAGAGGCATGCCAAGGGGAGCGCCGAACTGGAACAACCTTGCAGCTTCCCTCTTTTCCTGACTGGAGCTGGCCTCAGCCACTGCTGTTTCTTAGGCTGCGCCTGGAGCTAGGGTTAGGGTTAGGGTTACGCCCAGGGTTAGGATTCAGAAAACCACAAAGCCCAGAGCTCCAGGGACACTGACAATACGAAAGGCATGCCAAGGGGAGCGCGGCACTGCCCCAAATTGCAGCCTTCATGTTTTCCTGACTGGAACTCCCCTCAGCCCCATGCAATTTCTTAGGCTGCGCCTAGGAGGAGGGTTAGGGTAAGGGTAACGCCTAGGGTTAGGGTTCAGAAAACCACAAAGCCCAGAGCTCCAGGGACACTGACAATGCGGGAGGCATGCCAAGGGGAGCGCAGAACTGGAACAACCTTGCAGCTTCCCACTTTTCTTGACTGGAGCTGGCCTCAGCCCACTGCTCTTTCTTAGGCTGTGCCTGGAGCTAGGGTTAGGGTTAGGGTTACGCCTAGGGTTAGGATTCAGAAAACCACAAAGCCCAGAGCTCCAGGGACACTGACAATGCGAGAGGCATGCCAAGGGGAGCGCAGAACTGGAACAACCTTACAGCTTCCCTCTTTTCCTGACTGGAGCTGGCCTTAGCCACTGCTGTTTCTTAGGCTGCGCCTGGAGCTAGGGTTAGGGTTAGGGTTATGCCCAGGGTTAGGATTCAGAAAACCACAAAGCCCAGAGCTCCAGGGACACTGACAATACGAAAGGCATGCCAAGGGGAGCGCGGCACTGCCCCAAATTGCAGCCTTCATGTTTTCCTGACTGGAACTCCCCTCAGCCCCATGCAATTTCTTAGGCTGCGCCTAGGAGTAGGGTTAGGGTAAGGGTAACGCCTAGGGTTAGGGTTCAGAAAACCACAAAGCCCAGAGCTCCAGGGACACTGACAATGCGGGAGGCATGCCAAGGGGAGCGCAGAACTGGAACAACCTTGCAGCTTCCCACTTTTCTTGACTGGAGCTGGCCTCAGCCCACTGCTCTTTCTTAGGCTGTGCCTGGAGCTAGGGTTAGGGTTAGGGTTACGCCTAGGGTTAGGATTCAGAAAACCACAAAGCCCAGAGCTCCAGGGACACTGACAATGCGAGAGGCATGCCAAGGGGAGCGCAGAACTGGAACAACCTTACAGCTTCCCTCTTTTCCTGACTGGAGCTGGCCTCAGCCCACTGCTCTTTCTTAGGCTGCGCCTGGAGCTAGGGTTAGGGTTAGGGTTATGCCTAGGGTTGGGGTTTAGGAAACCACAAAGCCCAGAGCTCCAGGGACACTGACAAAGCGAGAGGCATGCCAAGGGGAGCGTGGCACTGGCCAAACCTTGCAGCCTTCATGTTTTCCTGACTTGAACTCCCCTCAGCCCAATGCAGTTTCTCTGACTGTGCCTAGGTGTAGGGTTAGGCTTAGGGGAAGGTTCGGGTGGAGGTATTTTCAGCCCCTGGGAGCTTGCAGAAGGATGGTTTCACCTCTCGCGTGCCAACACAAAGAAGCCCGGATGTCAACGCTGAAACCCCTCTGGAAGGCAGCCCTCAGTGCCCAGCATTCAGTGAAAACTGGTTAGAGCTCCTCACCCAAAGGGGCTGTATCTTCCTGTCACCATTATGCAGGCACGCAGGCCAAGGGAAAGAAGTAAAGGGAGGAGGGGACTCTCTGTATGTGTTCCACGCAGGCTTATTCCCGCGAAAAGACAGGACGAAGAGGCCAATTGCTGGGAGGGTCCAGGGATCTTATACTGGGTATGGAGTAGGTGGGGAAAGGGATCTCAGCCAATGGTATAGACACAAGCAGGTGGGATTGACGGGAAGGGAACCACTGGGAACAACACATAGGAGGGACTCAGGGAAGGATCCAATGGGGCGTCGAGGAACAAGGAACTTTCTAGAGCTAATACATATTAAAGAAGGAAAATGAATCTACATCATTTCATACAAAAAACAAGGAGACAAAATATTAACTAATCAGGGGAAAACATGCAAAAGGCAAAACAAGGGAATCATAGGTTCACACCATGACTGCAAAGTCACATGCTTAACTTGGGTTGCTAACCACCACAGCTGCTTGCCTGAGTTCTCCTCAGGACAAAGAGTAGCTGCAGCCACCTGAGCCGCTACATTAGGGCTCAGAAAACCACAAAGCAATGAGCTCCAGGGACACTGACAATGCGAGAGGCATGCCAAGGGGAGCGCCGAACTGGAACAACCTTGCAGCTTCCCTCTTTTCCTGACTGGAGCTGGCCTCAGCCACTGCTCTTTCTTAGGCTGCGCCTGGAGCTAGGGTTAGGGTTAGGGTTACGCCCAGGGTTAGGATTCAGAAAACCACAAAGCCCAGAGCTCCAGGGACACTGACAATACGAAAGGCATGCCAAGGGGAGCGCGGCACTGCCCCAAATTGCAGCCTTCATGTTTTCCTGACTGGAACTCCCCTCAGCCCCATGCAATTTCTTAGGCTGCGCCTAGGAGTAGGGTTAGGGTAAGGGTAACGCCTAGGGTTAGGGTTCAGAAAACCACAAAGCCCAGAGCTCCAGGGACACTGACAATGCGGGAGGCATGCCAAGGGGAGCGCAGAACTGGAACAACCTTGCAGCTTCCCACTTTTCTTGACTGGAGCTGGC
The DNA here is from genome assembly GCF_965178545.1 of Coloeus monedula. NCBI lineage: Eukaryota > Metazoa > Chordata > Aves > Passeriformes > Corvidae > Coloeus > Coloeus monedula. The sequence continues at coordinate 32,321,285 of NC_138784.1, read as the reverse complement.
CTCAGCCCACTGCTCTTTCTTAGGCTGTGCCTGGAGCTAGGGTTAGGGTTAGGGTTACGCCTAGGGTTAGGATTCAGAAAACCACAAAGCCCAGAGCTCCAGGGACACTGACAATGCGAGAGGCATGCCAAGGGGAGCGCAGAACTGGAACAACCTTACAGCTTCCCTCTTTTCCTGACTGGAGCTGGCCTCAGCCACTGCTGTTTCTTAGGCTGCGCCTGGAGTAGGGTTAGGGTTAGGGTTACGCCCAGGGTTAGGATTCAGAAAACCACAAAGCCCAGAGCTCCAGGGACACTGACAATACGAAAGGCATGCCAAGGGGAGCGCAGAACTGGAACAACCTTGCAGCTTCCCACTTTTCTTGACTGGAGCTGGCCTCAGCCCACTGCTCTTTCTTAGGCTGTGCCTGGAGCTAGGGTTAGGGTTAGGGTTACGCCTAGGGTTAGGATTCAGAAAACCACAAAGCCCAGAGCTCCAGGGACACTGACAATACGAAAGGCATGCCAAGGGGAGCGCGGCACTGCCCCAAATTGCAGCCTTCATGTTTTCCTGACTGGAACTCCCCTCAGCCCCATGCAATTTCTTAGGCTGCGCCTAGGAGTAGGGTTAGGGTAAGGGTAACGCCTAGGGTTAGGGTTCAGAAAACCACAAAGCCCAGAGCTCCAGGGACACTGACAATGCGGGAGGCATGCCAAGGGGAGCGCAGAACTGGAACAACCTTGCAGCTTCCCACTTTTCTTGACTGGAGCTGGCCTCAGCCCACTGCTCTTTCTTAGGCTGTGCCTGGAGCTAGGGTTAGGGTTAGGGTTACGCCTAGGGTTAGGATTCAGAAAACCACAAAGCCCAGAGCTCCAGGGACACTGACAATGCGAGAGGCATGCCAAGGGGAGCGCAGAACTGGAACAACCTTACAGCTTCCCTCTTTTCCTGACTGGAGCTGGCCTCAGCCACTGCTGTTTCTTAGGCTGCGCCTGGAGCTAGGGTTAGGGTTAGGGTTACGCCCAGGGTTAGGATTCAGAAAACCACAAAGCCCAGAGCTCCAGGGACACTGACAATACGAAAGGCATGCCAAGGGGAGCGCGGCACTGCCCCAAATTGCAGCCTTCATGTTTTCCTGACTGGAACTCCCCTCAGCCCCATGCAATTTCTTAGGCTGCGCCTAGGAGTAGGGTTAGGGTAAGGGTAACGCCTAGGATTAGGGTTCAGAAAACCACAAAGCCCAGAGCTCCAGGGACACTGACAATGCGAGAGGCATGCCAAGGGGAGCGCAGAACTGGAACAACCTTACAGCTTCCCACTTTTCTTGACTGGAGCTGGCCTCAGCCACTGCTGTTTCTTAGGCTGCGCCTGGAGCTAGGGTTAGGGTTAGGGTTACGCCTAGGGTTAGGATTCAGAAAACCACAAAGCCCAGAGCTCCAGGGACACTGACAATACGAAAGGCATGCCAAGGGGAGCGCGGCACTGCCCCAAATTGCAGCCTTCATGTTTTCCTGACTGGAACTCCCCTCAGCCCCATGCAATTTCTTAGGCTGCGCCTAGGAGTAGGGTTAGGGTAAGGGTAACGCCTAGGGTTAGGGTTCAGAAAACCACAAAGCCCAGAGCTCCAGGGACACTGACAATGCGGGAGGCATGCCAAGGGGAGCGCAGAACTGGAACAACCTTACAGCTTCCCTCTTTTCCTGACTGGAGCTGGCCTCAGCCACTGCTGTTTCTTAGGCTGCGCCTGGAGCTAGGGTTAGGGTTAGGGTTATGCCCAGGGTTAGGATTCAGAAAACCACAAAGCCCAGAGCTCCAGGGACACTGACAATGCGAGAGGCATGCCAAGGGGAGCGCAGAACTGGAACAACCTTACAGCTTCCCTCTTTTCCTGACTGGAGCTGGCCTCAGCCACTGCTGTTTCTTAGGCTGCGCCTGGAGCTAGGGTTAGGGTTAGGGTTACGCCCAGGGTTAGGATTCAGAAAACCACAAAGCCCAGAGCTCCAGGGACACTGACAATACGAAAGGCATGCCAAGGGGAGCGCAGAACTGGAACAACCTTACAGCTTCCCTCTTTTCCTGACTGGAGCTGGCCTCAGCCACTGCTGTTTCTTAGGCTGCGCCTGGAGCTAGGGTTAGGGTTAGGGTTATGCCCAGGGTTAGGATTCAGAAAACCACAAAGCCCAGAGCTCCAGGGACACTGACAATACGAAAGGCATGCCAAGGGGAGCGCGGCACTGCCCCAAATTGCAGCCTTCATGTTTTCCTGACTGGAACTCCCCTCAGCCCCATGCAATTTCTTAGGCTGCGCCTAGGAGTAGGGTTAGGGTAAGGGTAACGCCTAGGGTTAGGGTTCAGAAAACCACAAAGCCCAGAGCTCCAGGGACACTGACAATGCGGGAGGCATGCCAAGGGGAGCGCAGAACTGGAACAACCTTGCAGCTTCCCACTTTTCTTGACTGGAGCTGGCCTCAGCCCACTGCTCTTTCTTAGGCTGTGCCTGGAGCTAGGGTTAGGGTTAGGGTTACGCCCAGGGTTAGGATTCAGAAAACCACAAAGCCCAGAGCTCCAGGGACACTGACAATGCGAGAGGCATGCCAAGGGGAGCGCAGAACTGGAACAACCTTACAGCTTCCCTCTTTTCCTGACTGGAGCTGGCCTCAGCCCACTGCTCTTTCTTAGGCTGCGCCTGGAGCTAGGGTTAGGGTTAGGGTTATGCCTAGGGTTGGGGTTTAGGAAACCACAAAGCCCAGAGCTCCAGGGACACTGACAAAGCGAGAGGCATGCCAAGGGGAGCATGGCACTGGCCAAACCTTGCAGCCTTCATGTTTTCCTGACTTGAACTCCCCTCAGCCCAATGCAGTTTCTCTGACTGTGCCTAGGTGTAGGGTTAGGCTTAGGGGAAGGTTCGGGTGGAGGTATTTTCAGCCCCTGGGAGCTTGCAGAAGGATGGTTTCACCTCTCGCGTGCCAACACAAAGAAGCCCGGATGTCAACGCTGAAACCCCTCTGGAAGGCAGCCCTCAGTGCCCAGCATTCAGTGAAAACTGGTTAGAGCTCCTCACCCAAAGGGGCTGTATCTTCCTGTCACCATTATGCAGGCACGCAGGCCAAGGGAAAGAAGTAAAGGGAGGAGGGGACTCTCTGTATGTGTTCCACGCAGGCTTATTCCCGCGAAAAGACAGGACGAAGAGGCCAATTGCTGGGAGGGTCCAGGGATCTTATACTGGGTATGGAGTAGGTGGGGAAAGGGATCTCAGCCAATGGTATAGACACAAGCAGGTGGGATTGACGGGAAGGGAACCACTGGGAACAACACATAGGAGGGACTCAGGGAAGGATCCAATGGGGCGTCGAGGAACAAGGAACTTTCTAGAGCTAATACATATTAAAGAAGGAAAATGAATCTACATCATTTCATACAAAAAACAAGGAGACAAAATATTAACTAATCAGGGGAAAACATGCAAAAGGCAAAACAAGGGAATCATAGGTTCACACCATGACTGCAAAGTCACATGCTTAACTTGGGTTGCTAACCACCACAGCTGCTTGCCTGAGTTCTCCTCAGGACAAAGAGTAGCTGCAGCCACCTGAGCCGCTACATTAGGGCTCAGAAAACCACAAAGCCCAGAGCTCCAGGGACACTGACAATGCGAGAGGCATGCCAAGGGGAGCGCCGAACTGGAACAACCTTGCAGCTTCCCTCTTTTCCTGACTGGAGCTGGCCTCAGCCACTGCTGTTTCTTAGGCTGCGCCTGGAGCTAGGGTTAGGGTTAGGGTTACGCCCAGGGTTAGGATTCAGAAAACCACAAAGCCCAGAGCTCCAGGGACACTGACAATACGAAAGGCATGCCAAGGGGAGCGCGGCACTGCCCCAAATTGCAGCCTTCATGTTTTCCTGACTGGAACTCCCCTCAGCCCCATGCAATTTCTTAGGCTGCGCCTAGGAGTAGGGTTAGGGTAAGGGTAACGCCTAGGGTTAGGGTTCAGAAAACCACAAAGCCCAGAGCTCCAGGGACACTGACAATGCGGGAGGCATGCCAAGGGGAGCGCAGAACTGGAACAACCTTGCAGCTTCCCACTTTTCTTGACTGGAGCTGGCCTCAGCCCACTGCTCTTTCTTAGGCTGTGCCTGGAGCTAGGGTTAGGGTTAGGGTTACGCCTAGGGTTAGGATTCAGAAAACCACAAAGCCCAGAGCTCCAGGGACACTGACAATGCGAGAGGCATGCCAAGGGGAGCGCAGAACTGGAACAACCTTACAGCTTCCCTCTTTTCCTGACTGGAGCTGGCCTCAGCCACTGCTGTTTCTTAGGCTGCGCCTGGAGCTAGGGTTAGGGTTAGGGTTACGCCCAGGGTTAGGATTCAGAAAACCACAAAGCCCAGAGCTCCAGGGACACTGACAATACGAAAGGCATGCCAAGGGGAGCGCAGAACTGGAACAACCTTGCAGCTTCCCACTTTTCTTGACTGGAGCTGGCCTCAGCCCACTGCTCTTTCTTAGGCTGTGCCTGGAGCTAGGGTTAGGGTTAGGGTTACGCCTAGGGTTAGGATTCAGAAAACCACAAAGCCCAGAGCTCCAGGGACACTGACAATACGAAAGGCATGCCAAGGGGAGCGCGGCACTGCCCCAAATTGCAGCCTTCATGTTTTCCTGACTGGAACTCCCCTCAGCCCCATGCAATTTCTTAGGCTGCGCCTAGGAGTAGGGTTAGGGTAAGGGTAACGCCTAGGGTTAGGGTTCAGAAAACCACAAAGCCCAGAGCTCCAGGGACACTGACAATGCGGGAGGCATGCCAAGGGGAGCGCAGAACTGGAACAACCTTACAGCTTCCCTCTTTTCCTGACTGGAGCTGGCCTCAGCCACTGCTGTTTCTTAGGCTGCGCCTGGAGCTAGGGTTAGGGTTAGGGTTATGCCCAGGGTTAGGATTCAGAAAACCACAAAGCCCAGAGCTCCAGGGACACTGACAATGCGAGAGGCATGCCAAGGGGAGCGCAGAACTGGAACAACCTTACAGCTTCCCTCTTTTCCTGACTGGAGCTGGCCTCAGCCACTGCTGTTTCTTAGGCTGCGCCTGGAGCTAGGGTTAGGGTTAGGGTTACGCCCAGGGTTAGGATTCAGAAAACCACAAAGCCCAGAGCTCCAGGGACACTGACAATACGAAAGGCATGCCAAGGGGAGCGCAGAACTGGAACAACCTTACAGCTTCCCTCTTTTCCTGACTGGAGCTGGCCTCAGCCACTGCTGTTTCTTAGGCTGCGCCTGGAGCTAGGGTTAGGGTTAGGGTTATGCCCAGGGTTAGGATTCAGAAAACCACAAAGCCCAGAGCTCCAGGGACACTGACAATACGAAAGGCATGCCAAGGGGAGCGCGGCACTGCCCCAAATTGCAGCCTTCATGTTTTCCTGACTGGAACTCCCCTCAGCCCCATGCAATTTCTTAGGCTGCGCCTAGGAGTAGGGTTAGGGTAAGGGTAACGCCTAGGGTTAGGGTTCAGAAAACCACAAAGCCCAGAGCTCCAGGGACACTGACAATGCGGGAGGCATGCCAAGGGGAGCGCAGAACTGGAACAACCTTGCAGCTTCCCACTTTTCTTGACTGGAGCTGGCCTCAGCCCACTGCTCTTTCTTAGGCTGTGCCTGGAGCTAGGGTTAGGGTTAGGGTTACGCCCAGGGTTAGGATTCAGAAAACCACAAAGCCCAGAGCTCCAGGGACACTGACAATGCGAGAGGCATGCCAAGGGGAGCGCAGAACTGGAACAACCTTACAGCTTCCCTCTTTTCCTGACTGGAGCTGGCCTCAGCCCACTGCTCTTTCTTAGGCTGCGCCTGGAGCTAGGGTTAGGGTTAGGGTTATGCCTAGGGTTGGGGTTTAGGAAACCACAAAGCCCAGAGCTCCAGGGACACTGACAAAGCGAGAGGCATGCCAAGGGGAGCATGGCACTGGCCAAACCTTGCAGCCTTCATGTTTTCCTGACTTGAACTCCCCTCAGCCCAATGCAGTTTCTCTGACTGTGCCTAGGTGTAGGGTTAGGCTTAGGGGAAGGTTCGGGTGGAGGTATTTTCAGCCCCTGGGAGCTTGCAGAAGGATGGTTTCACCTCTCGCGTGCCAACACAAAGAAGCCCGGATGTCAACGCTGAAACCCCTCTGGAAGGCAGCCCTCAGTGCCCAGCATTCAGTGAAAACTGGTTAGAGCTCCTCACCCAAAGGGGCTGTATCTTCCTGTCACCATTATGCAGGCACGCAGGCCAAGGGAAAGAAGTAAAGGGAGGAGGGGACTCTCTGTATGTGTTCCACGCAGGCTTATTCCCGCGAAAAGACAGGACGAAGAGGCCAATTGCTGGGAGGGTCCAGGGATCTTATACTGGGTATGGAGTAGGTGGGGAAAGGGATCTCAGCCAATGGTATAGACACAAGCAGGTGGGATTGACGGGAAGGGAACCACTGGGAACAACACATAGGAGGGACTCAGGGAAGGATCCAATGGGGCGTCGAGGAACAAGGAACTTTCTAGAGCTAATACATATTAAAGAAGGAAAATAAATCTACATCATTTCATACAAAAAACAAGGAGACAAAATATTAACTAATCAGGGGAAAACATGCAAAAGGCAAAACAAGGGAATCATAGGTTCACACCATGACTGCAAAGTCACATGCTTAACTTGGGTTGCTAACCACCACAGCTGCTTGCCTGAGTTCTCCTCAGGACAAAGAGTAGCTGCAGCCACCTGAGCCGCTACATTAGGGCTCAGAAAACCACAAAGCCCAGAGCTCCAGGGACACTGACAATGCGAGAGGCATGCCAAGGGGAGCGCCGAACTGGAACAACCTTGCAGCTTCCCTCTTTTCCTGACTGGAGCTGGCCTCAGCCACTGCTGTTTCTTAGGCTGCGCCTGGAGCTAGGGTTAGGGTTAGGGTTACGCCCAGGGTTAGGATTCAGAAAACCACAAAGCCCAGAGCTCCAGGGACACTGACAATACGAAAGGCATGCCAAGGGGAGCGCGGCACTGCCCCAAATTGCAGCCTTCATGTTTTCCTGACTGGAACTCCCCTCAGCCCCATGCAATTTCTTAGGCTGCGCCTAGGAGTAGGGTTAGGGTAAGGGTAACGCCTAGGGTTAGGGTTCAGAAAACCACAAAGCCCAGAGCTCCAGGGACACTGACAATGCGGGAGGCATGCCAAGGGGAGCGCAGAACTGGAACAACCTTGCAGCTTCCCACTTTTCTTGACTGGAGCTGGCCTCAGCCCACTGCTCTTTCTTAGGCTGTGCCTGGAGCTAGGGTTAGGGTTAGGGTTACGCCTAGGGTTAGGATTCAGAAAACCACAAAGCCCAGAGCTCCAGGGACACTGACAATGCGAGAGGCATGCCAAGGGGAGCGCAGAACTGGAACAACCTTACAGCTTCCCTCTTTTCCTGACTGGAGCTGGCCTCAGCCACTGCTGTTTCTTAGGCTGCGCCTGGAGCTAGGGTTAGGGTTAGGGTTACGCCCAGGGTTAGGATTCAGAAAACCACAAAGCCCAGAGCTCCAGGGACACTGACAATACGAAAGGCATGCCAAGGGGAGCGCAGAACTGGAACAACCTTGCAGCTTCCCACTTTTCTTGACTGGAGCTGGCCTCAGCCCACTGCTCTTTCTTAGGCTGTGCCTGGAGCTAGGGTTAGGGTTAGGGTTACGCCTAGGGTTAGGATTCAGAAAACCACAAAGCCCAGAGCTCCAGGGACACTGACAATACGAAAGGCATGCCAAGGGGAGCGCGGCACTGCCCCAAATTGCAGCCTTCATGTTTTCCTGACTGGAACTCCCCTCAGCCCCATGCAATTTCTTAGGCTGCGCCTAGGAGTAGGGTTAGGGTAAGGGTAACGCCTAGGGTTAGGGTTCAGAAAACCACAAAGCCCAGAGCTCCAGGGACACTGACAATGCGGGAGGCATGCCAAGGGGAGCGCAGAACTGGAACAACCTTGCAGCTTCCCACTTTTCTTGACTGGAGCTGGCCTCAGCCCACTGCTCTTTCTTAGGCTGTGCCTGGAGCTAGGGTTAGGGTTAGGGTTACGCCTAGGGTTAGGATTCAGAAAACCACAAAGCCCAGAGCTCCAGGGACACTGACAATGCGAGAGGCATGCCAAGGGGAGCGCAGAACTGGAACAACCTTACAGCTTCCCTCTTTTCCTGACTGGAGCTGGCCTCAGCCACTGCTGTTTCTTAGGCTGCGCCTGGAGCTAGGGTTAGGGTTAGGGTTACGCCCAGGGTTAGGATTCAGAAAACCACAAAGCCCAGAGCTCCAGGGACACTGACAATACGAAAGGCATGCCAAGGGGAGCGCGGCACTGCCCCAAATTGCAGCCTTCATGTTTTCCTGACTGGAACTCCCCTCAGCCCCATGCAATTTCTTAGGCTGCGCCTAGGAGTAGGGTTAGGGTAAGGGGAACGCCTAGGGTTAGGGTTCAGAAAACCACAAAGCCCAGAGCTCCAGGGACACTGACAATGCGAGAGGCATGCCAAGGGGAGCGCAGAACTGGAACAACCTTACAGCTTCCCACTTTTCTTGACTGGAGCTGGCCTCAGCCACTGCTGTTTCTTAGGCTGCGCCTGGAGCTAGGGTTAGGGTTAGGGTTACGCCTAGGGTTAGGATTCAGAAAACCACAAAGCCCAGAGCTCCAGGGACACTGACAATACGAAAGGCATGCCAAGGGGAGCGCGGCACTGCCCCAAATTGCAGCCTTCATGTTTTCCTGACTGGAACTCCCCTCAGCCCCATGCAATTTCTTAGGCTGCGCCTAGGAGTAGGGTTAGGGTAAGGGGAACGCCTAGGGTTAGGGTTCAGAAAACCACAAAGCCCAGAGCTCCAGGGACACTGACAATGCGGGAGGCATGCCAAGGGGAGCGCCGAACTGGAACAACCTTGCAGCTTCCCACTTTTCTTGACTGGAGCTGGCCTCAGCCCACTGCTCTTTCTTAGGCTGTGCCTGGAGCTAGGGTTAGGGTTAGGGTTACGCCTAGGGTTAGGATTCAGAAAACCACAAAGCCCAGAGCTCCAGGGACACTGACAATGCGAGAGGCATGCCAAGGGGAGCGCAGAACTGGAACAACCTTACAGCTTCCCTCTTTTCCTGACTGGAGCTGGCCTCAGCCACTGCTGTTTCTTAGGCTGCGCCTGGAGCTAGGGTTAGGGTTAGGGTTATGCCCAGGGTTAGGATTCAGAAAACCACAAAGCCCAGAGCTCCAGGGACACTGACAATACGAAAGGCATGCCAAGGGGAGCGCGGCACTGCCCCAAATTGCAGCCTTCATGTTTTCCTGACTGGAACTCCCCTCAGCCCCATGCAATTTCTTAGGCTGCGCCTAGGAGTAGGGTTAGGGTAAGGGGAACGCCTAGGGTTAGGGTTCAGAAAACCACAAAGCCCAGAGCTCCAGGGACACTGACAATGCGGGAGGCATGCCAAGGGGAGCGCAGAACTGGAACAACCTTGCAGCTTCCCACTTTTCTTGACTGGAGCTGGCCTCAGCCCACTGCTCTTTCTTAGGCTGTGCCTGGAGCTAGGGTTAGGGTTAGGGTTACGCCTAGGGTTAGGATTCAGAAAACCACAAAGCCCAGAGCTCCAGGGACACTGACAATGCGAGAGGCATGCCAAGGGGAGCGCCGAACTGGAACAACCTTACAGCTTCCCTCTTTTCCTGACTGGAGCTGGCCTCAGCCACTGCTGTTTCTTAGGCTGCGCCTGGAGCTAGGGTTAGGGTTAGGGTTACGCCCAGGGTTAGGATTCAGAAAACCACAAAGCCCAGAGCTCCAGGGACACTGACAATACGAAAGGCATGCCAAGGGGAGCGCAGAACTGGAACAACCTTGCAGCTTCCCACTTTTCTTGACTGGAGCTGGCCTCAGCCCACTGCTCTTTCTTAGGCTGTGCCTGGAGCTAGGGTTAGGGTTAGGGTTACGCCTAGGGTTAGGATTCAGAAAACCACAAAGCCCAGAGCTCCAGGGACACTGACAATACGAAAGGCATGCCAAGGGGAGCGCGGCACTGCCCCAAATTGCAGCCTTCATGTTTTCCTGACTGGAACTCCCCTCAGCCCCATGCAATTTCTTAGGCTGCGCCTAGGAGTAGGGTTAGGGTAAGGGTAACGCCTAGGGTTAGGGTTCAGAAAACCACAAAGCCCAGAGCTCCAGGGACACTGACAATGCGGGAGGCATGCCAAGGGGAGCGCAGAACTGGAACAACCTTGCAGCTTCCCACTTTTCTTGACTGGAGCTGGCCTCAGCCCACTGCTCTTTCTTAGGCTGTGCCTGGAGCTAGGGTTAGGGTTAGGGTTACGCCTAGGGTTAGGATTCAGAAAACCACAAAGCCCAGAGCTCCAGGGACACTGACAATGCGAGAGGCATGCCAAGGGGAGCGCAGAACTGGAACAACCTTACAGCTTCCCTCTTTTCCTGACTGGAGCTGGCCTCAGCCACTGCTGTTTCTTAGGCTGCGCCTGGAGCTAGGGTTAGGGTTAGGGTTACGCCCAGGGTTAGGATTCAGAAAACCACAAAGCCCAGAGCTCCAGGGACACTGACAATACGAAAGGCATGCCAAGGGGAGCGCGGCACTGCCCCAAATTGCAGCCTTCATGTTTTCCTGACTGGAACTCCCCTCAGCCCCATGCAATTTCTTAGGCTGCGCCTAGGAGTAGGGTTAGGGTAAGGGGAACGCCTAGGGTTAGGATTCAGAAAACCACAAAGCCCAGAGCTCCAGGGACACTGACAATACGAAAGGCATGCCAAGGGGAGCGCAGAACTGGAACAACCTTGCAGCTTCCCACTTTTCTTGACTGGAGCTGGCCTCAGCCCACTGCTCTTTCTTAGGCTGTGCCTGGAGCTAGGGTTAGGGTTAGGGTTACGCCTAGGGTTAGGATTCAGAAAACCACAAAGCCCAGAGCTCCAGGGACACTGACAATACGAAAGGCATGCCAAGGGGAGCGCGGCACTGCCCCAAATTGCAGCCTTCATGTTTTCCTGACTGGAACTCCCCTCAGCCCCATGCAATTTCTTAGGCTGCGCCTAGGAGTAGGGTTAGGGTAAGGGTAACGCCTAGGGTTAGGGTTCAGAAAACCACAAAGCCCAGAGCTCCAGGGACACTGACAATGCGGGAGGCATGCCAAGGGGAGCGCAGAACTGGAACAACCTTGCAGCTTCCCACTTTTCTTGACTGGAGCTGGCCTCAGCCCACTGCTCTTTCTTAGGCTGTGCCTGGAGCTAGGGTTAGGGTTAGGGTTACGCCTAGGGTTAGGATTCAGAAAACCACAAAGCCCAGAGCTCCAGGGACACTGACAATGCGAGAGGCATGCCAAGGGGAGCGCAGAACTGGAACAACCTTACAGCTTCCCTCTTTTCCTGACTGGAGCTGGCCTCAGCCACTGCTGTTTCTTAGGCTGCGCCTGGAGCTAGGGTTAGGGTTAGGGTTACGCCCAGGGTTAGGATTCAGAAAACCACAAAGCCCAGAGCTCCAGGGACACTGACAATGCGAGAGGCATGCCAAGGGGAGCGCCGAACTGGCCCAAATTGCAGCCTTCATGTTTTCCTGACTGGAACTCCCCTCAGCCCCATGCAATTTCTTAGGCTGCGCCTAGGAGTAGGGTTAGGGTAAGGGGAACGCCTAGGGTTAGGGTTCAGAAAACCACAAAGCCCAGAGCTCCAGGGACACTGACAATGCGAGAGGCATGCCAAGGGGAGCGCAGAACTGGAACAACCTTACAGCTTCCCACTTTTCTTGACTGGAGCTGGCCTCAGCCACTGCTGTTTCTTAGGCTGCGCCTGGAGCTAGGGTTAGGGTTAGGGTTACGCCTAGGGTTAGGATTCAGAAAACCACAAAGCCCAGAGCTCCAGGGACACTGACAATACGAAAGGCATGCCAAGGGGAGCGCGGCACTGCCCCAAATTGCAGCCTTCATGTTTTCCTGACTGGAACTCCCCTCAGCCCCATGCAATTTCTTAGGCTGCGCCTAGGAGTAGGGTTAGGGTAAGGGGAACGCCTAGGGTTAGGGTTCAGAAAACCACAAAGCCCAGAGCTCCAGGGACACTGACAATGCGGGAGGCATGCCAAGGGGAGCGCCGAACTGGAACAACCTTGCAGCTTCCCACTTTTCTTGACTGGAGCTGGCCTCAGCCCACTGCTCTTTCTTAGGCTGTGCCTGGAGCTAGGGTTAGGGTTAGGGTTACGCCTAGGGTTAGGATTCAGAAAACCACAAAGCCCAGAGCTCCAGGGACACTGACAATGCGAGAGGCATGCCAAGGGGAGCGCAGAACTGGAACAACCTTACAGCTTCCCTCTTTTCCTGACTGGAGCTGGCCTCAGCCACTGCTGTTTCTTAGGCTGCGCCTGGAGCTAGGGTTAGGGTTAGGGTTATGCCCAGGGTTAGGATTCAGAAAACCACAAAGCCCAGAGCTCCAGGGACACTGACAATACGAAAGGCATGCCAAGGGGAGCGCGGCACTGCCCCAAATTGCAGCCTTCATGTTTTCCTGACTGGAACTCCCCTCAGCCCCATGCAATTTCTTAGGCTGCGCCTAGGAGTAGGGTTAGGGTAAGGGGAACGCCTAGGGTTAGGGTTCAGAAAACCACAAAGCCCAGAGCTCCAGGGACACTGACAATGCGGGAGGCATGCCAAGGGGAGCGCAGAACTGGAACAACCTTGCAGCTTCCCACTTTTCTTGACTGGAGCTGGCCTCAGCCCACTGCTCTTTCTTAGGCTGTGCCTGGAGCTAGGGTTAGGGTTAGGGTTACGCCTAGGGTTAGGATTCAGAAAACCACAAAGCCCAGAGCTCCAGGGACACTGACAATGCGAGAGGCATGCCAAGGGGAGCGCCGAACTGGAACAACCTTACAGCTTCCCTCTTTTCCTGACTGGAGCTGGCCTCAGCCACTGCTGTTTCTTAGGCTGCGCCTGGAGCTAGGGTTAGGGTTAGGGTTACGCCCAGGGTTAGGATTCAGAAAACCACAAAGCCCAGAGCTCCAGGGACACTGACAATACGAAAGGCATGCCAAGGGGAGCGCAGAACTGGAACAACCTTGCAGCTTCCCACTTTTCTTGACTGGAGCTGGCCTCAGCCCACTGCTCTTTCTTAGGCTGTGCCTGGAGCTAGGGTTAGGGTTAGGGTTACGCCTAGGGTTAGGATTCAGAAAACCACAAAGCCCAGAGCTCCAGGGACACTGACAATACGAAAGGCATGCCAAGGGGAGCGCGGCACTGCCCCAAATTGCAGCCTTCATGTTTTCCTGACTGGAACTCCCCTCAGCCCCATGCAATTTCTTAGGCTGCGCCTAGGAGTAGGGTTAGGGTAAGGGTAACGCCTAGGGTTAGGGTTCAGAAAACCACAAAGCCCAGAGCTCCAGGGACACTGACAATGCGGGAGGCATGCCAAGGGGAGCGCAGAACTGGAACAACCTTGCAGCTTCCCACTTTTCTTGACTGGAGCTGGCCTCAGCCCACTGCTCTTTCTTAGGCTGTGCCTGGAGCTAGGGTTAGGGTTAGGGTTACGCCTAGGGTTAGGATTCAGAAAACCACAAAGCCCAGAGCTCCAGGGACACTGACAATGCGAGAGGCATGCCAAGGGGAGCGCAGAACTGGAACAACCTTACAGCTTCCCTCTTTTCCTGACTGGAGCTGGCCTCAGCCACTGCTGTTTCTTAGGCTGCGCCTGGAGCTAGGGTTAGGGTTAGGGTTACGCCCAGGGTTAGGATTCAGAAAACCACAAAGCCCAGAGCTCCAGGGACACTGACAATACGAAAGGCATGCCAAGGGGAGCGCGGCACTGCCCCAAATTGCAGCCTTCATGTTTTCCTGACTGGAACTCCCCTCAGCCCCATGCAATTTCTTAGGCTGCGCCTAGGAGTAGGGTTAGGGTAAGGGGAACGCCTAGGGTTAGGATTCAGAAAACCACAAAGCCCAGAGCTCCAGGGACACTGACAATACGAAAGGCATGCCAAGGGGAGCGCAGAACTGGAACAACCTTGCAGCTTCCCACTTTTCTTGACTAGAGCTGGCCTCAGCCCACTGCTCTTTCTTAGGCTGTGCCTGGAGCTAGGGTTAGGGTTAGGGTTACGCCTAGGGTTAGGATTCAGAAAACCACAAAGCCCAGAGCTCCAGGGACACTGACAATGCGAGAGGCATGCCAAGGGGAGCGCAGAACTGGAACAACCTTGCAGCTTCCCACTTTTCTTGACTGGAGCTGGCCTCAGCCCACTGCTCTTTCTTAGGCTGTGCCTGGAGCTAGGGTTAGGGTTAGGGTTACGCCTAGGGTTAGGATTCAGAAAACCACAAAGCCCAGAGCTCCAGGGACACTGACAATGCGAGAGGCATGCCAAGGGGAGCGCAGAACTGGAACAACCTTACAGCTTCCCTCTTTTCCTGACTGGAGCTGGCCTCAGCCACTGCTGTTTCTTAGGCTGCGCCTGGAGCTAGGGTTAGGGTTAGGGTTACGCCCAGGGTTAGGATTCAGAAAACCACAAAGCCCAGAGCTCCAGGGACACTGACAATGCGAGAGGCATGCCAAGGGGAGCGCCGAACTGGAACAACCTTGCAGCTTCCCTCTTTTCCTGACTGGAGCTGGCCTCAGCCACTGCTGTTTCTTAGGCTGCGCCTGGAGCTAGGGTTAGGGTTAGGGTTACGCCCAGGGTTAGGATTCAGAAAACCACAAAGCCCAGAGCTCCAGGGACACTGACAATACGAAAGGCATGCCAAGGGGAGCGCGGCACTGCCCCAAATTGCAGCCTTCATGTTTTCCTGACTGGAACTCCCCTCAGCCCCATGCAATTTCTTAGGCTGCGCCTAGGAGTAGGGTTAGGGTAAGGGTAACGCCTAGGGTTAGGGTTCAGAAAACCACAAAGCCCAGAGCTCCAGGGACACTGACAATGCGGGAGGCATGCCAAGGGGAGCGCAGAACTGGAACAACCTTGCAGCTTCCCACTTTTCTTGACTGGAGCTGGCCTCAGCCCACTGCTCTTTCTTAGGCTGTGCCTGGAGCTAGGGTTAGGGTTAGGGTTACGCCTAGGGTTAGGATTCAGAAAACCACAAAGCCCAGAGCTCCAGGGACACTGACAATGCGAGAGGCATGCCAAGGGGAGCGCAGAACTGGAACAACCTTACAGCTTCCCTCTTTTCCTGACTGGAGCTGGCCTCAGCCCACTGCTCTCTTAGGCTGCGCCTGGAGCTAGGGTTAGGGTTAGGGTTATGCCTAGGGTTGGGGTTTAGGAAACCACAAAGCCCAGAGCTCCAGGGACACTGACAAAGCGAGAGGCATGCCAAGGGGAGCGTGGCACTGGCCAAACCTTGCAGCCTTCATGTTTTCCTGACTTGAACTCCCCTCAGCCCAATGCAGTTTCTCTGACTGTGCCTAGGTGTAGGGTTAGGCTTAGGGGAAGGTTCGGGTGGAGGTATTTTCAGCCCCTGGGAGCTTGCAGAAGGATGATTTTACCTCTCGCGTGCCAACACAAAGAAGCCCGGATGTCAACGCTGAAACCCCTCTGGAAGGCAGCCCTCAGTGCCCAGCATTCAGTGAAAACTGGTTAGAGCTCCTCACCCAAAGGGGCTGTATCTTCCTGTCACCATTATGCAGGCACGCAGGCCAAGGGAAAGAAGTAAAGGGAGGAGGGGACTCTCTGTATGTGTTCCACGCAGGCTTATTCCCGTGAAAAGACAGGACGAAGAGGCCAATTGCTGGGAGGGTCCAGGGATCTTATACTGGGTATGGAGTAGGTGGGGAAAGGGATCTCAGCCAATGGTATAGACACAAGCAGGTGGGATTGACGGGAAGGGAACCACTGGGAACAACACATAGGAGGGACTCAGGGAAGGATCCAATGGGGCGTCGAGGAACAAGGAACTTTCTAGAGCTAATACATATTAAAGAAGGAAAATGAATCTACATCATTTCATACAAAAAACAAGGAGACAAAATATTAACTAATCAGGGGAAAACATGCAAAAGGCAAAACAAGGGAATCATAGGTTCACACCATGACTGCAAAGTCACATGCTTAACTTGGGTTGCTAACCACCACAGCTGCTTGCCTGAGTTCTCCTCAGGACAAAGAGTAGCTGCAGCCACCTGAGCCGCTACATTAGGGCTCAGAAAACCACAAAGCAATGAGCTCCAGGGACACTGACAATGCGAGAGGCATGCCAAGGGGAGCGCCGAACTGGAACAACCTTGCAGCTTCCCTCTTTTCCTGACTGGAGCTGGCCTCAGCCACTGCTGTTTCTTAGGCTGCGCCTGGAGCTAGGGTTAGGGTTAGGGTTACGCCCAGGGTTAGGATTCAGAAAACCACAAAGCCCAGAGCTCCAGGGACACTGACAATACGAAAGGCATGCCAAGGGGAGCGCGGCACTGCCCCAAATTGCAGCCTTCATGTTTTCCTGACTGGAACTCCCCTCAGCCCCATGCAATTTCTTAGGCTGCGCCTAGGAGGAGGGTTAGGGTAAGGGTAACGCCTAGGGTTAGGGTTCAGAAAACCACAAAGCCCAGAGCTCCAGGGACACTGACAATGCGGGAGGCATGCCAAGGGGAGCGCAGAACTGGAACAACCTTGCAGCTTCCCACTTTTCTTGACTGGAGCTGGCCTCAGCCCACTGCTCTTTCTTAGGCTGTGCCTGGAGCTAGGGTTAGGGTTAGGGTTACGCCTAGGGTTAGGATTCAGAAAACCACAAAGCCCAGAGCTCCAGGGACACTGACAATGCGAGAGGCATGCCAAGGGGAGCGCAGAACTGGAACAACCTTACAGCTTCCCTCTTTTCCTGACTGGAGCTGGCCTCAGCCACTGCTGTTTCTTAGGCTGCGCCTGGAGCTAGGGTTAGGGTTAGGGTTATGCCCAGGGTTAGGATTCAGAAAACCACAAAGCCCAGAGCTCCAGGGACACTGACAATACGAAAGGCATGCCAAGGGGAGCGCGGCACTGCCCCAAATTGCAGCCTTCATGTTTTCCTGACTGGAACTCCCCTCAGCCCCATGCAATTTCTTAGGCTGCGCCTAGGAGTAGGGTTAGGGTAAGGGTAACGCCTAGGGTTAGGGTTCAGAAAACCACAAAGCCCAGAGCTCCAGGGACACTGACAATGCGGGAGGCATGCCAAGGGGAGCGCAGAACTGGAACAACCTTGCAGCTTCCCACTTTTCTTGACTGGAGCTGGCCTCAGCCCACTGCTCTTTCTTAGGCTGTGCCTGGAGCTAGGGTTAGGGTTAGGGTTACGCCTAGGGTTAGGATTCAGAAAACCACAAAGCCCAGAGCTCCAGGGACACTGACAATGCGAGAGGCATGCCAAGGGGAGCGCAGAACTGGAACAACCTTACAGCTTCCCTCTTTTCCTGACTGGAGCTGGCCTCAGCCACTGCTGTTTCTTAGGCTGCGCCTGGAGCTAGGGTTAGGGTTAGGGTTATGCCCAGGGTTAGGATTCAGAAAACCACAAAGCCCAGAGCTCCAGGGACACTGACAATACGAAAGGCATGCCAAGGGGAGCGCGGCACTGCCCCAAATTGCAGCCTTCATGTTTTCCTGACTGGAACTCCCCTCAGCCCCATGCAATTTCTTAGGCTGCGCCTAGGAGTAGGGTTAGGGTAAGGGTAACGCCTAGGGTTAGGGTTCAGAAAACCACAAAGCCCAGAGCTCCAGGGACACTGACAATGCGGGAGGCATGCCAAGGGGAGCGCAGAACTGGAACAACCTTGCAGCTTCCCACTTTTCTTGACTGGAGCTGGCCTCAGCCCACTGCTCTTTCTTAGGCTGTGCCTGGAGCTAGGGTTAGGGTTAGGGTTACGCCTAGGGTTAGGATTCAGAAAACCACAAAGCCCAGAGCTCCAGGGACACTGACAATGCGAGAGGCATGCCAAGGGGAGCGCAGAACTGGAACAACCTTACAGCTTCCCTCTTTTCCTGACTGGAGCTGGCCTCAGCCCACTGCTCTTTCTTAGGCTGCGCCTGGAGCTAGGGTTAGGGTTAGGGTTATGCCTAGGGTTGGGGTTTAGGAAACCACAAAGCCCAGAGCTCCAGGGACACTGACAAAGCGAGAGGCATGCCAAGGGGAGCGTGGCACTGGCCAAACCTTGCAGCCTTCATGTTTTCCTGACTTGAACTCCCCTCAGCCCAATGCAGTTTCTCTGACTGTGCCTAGGTGTAGGGTTAGGCTTAGGGGAAGGTTCGGGTGGAGGTATTTTCAGCCCCTGGGAGCTTGCAGAAGGATGGTTTCACCTCTCGCGTGCCAACACAAAGAAGCCCGGATGTCAACGCTGAAACCCCTCTGGAAGGCAGCCCTCAGTGCCCAGCATTCAGTGAAAACTGGTTAGAGCTCCTCACCCAAAGGGGCTGTATCTTCCTGTCACCATTATGCAGGCACGCAGGCCAAGGGAAAGAAGTAAAGGGAGGAGGGGACTCTCTGTATGTGTTCCACGCAGGTTTAGTCCCGTGAAAAGACAGGACGAAGAGGCCAATTGCTGGGAGGGTCCAGGGATCTTATACTGGGTATGGAGTAGGTGGGGAAAGGGATCTCAGCCAATGGTATAGACACAAGCAGGTGGGATTGACGGGAAGGGAACCACTGGGAACAACACATAGGAGGGACTCAGGGAAGGATCCAATGGGGCGTTGAGGAACAAGGAACTTTCTAGAGCTAATACATATTAAAGAAGGAAAATGAATCTACATCATTTCATACAAAAAACAAGGAGACAAAATATTAACTAATCAGGGGAAAACATGCAAAAGGCAAAACAAGGGAATCATAGGTTCACACCATGACTGCAAAGTCACATGCTTAACTTGGGTTGCTAACCACCACAGCTGCTTGCCTGAGTTCTCCTCAGGACAAAGAGTAGCTGCAGCCACCTGAGCCGCTACATTAGGGCTCAGAAAACCACAAAGCAATGAGCTCCAGGGACACTGACAATGCGAGAGGCATGCCAAGGGGAGCGCAGAACTGGAACAACCTTGCAGCTTCCCTCTTTTCCTGACTGGAGCTGGCCTCAGCCACTGCTCTTTCTTAGGCTGCGCCTGGAGCTAGGGTTAGGGTTAGGGTTACGCCCAGGGTTAGGATTCAGAAAACCACAAAGCCCAGAGCTCCAGGGACACTGACAATACGAAAGGCATGCCAAGGGGAGCGCGGCACTGCCCCAAATTGCAGCCTTCATGTTTTCCTGACTGGAACTCCCCTCAGCCCCATGCAATTTCTTAGGCTGCGCCTAGGAGTAGGGTTAGGGTAAGGGTAACGCCTAGGGTTAGGGTTCAGAAAACCACAAAGCCCAGAGCTCCAGGGACACTGACAATGCGGGAGGCATGCCAAGGGGAGCGCAGAACTGGAACAACCTTGCAGCTTCCCACTTTTCTTGACTGGAGCTGGCCTCAGCCCACTGCTGTTTCTTAGGCTGTGCCTGGAGCTAGGGTTAGGGTTAGGGTTACGCCTAGGGTTAGGATTCAGAAAACCACAAAGCCCAGAGCTCCAGGGACACTGACAATGCGAGAGGCATGCCAAGGGGAGCGCAGAACTGGAACAACCTTACAGCTTCCCTCTTTTCCTGACTGGAGCTGGCCTCAGCCACTGCTGTTTCTTAGGCTGCGCCTGGAGCTAGGGTTAGGGTTAGGGTTACGCCCAGGGTTAGGATTCAGAAAACCACAAAGCCCAGAGCTCCAGGGACACTGACAATACGAAAGGCATGCCAAGGGTAGCGCGGCACTGCCCCAAATTGCAGCCTTCATGTTTTCCTGACTGGAACTCCCCTCAGCCCCATGCAATTTCTTAGGCTGCGCCTAGGAGTAGGGTTAGGGTAAGGGTAACGCCTAGGGTTAGGGTTCAGAAAACCACAAAGCCCAGAGCTCCAGGGACACTGACAATGCGGGAGGCATGCCAAGGGGAGCGCAGAACTGGAACAACCTTGCAGCTTCCCACTTTTCTTGACTGGAGCTGGCCTCAGCCCACTGCTCTTTCTTAGGCTGTGCCTGGAGCTAGGGTTAGGGTTAGGGTTACGCCTAGGGTTAGGATTCAGAAAACCACAAAGCCCAGAGCTCCAGGGACACTGACAATGCGAGAGGCATGCCAAGGGGAGCGCCGAACTGGAACAACCTTACAGCTTCCCTCTTTTCCTGACTGGAGCTGGCCTCAGCCACTGCTGTTTCTTAGGCTGCGCCTGGAGCTAGGGTTAGGGTTAGGGTTACGCCCAGGGTTAGGATTCAGAAAACCACAAAGCCCAGAGCTCCAGGGACACTGACAATACGAAAGGCATGCCAAGGGGAGCGCAGAACTGGAACAACCTTGCAGCTTCCCACTTTTCTTGACTGGAGCTGGCCTCAGCCACTGCTGTTTCTTAGGCTGCGCCTGGAGCTAGGGTTAGGGTTAGGGTTACGCCCAGGGTTAGGATTCAGAAAACCACAAAGCCCAGAGCTCCAGGGACACTGACAATACGAAAGGCATGCCAAGGGGAGCGCGGCACTGCCCCAAATTGCAGCCTTCATGTTTTCCTGACTGGAACTCCCCTCAGCCCCATGCAATTTCTTAGGCTGCGCCTAGGAGTAGGGTTAGGGTAAGGGTAACGCCTAGGGTTAGGGTTCAGAAAACCACAAAGCCCAGAGCTCCAGGGACACTGACAATGCGGGAGGCATGCCAAGGGGAGCGCAGAACTGGAACAACCTTACAGCTTCCCACTTTTCTTGACTGGAGCTGGCCTCAGCCCACTGCTCTTTCTTAGGCTGTGCCTGGAGCTAGGGTTAGGGTTAGGGTTACGCCTAGGGTTAGGATTCAGAAAACCACAAAGCCCAGAGCTCCAGGGACACTGACAATGCGGGAGGCATGCCAAGGGGAGCGCAGAACTGGAACAACCTTGCAGCTTCCCACTTTTCTTGACTGGAGCTGGCCTCAGCCCACTGCTCTTTCTTAGGCTGTGCCTGGAGCTAGGGTTAGGGTTAGGGTTACGCCTAGGGTTAGGATTCAGAAAACCACAAAGCCCAGAGCTCCAGGGACACTGACAATGCGAGAGGCATGCCAAGGGGAGCACCGAACTGGAACAACCTTACAGCTTCCCTCTTTTCCTGACTGGAGCTGGCCTCAGCCACTGCTGTTTCTTAGGCTGCGCCTGGAGCTAGGGTTAGGGTTAGGGTTACGCCCAGGGTTAGGATTCAGAAAACCACAAAGCCCAGAGCTCCAGGGACACTGACAATACGAAAGGCATGCCAAGGGGAGCGCAGAACTGGAACAACCTTGCAGCTTCCCACTTTTCTTGACTGGAGCTGGCCTCAGCCCACTGCTCTTTCTTAGGCTGCGCCTGGAGCTAGGGTTAGGGTTAGGGTTATGCCCAGGGTTAGGATTCAGAAAACCACAAAGCCCAGAGCTCCAGGGACACTGACAATACGAAAGGCATGCCAAGGGGAGCGTGGCACTGCCCCAAATTGCAGCCTTCATGTTTTCCTGACTGGAACTCCCCTCAGCCCCATGCAATTTCTTAGGCTGCGCCTAGGAGTAGGGTTAGGGTAAGGGTAACGCCTAGGGTTAGGGTTCAGAAAACCACAAAGCCCAGAGCTCCAGGGACACTGACAATGCGGGAGGCATGCCAAGGGGAGCGCAGAACTGGAACAACCTTGCAGCTTCCCACTTTTCTTGACTGGAGCTGGCCTCAGCCCACTGCTCTTTCTTAGGCTGTGCCTGGAGCTAGGGTTAGGGTTAGGGTTACGCCTAGGGTTAGGATTCAGAAAACCACAAAGCCCAGAGCTCCAGGGACACTGACAATGCGAGAGGCATGCCAAGGGGAGCGCAGAACTGGAACAACCTTACAGCTTCCCTCTTTTCCTGACTGGAGCTGGCCCCAGCCACTGCTGTTTCTTAGGCTGCGCCTGGAGCTAGGGTTAGGGTTAGGGTTACGCCCAGGGTTAGGATTCAGAAAACCACAAAGCCCAGAGCTCCAGGGACACTGACAATACGAAAGGCATGCCAAGGGGAGCGCGGCACTGCCCCAAATTGCAGCCTTC
Organism: Coloeus monedula; assembly: GCF_965178545.1. Taxonomy (NCBI): domain Eukaryota; kingdom Metazoa; phylum Chordata; class Aves; order Passeriformes; family Corvidae; genus Coloeus; species Coloeus monedula. The sequence goes on along the minus strand of NC_138784.1, from coordinate 32,299,332 downwards.
ATGTTTTCCTGACTGGAACTCCCCTCAGCCCCATGCAATTTCTTAGGCTGCGCCTAGGAGTAGGGTTAGGGTAAGGGTAACGCCTAGGGTTAGGGTTCAGAAAACCACAAAGCCCAGAGCTCCAGGGACACTGACAATACGAAAGGCATGCCAAGGGGAGCGCAGAACTGGAACAACCTTGCAGCTTCCCACTTTTCTTGACTGGAGCTGGCCTCAGCCCACTGCTCTTTCTTAGGCTGTGCCTGGAGCTAGGGTTAGGGTTAGGGTTACGCCTAGGGTTAGGATTCAGAAAACCACAAAGCCCAGAGCTCCAGGGACACTGACAATGCGAGAGGCATGCCAAGGGGAGCGCGGCACTGCCCCAAATTGCAGCCTTCATGTTTTCCTGACTGGAACTCCCTTCAGCCCCATGCAATTTCTTAGGCTGCGCCTAGGAGTAGGGTTAGGGTAAGGGGAACGCCTAGGGTTAGGATTCAGAAAACCACAAAGCCCAGAGCTCCAGGGACACTGACAATGCGGGAGGCATGCCAAGGGGAGCGCAGAACTGGAACAACCTTGCAGCTTCCCACTTTTCTTGACTGGAGCTGGCCTCAGCCCACTGCTCTTTCTTAGGCTGTGCCTGGAGCTAGGGTTAGGGTTAGGGTTACGCCTAGGGTTAGGATTCAGAAAACCACAAAGCAATGAGCTCCAGGGACACTGACAATGAGAGAGGCATGCCAAGGGGAGCGCAGAACTGGAACAACCTTACAGCTTCCCTCTTTTCCTGACTGGAGCTGGCCTCAGCCACTGCTGTTTCTTAGGCTGCGCCTGGAGCTAGGGTTAGGGTTAGGGTTACGCCCAGGGTTAGGATTCAGAAAACCACAAAGCCCAGAGCTCCAGGGACACTGACAATACGAAAGGCATGCCAAGGGGAGCGCGGTACTGCCCCAAATTGCAGCCTTCATGTTTTCCTGACTGGAACTCCCCTCAGCCCCATGCAATTTCTTAGGCTGCGCCTAGGAGTAGGGTTAGGGTAAGGGGAACGCCTAGGGTTAGGGTTCAGAAAACCACAAAGCCCAGAGCTCCAGGGACACTGACAATGCGGGAGGCATGCCAAGGGGAGCGCAGAACTGGAACAACCTTGCAGCTTCCCACTTTTCTTGACTGGAGCTGGCCTCAGCCCACTGCTCTTTCTTAGGCTGTGCCTGGAGCTAGGGTTAGGGTTAGGGTTACGCCTAGGGTTAGGATTCAGAAAACCACAAAGCCCAGAGCTCCAGGGACACTGACAATGCGAGAGGCATGCCAAGGGGAGCGCCGAACTGGAACAACCTTACAGCTTCCCTCTTTTCCTGACTGGAGCTGGCCTCAGCCCACTGCTCTTTCTTAGGCTGCGCCTGGAGCTAGGGTTAGGGTTAGGGTTATGCCTAGGGTTGGGGTTTAGGAAACCACAAAGCCCAGAGCTCCAGGGACACTGACAAAGCGAGAGGCATGCCAAGGGGAGCGCGGCACTGCCCCAAATTGCAGCCTTCATGTTTTCCTGACTGGAACTCCCCTCAGCCCCATGCAATTTCTTAGGCTGCGCCTAGGAGTAGGGTTAGGGTAAGGGGAACGCCTAGGGTTAGGGTTCAGAAAACCACAAAGCCCAGAGCTCCAGGGACACTGACAATGCGGGAGGCATGCCAAGGGGAGCGCAGAACTGGAACAACCTTGCAGCTTCCCACTTTTCTTGACTGGAGCTGGCCTCAGCCCACTGCTCTTTCTTAGGCTGTGCCTGGAGCTAGGGTTAGGGTTAGGGTTACGCCTAGGGTTAGGATTCAGAAAACCACAAAGCCCAGAGCTCCAGGGACACTGACAATACGAAAGGCATGCCAAGGGGAGCGCGGCACTGCCCCAAATTGCAGCCTTCATGTTTTCCTGACTGGAACTCCCCTCAGCCCCATGCAATTTCTTAGGCTGCGCCTAGGAGTAGGGTTAGGGTAAGGGGAACGCCTAGGGTTAGGGTTCAGAAAACCACAAAGCCCAGAGCTCCAGGGACACTGACAATGCGGGAGGCATGCCAAGGGGAGCGCAGAACTGGAACAACCTTGCAGCTTCCCACTTTTCTTGACTGGAGCTGGCCTCAGCCCACTGCTCTTTCTTAGGCTGTGCCTGGAGCTAGGGTTAGGGTTAGGGTTACGCCTAGGGTTAGGATTCAGAAAACCACAAAGCCCAGAGCTCCAGGGACACTGACAATGCGAGAGGCATGCCAAGGGGAGCGCAGAACTGGAACAACCTTACAGCTTCCCTCTTTTCCTGACTGGAGCTGGCCCCAGCCACTGCTGTTTCTTAGGCTGCGCCTGGAGCTAGGGTTAGGGTTAGGGTTACGCCCAGGGTTAGGATTCAGAAAACCACAAAGCCCAGAGCTCCAGGGACACTGACAATACGAAAGGCATGCCAAGGGGAGCGCGGCACTGCCCCAAATTGCAGCCTTCATGTTTTCCTGACTGGAACTCCCCTCAGCCCCATGCAATTTCTTAGGCTGCGCCTAGGAGTAGGGTTAGGGTAAGGGTAACGCCTAGGGTTAGGGTTCAGAAAACCACAAAGCCCAGAGCTCCAGGGACACTGACAATACGAAAGGCATGCCAAGGGGAGCGCAGAACTGGAACAACCTTGCAGCTTCCCACTTTTCTTGACTGGAGCTGGCCTCAGCCCACTGCTCTTTCTTAGGCTGTGCCTGGAGCTAGGGTTAGGGTTAGGGTTACGCCTAGGGTTAGGATTCAGAAAACCACAAAGCCCAGAGCTCCAGGGACACTGACAATGCGAGAGGCATGCCAAGGGGAGCGCGGCACTGCCCCAAATTGCAGCCTTCATGTTTTCCTGACTGGAACTCCCCTCAGCCCCATGCAATTTCTTAGGCTGCGCCTAGGAGTAGGGTTAGGGTAAGGGGAACGCCTAGGGTTAGGATTCAGAAAACCACAAAGCCCAGAGCTCCAGGGACACTGACAATGCGGGAGGCATGCCAAGGGGAGCGCAGAACTGGAACAACCTTGCAGCTTCCCACTTTTCTTGACTGGAGCTGGCCTCAGCCCACTGCTCTTTCTTAGGCTGTGCCTGGAGCTAGGGTTAGGGTTAGGGTTACGCCTAGGGTTAGGATTCAGAAAACCACAAAGCCCAGAGCTCCAGGGACACTGACAATGCGAGAGGCATGCCAAGGGGAGCGCAGAACTGGAACAACCTTACAGCTTCCCTCTTTTCCTGACTGGAGCTGGCCTCAGCCACTGCTGTTTCTTAGGCTGCGCCTGGAGCTAGGGTTAGGGTTAGGGTTACGCCCAGGGTTAGGATTCAGAAAACCACAAAGCCCAGAGCTCCAGGGACACTGACAATACGAAAGGCATGCCAAGGGGAGCGCGGCACTGCCCCAAATTGCAGCCTTCATGTTTTCCTGACTGGAACTCCCCTCAGCCCCATGCAATTTCTTAGGCTGCGCCTAGGAGTAGGGTTAGGGTAAGGGTAACGCCTAGGGTTAGGGTTCAGAAAACCACAAAGCCCAGAGCTCCAGGGACACTGACAATGCGGGAGGCATGCCAAGGGGAGCGCAGAACTGGAACAACCTTGCAGCTTCCCACTTTTCTTGACTGGAGCTGGCCTCAGCCCACTGCTCTTTCTTAGGCTGTGCCTGGAGCTAGGGTTAGGGTTAGGGTTACGCCTAGGGTTAGGATTCAGAAAACCACAAAGCCCAGAGCTCCAGGGACACTGACAATGCGAGAGGCATGCCAAGGGGAGCGCCGAACTGGAACAACCTTACAGCTTCCCTCTTTTCCTGACTGGAGCTGGCCTCAGCCCACTGCTCTTTCTTAGGCTGCGCCTGGAGCTAGGGTTAGGGTTAGGGTTATGCCTAGGGTTGGGGTTTAGGAAACCACAAAGCCCAGAGCTCCAGGGACACTGACAAAGCGAGAGGCATGCCAAGGGGAGCGCGGCACTGCCCCAAATTGCAGCCTTCATGTTTTCCTGACTGGAACTCCCCTCAGCCCCATGCAATTTCTTAGGCTGCGCCTAGGAGTAGGGTTAGGGTAAGGGGAACGCCTAGGGTTAGGGTTCAGAAAACCACAAAGCCCAGAGCTCCAGGGACACTGACAATGCGAGAGGCATGCCAAGGGGAGCGCCGAACTGGAACAACCTTACAGCTTCCCTCTTTTCCTGACTGGAGCTGGCCTCAGCCCACTGCTCTTTCTTAGGCTGCGCCTGGAGCTAGGGTTAGGGTTAGGGTTATGCCTAGGGTTGGGGTTTAGGAAACCACAAAGCCCAGAGCTCCAGGGACACTGACAAAGCGAGAGGCATGCCAAGGGGAGCGTGGCACTGGCCAAACCTTGCAGCCTTCATGTTTTCCTGACTTGAACTCCCCTCAGCCCAATGCAGTTTCTCTGACTGTGCCTAGGTGTAGGGTTAGGCTTAGGGGAAGGTTCGGGTGGAGGTATTTTCAGCCCCTGGGAGCTTGCAGAAGGATGATTTTACCTCTCGCGTGCCAACACAAAGAAGCCCGGATGTCAACGCTGAAACCCCTCTGGAAGGCAGCCCTCAGTGCCCAGCATTCAGTGAAAACTGGTTAGAGCTCCTCACCCAAAGGGGCTGTATCTTCCTGTCACCATTATGCAGGCACGCAGGCCAAGGGAAAGAAGTAAAGGGAGGAGGGGACTCTCTGTATGTGTTCCACGCAGGCTTATTCCCGTGAAAAGACAGGACGAAGAGGCCAATTGCTGGGAGGGTCCAGGGATCTTATACTGGGTATGGAGTAGGTGGGGAAAGGGATCTCAGCCAATGGTATAGACACAAGCAGGTGGGATTGACGGGAAGGGAACCAATGGGAACAACACATAGGAGGGACTCAGGGAAGGATCCAATGGGGCGTCGAGGAACAAGGAACTTTCTAGAGCTAATACATATTAAAGAAGGAAAATGAATCTACATCATTTCATACAAAAAACAAGGAGACAAAATATTAACTAATCAAGGGAAAACATGCAAAAGGCAAAACAAGGGAATCATAGGTTCACACCATGACTGCAAAGTCACATGCTTAACTTGGGTTGCTAACCACCACAGCTGCTTGCCTGAGTTCTCCTCAGGACAAAGAGTAGCTGCAGCCACCTGAGCCGCTACATTAGGGCTCAGAAAACCACAAAGCCCAGAGCTCCAGGGACACTGACAATGCGAGAGGCATGCCAAGGGAAGCGCCGAACTGGAACAACCTTGCAGCTTCCCTCTTTTCCTGACTGGAGCTGGCCTCAGCCACTGCTGTTTCTTAGGCTGCGCCTGGAGCTAGGGTTAGGGTTAGGGTTACGCCCAGGGTTAGGATTCAGAAAACCACAAAGCCCAGAGCTCCAGGGACACTGACAATACGAAAGGCATGCCAAGGGGAGCGCGGCACTGCCCCAAATTGCAGCCTTCATGTTTTCCTGACTGGAACTCCCCTCAGCCCCATGCAATTTCTTAGGCTGCGCCTAGGAGGAGGGTTAGGGTAAGGGTAACGCCTAGGGTTAGGGTTCAGAAAACCACAAAGCCCAGAGCTCCAGGGACACTGACAATGCGGGAGGCATGCCAAGGGGAGCGCAGAACTGGAACAACCTTGCAGCTTCCCACTTTTCTTGACTGGAGCTGGCCTCAGCCCACTGCTGTTTCTTAGGCTGTGCCTGGAGCTAGGGTTAGGGTTAGGGTTACGCCTAGGGTTAGGATTCAGAAAACCACAAAGCCCAGAGCTCCAGGGACACTGACAATGCGAGAGGCATGCCAAGGGGAGCGCAGAACTGGAACAACCTTACAGCTTCCCTCTTTTCCTGACTGGAGCTGGCCTCAGCCACTGCTGTTTCTTAGGCTGCGCCTGGAGCTAGGGTTAGGGTTAGGGTTATGCCCAGGGTTAGGATTCAGAAAACCACAAAGCCCAGAGCTCCAGGGACACTGACAATACGAAAGGCATGCCAAGGGGAGCGCGGCACTGCCCCAAATTGCAGCCTTCATGTTTTCCTGACTGGAACTCCCCTCAGCCCCATGCAATTTCTTAGGCTGCGCCTAGGAGTAGGGTTAGGGTAAGGGTAACGCCTAGGGTTAGGGTTCAGAAAACCACAAAGCCCAGAGCTCCAGGGACACTGACAATGCGGGAGGCATGCCAAGGGGAGCGCAGAACTGGAACAACCTTGCAGCTTCCCACTTTTCTTGACTGGAGCTGGCCTCAGCCCACTGCTGTTTCTTAGGCTGTGCCTGGAGCTAGGGTTAGGGTTAGGGTTACGCCTAGGGTTAGGATTCAGAAAACCACAAAGCCCAGAGCTCCAGGGACACTGAAAATGCGAGAGGCATGCCAAGGGGAGCGCAGAACTGGAACAACCTTGCAGCTTCCCTCTTTTCCTGACTGGAGCTGGCCTCAGCCCACTGCTCTTTCTTAGGCTGCGCCTGGAGCTAGGGTTAGGGTTAGGGTTATGCCTAGGGTTGGGGTTTAGGAAACCACAAAGCCCAGAGCTCCAGGGACACTGACAAAGCGAGAGGCATGCCAAGGGGAGCGTGGCACTGGCCAAACCTTGCAGCCTTCATGTTTTCCTGACTTGAACTCCCCTCAGCCCAATGCAGTTTCTCTGACTGTGCCTAGGTGTAGGGTTAGGCTTAGGGGAAGGTTCGGGTGGAGGTATTTTCAGCCCCTGGGAGCTTGCAGAAGGATGGTTTCACCTCTCGCGTGCCAACACAAAGAAGCCCAGATGTCAACGCTGAAACCCCTCTGGAAGGCAGCCCTCAGTGCCCAGCATTCAGTGAAAACTGGTTAGAGCTCCTCACCCAAAGGGGCTGTATCTTCCTGTCACCATTATGCAGGCACGCAGGCCAAGGGAAAGAAGTAAAGGGAGGAGGGGACTCTCTGTATGTGTTCCACGCAGGCTTATTCCCGCGAAAAGACAGGACGAAGAGGCCAATTGCTGGGAGGGTCCAGGGATCTTATACTGGGTATGGAGTAGGTGGGGAAAGGGATCTCAGCCAATGGTATAGACACAAGCAGGTGGGATTGACGGGAAGGGAACCACTGGGAACAACACATAGGAGGGACTCAGGGAAGGATCCAATGGGGCGTCGAGGAACAAGGAACTTTCTAGAGCTAATACATATTAAAGAAGGAAAATGAATCTACATCATTTCATACAAAAAACAAGGAGACAAAATATTAACTAATCAGGGGAAAACATGCAAAAGGCAAAACAAGGGAATCATAGGTTCACACCATGACTGCAAAGTCACATGCTTAACTTGGGTTGCTAACCACCACAGCTGCTTGCCTGAGTTCTCCTCAGGACAAAGAGTAGCTGCAGCCACCTGAGCCGCTACATTAGGGCTCAGAAAACCACAAAGCCCAGAGCTCCAGGGACACTGACAATGCGAGAGGCATGCCAAGGGGAGCGCCGAACTGGAACAACCTTGCAGCTTCCCTCTTTTCCTGACTGGAGCTGGCCTCAGCCACTGCTCTTTCTTAGGCTGCGCCTGGAGCTAGGGTTAGGGTTAGGGTTACGCCCAGGGTTAGGATTCAGAAAACCACAAAGCCCAGAGCTCCAGGGACACTGACAATACGAAAGGCATGCCAAGGGGAGCGCGGCACTGGAACAACCTTGCAGCTTCCCACTTTTCTTGACTGGAGCTGGCCTCAGCCCACTGCTGTTTCTTAGGCTGTGCCTGGAGCTAGGGTTAGGGTTAGGGTTACGCCTAGGGTTAGGATTCAGAAAACCACAAAGCCCAGAGCTCCAGGGACACTGACAATGCGAGAGGCATGCCAAGGGGAGCGCAGAACTGGAACAACCTTACAGCTTCCCTCTTTTCCTGACTGGAGCTGGCCTCAGCCACTGCTGTTTCTTAGGCTGCGCCTGGAGCTAGGGTTAGGGTTAGGGTTACGCCCAGGGTTAGGATTCAGAAAACCACAAAGCCCAGAGCTCCAGGGACACTGACAATACGAAAGGCATGCCAAGGGGAGCGCGGCACTGCCCCAAATTGCAGCCTTCATGTTTTCCTGACTGGAACTCCCCTCAGCCCCATGCAATTTCTTAGGCTGCGCCTAGGAGTAGGGTTAGGGTAAGGGGAACGCCTAGGGTTAGGGTTCAGAAAACCACAAAGCCCAGAGCTCCAGGGACACTGACAATGCGGGAGGCATGCCAAGGGGAGCGCAGAACTGGAACAACCTTGCAGCTTCCCACTTTTCTTGACTGGAGCTGGCCTCAGCCCACTGCTCTTTCTTAGGCTGTGCCTGGAGCTAGGGTTAGGGTTAGGGTTACGCCTAGGGTTAGGATTCAGAAAACCACAAAGCCCAGAGCTCCAGGGACACTGACAATGCGAGAGGCATGCCAAGGGGAGCGCCGAACTGGAACAACCTTACAGCTTCCCTCTTTTCCTGACTGGAGCTGGCCTCAGCCACTGCTGTTTCTTAGGCTGCGCCTGGAGCTAGGGTTAGGGTTAGGGTTACGCCCAGGGTTAGGATTCAGAAAACCACAAAGCCCAGAGCTCCAGGGACACTGACAATACGAAAGGCATGCCAAGGGGAGCGCAGAACTGGAACAACCTTGCAGCTTCCCACTTTTCTTGACTGGAGCTGGCCTCAGCCCACTGCTCTTTCTTAGGCTGTGCCTGGAGCTAGGGTTAGGGTTAGGGTTACGCCTAGGGTTAGGATTCAGAAAACCACAAAGCCCAGAGCTCCAGGGACACTGACAATGCGAGAGGCATGCCAAAGGGAGCGCAGAACTGGAACAACCTTACAGCTTCCCTCTTTTCCTGACTGGAGCTGGCCTCAGCCACTGCTGTTTCTTAGGCTGCGCCTGGAGCTAGGGTTAGGGTTAGGGTTACGCCCAGAGTTAGGATTCAGAAAACCACAAAGCCCAGAGCTCCAGGGACACTGACAATACGAAAGGCATGCCAAGGGGAGCGCGGCACTGCCCCAAATTGCAGCCTTCATGTTTTCCTGACTGGAACTCCCCTCAGCCCCATGCAATTTCTTAGGCTGCGCCTAGGAGTAGGGTTAGGGTAAGGGGAACGCCTAGGGTTAGGGTTCAGAAAACCACAAAGCCCAGAGCTCCAGGGACACTGACAATGCGGGAGGCATGCCAAGGGGAGCGCAGAACTGGAACAACCTTGCAGCTTCCCACTTTTCTTGACTGGAGCTGGCCTCAGCCCACTGCTCTTTCTTAGGCTGTGCCTGGAGCTAGGGTTAGGGTTAGGGTTACGCCTAGGGTTAGGATTCAGAAAACCACAAAGCCCAGAGCTCCAGGGACACTGACAATGCGAGAGGCATGCCAAGGGGAGCGCCGAACTGGAACAACCTTACAGCTTCCCTCTTTTCCTGACTGGAGCTGGCCTCAGCCACTGCTGTTTCTTAGGCTGCGCCTGGAGCTAGGGTTAGGGTTAGGGTTACGCCCAGGGTTAGGATTCAGAAAACCACAAAGCCCAGAGCTCCAGGGACACTGACAATACGAAAGGCATGCCAAGGGGAGCGCAGAACTGGAACAACCTTGCAGCTTCCCACTTTTCTTGACTGGAGCTGGCCTCAGCCCACTGCTCTTTCTTAGGCTGTGCCTGGAGCTAGGGTTAGGGTTAGGGTTACGCCTAGGGTTAGGATTCAGAAAACCACAAAGCCCAGAGCTCCAGGGACACTGACAATACGAAAGGCATGCCAAGGGGAGCGCGGCACTGCCCCAAATTGCAGCCTTCATGTTTTCCTGACTGGAACTCCCCTCAGCCCCATGCAATTTCTTAGGCTGCGCCTAGGAGTAGGGTTAGGGTAAGGGTAACGCCTAGGGTTAGGGTTCAGAAAACCACAAAGCCCAGAGCTCCAGGGACACTGACAATGCGGGAGGCATGCCAAGGGGAGCGCAGAACTGGAACAACCTTGCAGCTTCCCACTTTTCTTGACTGGAGCTGGCCTCAGCCCACTGCTCTTTCTTAGGCTGTGCCTGGAGCTAGGGTTAGGGTTAGGGTTACGCCTAGGGTTAGGATTCAGAAAACCACAAAGCCCAGAGCTCCAGGGACACTGACAATGCGAGAGGCATGCCAAGGGGAGCGCAGAACTGGAACAACCTTACAGCTTCCCTCTTTTCCTGACTGGAGCTGGCCTCAGCCACTGCTGTTTCTTAGGCTGCGCCTGGAGCTAGGGTTAGGGTTAGGGTTACGCCCAGGGTTAGGATTCAGAAAACCACAAAGCCCAGAGCTCCAGGGACACTGACAATACGAAAGGCATGCCAAGGGGAGCGCGGCACTGCCCCAAATTGCAGCCTTCATGTTTTCCTGACTGGAACTCCCCTCAGCCCCATGCAATTTCTTAGGCTGCGCCTAGGAGGAGGGTTAGGGTAAGGGTAACGCCTAGGGTTAGGGTTCAGAAAACCACAAAGCCCAGAGCTCCAGGGACACTGACAATGCGGGAGGCATGCCAAGGGGAGCGCAGAACTGGAACAACCTTGCAGCTTCCCACTTTTCTTGACTGGAGCTGGCCTCAGCCCACTGCTGTTTCTTAGGCTGTGCCTGGAGCTAGGGTTAGGGTTAGGGTTACGCCTAGGGTTAGGATTCAGAAAACCACAAAGCCCAGAGCTCCAGGGACACTGACAATGCGAGAGGCATGCCAAGGGGAGCGCAGAACTGGAACAACCTTACAGCTTCCCTCTTTTCCTGACTGGAGCTGGCCTCAGCCACTGCTGTTTCTTAGGCTGCGCCTGGAGCTAGGGTTAGGGTTAGGGTTACGCCCAGGGTTAGGATTCAGAAAACCACAAAGCCCAGAGCTCCAGGGACACTGACAATACGAAAGGCATGCCAAGGGGAGCGCGGCACTGCCCCAAATTGCAGCCTTCATGTTTTCCTGACTGGAACTCCCCTCAGCCCCATGCAATTTCTTAGGCTGCGCCTAGGAGTAGGGTTAGGGTAAGGGTAACGCCTAGGGTTAGGGTTCAGAAAACCACAAAGCCCAGAGCTCCAGGGACACTGACAATGCGGGAGGCATGCCAAGGGGAGCGCAGAACTGGAACAACCTTACAGCTTCCCACTTTTCTTGACTGGAGCTGGCCTCAGCCCACTGCTCTTTCTTAGGCTGTGCCTGGAGCTAGGGTTAGGGTTAGGGTTACGCCTAGGGTTAGGATTCAGAAAACCACAAAGCCCAGAGCTCCAGGGACACTGACAATGCGAGAGGCATGCCAAGGGGAGCGCAGAACTGGAACAACCTTACAGCTTCCCTCTTTTCCTGACTGGAGCTGGCCCCAGCCACTGCTGTTTCTTAGGCTGCGCCTGGAGCTAGGGTTAGGGTTAGGGTTACGCCCAGGGTTAGGATTCAGAAAACCACAAAGCCCAGAGCTCCAGGGACACTGACAATACGAAAGGCATGCCAAGGGGAGCGCGGCACTGCCCCAAATTGCAGCCTTCATGTTTTCCTGACTGGAACTCCCCTCAGCCCCATGCAATTTCTTAGGCTGCGCCTAGGAGTAGGGTTAGGGTAAGGGTAACGCCTAGGGTTAGGGTTCAGAAAACCACAAAGCCCAGAGCTCCAGGGACACTGACAATACGAAAGGCATGCCAAGGGGAGCGCAGAACTGGAACAACCTTGCAGCTTCCCACTTTTCTTGACTGGAGCTGGCCTCAGCCCACTGCTCTTTCTTAGGCTGTGCCTGGAGCTAGGGTTAGGGTTAGGGTTACGCCTAGGGTTAGGATTCAGAAAACCACAAAGCCCAGAGCTCCAGGGACACTGACAATGCGAGAGGCATGCCAAGGGGAGCGCGGCACTGCCCCAAATTGCAGCCTTCATGTTTTCCTGACTGGAACTCCCTTCAGCCCCATGCAATTTCTTAGGCTGCGCCTAGGAGTAGGGTTAGGGTAAGGGGAACGCCTAGGGTTAGGATTCAGAAAACCACAAAGCCCAGAGCTCCAGGGACACTGACAATGCGGGAGGCATGCCAAGGGGAGCGCAGAACTGGAACAACCTTGCAGCTTCCCACTTTTCTTGACTGGAGCTGGCCTCAGCCCACTGCTCTTTCTTAGGCTGTGCCTGGAGCTAGGGTTAGGGTTAGGGTTACGCCTAGGGTTAGGATTCAGAAAACCACAAAGCAATGAGCTCCAGGGACACTGACAATGAGAGAGGCATGCCAAGGGGAGCGCAGAACTGGAACAACCTTACAGCTTCCCTCTTTTCCTGACTGGAGCTGGCCTCAGCCACTGCTGTTTCTTAGGCTGCGCCTGGAGCTAGGGTTAGGGTTAGGGTTACGCCCAGGGTTAGGATTCAGAAAACCACAAAGCCCAGAGCTCCAGGGACACTGACAATGCGAGAGGCATGCCAAGGGGAGCGCAGAACTGGAACAACCTTACAGCTTCCCTCTTTTCCTGACTGGAGCTGGCCCCAGCCACTGCTGTTTCTTAGGCTGCGCCTGGAGCTAGGGTTAGGGTTAGGGTTACGCCCAGGGTTAGGATTCAGAAAACCACAAAGCCCAGAGCTCCAGGGACACTGACAATACGAAAGGCATGCCAAGGGGAGCGCGGCACTGCCCCAAATTGCAGCCTTCATGTTTTCCTGACTGGAACTCCCCTCAGCCCCATGCAATTTCTTAGGCTGCGCCTAGGAGTAGGGTTAGGGTAAGGGTAACGCCTAGGGTTAGGGTTCAGAAAACCACAAAGCCCAGAGCTCCAGGGACACTGACAATACGAAAGGCATGCCAAGGGGAGCGCAGAACTGGAACAACCTTGCAGCTTCCCACTTTTCTTGACTGGAGCTGGCCTCAGCCCACTGCTCTTTCTTAGGCTGTGCCTGGAGCTAGGGTTAGGGTTAGGGTTACGCCTAGGGTTAGGATTCAGAAAACCACAAAGCCCAGAGCTCCAGGGACACTGACAATGCGAGAGGCATGCCAAGGGGAGCGCGGCACTGCCCCAAATTGCAGCCTTCATGTTTTCCTGACTGGAACTCCCTTCAGCCCCATGCAATTTCTTAGGCTGCGCCTAGGAGTAGGGTTAGGGTAAGGGGAACGCCTAGGGTTAGGATTCAGAAAACCACAAAGCCCAGAGCTCCAGGGACACTGACAATGCGGGAGGCATGCCAAGGGGAGCGCAGAACTGGAACAACCTTGCAGCTTCCCACTTTTCTTGACTGGAGCTGGCCTCAGCCCACTGCTCTTTCTTAGGCTGTGCCTGGAGCTAGGGTTAGGGTTAGGGTTACGCCTAGGGTTAGGATTCAGAAAACCACAAAGCAATGAGCTCCAGGGACACTGACAATGAGAGAGGCATGCCAAGGGGAGCGCAGAACTGGAACAACCTTACAGCTTCCCTCTTTTCCTGACTGGAGCTGGCCTCAGCCACTGCTGTTTCTTAGGCTGCGCCTGGAGCTAGGGTTAGGGTTAGGGTTACGCCCAGGGTTAGGATTCAGAAAACCACAAAGCCCAGAGCTCCAGGGACACTGACAATACGAAAGGCATGCCAAGGGGAGCGCGGTACTGCCCCAAATTGCAGCCTTCATGTTTTCCTGACTGGAACTCCCCTTCGCCCCATGCAATTTCTTAGGCTGCGCCTAGGAGTAGGGTTAGGGTAAGGGGAACGCCTAGGGTTAGGGTTCAGAAAACCACAAAGCCCAGAGCTCCAGGGACACTGACAATGCGGGAGGCATGCCAAGGGGAGCGCAGAACTGGAACAACCTTGCAGCTTCCCACTTTTCTTGACTGGAGCTGGCCTCAGCCCACTGCTCTTTCTTAGGCTGTGCCTGGAGCTAGGGTTAGGGTTAGGGTTACGCCTAGGGTTAGGATTCAGAAAACCACAAAGCCCAGAGCTCCAGGGACACTGACAATGCGAGAGGCATGCCAAGGGGAGCGCCGAACTGGAACAACCTTACAGCTTCCCTCTTTTCCTGACTGGAGCTGGCCTCAGCCCACTGCTCTTTCTTAGGCTGCGCCTGGAGCTAGGGTTAGGGTTAGGGTTATGCCTAGGGTTGGGGTTTAGGAAACCACAAAGCCCAGAGCTCCAGGGACACTGACAAAGCGAGAGGCATGCCAAGGGGAGCGCGGCACTGCCCCAAATTGCAGCCTTCATGTTTTCCTGACTGGAACTCCCCTCAGCCCCATGCAATTTCTTAGGCTGCGCCTAGGAGTAGGGTTAGGGTAAGGGGAACGCCTAGGGTTAGGGTTCAGAAAACCACAAAGCCCAGAGCTCCAGGGACACTGACAATGCGGGAGGCATGCCAAGGGGAGCGCAGAACTGGAACAACCTTGCAGCTTCCCACTTTTCTTGACTGGAGCTGGCCTCAGCCCACTGCTCTTTCTTAGGCTGTGCCTGGAGCTAGGGTTAGGGTTAGGGTTACGCCTAGGGTTAGGATTCAGAAAACCACAAAGCCCAGAGCTCCAGGGACACTGACAATACGAAAGGCATGCCAAGGGGAGCGCGGCACTGCCCCAAATTGCAGCCTTCATGTTTTCCTGACTGGAACTCCCCTCAGCCCCATGCAATTTCTTAGGCTGCGCCTAGGAGTAGGGTTAGGGTAAGGGGAACGCCTAGGGTTAGGGTTCAGAAAACCACAAAGCCCAGAGCTCCAGGGACACTGACAATGCGGGAGGCATGCCAAGGGGAGCGCAGAACTGGAACAACCTTGCAGCTTCCCACTTTTCTTGACTGGAGCTGGCCTCAGCCCACTGCTCTTTCTTAGGCTGTGCCTGGAGCTAGGGTTAGGGTTAGGGTTACGCCTAGGGTTAGGATTCAGAAAACCACAAAGCCCAGAGCTCCAGGGACACTGACAATGCGAGAGGCATGCCAAGGGGAGCGCAGAACTGGAACAACCTTACAGCTTCCCTCTTTTCCTGACTGGAGCTGGCCCCAGCCACTGCTGTTTCTTAGGCTGCGCCTGGAGCTAGGGTTAGGGTTAGGGTTACGCCCAGGGTTAGGATTCAGAAAACCACAAAGCCCAGAGCTCCAGGGACACTGACAATACGAAAGGCATGCCAAGGGGAGCGCAGAACTGGAACAACCTTACAGCTTCCCTCTTTTCCTGACTGGAGCTGGCCTCAGCCACTGCTGTTTCTTAGGCTGCGCCTGGAGCTAGGGTTAGGGTTAGGGTTACGCCCAGGGTTAGGATTCAGAAAACCACAAAGCCCAGAGCTCCAGGGACACTGACAATACGAAAGGCATGCCAAGGGGAGCGCGGCACTGCCCCAAATTGCAGCCTTCATGTTTTCCTGACTGGAACTCCCCTCAGCCCCATGCAATTTCTTAGGCTGCGCCTAGGAGTAGGGTTAGGGTAAGGGTAACGCCTAGGGTTAGGGTTCAGAAAACCACAAAGCCCAGAGCTCCAGGGACACTGACAATGCGGGAGGCATGCCAAGGGGAGCGCAGAACTGGAACAACCTTACAGCTTCCCACTTTTCTTGACTGGAGCTGGCCTCAGCCCACTGCTCTTTCTTAGGCTGTGCCTGGAGCTAGGGTTAGGGTTAGGGTTACGCCTAGGGTTAGGATTCAGAAAACCACAAAGCCCAGAGCTCCAGGGACACTGACAATGCGAGAGGCATGCCAAGGGGAGCGCAGAACTGGAACAACCTTACAGCTTCCCTCTTTTCCTGACTGGAGCTGGCCCCAGCCACTGCTGTTTCTTAGGCTGCGCCTGGAGCTAGGGTTAGGGTTAGGGTTACGCCCAGGGTTAGGATTCAGAAAACCACAAAGCCCAGAGCTCCAGGGACACTGACAATACGAAAGGCATGCCAAGGGGAGCGCGGCACTGCCCCAAATTGCAGCCTTCATGTTTTCCTGACTGGAACTCCCCTCAGCCCCATGCAATTTCTTAGGCTGCGCCTAGGAGTAGGGTTAGGGTAAGGGTAACGCCTAGGGTTAGGGTTCAGAAAACCACAAAGCCCAGAGCTCCAGGGACACTGACAATACGAAAGGCATGCCAAGGGGAGCGCAGAACTGGAACAACCTTGCAGCTTCCCACTTTTCTTGACTGGAGCTGGCCTCAGCCCACTGCTCTTTCTTAGGCTGTGCCTGGAGCTAGGGTTAGGGTTAGGGTTACGCCTAGGGTTAGGATTCAGAAAACCACAAAGCCCAGAGCTCCAGGGACACTGACAATGCGAGAGGCATGCCAAGGGGAGCGCGGCACTGCCCCAAATTGCAGCCTTCATGTTTTCCTGACTGGAACTCCCTTCAGCCCCATGCAATTTCTTAGGCTGCGCCTAGGAGTAGGGTTAGGGTAAGGGGAACGCCTAGGGTTAGGATTCAGAAAACCACAAAGCCCAGAGCTCCAGGGACACTGACAATGCGGGAGGCATGCCAAGGGGAGCGCAGAACTGGAACAACCTTGCAGCTTCCCACTTTTCTTGACTGGAGCTGGCCTCAGCCCACTGCTCTTTCTTAGGCTGTGCCTGGAGCTAGGGTTAGGGTTAGGGTTACGCCTAGGGTTAGGATTCAGAAAACCACAAAGCAATGAGCTCCAGGGACACTGACAATGAGAGAGGCATGCCAAGGGGAGCGCAGAACTGGAACAACCTTACAGCTTCCCTCTTTTCCTGACTGGAGCTGGCCTCAGCCACTGCTGTTTCTTAGGCTGCGCCTGGAGCTAGGGTTAGGGTTAGGGTTACGCCCAGGGTTAGGATTCAGAAAACCACAAAGCCCAGAGCTCCAGGGACACTGACAATGCGAGAGGCATGCCAAGGGGAGCGCAGAACTGGAACAACCTTACAGCTTCCCTCTTTTCCTGACTGGAGCTGGCCCCAGCCACTGCTGTTTCTTAGGCTGCGCCTGGAGCTAGGGTTAGGGTTAGGGTTACGCCCAGGGTTAGGATTCAGAAAACCACAAAGCCCAGAGCTCCAGGGACACTGACAATACGAAAGGCATGCCAAGGGGAGCGCGGCACTGCCCCAAATTGCAGCCTTCATGTTTTCCTGACTGGAACTCCCCTCAGCCCCATGCAATTTCTTAGGCTGCGCCTAGGAGTAGGGTTAGGGTAAGGGTAACGCCTAGGGTTAGGGTTCAGAAAACCACAAAGCCCAGAGCTCCAGGGACACTGACAATACGAAAGGCATGCCAAGGGGAGCGCAGAACTGGAACAACCTTGCAGCTTCCCACTTTTCTTGACTGGAGCTGGCCTCAGCCCACTGCTCTTTCTTAGGCTGTGCCTGGAGCTAGGGTTAGGGTTAGGGTTACGCCTAGGGTTAGGATTCAGAAAACCACAAAGCCCAGAGCTCCAGGGACACTGACAATGCGAGAGGCATGCCAAGGGGAGCGCGGCACTGCCCCAAATTGCAGCCTTCATGTTTTCCTGACTGGAACTCCCTTCAGCCCCATGCAATTTCTTAGGCTGCGCCTAGGAGTAGGGTTAGGGTAAGGGGAACGCCTAGGGTTAGGATTCAGAAAACCACAAAGCCCAGAGCTCCAGGGACACTGACAATGCGAGAGGCATGCCAAGGGGAGCGCCGAACTGGAACAACCTTGCAGCTTCCCTCTTTTCCTGACTGGAGCTGGCCTCAGCCACTGCTGTTTCTTAGGCTGCGCCTGGAGCTAGGGTTAGGGTTAGGGTTACGCCCAGGGTTAGGATTCAGAAAACCACAAAGCCCAGAGCTCCAGGGACACTGACAATGCGAGAGGCATGCCAAGGGGAGCGCAGAACTGGAACAACCTTACAGCTTCCCACTTTTCTTGACTGGAGCTGGCCTCAGCCCACTGCTCTTTCTTAGGCTGTGCCTGGAGCTAGGGTTAGGGTTAGGGTTACGCCTAGGGTTAGGATTCAGAAAACCACAAAGCAATGAGCTCCAGGGACACTGACAATGAGAGAGGCATGCCAAGGGGAGCGCAGAACTGGAACAACCTTACAGCTTCCCTCTTTTCCTGACTGGAGCTGGCCTCAGCCACTGCTGT
The DNA here is from genome assembly GCF_965178545.1 of Coloeus monedula. NCBI lineage: Eukaryota > Metazoa > Chordata > Aves > Passeriformes > Corvidae > Coloeus > Coloeus monedula. The sequence continues at coordinate 32,281,518 of NC_138784.1, read as the reverse complement.
TTCTTAGGCTGCGCCTGGAGCTAGGGTTAGGGTTAGGGTTACGCCCAGGGTTAGGATTCAGAAAACCACAAAGCCCAGAGCTCCAGGGACACTGACAATACGAAAGGCATGCCAAGGGGAGCGCGGTACTGCCCCAAATTGCAGCCTTCATGTTTTCCTGACTGGAACTCCCCTTCGCCCCATGCAATTTCTTAGGCTGCGCCTAGGAGTAGGGTTAGGGTAAGGGGAACGCCTAGGGTTAGGGTTCAGAAAACCACAAAGCCCAGAGCTCCAGGGACACTGACAATGCGGGAGGCATGCCAAGGGGAGCGCAGAACTGGAACAACCTTGCAGCTTCCCACTTTTCTTGACTGGAGCTGGCCTCAGCCCACTGCTCTTTCTTAGGCTGTGCCTGGAGCTAGGGTTAGGGTTAGGGTTACGCCTAGGGTTAGGATTCAGAAAACCACAAAGCCCAGAGCTCCAGGGACACTGACAATGCGAGAGGCATGCCAAGGGGAGCGCCGAACTGGAACAACCTTACAGCTTCCCTCTTTTCCTGACTGGAGCTGGCCTCAGCCCACTGCTGTTTCTTAGGCTGCGCCTGGAGCTAGGGTTAGGGTTAGGGTTATGCCTAGGGTTGGGGTTTAGGAAACCACAAAGCCCAGAGCTCCAGGGACACTGACAAAGCGAGAGGCATGCCAAGGGGAGCGCGGCACTGCCCCAAATTGCAGCCTTCATGTTTTCCTGACTGGAACTCCCCTCAGCCCCATGCAATTTCTTAGGCTGCGCCTAGGAGTAGGGTTAGGGTAAGGGGAACGCCTAGGGTTAGGGTTCAGAAAACCACAAAGCCCAGAGCTCCAGGGACACTGACAATGCGGGAGGCATGCCAAGGGGAGCGCAGAACTGGAACAACCTTGCAGCTTCCCACTTTTCTTGACTGGAGCTGGCCTCAGCCCACTGCTCTTTCTTAGGCTGTGCCTGGAGCTAGGGTTAGGGTTAGGGTTACGCCTAGGGTTAGGATTCAGAAAACCACAAAGCCCAGAGCTCCAGGGACACTGACAATACGAAAGGCATGCCAAGGGGAGCGCGGCACTGCCCCAAATTGCAGCCTTCATGTTTTCCTGACTGGAACTCCCCTCAGCCCCATGCAATTTCTTAGGCTGCGCCTAGGAGTAGGGTTAGGGTAAGGGGAACGCCTAGGGTTAGGGTTCAGAAAACCACAAAGCCCAGAGCTCCAGGGACACTGACAATGCGGGAGGCATGCCAAGGGGAGCGCAGAACTGGAACAACCTTGCAGCTTCCCACTTTTCTTGACTGGAGCTGGCCTCAGCCCACTGCTCTTTCTTAGGCTGTGCCTGGAGCTAGGGTTAGGGTTAGGGTTACGCCTAGGGTTAGGATTCAGAAAACCACAAAGCCCAGAGCTCCAGGGACACTGACAATGCGAGAGGCATGCCAAGGGGAGCGCAGAACTGGAACAACCTTACAGCTTCCCTCTTTTCCTGACTGGAGCTGGCCCCAGCCACTGCTGTTTCTTAGGCTGCGCCTGGAGCTAGGGTTAGGGTTAGGGTTACGCCCAGGGTTAGGATTCAGAAAACCACAAAGCCCAGAGCTCCAGGGACACTGACAATACGAAAGGCATGCCAAGGGGAGCGCGGCACTGCCCCAAATTGCAGCCTTCATGTTTTCCTGACTGGAACTCCCCTCAGCCCCATGCAATTTCTTAGGCTGCGCCTAGGAGTAGGGTTAGGGTAAGGGTAACGCCTAGGGTTAGGGTTCAGAAAACCACAAAGCCCAGAGCTCCAGGGACACTGACAATACGAAAGGCATGCCAAGGGGAGCGCAGAACTGGAACAACCTTGCAGCTTCCCACTTTTCTTGACTGGAGCTGGCCTCAGCCCACTGCTCTTTCTTAGGCTGTGCCTGGAGCTAGGGTTAGGGTTAGGGTTACGCCTAGGGTTAGGATTCAGAAAACCACAAAGCCCAGAGCTCCAGGGACACTGACAATGCGAGAGGCATGCCAAGGGGAGCGCGGCACTGCCCCAAATTGCAGCCTTCATGTTTTCCTGACTGGAACTCCCCTCAGCCCCATGCAATTTCTTAGGCTGCGCCTAGGAGTAGGGTTAGGGTAAGGGGAACGCCTAGGGTTAGGATTCAGAAAACCACAAAGCCCAGAGCTCCAGGGACACTGACAATGCGGGAGGCATGCCAAGGGGAGCGCAGAACTGGAACAACCTTGCAGCTTCCCACTTTTCTTGACTGGAGCTGGCCTCAGCCCACTGCTCTTTCTTAGGCTGTGCCTGGAGCTAGGGTTAGGGTTAGGGTTACGCCTAGGGTTAGGATTCAGAAAACCACAAAGCCCAGAGCTCCAGGGACACTGACAATGCGAGAGGCATGCCAAGGGGAGCGCAGAACTGGAACAACCTTACAGCTTCCCTCTTTTCCTGACTGGAGCTGGCCTCAGCCACTGCTGTTTCTTAGGCTGCGCCTGGAGCTAGGGTTAGGGTTAGGGTTACGCCCAGGGTTAGGATTCAGAAAACCACAAAGCCCAGAGCTCCAGGGACACTGACAATACGAAAGGCATGCCAAGGGGAGCGCGGCACTGCCCCAAATTGCAGCCTTCATGTTTTCCTGACTGGAACTCCCCTCAGCCCCATGCAATTTCTTAGGCTGCGCCTAGGAGTAGGGTTAGGGTAAGGGTAACGCCTAGGGTTAGGGTTCAGAAAACCACAAAGCCCAGAGCTCCAGGGACACTGACAATGCGGGAGGCATGCCAAGGGGAGCGCAGAACTGGAACAACCTTGCAGCTTCCCACTTTTCTTGACTGGAGCTGGCCTCAGCCCACTGCTCTTTCTTAGGCTGTGCCTGGAGCTAGGGTTAGGGTTAGGGTTACGCCTAGGGTTAGGATTCAGAAAACCACAAAGCCCAGAGCTCCAGGGACACTGACAATGCGAGAGGCATGCCAAGGGGAGCGCCGAACTGGAACAACCTTACAGCTTCCCTCTTTTCCTGACTGGAGCTGGCCTCAGCCCACTGCTCTTTCTTAGGCTGCGCCTGGAGCTAGGGTTAGGGTTAGGGTTATGCCTAGGGTTGGGGTTTAGGAAACCACAAAGCCCAGAGCTCCAGGGACACTGACAAAGCGAGAGGCATGCCAAGGGGAGCGTGGCACTGGCCAAACCTTGCAGCCTTCATGTTTTCCTGACTTGAACTCCCCTCAGCCCAATGCAGTTTCTCTGACTGTGCCTAGGTGTAGGGTTAGGCTTAGGGGAAGGTTCGGGTGGAGGTATTTTCAGCCCCTGGGAGCTTGCAGAAGGATGATTTTACCTCTCGCGTGCCAACACAAAGAAGCCCGGATGTCAACGCTGAAACCCCTCTGGAAGGCAGCCCTCAGTGCCCAGCATTCAGTGAAAACTGGTTAGAGCTCCTCACCCAAAGGGGCTGTATCTTCCTGTCACCATTATGCAGGCACGCAGGCCAAGGGAAAGAAGTAAAGGGAGGAGGGGACTCTCTGTATGTGTTCCACGCAGGCTTATTCCCGTGAAAAGACAGGACGAAGAGGCCAATTGCTGGGAGGGTCCAGGGATCTTATACTGGGTATGGAGTAGGTGGGGAAAGGGATCTCAGCCAATGGTATAGACACAAGCAGGTGGGATTGACGGGAAGGGAACCAATGGGAACAACACATAGGAGGGACTCAGGGAAGGATCCAATGGGGCGTCGAGGAACAAGGAACTTTCTAGAGCTAATACATATTAAAGAAGGAAAATGAATCTACATCATTTCATACAAAAAACAAGGAGACAAAATATTAACTAATCAAGGGAAAACATGCAAAAGGCAAAACAAGGGAATCATAGGTTCACACCATGACTGCAAAGTCACATGCTTAACTTGGGTTGCTAACCACCACAGCTGCTTGCCTGAGTTCTCCTCAGGACAAAGAGTAGCTGCAGCCACCTGAGCCGCTACATTAGGGCTCAGAAAACCACAAAGCCCAGAGCTCCAGGGACACTGACAATGCGAGAGGCATGCCAAGGGAAGCGCCGAACTGGAACAACCTTGCAGCTTCCCTCTTTTCCTGACTGGAGCTGGCCTCAGCCACTGCTGTTTCTTAGGCTGCGCCTGGAGCTAGGGTTAGGGTTAGGGTTACGCCCAGGGTTAGGATTCAGAAAACCACAAAGCCCAGAGCTCCAGGGACACTGACAATACGAAAGGCATGCCAAGGGGAGCGCGGCACTGCCCCAAATTGCAGCCTTCATGTTTTCCTGACTGGAACTCCCCTCAGCCCCATGCAATTTCTTAGGCTGCGCCTAGGAGGAGGGTTAGGGTAAGGGTAACGCCTAGGGTTAGGGTTCAGAAAACCACAAAGCCCAGAGCTCCAGGGACACTGACAATGCGGGAGGCATGCCAAGGGGAGCGCAGAACTGGAACAACCTTGCAGCTTCCCACTTTTCTTGACTGGAGCTGGCCTCAGCCCACTGCTGTTTCTTAGGCTGTGCCTGGAGCTAGGGTTAGGGTTAGGGTTACGCCTAGGGTTAGGATTCAGAAAACCACAAAGCCCAGAGCTCCAGGGACACTGACAATGCGAGAGGCATGCCAAGGGGAGCGCAGAACTGGAACAACCTTACAGCTTCCCTCTTTTCCTGACTGGAGCTGGCCTCAGCCACTGCTGTTTCTTAGGCTGCGCCTGGAGCTAGGGTTAGGGTTAGGGTTATGCCCAGGGTTAGGATTCAGAAAACCACAAAGCCCAGAGCTCCAGGGACACTGACAATACGAAAGGCATGCCAAGGGGAGCGCGGCACTGCCCCAAATTGCAGCCTTCATGTTTTCCTGACTGGAACTCCCCTCAGCCCCATGCAATTTCTTAGGCTGCGCCTAGGAGTAGGGTTAGGGTAAGGGTAACGCCTAGGGTTAGGGTTCAGAAAACCACAAAGCCCAGAGCTCCAGGGACACTGACAATGCGGGAGGCATGCCAAGGGGAGCGCAGAACTGGAACAACCTTGCAGCTTCCCACTTTTCTTGACTGGAGCTGGCCTCAGCCCACTGCTGTTTCTTAGGCTGTGCCTGGAGCTAGGGTTAGGGTTAGGGTTACGCCTAGGGTTAGGATTCAGAAAACCACAAAGCCCAGAGCTCCAGGGACACTGAAAATGCGAGAGGCATGCCAAGGGGAGCGCAGAACTGGAACAACCTTGCAGCTTCCCTCTTTTCCTGACTGGAGCTGGCCTCAGCCCACTGCTCTTTCTTAGGCTGCGCCTGGAGCTAGGGTTAGGGTTAGGGTTATGCCTAGGGTTGGGGTTTAGGAAACCACAAAGCCCAGAGCTCCAGGGACACTGACAAAGCGAGAGGCATGCCAAGGGGAGCGTGGCACTGGCCAAACCTTGCAGCCTTCATGTTTTCCTGACTTGAACTCCCCTCAGCCCAATGCAGTTTCTCTGACTGTGCCTAGGTGTAGGGTTAGGCTTAGGGGAAGGTTCGGGTGGAGGTATTTTCAGCCCCTGGGAGCTTGCAGAAGGATGGTTTCACCTCTCGCGTGCCAACACAAAGAAGCCCAGATGTCAACGCTGAAACCCCTCTGGAAGGCAGCCCTCAGTGCCCAGCATTCAGTGAAAACTGGTTAGAGCTCCTCACCCAAAGGGGCTGTATCTTCCTGTCACCATTATGCAGGCACGCAGGCCAAGGGAAAGAAGTAAAGGGAGGAGGGGACTCTCTGTATGTGTTCCACGCAGGCTTATTCCCGCGAAAAGACAGGACGAAGAGGCCAATTGCTGGGAGGGTCCAGGGATCTTATACTGGGTATGGAGTAGGTGGGGAAAGGGATCTCAGCCAATGGTATAGACACAAGCAGGTGGGATTGACGGGAAGGGAACCACTGGGAACAACACATAGGAGGGACTCAGGGAAGGATCCAATGGGGCGTCGAGGAACAAGGAACTTTCTAGAGCTAATACATATTAAAGAAGGAAAATGAATCTACATCATTTCATACAAAAAACAAGGAGACAAAATATTAACTAATCAGGGGAAAACATGCAAAAGGCAAAACAAGGGAATCATAGGTTCACACCATGACTGCAAAGTCACATGCTTAACTTGGGTTGCTAACCACCACAGCTGCTTGCCTGAGTTCTCCTCAGGACAAAGAGTAGCTGCAGCCACCTGAGCCGCTACATTAGGGCTCAGAAAACCACAAAGCCCAGAGCTCCAGGGACACTGACAATGCGAGAGGCATGCCAAGGGGAGCGCCGAACTGGAACAACCTTGCAGCTTCCCTCTTTTCCTGACTGGAGCTGGCCTCAGCCACTGCTCTTTCTTAGGCTGCGCCTGGAGCTAGGGTTAGGGTTAGGGTTACGCCCAGGGTTAGGATTCAGAAAACCACAAAGCCCAGAGCTCCAGGGACACTGACAATACGAAAGGCATGCCAAGGGGAGCGCGGCACTGCCCCAAATTGCAGCCTTCATGTTTTCCTGACTGGAACTCCCCTCAGCCCCATGCAATTTCTTAGGCTGCGCCTAGGAGTAGGGTTAGGGTAAGGGTAACGCCTAGGGTTAGGGTTCAGAAAACCACAAAGCCCAGAGCTCCAGGGACACTGACAATGCGGGAGGCATGCCAAGGGGAGCGCAGAACTGGAACAACCTTGCAGCTTCCCACTTTTCTTGACTGGAGCTGGCCTCAGCCCACTGCTCTTTCTTAGGCTGTGCCTGGAGCTAGGGTTAGGGTTAGGGTTACGCCTAGGGTTAGGATTCAGAAAACCACAAAGCCCAGAGCTCCAGGGACACTGACAATGCGAGAGGCATGCCAAGGGGAGCGCAGAACTGGAACAACCTTACAGCTTCCCTCTTTTCCTGACTGGAGCTGGCCTCAGCCACTGCTGTTTCTTAGGCTGCGCCTGGAGCTAGGGTTAGGGTTAGGGTTACGCCCAGGGTTAGGATTCAGAAAACCACAAAGCCCAGAGCTCCAGGGACACTGACAATACGAAAGGCATGCCAAGGGGAGCGCGGCACTGCCCCAAATTGCAGCCTTCATGTTTTCCTGACTGGAACTCCCCTCAGCCCCATGCAATTTCTTAGGCTGCGCCTAGGAGTAGGGTTAGGGTAAGGGGAACGCCTAGGGTTAGGGTTCAGAAAACCACAAAGCCCAGAGCTCCAGGGACACTGACAATGCGGGAGGCATGCCAAGGGGAGCGCAGAACTGGAACAACCTTGCAGCTTCCCACTTTTCTTGACTGGAGCTGGCCTCAGCCCACTGCTCTTTCTTAGGCTGTGCCTGGAGCTAGGGTTAGGGTTAGGGTTACGCCTAGGGTTAGGATTCAGAAAACCACAAAGCCCAGAGCTCCAGGGACACTGACAATGCGAGAGGCATGCCAAGGGGAGCGCCGAACTGGAACAACCTTACAGCTTCCCTCTTTTCCTGACTGGAGCTGGCCTCAGCCACTGCTGTTTCTTAGGCTGCGCCTGGAGCTAGGGTTAGGGTTAGGGTTACGCCCAGGGTTAGGATTCAGAAAACCACAAAGCCCAGAGCTCCAGGGACACTGACAATACGAAAGGCATGCCAAGGGGAGCGCAGAACTGGAACAACCTTGCAGCTTCCCACTTTTCTTGACTGGAGCTGGCCTCAGCCCACTGCTCTTTCTTAGGCTGTGCCTGGAGCTAGGGTTAGGGTTAGGGTTACGCCTAGGGTTAGGATTCAGAAAACCACAAAGCCCAGAGCTCCAGGGACACTGACAATGCGAGAGGCATGCCAAAGGGAGCGCAGAACTGGAACAACCTTACAGCTTCCCTCTTTTCCTGACTGGAGCTGGCCTCAGCCACTGCTGTTTCTTAGGCTGCGCCTGGAGCTAGGGTTAGGGTTAGGGTTACGCCCAGGGTTAGGATTCAGAAAACCACAAAGCCCAGAGCTCCAGGGACACTGACAATACGAAAGGCATGCCAAGGGGAGCGCGGCACTGCCCCAAATTGCAGCCTTCATGTTTTCCTGACTGGAACTCCCCTCAGCCCCATGCAATTTCTTAGGCTGCGCCTAGGAGTAGGGTTAGGGTAAGGGGAACGCCTAGGGTTAGGGTTCAGAAAACCACAAAGCCCAGAGCTCCAGGGACACTGACAATGCGGGAGGCATGCCAAGGGGAGCGCAGAACTGGAACAACCTTGCAGCTTCCCACTTTTCTTGACTGGAGCTGGCCTCAGCCCACTGCTCTTTCTTAGGCTGTGCCTGGAGCTAGGGTTAGGGTTAGGGTTACGCCTAGGGTTAGGATTCAGAAAACCACAAAGCCCAGAGCTCCAGGGACACTGACAATGCGAGAGGCATGCCAAGGGGAGCGCCGAACTGGAACAACCTTACAGCTTCCCTCTTTTCCTGACTGGAGCTGGCCTCAGCCACTGCTGTTTCTTAGGCTGCGCCTGGAGCTAGGGTTAGGGTTAGGGTTACGCCCAGGGTTAGGATTCAGAAAACCACAAAGCCCAGAGCTCCAGGGACACTGACAATACGAAAGGCATGCCAAGGGGAGCGCAGAACTGGAACAACCTTGCAGCTTCCCACTTTTCTTGACTGGAGCTGGCCTCAGCCCACTGCTCTTTCTTAGGCTGTGCCTGGAGCTAGGGTTAGGGTTAGGGTTACGCCTAGGGTTAGGATTCAGAAAACCACAAAGCCCAGAGCTCCAGGGACACTGACAATACGAAAGGCATGCCAAGGGGAGCGCGGCACTGCCCCAAATTGCAGCCTTCATGTTTTCCTGACTGGAACTCCCCTCAGCCCCATGCAATTTCTTAGGCTGCGCCTAGGAGTAGGGTTAGGGTAAGGGTAACGCCTAGGGTTAGGGTTCAGAAAACCACAAAGCCCAGAGCTCCAGGGACACTGACAATGCGGGAGGCATGCCAAGGGGAGCGCAGAACTGGAACAACCTTGCAGCTTCCCACTTTTCTTGACTGGAGCTGGCCTCAGCCCACTGCTCTTTCTTAGGCTGTGCCTGGAGCTAGGGTTAGGGTTAGGGTTACGCCTAGGGTTAGGATTCAGAAAACCACAAAGCCCAGAGCTCCAGGGACACTGACAATGCGAGAGGCATGCCAAGGGGAGCGCAGAACTGGAACAACCTTACAGCTTCCCTCTTTTCCTGACTGGAGCTGGCCTCAGCCACTGCTGTTTCTTAGGCTGCGCCTGGAGCTAGGGTTAGGGTTAGGGTTACGCCCAGGGTTAGGATTCAGAAAACCACAAAGCCCAGAGCTCCAGGGACACTGACAATACGAAAGGCATGCCAAGGGGAGCGCGGCACTGCCCCAAATTGCAGCCTTCATGTTTTCCTGACTGGAACTCCCCTCAGCCCCATGCAATTTCTTAGGCTGCGCCTAGGAGGAGGGTTAGGGTAAGGGTAACGCCTAGGGTTAGGGTTCAGAAAACCACAAAGCCCAGAGCTCCAGGGACACTGACAATGCGGGAGGCATGCCAAGGGGAGCGCAGAACTGGAACAACCTTGCAGCTTCCCACTTTTCTTGACTGGAGCTGGCCTCAGCCCACTGCTGTTTCTTAGGCTGTGCCTGGAGCTAGGGTTAGGGTTAGGGTTACGCCTAGGGTTAGGATTCAGAAAACCACAAAGCCCAGAGCTCCAGGGACACTGACAATGCGAGAGGCATGCCAAGGGGAGCGCAGAACTGGAACAACCTTACAGCTTCCCTCTTTTCCTGACTGGAGCTGGCCTCAGCCACTGCTGTTTCTTAGGCTGCGCCTGGAGCTAGGGTTAGGGTTAGGGTTACGCCCAGGGTTAGGATTCAGAAAACCACAAAGCCCAGAGCTCCAGGGACACTGACAATACGAAAGGCATGCCAAGGGGAGCGCGGCACTGCCCCAAATTGCAGCCTTCATGTTTTCCTGACTGGAACTCCCCTCAGCCCCATGCAATTTCTTAGGCTGCGCCTAGGAGTAGGGTTAGGGTAAGGGTAACGCCTAGGGTTAGGGTTCAGAAAACCACAAAGCCCAGAGCTCCAGGGACACTGACAATGCGGGAGGCATGCCAAGGGGAGCGCAGAACTGGAACAACCTTGCAGCTTCCCACTTTTCTTGACTGGAGCTGGCCTCAGCCCACTGCTCTTTCTTAGGCTGTGCCTGGAGCTAGGGTTAGGGTTAGGGTTACGCCTAGGGTTAGGATTCAGAAAACCACAAAGCCCAGAGCTCCAGGGACACTGACAATGCGAGAGGCATGCCAAGGGGAGCGCAGAACTGGAACAACCTTACAGCTTCCCTCTTTTCCTGACTGGAGCTGGCCTCAGCCCACTGCTCTTTCTTAGGCTGCGCCTGGAGCTAGGGTTAGGGTTAGGGTTATGCCTAGGGTTGGGGTTTAGGAAACCACAAAGCCCAGAGCTCCAGGGACACTGACAAAGCGAGAGGCATGCCAAGGGGAGCGTGGCACTGGCCAAACCTTGCAGCCTTCATGTTTTCCTGACTTGAACTCCCCTCAGCCCAATGCAGTTTCTCTGACTGTGCCTAGGTGTAGGGTTAGGCTTAGGGGAAGGTTCGGGTGGAGGTATTTTCAGCCCCTGGGAGCTTGCAGAAGGATGGTTTCACCTCTCGCGTGCCAACACAAAGAAGCCCGGATGTCAACGCTGAAACCCCTCTGGAAGGCAGCCCTCAGTGCCCAGCATTCAGTGAAAACTGGTTAGAGCTCCTCACCCAAAGGGGCTGTATCTTCCTGTCACCATTATGCAGGCACGCAGGCCAAGGGAAAGAAGTAAAGGGAGGAGGGGACTCTCTGTATGTGTTCCACGCAGGTTTAGTCCCGTGAAAAGACAGGACGAAGAGGCCAATTGCTGGGAGGGTCCAGGGATCTTATACTGGGTATGGAGTAGGTGGGGAAAGGGATCTCAGCCAATGGTATAGACACAAGCAGGTGGGATTGACGGGAAGGGAACCACTGGGAACAACACATAGGAGGGACTCAGGGAAGGATCCAATGGGGCGTCGAGGAACAAGGAACTTTCTAGAGCTAATACATATTAAAGAAGGAAAATGAATCTACATCATTTCATACAAAAAACAAGGAGACAAAATATTAACTAATCAGGGGAAAACATGCAAAAGCCAAAACAAGGGAATCATAGGTTCACACCATGACTGCAAAGTCACATGCTTAACTTGGGTTGCTAACCACCACAGCTGCTTGCCTGAGTTCTCCTCAGGACAAAGAGTAGCTGCAGCCACCTGAGCCGCTACATTAGGGCTCAGAAAACCACAAAGCAATGAGCTCCAGGGACACTGACAATGCGAGAGGCATGCCAAGGGGAGCGCCGAACTGGAACAACCTTGCAGCTTCCCTCTTTTCCTGACTGGAGCTGGCCTCAGCCACTGCTGTTTCTTAGGCTGCGCCTGGAGCTAGGGTTAGGGTTAGGGTTACGCCCAGGGTTAGGATTCAGAAAACCACAAAGCCCAGAGCTCCAGGGACACTGACAATACGAAAGGCATGCCAAGGGGAGCGCGGCACTGCCCCAAATTGCAGCCTTCATGTTTTCCTGACTGGAACTCCCCTCAGCCCCATGCAATTTCTTAGGCTGCGCCTAGGAGTAGGGTTAGGGTAAGGGTAACGCCTAGGGTTAGGGTTCAGAAAACCACAAAGCCCAGAGCTCCAGGGACACTGACAATGCGGGAGGCATGCCAAGGGGAGCGCAGAACTGGAACAACCTTGCAGCTTCCCACTTTTCTTGACTGGAGCTGGCCTCAGCCCACTGCTCTTTCTTAGGCTGTGCCTGGAGCTAGGGTTAGGGTTAGGGTTACGCCTAGGGTTAGGATTCAGAAAACCACAAAGCCCAGAGCTCCAGGGACACTGACAATGCGAGAGGCATGCCAAGGGGAGCGCCGAACTGGAACAATCTTACAGCTTCCCTCTTTTCCTGACTGGAGCTGGCCTCAGCCACTGCTGTTTCTTAGGCTGCGCCTGGAGCTAGGGTTAGGGTTAGGGTTACGCCCAGGGTTAGGATTCAGAAAACCACAAAGCCCAGAGCTCCAGGGACACTGACAATACGAAAGGCATGCCAAGGGGAGCGCGGCACTGCCCCAAATTGCAGCCTTCATGTTTTCCTGACTGGAACTCCCCTCAGCCCCATGCAATTTCTTAGGCTGCGCCTAGGAGTAGGGTTAGGGTAAGGGGAACGCCTAGGGTTAGGGTTCAGAAAACCACAAAGCCCAGAGCTCCAGGGACACTGACAATGCGGGAGGCATGCCAAGGGGAGCGCAGAACTGGAACAACCTTGCAGCTTCCCACTTTTCTTGACTGGAGCTGGCCTCAGCCCACTGCTCTTTCTTAGGCTGTGCCTGGAGCTAGGGTTAGGGTTAGGGTTACGCCTAGGGTTAGGATTCAGAAAACCACAAAGCCCAGAGCTCCAGGGACACTGACAATGCGAGAGGCATGCCAAGGGGAGCGCCGAACTGGAACAACCTTACAGCTTCCCTCTTTTCCTGACTGGAGCTGGCCTCAGCCACTGCTGTTTCTTAGGCTGCGCCTGGAGCTAGGGTTAGGGTTAGGGTTACGCCCAGGGTTAGGATTCAGAAAACCACAAAGCCCAGAGCTCCAGGGACACTGACAATACGAAAGGCATGCCAAGGGGAGCGCGGCACTGCCCCAAATTGCAGCCTTCATGTTTTCCTGACTGGAACTCCCCTCAGCCCCATGCAATTTCTTAGGCTGCGCCTAGGAGTAGGGTTAGGGTAAGGGTAACGCCTAGGGTTAGGGTTCAGAAAACCACAAAGCCCAGAGCTCCAGGGACACTGACAATGCGGGAGGCATGCCAAGGGGAGCGCAGAACTGGAACAACCTTACAGCTTCCCACTTTTCTTGACTGGAGCTGGCCTCAGCCCACTGCTCTTTCTTAGGCTGTGCCTGGAGCTAGGGTTAGGGTTAGGGTTACGCCTAGGGTTAGGATTCAGAAAACCACAAAGCCCAGAGCTCCAGGGACACTGACAATGCGAGAGGCATGCCAAGGGGAGCGCAGAACTGGAACAACCTTGCAGCTTCCCACTTTTCTTGACTGGAGCTGGCCTCAGCCCACTGCTCTTTCTTAGGCTGTGCCTGGAGCTAGGGTTAGGGTTAGGGTTATGCCTAGGGTTGGGGTTTAGGAAACCACAAAGCCCAGAGCTCCAGGGACACTGACAAAGCGAGAGGCATGCCAAGGGGAGCGTGGCACTGGCCAAACCTTGCAGCCTTCATGTTTTCCTGACTTGAACTCCCCTCAGCCCAATGCAGTTTCTCTGACTGTGCCTAGGTGTAGGGTTAGGCTTAGGGGAAGGTTCGGGTGGAGGTATTTTCAGCCCCTGGGAGCTTGCAGAAGGATGGTTTCACCTCTCGCGTGCCAACACAAAGAAGCCCGGATGTCAACGCTGAAACCCCTCTGGAAGGCAGCCCTCAGTGCCCAGCATTCAGTGAAAACTGGTTAGAGCTCCTCACCCAAAGGGGCTGTATCTTCCTGTCACCATTATGCAGGCACGCAGGCCAAGGGAAAGAAGTAAAGGGAGGAGGGGACTCTCTGTATGTGTTCCACGCAGGCTTATTCCCGTGAAAAGACAGGACGAAGAGGCCAATTGCTGGGAGGGTCCAGGGATCTTATACTGGGTATGGAGTAGGTGGGGAAAGGGATCTCAGCCAATGGTATAGACACAAGCAGGTGGGATTGACGGGAAGGGAACCACTGGGAACAACACATAGGAGGGACTCAGGGAAGGATCCAATGGGGCGTCGAGGAACAAGGAACTTTCTAGAGCTAATACATATTAAAGAAGGAAAATGAATCTACATCATTTCATACAAAAAACAAGGAGACAAAATATTAACTAATCAGGGGAAAACATGCAAAAGCCAAAACAAGGGAATCATAGGTTCACACCATGACTGCAAAGTCACATGCTTAACTTGGGTTGCTAACCACCACAGCTGCTTGCCTGAGTTCTCCTCAGGACAAAGAGTAGCTGCAGCCACCTGAGCCGCTACATTAGGGCTCAGAAAACCACAAAGCAATGAGCTCCAGGGACACTGACAATGCGAGAGGCATGCCAAGGGGAGCGCCGAACTGGAACAACCTTGCAGCTTCCCTCTTTTCCTGACTGGAGCTGGCCTCAGCCACTGCTGTTTCTTAGGCTGCGCCTGGAGCTAGGGTTAGGGTTAGGGTTACGCCCAGGGTTAGGATTCAGAAAACCACAAAGCCCAGAGCTCCAGGGACACTGACAATGCGAGAGGCATGCCAAGGGGAGCGCAGAACTGGAACAACCTTACAGCTTCCCACTTTTCTTGACTGGAGCTGGCCTCAGCCACTGCTGTTTCTTAGGCTGCGCCTGGAGCTAGGGTTAGGGTTAGGGTTACGCCCAGGGTTAGGATTCAGAAAACCACAAAGCCCAGAGCTCCAGGGACACTGACAATACGAAAGGCATGCCAAGGGGAGCGCGGCACTGCCCCAAATTGCAGCCTTCATGTTTTCCTGACTGGAACTCCCCTCAGCCCCATGCAATTTCTTAGGCTGCGCCTAGGAGTAGGGTTAGGGTAAGGGTAACGCCTAGGGTTAGGGTTCAGAAAACCACAAAGCCCAGAGCTCCAGGGACACTGACAATGCGGGAGGCATGCCAAGGGGAGCGCAGAACTGGAACAACCTTGCAGCTTCCCACTTTTCTTGACTGGAGCTGGCCTCAGCCCACTGCTCTTTCTTAGGCTGTGCCTGGAGCTAGGGTTAGGGTTAGGGTTACGCCTAGGGTTAGGATTCAGAAAACCACAAAGCCCAGAGCTCCAGGGACACTGACAATGCGAGAGGCATGCCAAGGGGAGCGTGGCACTGGCCAAACCTTGCAGCCTTCATGTTTTCCTGACTTGAACTCCCCTCAGCCCAATGCAGTTTCTCTGACTGTGCCTAGGTGTAGGGTTAGGCTTAGGGGAAGGTTCGGGTGGAGGTATTTTCAGCCCCTGGGAGCTTGCAGAAGGATGGTTTCACCTCTCGCGTGCCAACACAAAGAAGCCCGGATGTCAACGCTGAAACCCCTCTGGAAGGCAGCCCTCAGTGCCCAGCATTCAGTGAAAACTGGTTAGAGCTCCTCACCCAAAGGGGCTGTATCTTCCTGTCACCATTATGCAGGCACGCAGGCCAAGGGAAAGAAGTAAAGGGAGGAGGGGACTCTCTGTATGTGTTCCACGCAGGCTTATTCCCGCGAAAAGACAGGACGAAGAGGCCAATTGCTGGGAGGGTCCAGGGATCTTATACTGGGTATGGAGTAGGTGGGGAAAGGGATCTCAGCCAATGGTATAGACACAAGCAGGTGGGATTGACGGGAAGGGAACCACTGGGAACAACACATAGGAGGGACTCAGGGAAGGATCCAATGGGGCGTCGAGGAACAAGGAACTTTCTAGAGCTAATACATATTAAAGAAGGAAAATGAATCTACATCATTTCATACAAAAAACAAGGAGACAAAATATTAACTAATCAGGGGAAAACATGCAAAAGCCAAAACAAGGGAATCATAGGTTCACACCATGACTGCAAAGTCACATGCTTAACTTGGGTTGCTAACCACCACAGCTGCTTGCCTGAGTTCTCCTCAGGACAAAGAGTAGCTGCAGCCACCTGAGCCGCTACATTAGGGCTCAGAAAACCACAAAGCCCAGAGCTCCAGGGACACTGACAATGCGAGAGGCATGCCAAGGGGAGCGCCGAACTGGAACAACCTTGCAGCTTCCCTCTTTTCCTGACTGGAGCTGGCCTCAGCCACTGCTGTTTCTTAGGCTGCGCCTGGAGCTAGGGTTAGGGTTAGGGTTACGCCCAGGGTTAGGATTCAGAAAACCACAAAGCCCAGAGCTCCAGGGACACTGACAATACGAAAGGCATGCCAAGGGGAGCGCGGCACTGCCCCAAATTGCAGCCTTCATGTTTTCCTGACTGGAACTCCCCTCAGCCCCATGCAATTTCTTAGGCTGCGCCTAGGAGTAGGGTTAGGGTAAGGGTAACGCCTAGGGTTAGGGTTCAGAAAACCACAAAGCCCAGAGCTCCAGGGACACTGACAATGCGGGAGGCATGCCAAGGGGAGCGCAGAACTGGAACAACCTTACAGCTTCCCACTTTTCTTGACTGGAGCTGGCCTCAGCCCACTGCTCTTTCTTAGGCTGTGCCTGGAGCTAGGGTTAGGGTTAGGGTTACGCCTAGGGTTAGGATTCAGAAAACCACAAAGCCCAGAGCTCCAGGGACACTGACAATGCGAGAGGCATGCCAAGGGGAGCGCAGAACTGGAACAACCTTACAGCTTCCCTCTTTTCCTGACTGGAGCTGGCCTCAGCCACTGCTGTTTCTTAGGCTGCGCCTGGAGCTAGGGTTAGGGTTAGGGTTACGCCCAGGGTTAGGATTCAGAAAACCACAAAGCCCAGAGCTCCAGGGACACTGACAATACGAAAGGCATGCCAAGGGGAGCGCGGCACTGCCCCAAATTGCAGCCTTCATGTTTTCCTGACTGGAACTCCCCTCAGCCCCATGCAATTTCTTAGGCTGCGCCTAGGAGTAGGGTTAGGGTAAGGGTAACGCCTAGGGTTAGGGTTCAGAAAACCACAAAGCCCAGAGCTCCAGGGACACTGACAATGCGGGAGGCATGCCAAGGGGAGCGCAGAACTGGAACAACCTTGCAGCTTCCCACTTTTCTTGACTGGAGCTGGCCTCAGCCCACTGCTCTTTCTTAGGCTGTGCCTGGAGCTAGGGTTAGGGTTAGGGTTACGCCTAGGGTTAGGATTCAGAAAACCACAAAGCCCAGAGCTCCAGGGACACTGACAATGCGAGAGGCATGCCAAGGGGAGCGCAGAACTGGAACAACCTTACAGCTTCCCTCTTTTCCTGACTGGAGCTGGCCTCAGCCACTGCTGTTTCTTAGGCTGCGCCTAGGAGTAGGGTTAGGGTTAGGGTTACGCCCAGGGTTAGGATTCAGAAAACCACAAAGCCCAGAGCTCCAGGGACACTGACAATACGAAAGGCATGCCAAGGGGAGCGCAGAACTGGAACAACCTTACAGCTTCCCTCTTTTCCTGACTGGAGCTGGCCTCAGCCCACTGCTCTTTCTTAGGCTGCGCCTGGAGCTAGGGTTAGGGTTAGGGTTATGCCTAGGGTTGGGGTTTAGGAAACCACAAAGCCCAGAGCTCCAGGGACACTGACAAAGCGAGAGGCATGCCAAGGGGAGCGTGGCACTGGCCAAACCTTGCAGCCTTCATGTTTTCCTGACTTGAACTCCCCTCAGCCCAATGCAGTTTCTCTGACTGTGCCTAGGTGTAGGGTTAGGCTTAGGGGAAGGTTCGGGTGGAGGTATTTTCAGCCCCTGGGAGCTTGCAGAAGGATGGTTTCACCTCTCGCGTGCCAACACAAAGAAGCCCGGATGTCAACGCTGAAACCCCTCTGGAAGGCAGCCCTCAGTGCCCAGCATTCAGTGAAAACTGGTTAGAGCTCCTCACCCAAAGGGGCTGTATCTTCCTGTCACCATTATGCAGGCACGCAGGCCAAGGGAAAGAAGTAAAGGGAGGAGGGGACTCTCTGTATGTGTTCCACGCAGGCTTATTCCCGCGAAAAGACAGGACGAAGAGGCCAATTGCTGGGAGGGTCCAGGGATCTTATACTGGGTATGGAGTAGGTGGGGAAAGGGATCTCAGCCAATGGTATAGACACAAGCAGGTGGGATTGACGGGAAGGGAACCACTGGGAACAACACATAGGAGGGACTCAGGGAAGGATCCAATGGGGCGTCGAGGAACAAGGAACTTTCTAGAGCTAATACATATTAAAGAAGGAAAATGAATCTACATCATTTCATACAAAAAACAAGGAGACAAAATATTAACTAATCAGGGGAAAACATGCAAAAGGCAAAACAAGGGAATCATAGGTTCACACCATGACTGCAAAGTCACATGCTTAACTTGGGTTGCTAACCACCACAGCTGCTTGCCTGAGTTCTCCTCAGGACAAAGAGTAGCTGCAGCCACCTGAGCCGCTACATTAGGGCTCAGAAAACCACAAAGCCCAGAGCTCCAGGGACACTGACAATGCGAGAGGCATGCCAAGGGGAGCGCCGAACTGGAACAACCTTGCAGCTTCCCTCTTTTCCTGACTGGAGCTGGCCTCAGCCACTGCTGTTTCTTAGGCTGCGCCTGGAGCTAGGGTTAGGGTTAGGGTTACGCCCAGGGTTAGGATTCAGAAAACCACAAAGCCCAGAGCTCCAGGGACACTGACAATGCGAGAGGCATGCCAAGGGGAGCGCCGAACTGGAACAACCTTACAGCTTCCCTCTTTTCCTGACTGGAGCTGGCCTCAGCCCACTGCTCTTTCTTAGGCTGCGCCTGGAGCTAGGGTTAGGGTTAGGGTTATGCCTAGGGTTGGGGTTTAGGAAACCACAAAGCCCAGAGCTCCAGGGACACTGACAAAGCGAGAGGCATGCCAAGGGGAGCGCGGCACTGCCCCAAATTGCAGCCTTCATGTTTTCCTGACTGGAACTCCCCTCAGCCCCATGCAATTTCTTAGGCTGCGCCTAGGAGTAGGGTTAGGGTAAGGGGAACGCCTAGGGTTAGGGTTCAGAAAACCACAAAGCCCAGAGCTCCAGGGACACTGACAATGCGAGAGGCATGCCAAGGGGAGCGCCGAACTGGAACAACCTTACAGCTTCCCTCTTTTCCTGACTGGAGCTGGCCTCAGCCCACTGCTCTTTCTTAGGCTGCGCCTGGAGCTAGGGTTAGGGTTAGGGTTATGCCTAGGGTTGGGGTTTAGGAAACCACAAAGCCCAGAGCTCCAGGGACACTGACAAAGCGAGAGGCATGCCAAGGGGAGCGTGGCACTGGCCAAACCTTGCAGCCTTCATGTTTTCCTGACTTGAACTCCCCTCAGCCCAATGCAGTTTCTCTGACTGTGCCTAGGTGTAGGGTTAGGCTTAGGGGAAGGTTCGGGTGGAGGTATTTTCAGCCCCTGGGAGCTTGCAGAAGGATGATTTTACCTCTCGCGTGCCAACACAAAGAAGCCCGGATGTCAACGCTGAAACCCCTCTGGAAGGCAGCCCTCAGTGCCCAGCATTCAGTGAAAACTGGTTAGAGCTCCTCACCCAAAGGGGCTGTATCTTCCTGTCACCATTATGCAGGCACGCAGGCCAAGGGAAAGAAGTAAAGGGAGGAGGGGACTCTCTGTATGTGTTCCACGCAGGCTTATTCCCGTGAAAAGACAGGACGAAGAGGCCAATTGCTGGGAGGGTCCAGGGATCTTATACTGGGTATGGAGTAGGTGGGGAAAGGGATCTCAGCCAATGGTATAGACACAAGCAGGTGGGATTGACGGGAAGGGAACCAATGGGAACAACACATAGGAGGGACTCAGGGAAGGATCCAATGGGGCGTCGAGGAACAAGGAACTTTCTAGAGCTAATACATATTAAAGAAGGAAAATGAATCTACATCATTTCATACAAAAAACAAGGAGACAAAATATTAACTAATCAGGGGAAAACATGCAAAAGGCAAAACAAGGGAATCATAGGTTCACACCATGACTGCAAAGTCACATGCTTAACTTGGGTTGCTAACCACCACAGCTGCTTGCCTGAGTTCTCCTCAGGACAAAGAGTAGCTGCAGCCACCTGAGCCGCTACATTAGGGCTCAGAAAACCACAAAGCCCAGAGCTCCAGGGACACTGACAATGCGAGAGGCATGCCAAGGGAAGCGCCGAACTGGAACAACCTTGCAGCTTCCCTCTTTTCCTGACTGGAGCTGGCCTCAGCCACTGCTGTTTCTTAGGCTGCGCCTGGAGCTAGGGTTAGGGTTAGGGTTACGCCCAGGGTTAGGATTCAGAAAACCACAAAGCCCAGAGCTCCAGGGACACTGACAATACGAAAGGCATGCCAAGGGGAGCGCGGCACTGCCCCAAATTGCAGCCTTCATGTTTTCCTGACTGGAACTCCCCTCAGCCCCATGCAATTTCTTAGGCTGCGCCTAGGAGGAGGGTTAGGGTAAGGGTAACGCCTAGGGTTAGGGTTCAGAAAACCACAAAGCCCAGAGCTCCAGGGACACTGACAATGCGGGAGGCATGCCAAGGGGAGCGCAGAACTGGAACAACCTTGCAGCTTCCCACTTTTCTTGACTGGAGCTGGCCTCAGCCCACTGCTGTTTCTTAGGCTGTGCCTGGAGCTAGGGTTAGGGTTAGGGTTACGCCTAGGGTTAGGATTCAGAAAACCACAAAGCCCAGAGCTCCAGGGACACTGACAATGCGAGAGGCATGCCAAGGGGAGCGCAGAACTGGAACAACCTTACAGCTTCCCTCTTTTCCTGACTGGAGCTGGCCTCAGCCACTGCTGTTTCTTAGGCTGCGCCTGGAGCTAGGGTTAGGGTTAGGGTTATGCCCAGGGTTAGGATTCAGAAAACCACAAAGCCCAGAGCTCCAGGGACACTGACAATACGAAAGGCATGCCAAGGGGAGCGCGGCACTGCCCCAAATTGCAGCCTTCATGTTTTCCTGACTGGAACTCCCCTCAGCCCCATGCAATTTCTTAGGCTGCGCCTAGGAGTAGGGTTAGGGTAAGGGTAACGCCTAGGGTTAGGGTTCAGAAAACCACAAAGCCCAGAGCTCCAGGGACACTGACAATGCGGGAGGCATGCCAAGGGGAGCGCAGAACTGGAACAACCTTGCAGCTTCCCACTTTTCTTGACTGGAGCTGGCCTCAGCCCACTGCTGTTTCTTAGGCTGTGCCTGGAGCTAGGGTTAGGGTTAGGGTTACGCCTAGGGTTAGGATTCAGAAAACCACAAAGCCCAGAGCTCCAGGGACACTGAAAATGCGAGAGGCATGCCAAGGGGAGCGCAGAACTGGAACAACCTTGCAGCTTCCCTCTTTTCCTGACTGGAGCTGGCCTCAGCCCACTGCTCTTTCTTAGGCTGCGCCTGGAGCTAGGGTTAGGGTTAGGGTTATGCCTAGGGTTGGGGTTTAGGAAACCACAAAGCCCAGAGCTCCAGGGACACTGACAAAGCGAGAGGCATGCCAAGGGGAGCGTGGCACTGGCCAAACCTTGCAGCCTTCATGTTTTCCTGACTTGAACTCCCCTCAGCCCAATGCAGTTTCTCTGACTGTGCCTAGGTGTAGGGTTAGGCTTAGGGGAAGGTTCGGGTGGAGGTATTTTCAGCCCCTGGGAGCTTGCAGAAGGATGGTTTCACCTCTCGCGTGCCAACACAAAGAAGCCCAGATGTCAACGCTGAAACCCCTCTGGAAGGCAGCCCTCAGTGCCCAGCATTCAGTGAAAACTGGTTAGAGCTCCTCACCCAAAGGGGCTGTATCTTCCTGTCACCATTATGCAGGCACGCAGGCCAAGGGAAAGAAGTAAAGGGAGGAGGGGACTCTCTGTATGTGTTCCACGCAGGCTTATTCCCGCGAAAAGACAGGACGAAGAGGCCAATTGCTGGGAGGGTCCAGGGATCTTATACTGGGTATGGAGTAGGTGGGGAAAGGGATCTCAGCCAATGGTATAGACACAAGCAGGTGGGATTGACGGGAAGGGAACCACTGGGAACAACACATAGGAGGGACTCAGGGAAGGATCCAATGGGGCGTCGAGGAACAAGGAACTTTCTAGAGCTAATACATATTAAAGAAGGAAAATGAATCTACATCATTTCATACAAAAAACAAGGAGACAAAATATTAACTAATCAGGGGAAAACATGCAAAAGGCAAAACAAGGGAATCATAGGTTCACACCATGACTGCAAAGTCACATGCTTAACTTGGGTTGCTAACCACCACAGCTGCTTGCCTGAGTTCTCCTCAGGACAAAGAGTAGCTGCAGCCACCTGAGCCGCTACATTAGGGCTCAGAAAACCACAAAGCCCAGAGCTCCAGGGACACTGACAATGCGAGAGGCATGCCAAGGGGAGCGCCGAACTGGAACAACCTTGCAGCTTCCCTCTTTTCCTGACTGGAGCTGGCCTCAGCCACTGCTCTTTCTTAGGCTGCGCCTGGAGCTAGGGTTAGGGTTAGGGTTACGCCCAGGGTTAGGATTCAGAAAACCACAAAGCCCAGAGCTCCAGGGACACTGACAATGCGAGAGGCATGCCAAGGGGAGCGCGGCACTGCCCCAAATTGCAGCCTTCATGTTTTCCTGACTGGAACTCCCCTCAGCCCCATGCAATTTCTTAGGCTGCGCCTAGGAGTAGGGTTAGGGTAAGGGTAACGCCTAGGGTTAGGGTTCAGAAAACCACAAAGCCCAGAGCTCCAGGGACACTGACAATGCGGGAGGCATGCCAAGGGGAGCGCAGAACTGGAACAACCTTGCAGCTTCCCACTTTTCTTGACTGGAGCTGGCCTCAGCCCACTGCTGTTTCTTAGGCTGTGCCTGGAGCTAGGGTTAGGGTTAGGGTTACGCCTAGGGTTAGGATTCAGAAAACCACAAAGCCCAGAGCTCCAGGGACACTGACAATGCGAGAGGCATGCCAAGGGGAGCGCAGAACTGGAACAACCTTACAGCTTCCCTCTTTTCCTGACTGGAGCTGGCCTCAGCCACTGCTGTTTCTTAGGCTGCGCCTGGAGCTAGGGTTAGGGTTAGGGTTACGCCCAGGGTTAGGATTCAGAAAACCACAAAGCCCAGAGCTCCAGGGACACTGACAATACGAAAGGCATGCCAAGGGGAGCGCGGCACTGCCCCAAATTGCAGCCTTCATGTTTTCCTGACTGGAACTCCCCTCAGCCCCATGCAATTTCTTAGGCTGCGCCTAGGAGTAGGGTTAGGGTAAGGGGAACGCCTAGGGTTAGGGTTCAGAAAACCACAAAGCCCAGAGCTCCAGGGACACTGACAATGCGGGAGGCATGCCAAGGGGAGCGCAGAACTGGAACAACCTTGCAGCTTCCCACTTTTCTTGACTGGAGCTGGCCTCAGCCCACTGCTCTTTCTTAGGCTGTGCCTGGAGCTAGGGTTAGGGTTAGGGTTACGCCTAGGGTTAGGATTCAGAAAACCACAAAGCCCAGAGCTCCAGGGACACTGACAATGCGAGAGGCATGCCAAGGGGAGCGCAGAACTGGAACAACCTTACAGCTTCCCTCTTTTCCTGACTGGAGCTGGCCTCAGCCACTGCTGTTTCTTAGGCTGCGCCTGGAGCTAGGGTTAGGGTTAGGGTTACGCCCAGGGTTAGGATTCAGAAAACCACAAAGCCCAGAGCTCCAGGGACACTGACAATACGAAAGGCATGCCAAGGGGAGCGCAGAACTGGAACAACCTTGCAGCTTCCCACTTTTCTTGACTGGAGCTGGCCTCAGCCCACTGCTCTTTCTTAGGCTGTGCCTGGAGCTAGGGTTAGGGTTAGGGTTACGCCTAGGGTTAGGATTCAGAAAACCACAAAGCCCAGAGCTCCAGGGACACTGACAATACGAAAGGCATGCCAAGGGGAGCGCGGCACTGCCCCAAATTGCAGCCTTCATGTTTTCCTGACTGGAACTCCCCTCAGCCCCATGCAATTTCTTAGGCTGCGCCTAGGAGTAGGGTTAGGGTAAGGGTAACGCCTAGGGTTAGGGTTCAGAAAACCACAAAGCCCAGAGCTCCAGGGACACTGACAATGCGGGAGGCATGCCAAGGGGAGCGCAGAACTGGAACAACCTTGCAGCTTCCCACTTTTCTTGACTGGAGCTGGCCTCAGCCCACTGCTGTTTCTTAGGCTGTGCCTGGAGCTAGGGTTAGGGTTAGGGTTACGCCTAGGGTTAGGATTCAGAAAACCACAAAGCCCAGAGCTCCAGGGACACTGACAATGCGAGAGGCATGCCAAAGGGAGCGCAGAACTGGAACAACCTTACAGCTTCCCTCTTTTCCTGACTGGAGCTGGCCTCAGCCACTGCTGTTTCTTAGGCTGCGCCTGGAGCTAGGGTTAGGGTTAGGGTTACGCCCAGGGTTAGGATTCAGAAAACCACAAAGCCCAGAGCTCCAGGGACACTGACAATACGAAAGGCATGCCAAGGGGAGCGCGGCACTGCCCCAAATTGCAGCCTTCATGTTTTCCTGACTGGAACTCCCCTCAGCCCCATGCAATTTCTTAGGCTGCGCCTAGGAGTAGGGTTAGGGTAAGGGGAACGCCTAGGGTTAGGGTTCAGAAAACCACAAAGCCCAGAGCTCCAGGGACACTGACAATGCGGGAGGCATGCCAAGGGGAGCGCAGAACTGGAACAACCTTGCAGCTTCCCACTTTTCTTGACTGGAGCTGGCCTCAGCCCACTGCTCTTTCTTAGGCTGTGCCTGGAGCTAGGGTTAGGGTTAGGGTTACGCCTAGGGTTAGGATTCAGAAAACCACAAAGCCCAGAGCTCCAGGGACACTGACAATGCGAGAGGCATGCCAAGGGGAGCGCCGAACTGGAACAACCTTACAGCTTCCCTCTTTTCCTGACTGGAGCTGGCCTCAGCCACTGCTGTTTCTTAGGCTGCGCCTGGAGCTAGGGTTAGGGTTAGGGTTACGCCCAGGGTTAGGATTCAGAAAACCACAAAGCCCAGAGCTCCAGGGACACTGACAATACGAAAGGCATGCCAAGGGGAGCGCAGAACTGGAACAACCTTGCAGCTTCCCACTTTTCTTGACTGGAGCTGGCCTCAGCCCACTGCTCTTTCTTAGGCTGTGCCTGGAGCTAGGGTTAGGGTTAGGGTTACGCCTAGGGTTAGGATTCAGAAAACCACAAAGCCCAGAGCTCCAGGGACACTGACAATACGAAAGGCATGCCAAGGGGAGCGCGGCACTGCCCCAAATTGCAGCCTTCATGTTTTCCTGACTGGAACTCCCCTCAGCCCCATGCAATTTCTTAGGCTGCGCCTAGGAGTAGGGTTAGGGTAAGGGTAACGCCTAGGGTTAGGGTTCAGAAAACCACAAAGCCCAGAGCTCCAGGGACACTGACAATGCGGGAGGCATGCCAAGGGGAGCGCAGAACTGGAACAACCTTGCAGCTTCCCACTTTTCTTGACTGGAGCTGGCCTCAGCCCACTGCTCTTTCTTAGGCTGTGCCTGGAGCTAGGGTTAGGGTTAGGGTTACGCCTAGGGTTAGGATTCAGAAAACCACAAAGCCCAGAGCTCCAGGGACACTGACAATGCGAGAGGCATGCCAAGGGGAGCGCAGAACTGGAACAACCTTACAGCTTCCCTCTTTTCCTGACTGGAGCTGGCCTCAGCCACTGCTGTTTCTTAGGCTGCGCCTGGAGCTAGGGTTAGGGTTAGGGTTACGCCCAGGGTTAGGATTCAGAAAACCACAAAGCCCAGAGCTCCAGGGACACTGACAATACGAAAGGCATGCCAAGGGGAGCGCGGCACTGCCCCAAATTGCAGCCTTCATGTTTTCCTGACTGGAACTCCCCTCAGCCCCATGCAATTTCTTAGGCTGCGCCTAGGAGGAGGGTTAGGGTAAGGGTAACGCCTAGGGTTAGGGTTCAGAAAACCACAAAGCCCAGAGCTCCAGGGACACTGACAATGCGGGAGGCATGCCAAGGGGAGCGCAGAACTGGAACAACCTTGCAGCTTCCCACTTTTCTTGACTGGAGCTGGCCTCAGCCCACTGCTGTTTCTTAGGCTGTGCCTGGAGCTAGGGTTAGGGTTAGGGTTACGCCTAGGGTTAGGATTCAGAAAACCACAAAGCCCAGAGCTCCAGGGACACTGACAATGCGAGAGGCATGCCAAGGGGAGCGCAGAACTGGAACAACCTTACAGCTTCCCTCTTTTCCTGACTGGAGCTGGCCTCAGCCACTGCTGTTTCTTAGGCTGCGCCTGGAGCTAGGGTTAGGGTTAGGGTTACGCCCAGGGTTAGGATTCAGAAAACCACAAAGCCCAGAGCTCCAGGGACACTGACAATACGAAAGGCATGCCAAGGGGAGCGCGGCACTGCCCCAAATTGCAGCCTTCATGTTTTCCTGACTGGAACTCCCCTCAGCCCCATGCAATTTCTTAGGCTGCGCCTAGGAGTAGGGTTAGGGTAAGGGTAACGCCTAGGGTTAGGGTTCAGAAAACCACAAAGCCCAGAGCTCCAGGGACACTGACAATGCGGGAGGCATGCCAAGGGGAGCGCAGAACTGGAACAACCTTGCAGCTTCCCACTTTTCTTGACTGGAGCTGGCCTCAGCCCACTGCTCTTTCTTAGGCTGTGCCTGGAGCTAGGGTTAGGGTTAGGGTTACGCCTAGGGTTAGGATTCAGAAAACCACAAAGCCCAGAGCTCCAGGGACACTGACAATGCGAGAGGCATGCCAAGGGGAGCGCAGAACTGGAACAACCTTACAGCTTCCCTCTTTTCCTGACTGGAGCTGGCCTCAGCCCACTGCTCTTTCTTAGGCTGCGCCTGGAGCTAGGGTTAGGGTTAGGGTTATGCCTAGGGTTGGGGTTTAGGAAACCACAAAGCCCAGAGCTCCAGGGACACTGACAAAGCGAGAGGCATGCCAAGGGGAGCGTGGCACTGGCCAAACCTTGCAGCCTTCATGTTTTCCTGACTTGAACTCCCCTCAGCCCAATGCAGTTTCTCTGACTGTGCCTAGGTGTAGGGTTAGGCTTAGGGGAAGGTTCGGGTGGAGGTATTTTCAGCCCCTGGGAGCTTGCAGAAGGATGGTTTCACCTCTCGCGTGCCAACACAAAGAAGCCCGGATGTCAACGCTGAAACCCCTCTGGAAGGCAGCCCTCAGTGCCCAGCATTCAGTGAAAACTGGTTAGAGCTCCTCACCCAAAGGGGCTGTATCTTCCTGTCACCATTATGCAGGCACGCAGGCCAAGGGAAAGAAGTAAAGGGAGGAGGGGACTCTCTGTATGTGTTCCACGCAGGCTTATTCCCGTGAAAAGACAGGACGAAGAGGCCAATTGCTGGGAGGGTCCAGGGATCTTATACTGGGTATGGAGTAGGTGGGGAAAGGGATCTCAGCCAATGGTATAGACACAAGCAGGTGGGATTGACGGGAAGGGAACCACTGGGAACAACACATAGGAGGGACTCAGGGAAGGATCCAATGGGGCGTCGAGGAACAAGGAACTTTCTAGAGCTAATACATATTAAAGAAGGAAAATGAATCTACATCATTTCATACAAAAAACAAGGAGACAAAATATTAACTAATCAGGGGAAAACATGCAAAAGGCAAAACAAGGGAATCATAGGTTCACACCATGACTGCAAAGTCACATGCTTAACTTGGGTTGCTAACCACCACAGCTGCTTGCCTGAGTTCTCCTCAGGACAAAGAGTAGCTGCAGCCACCTGAGCCGCTACATTAGGGCTCAGAAAACCACAAAGCCCAGAGCTCCAGGGACACTGACAATGCGAGAGGCATGCCAAGGGGAGCGCCGAACTGGAACAACCTTGCAGCTTCCCTCTTTTCCTGACTGGAGCTGGCCTCAGCCACTGCTGTTTCTTAGGCTGCGCCTGGAGCTAGGGTTAGGGTTAGGGTTACGCCCAGGGTTAGGATTCAGAAAACCACAAAGCCCAGAGCTCCAGGGACACTGACAATGCGAGAGGCATGCCAAGGGGAGCGCAGAACTGGAACAACCTTACAGCTTCCCACTTTTCTTGACTGGAGCTGGCCTCAGCCACTGCTGTTTCTTAGGCTGCGCCTGGAGCTAGGGTTAGGGTTAGGGTTACGCCCAGGGTTAGGATTCAGAAAACCACAAAGCCCAGAGCTCCAGGGACACTGACAATACGAAAGGCATGCCAAGGGGAGCGCGGCACTGCCCCAAATTGCAGCCTTCATGTTTTCCTGACTGGAACTCCCCTCAGCCCCATGCAATTTCTTAGGCTGCGCCTAGGAGTAGGGTTAGGGTAAGGGTAACGCCTAGGGTTAGGGTTCAGAAAACCACAAAGCCCAGAGCTCCAGGGACACTGACAATGCGGGAGGCATGCCAAGGGGTGCGCAGAACTGGAACAACCTTGCAGCTTCCCACTTTTCTTGACTGGAGCTGGCCTCAGCCCACTGCTCTTTCTTAGGCTGTGCCTGGAGCTAGGGTTAGGGTTAGGGTTACGCCTAGGGTTAGGATTCAGAAAACCACAAAGCCCAGAGCTCCAGGGACACTGACAATGCGAGAGGCATGCCAAGGGGAGCGCAGAACTGGAACAACCTTGCAGCTTCCCACTTTTCTTGACTGGAGCTGGCCTCAGCCCACTGCTCTTTCTTAGGCTGCGCCTGGAGCTAGGGTTAGGGTTAGGGATATGCCTAGGGTTGGGGTTTAGGAAACCACAAAGCCCAGAGCTCCAGGGACACTGACAAAGCAAGAGGCATGCCAAGGGGAGCGTGGCACTGGCCAAACCTTGCAGCCTTCTTGTTTTCCTGACTTGAACTCCCCTCAGCCCAATGCAGTTTCTCTGACTGTGCCTAGGTGTAGGGTTAGGCTTAGGGGAAGGTTCGGGTGGAGGTATTTTCAGCCCCTGGGAGCTTGCAGAAGGATGGTTTCACCTCTCGCGTGCCAACACAAAGAAGCCCGGATGTCAACGCTGAAACCCCTCTGGAAGGCAGCCCTCAGTGCCCAGCATTCAGTGAAAACTGGTTAGAGCTCCTCACCCAAAGGGGCTGTATCTTCCTGTCACCATTATGCAGGCACGCAGGCCAAGGGAAAGAAGTAAAGGGAGGAGGGGACTCTCTGTATGTGTTCCACGCAGGTTTAGTCCCGTGAAAAGACAGGACGAAGAGGCCAATTGCTGGGAGGGTCCAGGGATCTTATACTGGGTATGGAGTAGGTGGGGAAAGGGATCTCAGCCAATGGTATAGACACAAGCAGGTGGGATTGACGGGAAGGGAACCACTGGGAACAACACATAGGAGGGACTCAGGGAAGGATCCAATGGGGCGTCGAGGAACAAGGAACTTTCTAGAGCTAATACATATTAAAGAAGGAAAATGAATCTACATCATTTCATACAAAAAACAAGGAGACAAAATATTAACTAATCAGGGGAAAACATGCAAAAGGCAAAACAAGGGAATCATAGGTTCACACCATGACTGCAAAGTCACATGCTTAACTTGGGTTGCTAACCACCACAGCTGCTTGCCTGAGTTCTCCTCAGGACAAAGAGTAGCTGCAGCCACCTGAGCCGCTACATTAGGGCTCAGAAAACCACAAAGCAATGAGCTC
Organism: Coloeus monedula; assembly: GCF_965178545.1. Taxonomy (NCBI): domain Eukaryota; kingdom Metazoa; phylum Chordata; class Aves; order Passeriformes; family Corvidae; genus Coloeus; species Coloeus monedula. The sequence goes on along the minus strand of NC_138784.1, from coordinate 32,252,474 downwards.
CAGGGACACTGACAATGCGAGAGGCATGCCAAGGGGAGCGCCGAACTGGAACAACCTTGCAGCTTCCCTCTTTTCCTGACTGGAGCTGGCCTCAGCCACTGCTGTTTCTTAGGCTGCGCCTGGAGCTAGGGTTAGGGTTAGGGTTACGCCCAGGGTTAGGATTCAGAAAACCACAAAGCCCAGAGCTCCAGGGACACTGACAATACGAAAGGCATGCCAAGGGGAGCGCGGCACTGCCCCAAATTGCAGCCTTCATGTTTTCCTGACTGGAACTCCCCTCAGCCCCATGCAATTTCTTAGGCTGCGCCTAGGAGTAGGGTTAGGGTAAGGGTAACGCCTAGGGTTAGGGTTCAGAAAACCACAAAGCCCAGAGCTCCAGGGACACTGACAATGCGGGAGGCATGCCAAGGGGAGCGCAGAACTGGAACAACCTTGCAGCTTCCCACTTTTCTTGACTGGAGCTGGCCTCAGCCCACTGCTCTTTCTTAGGCTGTGCCTGGAGCTAGGGTTAGGGTTAGGGTTACGCCTAGGGTTAGGATTCAGAAAACCACAAAGCCCAGAGCTCCAGGGACACTGACAATGCGAGAGGCATGCCAAGGGGAGCGCCGAACTGGAACAATCTTACAGCTTCCCTCTTTTCCTGACTGGAGCTGGCCTCAGCCACTGCTGTTTCTTAGGCTGCGCCTGGAGCTAGGGTTAGGGTTAGGGTTACGCCCAGGGTTAGGATTCAGAAAACCACAAAGCCCAGAGCTCCAGGGACACTGACAATACGAAAGGCATGCCAAGGGGAGCGCGGCACTGCCCCAAATTGCAGCCTTCATGTTTTCCTGACTGGAACTCCCCTCAGCCCCATGCAATTTCTTAGGCTGCGCCTAGGAGTAGGGTTAGGGTAAGGGTAACGCCTAGGGTTAGGGTTCAGAAAACCACAAAGCCCAGAGCTCCAGGGACACTGACAATGCGGGAGGCATGCCAAGGGGAGCGCAGAACTGGAACAACCTTGCAGCTTCCCACTTTTCTTGACTGGAGCTGGCCTCAGCCCACTGCTCTTTCTTAGGCTGTGCCTGGAGCTAGGGTTAGGGTTAGGGTTACGCCTAGGGTTAGGATTCAGAAAACCACAAAGCCCAGAGCTCCAGGGACACTGACAATGCGAGAGGCATGCCAAGGGGAGCGCCGAACTGGAACAACCTTACAGCTTCCCTCTTTTCCTGACTGGAGCTGGCCTCAGCCACTGCTGTTTCTTAGGCTGCGCCTGGAGCTAGGGTTAGGGTTAGGGTTACGCCCAGGGTTAGGATTCAGAAAACCACAAAGCCCAGAGCTCCAGGGACACTGACAATACGAAAGGCATGCCAAGGGGAGCGCAGAACTGGAACAACCTTACAGCTTCCCACTTTTCTTGACTGGAGCTGGCCTCAGCCCACTGCTCTTTCTTAGGCTGTGCCTGGAGCTAGGGTTAGGGTTAGGGTTACGCCCAGGGTTAGGATTCAGAAAACCACAAAGCCCAGAGCTCCAGGGACACTGACAATACGAAAGGCATGCCAAGGGGAGCGCGGCACTGCCCCAAATTGCAGCCTTCATGTTTTCCTGACTGGAACTCCCCTCAGCCCCATGCAATTTCTTAGGCTGCGCCTAGGAGTAGGGTTAGGGTAAGGGTAACGCCTAGGGTTAGGGTTCAGAAAACCACAAAGCCCAGAGCTCCAGGGACACTGACAATGCGGGAGGCATGCCAAGGGGAGCGCAGAACTGGAACAACCTTGCAGCTTCCCACTTTTCTTGACTGGAGCTGGCCTCAGCCCACTGCTCTTTCTTAGGCTGTGCCTGGAGCTAGGGTTAGGGTTAGGGTTACGCCTAGGGTTAGGATTCAGAAAACCACAAAGCCCAGAGCTCCAGGGACACTGACAATGCGAGAGGCATGCCAAGGGGAGCGCAGAACTGGAACAACCTTACAGCTTCCCTCTTTTCCTGACTGGAGCTGGCCTCAGCCACTGCTGTTTCTTAGGCTGCGCCTGGAGCTAGGGTTAGGGTTAGGGTTACGCCCAGGGTTAGGATTCAGAAAACCACAAAGCCCAGAGCTCCAGGGACACTGACAATACGAAAGGCATGCCAAGGGGAGCGCGGCACTGCCCCAAATTGCAGCCTTCATGTTTTCCTGACTGGAACTCCCCTCAGCCCCATGCAATTTCTTAGGCTGCGCCTAGGAGTAGGGTTAGGGTAAGGGTAACGCCTAGGGTTAGGGTTCAGAAAACCACAAAGCCCAGAGCTCCAGGGACACTGACAATGCGGGAGGCATGCCAAGGGGAGCGCAGAACTGGAACAACCTTACAGCTTCCCACTTTTCTTGACTGGAGCTGGCCTCAGCCCACTGCTCTTTCTTAGGCTGTGCCTGGAGCTAGGGTTAGGGTTAGGGTTACGCCTAGGGTTAGGATTCAGAAAACCACAAAGCCCAGAGCTCCAGGGACACTGACAATGCGAGAGGCATGCCAAGGGGAGCGCAGAACTGGAACAACCTTGCAGCTTCCCACTTTTCTTGACTGGAGCTGGCCTCAGCCCACTGCTCTTTCTTAGGCTGTGCCTGGAGCTAGGGTTAGGGTTAGGGTTACGCCTAGGGTTAGGATTCAGAAAACCACAAAGCCCAGAGCTCCAGGGACACTGACAATGCGAGAGGCATGCCAAGGGGAGCGCAGAACTGGAACAACCTTACAGCTTCCCTCTTTTCCTGACTGGAGCTGGCCTCAGCCCACTGCTCTTTCTTAGGCTGCGCCTGGAGCTAGGGTTAGGGTTAGGGTTATGCCTAGGGTTGGGGTTTAGGAAACCACAAAGCCCAGAGCTCCAGGGACACTGACAAAGCGAGAGGCATGCCAAGGGGAGCGTGGCACTGGCCAAACCTTGCAGCCTTCATGTTTTCCTGACTTGAACTCCCCTCAGCCCAATGCAGTTTCTCTGACTGTGCCTAGGTGTAGGGTTAGGCTTAGGGGAAGGTTCGGGTGGAGGTATTTTCAGCCCCTGGGAGCTTGCAGAAGGATGGTTTCACCTCTCGCGTGCCAACACAAAGAAGCCCGGATGTCAACGCTGAAACCCCTCTGGAAGGCAGCCCTCAGTGCCCAGCATTCAGTGAAAACTGGTTAGAGCTCCTCACCCAAAGGGGCTGTATCTTCCTGTCACCATTATGCAGGCACGCAGGCCAAGGGAAAGAAGTAAAGGGAGGAGGGGACTCTCTGTATGTGTTCCACGCAGGCTTATTCCCGTGAAAAGACAGGACGAAGAGGCCAATTGCTGGGAGGGTCCAGGGATCTTATACTGGGTATGGAGTAGGTGGGGAAAGGGATCTCAGCCAATGGTATAGACACAAGCAGGTGGGATTGACGGGAAGGGAACCACTGGGAACAACACATAGGAGGGACTCAGGGAAGGATCCAATGGGGCGTCGAGGAACAAGGAACTTTCTAGAGCTAATACATATTAAAGAAGGAAAATGAATCTACATCATTTCATACAAAAAACAAGGAGACAAAATATTAACTAATCAGGGGAAAACATGCAAAAGGCAAAACAAGGGAATCATAGGTTCACACCATGACTGCAAAGTCACATGCTTAACTTGGGTTGCTAACCACCACAGCTGCTTGCCTGAGTTCTCCTCAGGACAAAGAGTAGCTGCAGCCACCTGAGCCGCTACATTAGGGCTCAGAAAACCACAAAGCAATGAGCTCCAGGGACACTGACAATGCGAGAGGCATGCCAAGGGGAGCGCCGAACTGGAACAACCTTGCAGCTTCCCTCTTTTCCTGACTGGAGCTGGCCTCAGCCACTGCTGTTTCTTAGGCTGCGCCTGGAGCTAGGGTTAGGGTTAGGGTTACGCCCAGGGTTAGGATTCAGAAAACCACAAAGCCCAGAGCTCCAGGGACACTGACAATGCGAGAGGCATGCCAAGGGGAGCGCAGAACTGGAACAACCTTACAGCTTCCCACTTTTCTTGACTGGAGCTGGCCTCAGCCACTGCTGTTTCTTAGGCTGCGCCTGGAGCTAGGGTTAGGGTTAGGGTTACGCCCAGGGTTAGGATTCAGAAAACCACAAAGCCCAGAGCTCCAGGGACACTGACAATACGAAAGGCATGCCAAGGGGAGCGCGGCACTGCCCCAAATTGCAGCCTTCATGTTTTCCTGACTGGAACTCCCCTCAGCCCCATGCAATTTCTTAGGCTGCGCCTAGGAGTAGGGTTAGGGTAAGGGTAACGCCTAGGGTTAGGGTTCAGAAAACCACAAAGCCCAGAGCTCCAGGGACACTGACAATGCGGGAGGCATGCCAAGGGGAGCGCAGAACTGGAACAACCTTGCAGCTTCCCACTTTTCTTGACTGGAGCTGGCCTCAGCCCACTGCTCTTTCTTAGGCTGTGCCTGGAGCTAGGGTTAGGGTTAGGGTTACGCCTAGGGTTAGGATTCAGAAAACCACAAAGCCCAGAGCTCCAGGGACACTGACAATGCGAGAGGCATGCCAAGGGGAGCGTGGCACTGGCCAAACCTTGCAGCCTTCATGTTTTCCTGACTTGAACTCCCCTCAGCCCAATGCAGTTTCTCTGACTGTGCCTAGGTGTAGGGTTAGGCTTAGGGGAAGGTTCGGGTGGAGGTATTTTCAGCCCCTGGGAGCTTGCAGAAGGATGGTTTCACCTCTCGCGTGCCAACACAAAGAAGCCCGGATGTCAACGCTGAAACCCCTCTGGAAGGCAGCCCTCAGTGCCCAGCATTCAGTGAAAACTGGTTAGAGCTCCTCACCCAAAGGGGCTGTATCTTCCTGTCACCATTATGCAGGCACGCAGGCCAAGGGAAAGAAGTAAAGGGAGGAGGGGACTCTCTGTATGTGTTCCACGCAGGCTTATTCCCGCGAAAAGACAGGACGAAGAGGCCAATTGCTGGGAGGGTCCAGGGATCTTATACTGGGTATGGAGTAGGTGGGGAAAGGGATCTCAGCCAATGGTATAGACACAAGCAGGTGGGATTGACGGGAAGGGAACCACTGGGAACAACACATAGGAGGGACTCAGGGAAGGATCCAATGGGGCGTCGAGGAACAAGGAACTTTCTAGAGCTAATACATATTAAAGAAGGAAAATGAATCTACATCATTTCATACAAAAAACAAGGAGACAAAATATTAACTAATCAGGGGAAAACATGCAAAAGGCAAAACAAGGGAATCATAGGTTCACACCATGACTGCAAAGTCACATGCTTAACTTGGGTTGCTAACCACCACAGCTGCTTGCCTGAGTTCTCCTCAGGACAAAGAGTAGCTGCAGCCACCTGAGCCGCTACATTAGGGCTCAGAAAACCACAAAGCCCAGAGCTCCAGGGACACTGACAATGCGAGAGGCATGCCAAGGGGAGCGCCGAACTGGAACAACCTTGCAGCTTCCCTCTTTTCCTGACTGGAGCTGGCCTCAGCCACTGCTGTTTCTTAGGCTGCGCCTGGAGCTAGGGTTAGGGTTAGGGTTACGCCCAGGGTTAGGATTCAGAAAACCACAAAGCCCAGAGCTCCAGGGACACTGACAATACGAAAGGCATGCCAAGGGGAGCGCGGCACTGCCCCAAATTGCAGCCTTCATGTTTTCCTGACTGGAACTCCCCTCAGCCCCATGCAATTTCTTAGGCTGCGCCTAGGAGTAGGGTTAGGGTAAGGGTAACGCCTAGGGTTAGGGTTCAGAAAACCACAAAGCCCAGAGCTCCAGGGACACTGACAATGCGGGAGGCATGCCAAGGGGAGCGCAGAACTGGAACAACCTTACAGCTTCCCACTTTTCTTGACTGGAGCTGGCCTCAGCCCACTGCTCTTTCTTAGGCTGTGCCTGGAGCTAGGGTTAGGGTTAGGGTTACGCCTAGGGTTAGGATTCAGAAAACCACAAAGCCCAGAGCTCCAGGGACACTGACAATGCGAGAGGCATGCCAAGGGGAGCGCAGAACTGGAACAACCTTACAGCTTCCCTCTTTTCCTGACTGGAGCTGGCCTCAGCCACTGCTGTTTCTTAGGCTGCGCCTGGAGCTAGGGTTAGGGTTAGGGTTACGCCCAGGGTTAGGATTCAGAAAACCACAAAGCCCAGAGCTCCAGGGACACTGACAATACGAAAGGCATGCCAAGGGGAGCGCGGCACTGCCCCAAATTGCAGCCTTCATGTTTTCCTGACTGGAACTCCCCTCAGCCCCATGCAATTTCTTAGGCTGCGCCTAGGAGTAGGGTTAGGGTAAGGGTAACGCCTAGGGTTAGGGTTCAGAAAACCACAAAGCCCAGAGCTCCAGGGACACTGACAATGCGGGAGGCATGCCAAGGGGAGCGCAGAACTGGAACAACCTTGCAGCTTCCCACTTTTCTTGACTGGAGCTGGCCTCAGCCCACTGCTCTTTCTTAGGCTGTGCCTGGAGCTAGGGTTAGGGTTAGGGTTACGCCTAGGGTTAGGATTCAGAAAACCACAAAGCCCAGAGCTCCAGGGACACTGACAATGCGAGAGGCATGCCAAGGGGAGCGCAGAACTGGAACAACCTTACAGCTTCCCTCTTTTCCTGACTGGAGCTGGCCTCAGCCACTGCTGTTTCTTAGGCTGCGCCTAGGAGTAGGGTTAGGGTTAGGGTTACGCCCAGGGTTAGGATTCAGAAAACCACAAAGCCCAGAGCTCCAGGGACACTGACAATACGAAAGGCATGCCAAGGGGAGCGCAGAACTGGAACAACCTTACAGCTTCCCTCTTTTCCTGACTGGAGCTGGCCTCAGCCCACTGCTCTTTCTTAGGCTGCGCCTGGAGCTAGGGTTAGGGTTAGGGTTATGCCTAGGGTTGGGGTTTAGGAAACCACAAAGCCCAGAGCTCCAGGGACACTGACAAAGCGAGAGGCATGCCAAGGGGAGCGTGGCACTGGCCAAACCTTGCAGCCTTCATGTTTTCCTGACTTGAACTCCCCTCAGCCCAATGCAGTTTCTCTGACTGTGCCTAGGTGTAGGGTTAGGCTTAGGGGAAGGTTCGGGTGGAGGTATTTTCAGCCCCTGGGAGCTTGCAGAAGGATGGTTTCACCTCTCGCGTGCCAACACAAAGAAGCCCGGATGTCAACGCTGAAACCCCTCTGGAAGGCAGCCCTCAGTGCCCAGCATTCAGTGAAAACTGGTTAGAGCTCCTCACCCAAAGGGGCTGTATCTTCCTGTCACCATTATGCAGGCACGCAGGCCAAGGGAAAGAAGTAAAGGGAGGAGGGGACTCTCTGTATGTGTTCCACGCAGGCTTATTCCCGCGAAAAGACAGGACGAAGAGGCCAATTGCTGGGAGGGTCCAGGGATCTTATACTGGGTATGGAGTAGGTGGGGAAAGGGATCTCAGCCAATGGTATAGACACAAGCAGGTGGGATTGACGGGAAGGGAACCACTGGGAACAACACATAGGAGGGACTCAGGGAAGGATCCAATGGGGCGTCGAGGAACAAGGAACTTTCTAGAGCTAATACATATTAAAGAAGGAAAATGAATCTACATCATTTCATACAAAAAACAAGGAGACAAAATATTAACTAATCAGGGGAAAACATGCAAAAGGCAAAACAAGGGAATCATAGGTTCACACCATGACTGCAAAGTCACATGCTTAACTTGGGTTGCTAACCACCACAGCTGCTTGCCTGAGTTCTCCTCAGGACAAAGAGTAGCTGCAGCCACCTGAGCCGCTACATTAGGGCTCAGAAAACCACAAAGCCCAGAGCTCCAGGGACACTGACAATGCGAGAGGCATGCCAAGGGGAGCGCCGAACTGGAACAACCTTGCAGCTTCCCTCTTTTCCTGACTGGAGCTGGCCTCAGCCACTGCTGTTTCTTAGGCTGCGCCTGGAGCTAGGGTTAGGGTTAGGGTTACGCCCAGGGTTAGGATTCAGAAAACCACAAAGCCCAGAGCTCCAGGGACACTGACAATGCGAGAGGCATGCCAAGGGGAGCGCAGAACTGGAACAACCTTACAGCTTCCCACTTTTCTTGACTGGAGCTGGCCTCAGCCACTGCTGTTTCTTAGGCTGCGCCTGGAGCTAGGGTTAGGGTTAGGGTTACGCCCAGGGTTAGGATTCAGAAAACCACAAAGCCCAGAGCTCCAGGGACACTGACAATACGAAAGGCATGCCAAGGGGAGCGCGGCACTGCCCCAAATTGCAGCCTTCATGTTTTCCTGACTGGAACTCCCCTCAGCCCCATGCAATTTCTTAGGCTGCGCCTAGGAGTAGGGTTAGGGTAAGGGTAACGCCTAGGGTTAGGGTTCAGAAAACCACAAAGCCCAGAGCTCCAGGGACACTGACAATGCGGGAGGCATGCCAAGGGGAGCGCAGAACTGGAACAACCTTGCAGCTTCCCACTTTTCTTGACTGGAGCTGGCCTCAGCCCACTGCTCTTTCTTAGGCTGTGCCTGGAGCTAGGGTTAGGGTTAGGGTTACGCCTAGGGTTAGGATTCAGAAAACCACAAAGCCCAGAGCTCCAGGGACACTGACAATACGAAAGGCATGCCAAGGGGAGCGCAGAACTGGAACAACCTTACAGCTTCCCTCTTTTCCTGACTGGAGCTGGCCTCAGCCACTGCTGTTTCTTAGGCTGCGCCTGGAGCTAGGGTTAGGGTTAGGGTTACGCCCAGGGTTAGGATTCAGAAAACCACAAAGCCCAGAGCTCCAGGGACACTGACAATACGAAAGGCATGCCAAGGGGAGCGCAGAACTGGAACAACCTTGCAGCTTCCCACTTTTCTTGACTGGAGCTGGCCTCAGCCCACTGCTCTTTCTTAGGCTGTGCCTGGAGCTAGGGTTAGGGTTAGGGTTACGCCTAGGGTTAGGATTCAGAAAACCACAAAGCCCAGAGCTCCAGGGACACTGACAATGCGAGAGGCATGCCAAGGGGAGCGCAGAACTGGAACAACCTTACAGCTTCCCTCTTTTCCTGACTGGAGCTGGCCTCAGCCCACTGCTCTTTCTTAGGCTGTGCCTGGAGCTAGGGTTAGGGTTAGGGTTACGCCTAGGGTTAGGATTCAGAAAACCACAAAGCCCAGAGCTCCAGGGACACTGACAATGCGGGAGGCATGGCAAGGGGAGCGCAGAACTGGAACAACCTTGCAGCTTCCCACTTTTCTTGACTGGAGCTGGCCTCAGCCCACTGCTCTTTCTTAGGCTGTGCCTGGAGCTAGGGTTAGGGTTAGGGTTACGCCTAGGGTTAGGATTCAGAAAACCACAAAGCCCAGAGCTCCAGGGACACTGACAATGCGAGAGGCATGCCAAGGGGAGCGCAGAACTGGAACAACCTTACAGCTTCCCTCTTTTCCTGACTGGAGCTGGCCTCAGCCACTGCTGTTTCTTAGGCTGCGCCTGGAGCTAGGGTTAGGGTTAGGGTTACGCCCAGGGTTAGGATTCAGAAAACCACAAAGCCCAGAGCTCCAGGGACACTGACAATACGAAAGGCATGCCAAGGGGAGCGCAGAACTGGAACAACCTTGCAGCTTCCCACTTTTCTTGACTGGAGCTGGCCTCAGCCCACTGCTCTTTCTTAGGCTGTGCCTGGAGCTAGGGTTAGGGTTAGGGTTACGCCTAGGGTTAGGATTCAGAAAACCACAAAGCCCAGAGCTCCAGGGACACTGACAATGCGAGAGGCATGCCAAGGGGAGCGCAGAACTGGAACAACCTTACAGCTTCCCACTTTTCTTGACTGGAGCTGGCCTCAGCCACTGCTGTTTCTTAGGCTGCGCCTGGAGCTAGGGTTAGGGTTAGGGTTACGCCCAGGGTTAGGATTCAGAAAACCACAAAGCCCAGAGCTCCAGGGACACTGACAATACGAAAGGCATGCCAAGGGGAGCGCGGCACTGCCCCAAATTGCAGCCTTCATGTTTTCCTGACTGGAACTCCCCTCAGCCCCATGCAATTTCTTAGGCTGCGCCTAGGAGTAGGGTTAGGGTAAGGGTAACGCCTAGGGTTAGGGTTCAGAAAACCACAAAGCCCAGAGCTCCAGGGACACTGACAATGCGGGAGGCATGCCAAGGGGAGCGCAGAACTGGAACAACCTTACAGCTTCCCACTTTTCTTGACTGGAGCTGGCCTCAGCCCACTGCTCTTTCTTAGGCTGTGCCTGGAGCTAGGGTTAGGGTTAGGGTTACGCCGAGGGTTAGGATTCAGAAAACCACAAAGCCCAGAGCTCCAGGGACACTGACAATGCGAGAGGCATGCCAAGGGGAGCGCAGAACTGGAACAACCTTACAGCTTCCCTCTTTTCCTGACTGGAGCTGGCCTCAGCCACTGCTGTTTCTTAGGCTGCGCCTGGAGCTAGGGTTAGGGTTAGGGTTACGCCCAGGGTTAGGATTCAGAAAACCACAAAGCCCAGAGCTCCAGGGACACTGACAATACGAAAGGCATGCCAAGGGGAGCGCGGCACTGCCCCAAATTGCAGCCTTCATGTTTTCCTGACTGGAACTCCCCTCAGCCCCATGCAATTTCTTAGGCTGCGCCTAGGAGTAGGGTTAGGGTAAGGGTAACGCCTAGGGTTAGGGTTCAGAAAACCACAAAGCCCAGAGCTCCAGGGACACTGACAATGCGGGAGGCATGCCAAGGGGAGCGCAGAACTGGAACAACCTTACAGCTTCCCACTTTTCTTGACTGGAGCTGGCCTCAGCCCACTGCTCTTTCTTAGGCTGTGCCTGGAGCTAGGGTTAGGGTTAGGGTTACGCCTAGGGTTAGGATTCAGAAAACCACAAAGCCCAGAGCTCCAGGGACACTGACAATGCGAGAGGCATGCCAAGGGGAGCGTGGCACTGGCCAAACCTTGCAGCCTTCATGTTTTCCTGACTTGAACTCCCCTCAGCCCAATGCAGTTTCTCTGACTGTGCCTAGGTGTAGGGTTAGGCTTAGGGGAAGGTTCGGGTGGAGGTATTTTCAGCCCCTGGGAGCTTGCAGAAGGATGGTTTCACCTCTCGCGTGCCAACACAAAGAAGCCCGGATGTCAACGCTGAAACCCCTCTGGAAGGCAGCCCTCAGTGCCCAGCATTCAGTGAAAACTGGTTAGAGCTCCTCACCCAAAGGGGCTGTATCTTCCTGTCACCATTATGCAGGCACGCAGGCCAAGGGAAAGAAGTAAAGGGAGGAGGGGACTCTCTGTATGTGTTCCACGCAGGCTTATTCCCGTGAAAAGACAGGACGAAGAGGCCAATTGCTGGGAGGGTCCAGGGATCTTATACTGGGTATGGAGTAGGTGGGGAAAGGGATCTCAGCCAATGGTATAGACACAAGCAGGTGGGATTGACGGGAAGGGAACCACTGGGAACAACACATAGGAGGGACTCAGGGAAGGATCCAATGGGGCGTCGAGGAACAAGGAACTTTCTAGAGCTAATACATATTAAAGAAGGAAAATGAATCTACATCATTTCATACAAAAAACAAGGAGACAAAATATTAACTAATCAGGGGAAAACATGCAAAAGGCAAAACAAGGGAATCATAGGTTCACACCATGACTGCAAAGTCACATGCTTAACTTGGGTTGCTAACCACCACAGCTGCTTGCCTGAGTTCTCCTCAGGACAAAGAGTAGCTGCAGCCACCTGAGCCGCTACATTAGGGCTCAGAAAACCACAAAGCCCAGAGCTCCAGGGACACTGACAATGCGAGAGGCATGCCAAGGGGAGCGCCGAACTGGAACAACCTTGCAGCTTCCCTCTTTTCCTGACTGGAGCTGGCCTCAGCCCACTGCTGTTTCTTAGGCTGCGCCTGGAGCTAGGGTTAGGGTTAGGGTTACGCCCAGGGTTAGGATTCAGAAAACCACAAAGCCCAGAGCTCCAGGGACACTGACAATGCGAGAGGCATGCCAAGGGGAGCGCAGAACTGGAACAACCTTACAGCTTCCCACTTTTCTTGACTGGAGCTGGCCTCAGCCACTGCTGTTTCTTAGGCTGCGCCTGGAGCTAGGGTTAGGGTTAGGGTTACGCCCAGGGTTAGGATTCAGAAAACCACAAAGCCCAGAGCTCCAGGGACACTGACAATACGAAAGGCATGCCAAGGGGAGCGCGGCACTGCCCCAAATTGCAGCCTTCATGTTTTCCTGACTGGAACTCCCCTCAGCCCCATGCAATTTCTTAGGCTGCGCCTAGGAGTAGGGTTAGGGTAAGGGTAACGCCTAGGGTTAGGGTTCAGAAAACCACAAAGCCCAGAGCTCCAGGGACACTGACAATGCGGGAGGCATGCCAAGGGGAGCGCAGAACTGGAACAACCTTACAGCTTCCCTCTTTTCCTGACTGGAGCTGGCCTCAGCCACTGCTGTTTCTTAGGCTGCGCCTGGAGCTAGGGTTAGGGTTAGGGTTACGCCCAGGGTTAGGATTCAGAAAACCACAAAGCCCAGAGCTCCAGGGACACTGACAATACGAAAGGCATGCCAAGGGGAGCGCAGAACTGGAACAACCTTGCAGCTTCCCACTTTTCTTGACTGGAGCTGGCCTCAGCCCACTGCTCTTTCTTAGGCTGTGCCTGGAGCTAGGGTTAGGGTTAGGGTTACGCCTAGGGTTAGGATTCAGAAAACCACAAAGCCCAGAGCTCCAGGGACACTGACAATGCGAGAGGCATGCCAAGGGGAGCGCAGAACTGGAACAACCTTACAGCTTCCCTCTTTTCCTGACTGGAGCTGGCCTCAGCCACTGCTGTTTCTTAGGCTGCGCCTGGAGCTAGGGTTAGGGTTAGGGTTACGCCCAGGGTTAGGATTCAGAAAACCACAAAGCCCAGAGCTCCAGGGACACTGACAATACGAAAGGCATGCCAAGGGGAGCGCGGCACTGCCCCAAATTGCAGCCTTCATGTTTTCCTGACTGGAACTCCCCTCAGCCCCATGCAATTTCTTAGGCTGCGCCTAGGAGTAGGGTTAGGGTAAGGGTAACGCCTAGGGTTAGGGTTCAGAAAACCACAAAGCCCAGAGCTCCAGGGACACTGACAATGCGGGAGGCATGCCAAGGGGAGCGCAGAACTGGAACAACCTTGCAGCTTCCCACTTTTCTTGACTGGAGCTGGCCTCAGCCCACTGCTCTTTCTTAGGCTGTGCCTGGAGCTAGGGTTAGGGTTAGGGTTACGCCTAGGGTTAGGATTCAGAAAACCACAAAGCCCAGAGCTCCAGGGACACTGACAATGCGAGAGGCATGCCAAGGGGAGCGCAGAACTGGAACAACCTTACAGCTTCCCTCTTTTCCTGACTGGAGCTGGCCTCAGCCACTGCTGTTTCTTAGGCTGCGCCTGGAGCTAGGGTTAGGGTTAGGGTTACGCCCAGGGTTAGGATTCAGAAAACCACAAAGCCCAGAGCTCCAGGGACACTGACAATGCGAGAGGCATGCCAAGGGGAGCGCAGAACTGGAACAACCTTACAGCTTCCCACTTTTCTTGACTGGAGCTGGCCTCAGCCACTGCTGTTTCTTAGGCTGTGCCTGGAGCTAGGGTTAGGGTTAGGGTTACGCCCAGGGTTAGGATTCAGAAAACCACAAAGCCCAGAGCTCCAGGGACACTGACAATGCGAGAGGCATGCCAAGGGGAGCGCAGAACTGGAACAACCTTACAGCTTCCCTCTTTTCCTGACTGGAGCTGGCCTCAGCCACTGCTGTTTCTTAGGCTGCGCCTGGAGCTAGGGTTAGGGTTAGGGTTACGCCCAGGGTTAGGATTCAGAAAACCACAAAGCCCAGAGCTCCAGGGACACTGACAATACGAAAGGCATGCCAAGGGGAGCGCGGCACTGCCCCAAATTGCAGCCTTCATGTTTTCCTGACTTGAACTCCCCTCAGCCCCATGCAATTTCTTAGGCTGCGCCTAGGAGTAGGGTTAGGGTAAGGGTAACGCCTAGGGTTAGGGTTCAGAAAACCACAAAGCCCAGAGCTCCAGGGACACTGACAATGCGGGAGGCATGCCAAGGGGAGCGCAGAACTGGAACAACCTTGCAGCTTCCCACTTTTCTTGACTGGAGCTGGCCTCAGCCCACTGCTCTTTCTTAGGCTGTGCCTGGAGCTAGGGTTAGGGTTAGGGTTACGCCTAGGGTTAGGATTCAGAAAACCACAAAGCCCAGAGCTCCAGGGACACTGACAATGCGAGAGGCATGCCAAGGGGAGCGCAGAACTGGAACAACCTTACAGCTTCCCTCTTTTCCTGACTGGAGCTGGCCTCAGCCACTGCTGTTTCTTAGGCTGCGCCTGGAGCTAGGGTTAGGGTTAGGGTTACGCCCAGGGTTAGGATTCAGAAAACCACAAAGCCCAGAGCTCCAGGGACACTGACAATACGAAAGGCATGCCAAGGGGAGCGCGGCACTGCCCCAAATTGCAGCCTTCATGTTTTCCTGACTGGAACTCCCCTCAGCCCCATGCAATTTCTTAGGCTGCGCCTAGGAGTAGGGTTAGGGTAAGGGTAACGCCTAGGGTTAGGGTTCAGAAAACCACAAAGCCCAGAGCTCCAGGGACACTGACAATGCGGGAGGCATGCCAAGGGGAGCGCAGAACTGGAACAACCTTACAGCTTCCCACTTTTCTTGACTGGAGCTGGCCTCAGCCCACTGCTCTTTCTTAGGCTGCGCCTGGAGCTAGGGTTAGGGTTAGGGTTATGCCTAGGGTTGGGGTTTAGGAAACCACAAAGCCCAGAGCTCCAGGGACACTGACAAAGCGAGAGGCATGCCAAGGGGAGCGTGGCACTGGCCAAACCTTGCAGCCTTCATGTTTTCCTGACTTGAACTCCCCTCAGCCCAATGCAGTTTCTCTGACTGTGCCTAGGTGTAGGGTTAGGCTTAGGGGAAGGTTCGGGTGGAGGTATTTTCAGCCCCTGGGAGCTTGCAGAAGGATGGTTTCACCTCTCGCGTGCCAACACAAAGAAGCCCGGATGTCAACGCTGAAACCCCTCTGGAAGGCAGCCCTCAGTGCCCAGCATTCAGTGAAAACTGGTTAGAGCTCCTCACCCAAAGGGGCTGTATCTTCCTGTCACCATTATGCAGGCACGCAGGCCAAGGGAAAGAAGTAAAGGGAGGAGGGGACTCTCTGTATGTGTTCCACGCAGGCTTATTCCCGCGAAAAGACAGGACGAAGAGGCCAATTGCTGGGAGGGTCCAGGGATCTTATACTGGGTATGGAGTAGGTGGGGAAAGGGATCTCAGCCAATGGTATAGACACAAGCAGGTGGGATTGACGGGAAGGGAACCACTGGGAACAACACATAGGAGGGACTCAGGGAAGGATCCAATGGGGCGTCGAGGAACAAGGAACTTTCTAGAGCTAATACATATTAAAGAAGGAAAATGAATCTACATCATTTCATACAAAAAACAAGGAGACAAAATATTAACTAATCAGGGGAAAACATGCAAAAGGCAAAACAAGGGAATCATAGGTTCACACCATGACTGCAAAGTCACATGCTTAACTTGGGTTGCTAACCACCACAGCTGCTTGCCTGAGTTCTCCTCAGGACAAAGAGTAGCTGCAGCCACCTGAGCCGCTACATTAGGGCTCAGAAAACCACAAAGCCCAGAGCTCCAGGGACACTGACAATGCGAGAGGCATGCCAAGGGGAGCGCCGAACTGGAACAACCTTGCAGCTTCCCTCTTTTCCTGACTGGAGCTGGCCTCAGCCACTGCTGTTTCTTAGGCTGCGCCTGGAGCTAGGGTTAGGGTTAGGGTTACGCCCAGGGTTAGGATTCAGAAAACCACAAAGCCCAGAGCTCCAGGGACACTGACAATGCGAGAGGCATGCCAAGGGGAGCGCAGAACTGGAACAACCTTACAGCTTCCCACTTTTCTTGACTGGAGCTGGCCTCAGCCACTGCTGTTTCTTAGGCTGCGCCTGGAGCTAGGGTTAGGGTTAGGGTTACGCCCAGGGTTAGGATTCAGAAAACCACAAAGCCCAGAGCTCCAGGGACACTGACAATACGAAAGGCATGCCAAGGGGAGCGCGGCACTGCCCCAAATTGCAGCCTTCATGTTTTCCTGACTGGAACTCCCCTCAGCCCCATGCAATTTCTTAGGCTGCGCCTAGGAGTAGGGTTAGGGTAAGGGTAACGCCTAGGGTTAGGGTTCAGAAAACCACAAAGCCCAGAGCTCCAGGGACACTGACAATGCGGGAGGCATGCCAAGGGGAGCGCAGAACTGGAACAACCTTACAGCTTCCCACTTTTCTTGACTGGAGCTGGCCTCAGCCCACTGCTCTTTCTTAGGCTGTGCCTGGAGCTAGGGTTAGGGTTAGGGTTACGCCTAGGGTTAGGATTCAGAAAACCACAAAGCCCAGAGCTCCAGGGACACTGACAATGCGAGAGGCATGCCAAGGGGAGCGCAGAACTGGAACAACCTTACAGCTTCCCTCTTTTCCTGACTGGAGCTGGCCTCAGCCACTGCTGTTTCTTAGGCTGCGCCTGGAGCTAGGGTTAGGGTTAGGGTTACGCCCAGGGTTAGGATTCAGAAAACCACAAAGCCCAGAGCTCCAGGGACACTGACAATACGAAAGGCATGCCAAGGGGAGCGCGGCACTGCCCCAAATTGCAGCCTTCATGTTTTCCTGACTGGAACTCCCCTCAGCCCCATGCAATTTCTTAGGCTGCGCCTAGGAGTAGGGTTAGGGTAAGGGGAACGCCTAGGGTTAGGGTTCAGAAAACCACAAAGCCCAGAGCTCCAGGGACACTGACAATGCGGGAGGCATGCCAAGGGGAGCGCAGAACTGGAACAACCTTGCAGCTTCCCACTTTTCTTGACTGGAGCTGGCCTCAGCCCACTGCTCTTTCTTAGGCTGTGCCTGGAGCTAGGGTTAGGGTTAGGGTTACGCCTAGGGTTAGGATTCAGAAAACCACAAAGCCCAGAGCTCCAGGGACACTGACAATGCGAGAGGCATGCCAAGGGGAGCGCAGAACTGGAACAACCTTACAGCTTCCCTCTTTTCCTGACTGGAGCTGGCCTCAGCCACTGCTGTTTCTTAGGCTGCGCCTGGAGCTAGGGTTAGGGTTAGGGTTACGCCCAGGGTTAGGATTCAGAAAACCACAAAGCCCAGAGCTCCAGGGACACTGACAAATAGAAAGGCATGCCAAGGGGAGCGCAGAACTGGAACAACCTTGCAGCTTCCCACTTTTCTTGACTGGAGCTGGCCTCAGCCCACTGCTCTTTCTTAGGCTGTGCCTGGAGCTAGGGTTAGGGTTAGGGTTACGCCTAGGGTTAGGATTCAGAAAACCACAAAGCCCAGAGCTCCAGGGACACTGACAATGCGAGAGGCATGCCAAGGGGAGCGCAGAACTGGAACAACCTTACAGCTTCCCTCTTTTCCTGACTGGAGCTGGCCTCAGCCACTGCTGTTTCTTAGGCTGCGCCTGGAGCTAGGGTTAGGGTTAGGGTTACGCCCAGGGTTAGGATTCAGAAAACCACAAAGCCCAGAGCTCCAGGGACACTGACAATACGAAAGGCATGCCAAGGGGAGCGCGGCACTGCCCCAAATTGCAGCCTTCATGTTTTCCTGACTGGAACTCCCCTCAGCCCCATGCAATTTCTTAGGCTGCGCCTAGGAGTAGGGTTAGGGTAAGGGTAACGCCTAGGGTTAGGGTTCAGAAAACCACAAAGCCCAGAGCTCCAGGGACACTGACAATGCGGGAGGCATGCCAAGGGGAGCGCAGAACTGGAACAACCTTGCAGCTTCCCACTTTTCTTGACTGGAGCTGGCCTCAGCCCACTGCTCTTTCTTAGGCTGTGCCTGGAGCTAGGGTTAGGGTTAGGGTTACGCCTAGGGTTAGGATTCAGAAAACCACAAAGCCCAGAGCTCCAGGGACACTGACAATGCGAGAGGCATGCCAAGGGGAGCGCAGAACTGGAACAACCTTACAGCTTCCCTCTTTTCCTGACTGGAGCTGGCCTCAGCCACTGCTGTTTCTTAGGCTGCGCCTGGAGCTAGGGTTAGGGTTAGGGTTACGCCCAGGGTTAGGATTCAGAAAACCACAAAGCCCAGAGCTCCAGGGACACTGACAATACGAAAGGCATGCCAAGGGGAGCGCGGCACTGCCCCAAATTGCAGCCTTCATGTTTTCCTGACTGGAACTCCCCTCAGCCCCATGCAATTTCTTAGGCTGCGCCTAGGAGTAGGGTTAGGGTAAGGGTAACGCCTAGGGTTAGGGTTCAGAAAACCACAAAGCCCAGAGCTCCAGGGACACTGACAATGCGGGAGGCATGCCAAGGGGAGCGCAGAACTGGAACAACCTTGCAGCTTCCCACTTTTCTTGACTGGAGCTGGCCTCAGCCCACTGCTCTTTCTTAGGCTGTGCCTGGAGCTAGGGTTAGGGTTAGGGTTACGCCTAGGGTTAGGATTCAGAAAACCACAAAGCCCAGAGCTCCAGGGACACTGACAATGCGAGAGGCATGCCAAGGGGAGCGCAGAACTGGAACAACCTTACAGCTTCCCTCTTTTCCTGACTGGAGCTGGCCTCAGCCACTGCTGTTTCTTAGGCTGCGCCTGGAGCTAGGGTTAGGGTTAGGGTTACGCCCAGGGTTAGGATTCAGAAAACCACAAAGCCCAGAGCTCCAGGGACACTGACAATACGAAAGGCATGCCAAGGGGAGCGCAGAACTGGAACAACCTTGCAGCTTCCCACTTTTCTTGACTGGAGCTGGCCTCAGCCCACTGCTCTTTCTTAGGCTGTGCCTGGAGCTAGGGTTAGGGTTAGGGTTACGCCTAGGGTTAGGATTCAGAAAACCACAAAGCCCAGAGCTCCAGGGACACTGACAATGCGAGAGGCATGCCAAGGGGAGCGCAGAACTGGAACAACCTTACAGCTTCCCTCTTTTCCTGACTGGAGCTGGCCTCAGCCACTGCTGTTTCTTAGGCTGCGCCTGGAGCTAGGGTTAGGGTTAGGGTTACGCCCAGGGTTAGGATTCAGAAAACCACAAAGCCCAGAGCTCCAGGGACACTGACAATACGAAAGGCATGCCAAGGGGAGCGCGGCACTGCCCCAAATTGCAGCCTTCATGTTTTCCTGACTGGAACTCCCCTCAGCCCCATGCAATTTCTTAGGCTGCGCCTAGGAGTAGGGTTAGGGTAAGGGTAACGCCTAGGGTTAGGGTTCAGAAAACCACAAAGCCCAGAGCTCCAGGGACACTGACAATGCGGGAGGCATGCCAAGGGGAGCGCAGAACTGGAACAACCTTGCAGCTTCCCACTTTTCTTGACTGGAGCTGGCCTCAGCCCACTGCTCTTTCTTAGGCTGTGCCTGGAGCTAGGGTTAGGGTTAGGGTTACGCCTAGGGTTAGGATTCAGAAAACCACAAAGCCCAGAGCTCCAGGGACACTGACAATGCGAGAGGCATGCCAAGGGGAGCGCAGAACTGGAACAACCTTACAGCTTCCCTCTTTTCCTGACTGGAGCTGGCCTCAGCCACTGCTGTTTCTTAGGCTGCGCCTGGAGCTAGGGTTAGGGTTAGGGTTACGCCCAGGGTTAGGATTCAGAAAACCACAAAGCCCAGAGCTCCAGGGACACTGACAATACGAAAGGCATGCCAAGGGGAGCGCAGAACTGGAACAACCTTGCAGCTTCCCACTTTTCTTGACTGGAGCTGGCCTCAGCCCACTGCTCTTTCTTAGGCTGTGCCTGGAGCTAGGGTTAGGGTTAGGGTTACGCCTAGGGTTAGGATTCAGAAAACCACAAAGCCCAGAGCTCCAGGGACACTGACAATGCGAGAGGCATGCCAAGGGGAGCGCAGAACTGGAACAACCTTACAGCTTCCCACTTTTCTTGACTGGAGCTGGCCTCAGCCACTGCTGTTTCTTAGGCTGCGCCTGGAGCTAGGGTTAGGGTTAGGGTTACGCCCAGGGTTAGGATTCAGAAAACCACAAAGCCCAGAGCTCCAGGGACACTGACAATACGAAAGGCATGCCAAGGGGAGCGCGGCACTGCCCCAAATTGCAGCCTTCATGTTTTCCTGACTGGAACTCCCCTCAGCCCCATGCAATTTCTTAGGCTGCGCCTAGGAGTAGGGTTAGGGTAAGGGTAACGCCTAGGGTTAGGGTTCAGAAAACCACAAAGCCCAGAGCTCCAGGGACACTGACAATGCGGGAGGCATGCCAAGGGGAGCGCAGAACTGGAACAACCTTGCAGCTTCCCACTTTTCTTGACTGGAGCTGGCCTCAGCCCACTGCTCTTTCTTAGGCTGTGCCTGGAGCTAGGGTTAGGGTTAGGGTTACGCCGAGGGTTAGGATTCAGAAAACCACAAAGCCCAGAGCTCCAGGGACACTGACAATGCGAGAGGCATGCCAAGGGGAGCGCAGAACTGGAACAACCTTACAGCTTCCCTCTTTTCCTGACTGGAGCTGGCCTCAGCCACTGCTGTTTCTTAGGCTGCGCCTGGAGCTAGGGTTAGGGTTAGGGTTACGCCCAGGGTTAGGATTCAGAAAACCACAAAGCCCAGAGCTCCAGGGACACTGACAATACGAAAGGCATGCCAAGGGGAGCGCGGCACTGCCCCAAATTGCAGCCTTCATGTTTTCCTGACTGGAACTCCCCTCAGCCCCATGCAATTTCTTAGGCTGCGCCTAGGAGTAGGGTTAGGGTAAGGGTAACGCCTAGGGTTAGGGTTCAGAAAACCACAAAGCCCAGAGCTCCAGGGACACTGACAATGCGGGAGGCATGCCAAGGGGAGCGCAGAACTGGAACAACCTTACAGCTTCCCACTTTTCTTGACTGGAGCTGGCCTCAGCCCACTGCTCTTTCTTAGGCTGTGCCTGGAGCTAGGGTTAGGGTTAGGGTTACGCCTAGGGTTAGGATTCAGAAAACCACAAAGCCCAGAGCTCCAGGGACACTGACAATGCGAGAGGCATGCCAAGGGGAGCGCAGAACTGGAACAACCTTACAGCTTCCCTCTTTTCCTGACTGGAGCTGGCCTCAGCCACTGCTGTTTCTTAGGCTGCGCCTGGAGCTAGGGTTAGGGTTAGGGTTACGCCCAGGGTTAGGATTCAGAAAACCACAAAGCCCAGAGCTCCAGGGACACTGACAATACGAAAGGCATGCCAAGGGGAGCGCGGCACTGCCCCAAATTGCAGCCTTCATGTTTTCCTGACTGGAACTCCCCTCAGCCCCATGCAATTTCTTAGGCTGCGCCTAGGAGTAGGGTTAGGGTAAGGGTAACGCCTAGGGTTAGGGTTCAGAAAACCACAAAGCCCAGAGCTCCAGGGACACTGACAATGCGGGAGGCATGCCAAGGGGAGCGCAGAACTGGAACAACCTTGCAGCTTCCCACTTTTCTTGACTGGAGCTGGCCTCAGCCCACTGCTCTTTCTTAGGCTGTGCCTGGAGCTAGGGTTAGGGTTAGGGTTACGCCTAGGGTTAGGATTCAGAAAACCACAAAGCCCAGAGCTCCAGGGACACTGACAATGCGAGAGGCATGCCAAGGGGAGCGCAGAACTGGAACAACCTTACAGCTTCCCTCTTTTCCTGACTGGAGCTGGCCTCAGCCACTGCTGTTTCTTAGGCTGCGCCTGGAGCTAGGGTTAGGGTTAGGGTTACGCCCAGGGTTAGGATTCAGAAAACCACAAAGCCCAGAGCTCCAGGGACACTGACAATACGAAAGGCATGCCAAGGGGAGCGCGGCACTGCCCCAAATTGCAGCCTTCATGTTTTCCTGACTGGAACTCCCCTCAGCCCCATGCAATTTCTTAGGCTGCGCCTAGGAGTAGGGTTAGGGTAAGGGTAACGCCTAGGGTTAGGGTTCAGAAAACCACAAAGCCCAGAGCTCCAGGGACACTGACAATGCGGGAGGCATGCCAAGGGGAGCGCAGAACTGGAACAACCTTGCAGCTTCCCACTTTTCTTGACTGGAGCTGGCCTCAGCCCACTGCTCTTTCTTAGGCTGTGCCTGGAGCTAGGGTTAGGGTTAGGGTTACGCCTAGGGTTAGGATTCAGAAAACCACAAAGCCCAGAGCTCCAGGGACACTGACAATGCGGGAGGCATGGCAAGGGGAGCGCAGAACTGGAACAACCTTGCAGCCTTCATGTTTTCCTGACTTGAACTCCCCTCAGCCCAATGCAGTTTCTCTGACTGTGCCTAGGTGTAGGGTTAGGCTTAGGGGAAGGTTCGGGTGGAGGTATTTTCAGCCCCTGGGAGCTTGCAGAAGGATGGTTTCACCTCTCGCGTGCCAACACAAAGAAGCCCGGATGTCAACGCTGAAACCCCTCTGGAAGGCAGCCCTCAGTGCCCAGCATTCAGTGAAAACTGGTTAGAGCTCCTCACCCAAAGGGGCTGTATCTTCCTGTCACCATTATGCAGGCACGCAGGCCAAGGGAAAGAAGTAAAGGGAGGAGGGGACTCTCTGTATGTGTTCCACGCAGGCTTATTCCCGCGAAAAGACAGGACGAAGAGGCCAATTGCTGGGAGGGTCCAGGGATCTTATACTGGGTATGGAGTAGGTGGGGAAAGGGATCTCAGCCAATGGTATAGACACAAGCAGGTGGGATTGACGGGAAGGGAACCACTGGGAACAACACATAGGAGGGACTCAGGGAAGGATCCAATGGGGCGTCGAGGAACAAGGAACTTTCTAGAGCTAATACATATTAAAGAAGGAAAATGAATCTACATCATTTCATACAAAAAACAAGGAGACAAAATATTAACTAATCAGGGGAAAATATGCAAAAGGCAAAACAAGGGAATCATAGGTTCACACCATGACTGCAAAGTCACATGCTTAACTTGGGTTGCTAACCACCACAGCTGCTTGCCTGAGTTCTCCTCAGGACAAAGAGTAGCTGCAGCCACCTGAGCCGCTACATTAGGGCTCAGAAAACCACAAAGCCCAGAGCTCCAGGGACACTGACAATGCGAGAGGCATGCCAAGGGGAGCGCCGAACTGGAACAACCTTGCAGCTTCCCTCTTTTCCTGACTGGAGCTGGCCTCAGCCACTGCTGTTTCTTAGGCTGCGCCTGGAGCTAGGGTTAGGGTTAGGGTTACGCCCA
This sequence comes from Coloeus monedula, assembly GCF_965178545.1. Taxonomy (NCBI): domain Eukaryota; kingdom Metazoa; phylum Chordata; class Aves; order Passeriformes; family Corvidae; genus Coloeus; species Coloeus monedula. The sequence goes on along the minus strand of NC_138784.1, from coordinate 32,229,523 downwards.
GGGTTAGGATTCAGAAAACCACAAAGCCCAGAGCTCCAGGGACACTGACAATGCGAGAGGCATGCCAAGGGGAGCGCAGAACTGGAACAACCTTACAGCTTCCCACTTTTCTTGACTGGAGCTGGCCTCAGCCACTGCTGTTTCTTAGGCTGCGCCTGGAGCTAGGGTTAGGGTTAGGGTTACGCCCAGGGTTAGGATTCAGAAAACCACAAAGCCCAGAGCTCCAGGGACACTGACAATACGAAAGGCATGCCAAGGGGAGCGCGGCACTGCCCCAAATTGCAGCCTTCATGTTTTCCTGACTGGAACTCCCCTCAGCCCCATGCAATTTCTTAGGCTGCGCCTAGGAGTAGGGTTAGGGTAAGGGTAACGCCTAGGGTTAGGGTTCAGAAAACCACAAAGCCCAGAGCTCCAGGGACACTGACAATGCGGGAGGCATGCCAAGGGGAGCGCAGAACTGGAACAACCTTACAGCTTCCCACTTTTCTTGACTGGAGCTGGCCTCAGCCCACTGCTCTTTCTTAGGCTGTGCCTGGAGCTAGGGTTAGGGTTAGGGTTACGCCTAGGGTTAGGATTCAGAAAACCACAAAGCCCAGAGCTCCAGGGACACTGACAATGCGAGAGGCATGCCAAGGGGAGTGCAGAACTGGAACAACCTTACAGCTTCCCTCTTTTCCTGACTGGAGCTGGCCTCAGCCACTGCTGTTTCTTAGGCTGCGCCTGGAGCTAGGGTTAGGGTTAGGGTTACGCCCAGGGTTAGGATTCAGAAAACCACAAAGCCCAGAGCTCCAGGGACACTGACAATACGAAAGGCATGCCAAGGGGAGCGCGGCACTGCCCCAAATTGCAGCCTTCATGTTTTCCTGACTGGAACTCCCCTCAGCCCCATGCAATTTCTTAGGCTGCGCCTAGGAGTAGGGTTAGGGTAAGGGTAACGCCTAGGGTTAGGGTTCAGAAAACCACAAAGCCCAGAGCTCCAGGGACACTGACAATGCGGGAGGCATGCCAAGGGGAGCGCAGAACTGGAACAACCTTGCAGCTTCCCACTTTTCTTGACTGGAGCTGGCCTCAGCCCACTGCTCTTTCTTAGGCTGTGCCTGGAGCTAGGGTTAGGGTTAGGGTTACGCCTAGGGTTAGGATTCAGAAAACCACAAAGCCCAGAGCTCCAGGGACACTGACAATGCGAGAGGCATGCCAAGGGGAGCGCAGAACTGGAACAACCTTACAGCTTCCCTCTTTTCCTGACTGGAGCTGGCCTCAGCCACTGCTGTTTCTTAGGCTGCGCCTAGGAGTAGGGTTAGGGTTAGGGTTACGCCCAGGGTTAGGATTCAGAAAACCACAAAGCCCAGAGCTCCAGGGACACTGACAATACGAAAGGCATGCCAAGGGGAGCGCAGAACTGGAACAACCTTACAGCTTCCCTCTTTTCCTGACTGGAGCTGGCCTCAGCCCACTGCTCTTTCTTAGGCTGCGCCTGGAGCTAGGGTTAGGGTTAGGGTTATGCCTAGGGTTGGGGTTTAGGAAACCACAAAGCCCAGAGCTCCAGGGACACTGACAAAGCGAGAGGCATGCCAAGGGGAGCGTGGCACTGGCCAAACCTTGCAGCCTTCATGTTTTCCTGACTTGAACTCCCCTCAGCCCAATGCAGTTTCTCTGACTGTGCCTAGGTGTAGGGTTAGGCTTAGGGGAAGGTTCGGGTGGAGGTATTTTCAGCCCCTGGGAGCTTGCAGAAGGATGGTTTCACCTCTCGCGTGCCAACACAAAGAAGCCCGGATGTCAACGCTGAAACCCCTCTGGAAGGCAGCCCTCAGTGCCCAGCATTCAGTGAAAACTGGTTAGAGCTCCTCACCCAAAGGGGCTGTATCTTCCTGTCACCATTATGCAGGCACGCAGGCCAAGGGAAAGAAGTAAAGGGAGGAGGGGACTCTCTGTATGTGTTCCACGCAGGCTTATTCCCGCGAAAAGACAGGACGAAGAGGCCAATTGCTGGGAGGGTCCAGGGATCTTATACTGGGTATGGAGTAGGTGGGGAAAGGGATCTCAGCCAATGGTATAGACACAAGCAGGTGGGATTGACGGGAAGGGAACCACTGGGAACAACACATAGGAGGGACTCAGGGAAGGATCCAATGGGGCGTCGAGGAACAAGGAACTTTCTAGAGCTAATACATATTAAAGAAGGAAAATGAATCTACATCATTTCATACAAAAAACAAGGAGACAAAATATTAACTAATCAGGGGAAAACATGCAAAAGGCAAAACAAGGGAATCATAGGTTCACACCATGACTGCAAAGTCACATGCTTAACTTGGGTTGCTAACCACCACAGCTGCTTGCCTGAGTTCTCCTCAGGACAAAGAGTAGCTGCAGCCACCTGAGCCGCTACATTAGGGCTCAGAAAACCACAAAGCCCAGAGCTCCAGGGACACTGACAATGCGAGAGGCATGCCAAGGGGAGCGCCGAACTGGAACAACCTTGCAGCTTCCCACTTTTCCTGACTGGAGCTGGCCTCAGCCACTGCTGTTTCTTAGGCTGCGCCTGGAGCTAGGGTTAGGGTTAGGGTTACGCCCAGGGTTAGGATTCAGAAAACCACAAAGCCCAGAGCTCCAGGGACACTGACAATACGAAAGGCATGCCAAGGGGAGCGCGGCACTGCCCCAAATTGCAGCCTTCATGTTTTCCTGACTGGAACTCCCCTCAGCCCCATGCAATTTCTTAGGCTGCGCCTAGGAGTAGGGTTAGGGTAAGGGTAACGCCTAGGGTTAGGGTTCAGAAAACCACAAAGCCCAGAGCTCCAGGGACACTGACAATGCGGGAGGCATGCCAAGGGGAGCGCAGAACTGGAACAACCTTACAGCTTCCCACTTTTCTTGACTGGAGCTGGCCTCAGCCCACTGCTCTTTCTTAGGCTGTGCCTGGAGCTAGGGTTAGGGTTAGGGTTACGCCTAGGGTTAGGATTCAGAAAACCACAAAGCCCAGAGCTCCAGGGACACTGACAATGCGAGAGGCATGCCAAGGGGAGCGCAGAACTGGAACAACCTTACAGCTTCCCTCTTTTCCTGACTGGAGCTGGCCTCAGCCACTGCTGTTTCTTAGGCTGCGCCTGGAGCTAGGGTTAGGGTTAGGGTTACGCCCAGGGTTAGGATTCAGAAAACCACAAAGCCCAGAGCTCCAGGGACACTGACAATACGAAAGGCATGCCAAGGGGAGCGCAGAACTGGAACAACCTTGCAGCTTCCCACTTTTCTTGACTGGAGCTGGCCTCAGCCCACTGCTCTTTCTTAGGCTGTGCCTGGAGCTAGGGTTAGGGTTAGGGTTACGCCTAGGGTTAGGATTCAGAAAACCACAAAGCCCAGAGCTCCAGGGACACTGACAATGCGAGAGGCATGCCAAGGGGAGCGCAGAACTGGAACAACCTTACAGCTTCCCACTTTTCTTGACTGGAGCTGGCCTCAGCCACTGCTGTTTCTTAGGCTGCGCCTGGAGCTAGGGTTAGGGTTAGGGTTACGCCCAGGGTTAGGATTCAGAAAACCACAAAGCCCAGAGCTCCAGGGACACTGACAATACGAAAGGCATGCCAAGGGGAGCGCGGCACTGCCCCAAATTGCAGCCTTCATGTTTTCCTGACTGGAACTCCCCTCAGCCCCATGCAATTTCTTAGGCTGCGCCTAGGAGTAGGGTTAGGGTAAGGGTAACGCCTAGGGTTAGGGTTCAGAAAACCACAAAGCCCAGAGCTCCAGGGACACTGACAATGCGGGAGGCATGCCAAGGGGAGCGCAGAACTGGAACAACCTTGCAGCTTCCCACTTTTCTTGACTGGAGCTGGCCTCAGCCCACTGCTCTTTCTTAGGCTGTGCCTGGAGCTAGGGTTAGGGTTAGGGTTACGCCGAGGGTTAGGATTCAGAAAACCACAAAGCCCAGAGCTCCAGGGACACTGACAATGCGAGAGGCATGCCAAGGGGAGCGCAGAACTGGAACAACCTTACAGCTTCCCTCTTTTCCTGACTGGAGCTGGCCTCAGCCACTGCTGTTTCTTAGGCTGCGCCTGGAGCTAGGGTTAGGGTTAGGGTTACGCCCAGGGTTAGGATTCAGAAAACCACAAAGCCCAGAGCTCCAGGGACACTGACAATACGAAAGGCATGCCAAGGGGAGCGCGGCACTGCCCCAAATTGCAGCCTTCATGTTTTCCTGACTGGAACTCCCCTCAGCCCCATGCAATTTCTTAGGCTGCGCCTAGGAGTAGGGTTAGGGTAAGGGTAACGCCTAGGGTTAGGGTTCAGAAAACCACAAAGCCCAGAGCTCCAGGGACACTGACAATGCGGGAGGCATGCCAAGGGGAGCGCAGAACTGGAACAACCTTGCAGCTTCCCACTTTTCTTGACTGGAGCTGGCCTCAGCCCACTGCTCTTTCTTAGGCTGTGCCTGGAGCTAGGGTTAGGGTTAGGGTTACGCCTAGGGTTAGGATTCAGAAAACCACAAAGCCCAGAGCTCCAGGGACACTGACAATGCGAGAGGCATGCCAAGGGGAGCGCAGAACTGGAACAACCTTACAGCTTCCCTCTTTTCCTGACTGGAGCTGGCCTCAGCCACTGCTGTTTCTTAGGCTGCGCCTGGAGCTAGGGTTAGGGTTAGGGTTACGCCCAGGGTTAGGATTCAGAAAACCACAAAGCCCAGAGCTCCAGGGACACTGACAATACGAAAGGCATGCCAAGGGGAGCGCGGCACTGCCCCAAATTGCAGCCTTCATGTTTTCCTGACTGGAACTCCCCTCAGCCCCATGCAATTTCTTAGGCTGCGCCTAGGAGTAGGGTTAGGGTAAGGGTAACGCCTAGGGTTAGGGTTCAGAAAACCACAAAGCCCAGAGCTCCAGGGACACTGACAATGCGGGAGGCATGCCAAGGGGAGCGCAGAACTGGAACAACCTTGCAGCTTCCCACTTTTCTTGACTGGAGCTGGCCTCAGCCCACTGCTCTTTCTTAGGCTGTGCCTGGAGCTAGGGTTAGGGTTAGGGTTACGCCTAGGGTTAGGATTCAGAAAACCACAAAGCCCAGAGCTCCAGGGACACTGACAATGCGAGAGGCATGCCAAGGGGAGCGCAGAACTGGAACAACCTTACAGCTTCCCTCTTTTCCTGACTGGAGCTGGCCTCAGCCACTGCTGTTTCTTAGGCTGCGCCTGGAGCTAGGGTTAGGGTTAGGGTTACGCCCAGGGTTAGGATTCAGAAAACCACAAAGCCCAGAGCTCCAGGGACACTGACAATACGAAAGGCATGCCAAGGGGAGCGCAGAACTGGAACAACCTTGCAGCTTCCCACTTTTCTTGACTGGAGCTGGCCTCAGCCCACTGCTCTTTCTTAGGCTGTGCCTGGAGCTAGGGTTAGGGTTAGGGTTACGCCTAGGGTTAGGATTCAGAAAACCACAAAGCCCAGAGCTCCAGGGACACTGACAATGCGAGAGGCATGCCAAGGGGAGCGCAGAACTGGAACAACCTTACAGCTTCCCACTTTTCTTGACTGGAGCTGGCCTCAGCCACTGCTGTTTCTTAGGCTGCGCCTGGAGCTAGGGTTAGGGTTAGGGTTACGCCCAGGGTTAGGATTCAGAAAACCACAAAGCCCAGAGCTCCAGGGACACTGACAATACGAAAGGCATGCCAAGGGGAGCGCGGCACTGCCCCAAATTGCAGCCTTCATGTTTTCCTGACTGGAACTCCCCTCAGCCCCATGCAATTTCTTAGGCTGCGCCTAGGAGTAGGGTTAGGGTAAGGGTAACGCCTAGGGTTAGGGTTCAGAAAACCACAAAGCCCAGAGCTCCAGGGACACTGACAATGCGGGAGGCATGCCAAGGGGAGCGCAGAACTGGAACAACCTTGCAGCTTCCCACTTTTCTTGACTGGAGCTGGCCTCAGCCCACTGCTCTTTCTTAGGCTGTGCCTGGAGCTAGGGTTAGGGTTAGGGTTACGCCGAGGGTTAGGATTCAGAAAACCACAAAGCCCAGAGCTCCAGGGACACTGACAATGCGAGAGGCATGCCAAGGGGAGCGCAGAACTGGAACAACCTTACAGCTTCCCTCTTTTCCTGACTGGAGCTGGCCTCAGCCACTGCTGTTTCTTAGGCTGCGCCTGGAGCTAGGGTTAGGGTTAGGGTTACGCCCAGGGTTAGGATTCAGAAAACCACAAAGCCCAGAGCTCCAGGGACACTGACAATACGAAAGGCATGCCAAGGGGAGCGCGGCACTGCCCCAAATTGCAGCCTTCATGTTTTCCTTACTGGAACTCCCCTCAGCCCCATGCAATTTCTTAGGCTGCGCCTAGGAGTAGGGTTAGGGTAAGGGTAACGCCTAGGGTTAGGGTTCAGAAAACCACAAAGCCCAGAGCTCCAGGGACACTGACAATGCGGGAGGCATGCCAAGGGGAGCGCAGAACTGGAACAACCTTACAGCTTCCCACTTTTCTTGACTGGAGCTGGCCTCAGCCCACTGCTCTTTCTTAGGCTGTGCCTGGAGCTAGGGTTAGGGTTAGGGTTACGCCTAGGGTTAGGATTCAGAAAACCACAAAGCCCAGAGCTCCAGGGACACTGACAATGCGAGAGGCATGCCAAGGGGAGCGCAGAACTGGAACAACCTTACAGCTTCCCTCTTTTCCTGACTGGAGCTGGCCTCAGCCACTGCTGTTTCTTAGGCTGCGCCTGGAGCTAGGGTTAGGGTTAGGGTTACGCCCAGGGTTAGGATTCAGAAAACCACAAAGCCCAGAGCTCCAGGGACACTGACAATACGAAAGGCATGCCAAGGGGAGCGCAGAACTGGAACAACCTTGCAGCTTCCCACTTTTCTTGACTGGAGCTGGCCTCAGCCCACTGCTCTTTCTTAGGCTGTGCCTGGAGCTAGGGTTAGGGTTAGGGTTACGCCTAGGGTTAGGATTCAGAAAACCACAAAGCCCAGAGCTCCAGGGACACTGACAATGCGAGAGGCATGCCAAGGGGAGCGCAGAACTGGAACAACCTTACAGCTTCCCACTTTTCTTGACTGGAGCTGGCCTCAGCCACTGCTGTTTCTTAGGCTGCGCCTGGAGCTAGGGTTAGGGTTAGGGTTACGCCCAGGGTTAGGATTCAGAAAACCACAAAGCCCAGAGCTCCAGGGACACTGACAATACGAAAGGCATGCCAAGGGGAGCGCGGCACTGCCCCAAATTGCAGCCTTCATGTTTTCCTGACTGGAACTCCCCTCAGCCCCATGGAATTTCTTAGGCTGCGCCTAGGAGTAGGGTTAGGGTAAGGGTAACGCCTAGGGTTAGGGTTCAGAAAACCACAAAGCCCAGAGCTCCAGGGACACTGACAATGCGGGAGGCATGGCAAGGGGAGCGCAGAACTGGAACAACCTTGCAGCTTCCCACTTTTCTTGACTGGAGCTGGCCTCAGCCCACTGCTCTTTCTTAGGCTGTGCCTGGAGCTAGGGTTAGGGTTAGGGTTACGCCTAGGGTTAGGATTCAGAAAACCACAAAGCCCAGAGCTCCAGGGACACTGACAATGCGAGAGGCATGCCAAGGGGAGCGCAGAACTGGAACAACCTTACAGCTTCCCTCTTTTCCTGACTGGAGCTGGCCTCAGCCACTGCTGTTTCTTAGGCTGCGCCTGGAGCTAGGGTTAGGGTTAGGGTTACGCCCAGGGTTAGGATTCAGAAAACCACAAAGCCCAGAGCTCCAGGGACACTGACAATACGAAAGGCATGCCAAGGGGAGCGCAGAACTGGAACAACCTTGCAGCTTCCCACTTTTCTTGACTGGAGCTGGCCTCAGCCCACTGCTCTTTCTTAGGCTGTGCCTGGAGCTAGGGTTAGGGTTAGGGTTACGCCTAGGGTTAGGATTCAGAAAACCACAAAGCCCAGAGCTCCAGGGACACTGACAATGCGAGAGGCATGCCAAGGGGAGCGCAGAACTGGAACAACCTTACAGCTTCCCACTTTTCTTGACTGGAGCTGGCCTCAGCCACTGCTGTTTCTTAGGCTGCGCCTGGAGCTAGGGTTAGGGTTAGGGTTACGCCCAGGGTTAGGATTCAGAAAACCACAAAGCCCAGAGCTCCAGGGACACTGACAATACGAAAGGCATGCCAAGGGGAGCGCGGCACTGCCCCAAATTGCAGCCTTCATGTTTTCCTGACTGGAACTCCCCTCAGCCCCATGCAATTTCTTAGGCTGCGCCTAGGAGTAGGGTTAGGGTAAGGGTAACGCCTAGGGTTAGGGTTCAGAAAACCACAAAGCCCAGAGCTCCAGGGACACTGACAATGCGGGAGGCATGCCAAGGGGAGCGCAGAACTGGAACAACCTTACAGCTTCCCACTTTTCTTGACTGGAGCTGGCCTCAGCCCACTGCTCTTTCTTAGGCTGTGCCTGGAGCTAGGGTTAGGGTTAGGGTTACGCCGAGGGTTAGGATTCAGAAAACCACAAAGCCCAGAGCTCCAGGGACACTGACAATGCGAGAGGCATGCCAAGGGGAGCGCAGAACTGGAACAACCTTACAGCTTCCCTCTTTTCCTGACTGGAGCTGGCCTCAGCCACTGCTGTTTCTTAGGCTGCGCCTGGAGCTAGGGTTAGGGTTAGGGTTACGCCCAGGGTTAGGATTCAGAAAACCACAAAGCCCAGAGCTCCAGGGACACTGACAATACGAAAGGCATGCCAAGGGGAGCGCGGCACTGCCCCAAATTGCAGCCTTCATGTTTTCCTGACTGGAACTCCCCTCAGCCCCATGCAATTTCTTAGGCTGCGCCTAGGAGTAGGGTTAGGGTAAGGGTAACGCCTAGGGTTAGGGTTCAGAAAACCACAAAGCCCAGAGCTCCAGGGACACTGACAATGCGGGAGGCATGCCAAGGGGAGCGCAGAACTGGAACAACCTTGCAGCTTCCCACTTTTCTTGACTGGAGCTGGCCTCAGCCCACTGCTCTTTCTTAGGCTGTGCCTGGAGCTAGGGTTAGGGTTAGGGTTACGCCTAGGGTTAGGATTCAGAAAACCACAAAGCCCAGAGCTCCAGGGACACTGACAATGCGAGAGGCATGCCAAGGGGAGCGCAGAACTGGAACAACCTTACAGCTTCCCTCTTTTCCTGACTGGAGCTGGCCTCAGCCACTGCTGTTTCTTAGGCTGCGCCTGGAGCTAGGGTTAGGGTTAGGGTTACGCCCAGGGTTAGGATTCAGAAAACCACAAAGCCCAGAGCTCCAGGGACACTGACAATACGAAAGGCATGCCAAGGGGAGCGCGGCACTGCCCCAAATTGCAGCCTTCATGTTTTCCTGACTGGAACTCCCCTCAGCCCCATGCAATTTCTTAGGCTGCGCCTAGGAGTAGGGTTAGGGTAAGGGTAACGCCTAGGGTTAGGGTTCAGAAAACCACAAAGCCCAGAGCTCCAGGGACACTGACAATGCGGGAGGCATGCCAAGGGGAGCGCAGAACTGGAACAACCTTGCAGCTTCCCACTTTTCTTGACTGGAGCTGGCCTCAGCCCACTGCTCTTTCTTAGGCTGTGCCTGGAGCTAGGGTTAGGGTTAGGGTTACGCCTAGGGTTAGGATTCAGAAAACCACAAAGCCCAGAGCTCCAGGGACACTGACAATGCGAGAGGCATGCCAAGGGGAGCGTGGCACTGGCCAAACCTTGCAGCCTTCATGTTTTCCTGACTTGAACTCCCCTCAGCCCAATGCAGTTTCTCTGACTGTGCCTAGGTGTAGGGTTAGGCTTAGGGGAAGGTTCGGGTGGAGGTATTTTCAGCCCCTGGGAGCTTGCAGAAGGATGGTTTCACCTCTCGCGTGCCAACACAAAGAAGCCCGGATGTCAACGCTGAAACCCCTCTGGAAGGCAGCCCTCAGTGCCCAGCATTCAGTGAAAACTGGTTAGAGCTCCTCACCCAAAGGGGCTGTATCTTCCTGTCACCATTATGCAGGCACGCAGGCCAAGGGAAAGAAGTAAAGGGAGGAGGGGACTCTCTGTATGTGTTCCACGCAGGCTTATTCCCGCGAAAAGACAGGACGAAGAGGCCAATTGCTGGGAGGGTCCAGGGATCTTATACTGGGTATGGAGTAGGTGGGGAAAGGGATCTCAGCCAATGGTATAGACACAAGCAGGTGGGATTGACGGGAAGGGAACCACTGGGAACAACACATAGGAGGGACTCAGGGAAGGATCCAATGGGGCATCGAGGAACAAGGAACTTTCTAGAGCTAATACATATTAAAGAAGGAAAATGAATCTACATCATTTCATACAAAAAACAAGGAGACAAAATATTAACTAATCAGGGGAAAACATGCAAAAGGCAAAACAAGGGAATCATAGGTTCACACCATGACTGCAAAGTCACATGCTTAACTTGGGTTGCTAACCACCACAGCTGCTTGCCTGAGTTCTCCTCAGGACAAAGAGTAGCTGCAGCCACCTGAGCCGCTAAATTAGGGCTCAGAAAACCACAAAGCCCAGAGCTCCAGGGACACTGACAATGCGAGAGGCATGCCAAGGGGAGCGCCGAACTGGAACAACCTTGCAGCTTCCCTCTTTTCCTGACTGGAGCTGGCCTCAGCCACTGCTGTTTCTTAGGCTGCGCCTGGAGCTAGGGTTAGGGTTAGGGTTACGCCCAGGGTTAGGATTCAGAAAACCACAAAGCCCAGAGCTCCAGGGACACTGACAATGCGAGAGGCATGCCAAGGGGAGCGCAGAACTGGAACAACCTTACAGCTTCCCACTTTTCTTGACTGGAGCTGGCCTCAGCCACTGCTGTTTCTTAGGCTGCGCCTGGAGCTAGGGTTAGGGTTAGGGTTACGCCCAGGGTTAGGATTCAGAAAACCACAAAGCCCAGAGCTCCAGGGACACTGACAATACGAAAGGCATGCCAAGGGGAGCGCGGCACTGCCCCAAATTGCAGCCTTCATGTTTTCCTGACTGGAACTCCCCTCAGCCCCATGCAATTTCTTAGGCTGCGCCTAGGAGTAGGGTTAGGGTAAGGGTAACGCCTAGGGTTAGGGTTCAGAAAACCACAAAGCCCAGAGCTCCAGGGACACTGACAATGCGGGAGGCATGCCAAGGGGAGCGCAGAACTGGAACAACCTTACAGCTTCCCTCTTTTCTTGACTGGAGCTGGCCTCAGCCCACTGCTCTTTCTTAGGCTGTGCCTGGAGCTAGGGTTAGGGTTAGGGTTACGCCTAGGGTTAGGATTCAGAAAACCACAAAGCCCAGAGCTCCAGGGACACTGACAATGCGAGAGGCATGCCAAGGGGAGCGCAGAACTGGAACAACCTTACAGCTTCCCTCTTTTCCTGACTGGAGCTGGCCTCAGCCACTGCTGTTTCTTAGGCTGCGCCTGGAGCTAGGGTTAGGGTTAGGGTTACGCCCAGGGTTAGGATTCAGAAAACCACAAAGCCCAGAGCTCCAGGGACACTGACAATACGAAAGGCATGCCAAGGGGAGCGCGGCACTGCCCCAAATTGCAGCCTTCATGTTTTCCTGACTGGGACTCCCCTCAGCCCCATGCAATTTCTTAGGCTGCGCCTAGGAGTAGGGTTAGGGTAAGGGTAACGCCTAGGGTTAGGGTTCAGAAAACCACAAAGCCCAGAGCTCCAGGGACACTGACAATGCGGGAGGCATGCCAAGGGGAGCGCAGAACTGGAACAACCTTGCAGCTTCCCACTTTTCTTGACTGGAGCTGGCCTCAGCCCACTGCTCTTTCTTAGGCTGTGCCTGGAGCTAGGGTTAGGGTTAGGGTTACGCCTAGGGTTAGGATTCAGAAAACCACAAAGCCCAGAGCTCCAGGGACACTGACAATGCGAGAGGCATGCCAAGGGGAGCGCAGAAATGGAACAACCTTACAGCTTCCCTCTTTTCCTGACTGGAGCTGGCCTCAGCCACTGCTGTTTCTTAGGCTGCGCCTGGAGCTAGGGTTAGGGTTAGGGTTACGCCCAGGGTTAGGATTCAGAAAACCACAAAGCCCAGAGCTCCAGGGACACTGACAATACGAAAGGCATGCCAAGGGGAGCGCAGAACTGGAACAACCTTGCAGCTTCCCACTTTTCTTGACTGGAGCTGGCCTCAGCCCACTGCTCTTTCTTAGGCTGTGCCTGGAGCTAGGGTTAGGGTTAGGGTTACGCCTAGGGTTAGGATTCAGAAAACCACAAAGCCCAGAGCTCCAGGGACACTGACAATGCGAGAGGCATGCCAAGGGGAGCGCAGAACTGGAACAACCTTACAGCTTCCCACTTTTCTTGACTGGAGCTGGCCTCAGCCACTGCTGTTTCTTAGGCTGCGCCTGGAGCTAGGGTTAGGGTTAGGGTTACGCCCAGGGTTAGGATTCAGAAAACCACAAAGCCCAGAGCTCCAGGGACACTGACAATACGAAAGGCATGCCAAGGGGAGCGCGGCACTGCCCCAAATTGCAGCCTTCATGTTTTCCTGACTGGAACTCCCCTCAGCCCCATGCAATTTCTTAGGCTGCGCCTAGGAGTAGGGTTAGGGTAAGGGTAACGCCTAGGGTTAGGGTTCAGAAAACCACAAAGCCCAGAGCTCCAGGGACACTGACAATGCGGGAGGCATGCCAAGGGGAGCGCAGAACTGGAACAACCTTGCAGCTTCCCACTTTTCTTGACTGGAGCTGGCCTCAGCCCACTGCTCTTTCTTAGGCTGTGCCTGGAGCTAGGGTTAGGGTTAGGGTTACGCCTAGGGTTAGGATTCAGAAAACCACAAAGCCCAGAGCTCCAGGGACACTGACAATGCGAGAGGCATGCCAAGGGGAGCGCAGAACTGGAACAACCTTACAGCTTCCCTCTTTTCCTGACTGGAGCTGGCCTCAGCCACTGCTGTTTCTTAGGCTGCGCCTAGGAGTAGGGTTAGGGTTAGGGTTACGCCCAGGGTTAGGATTCAGAAAACCACAAAGCCCAGAGCTCCAGGGACACTGACAATACGAAAGGCATGCCAAGGGGAGCGCAGAACTGGAACAACCTTACAGCTTCCCTCTTTTCCTGACTGGAGCTGGCCTCAGCCCACTGCTCTTTCTTAGGCTGCGCCTGGAGCTAGGGTTAGGGTTAGGGTTATGCCTAGGGTTGGGGTTTAGGAAACCACAAAGCCCAGAGCTCCAGGGACACTGACAAAGCGAGAGGCATGCCAAGGGGAGCGTGGCACTGGCCAAACCTTGCAGCCTTCATGTTTTCCTGACTTGAACTCCCCTCAGCCCAATGCAGTTTCTCTGACTGTGCCTAGGTGTAGGGTTAGGCTTAGGGGAAGGTTCGGGTGGAGGTATTTTCAGCCCCTGGGAGCTTGCAGAAGGATGGTTTCACCTCTCGCGTGCCAACACAAAGAAGCCCGGATGTCAACGCTGAAACCCCTCTGGAAGGCAGCCCTCAGTGCCCAGCATTCAGTGAAAACTGGTTAGAGCTCCTCACCCAAAGGGGCTGTATCTTCCTGTCACCATTATGCAGGCACGCAGGCCAAGGGAAAGAAGTAAAGGGAGGAGGGGACTCTCTGTATGTGTTCCACGCAGGCTTATTCCCGCGAAAAGACAGGACGAAGAGGCCAATTGCTGGGAGGGTCCAGGGATCTTATACTGGGTATGGAGTAGGTGGGGAAAGGGATCTCAGCCAATGGTATAGACACAAGCAGGTGGGATTGACGGGAAGGGAACCACTGGGAACAACACATAGGAGGGACTCAGGGAAGGATCCAATGGGGCGTCGAGGAACAAGGAACTTTCTAGAGCTAATACATATTAAAGAAGGAAAATGAATCTACATCATTTCATACAAAAAACAAGGAGACAAAATATTAACTAATCAGGGGAAAACATGCAAAAGGCAAAACAAGGGAATCATAGGTTCACACCATGACTGCAAAGTCACATGCTTAACTTGGGTTGCTAACCACCACAGCTGCTTGCCTGAGTTCTCCTCAGGACAAAGAGTAGCTGCAGCCACCTGAGCCGCTACATTAGGGCTCAGAAAACCACAAAGCCCAGAGCTCCAGGGACACTGACAATGCGAGAGGCATGCCAAGGGGAGCGCCGAACTGGAACAACCTTGCAGCTTCCCTCTTTTCCTGACTGGAGCTGGCCTCAGCCACTGCTGTTTCTTAGGCTGCGCCTGGAGCTAGGGTTAGGGTTAGGGTTACGCCCAGGGTTAGGATTCAGAAAACCACAAAGCCCAGAGCTCCAGGGACACTGACAATGCGAGAGGCATGCCAAGGGGAGCGCAGAACTGGAACAACCTTACAGCTTCCCACTTTTCTTGACTGGAGCTGGCCTCAGCCACTGCTGTTTCTTAGGCTGCGCCTGGAGCTAGGGTTAGGGTTAGGGTTACGCCCAGGGTTAGGATTCAGAAAACCACAAAGCCCAGAGCTCCAGGGACACTGACAATACGAAAGGCATGCCAAGGGGAGCGCGGCACTGCCCCAAATTGCAGCCTTCATGTTTTCCTGACTGGAACTCCCCTCAGCCCCATGCAATTTCTTAGGCTGCGCCTAGGAGTAGGGTTAGGGTAAGGGTAACGCCTAGGGTTAGGGTTCAGAAAACCACAAAGCCCAGAGCTCCAGGGACACTGACAATGCGGGAGGCATGCCAAGGGGAGCGCAGAACTGGAACAACCTTGCAGCTTCCCACTTTTCTTGACTGGAGCTGGCCTCAGCCCACTGCTCTTTCTTAGGCTGTGCCTGGAGCTAGGGTTAGGGTTAGGGTTACGCCTAGGGTTAGGATTCAGAAAACCACAAAGCCCAGAGCTCCAGGGACACTGACAATGCGAGAGGCATGCCAAGGGGAGCGCAGAACTGGAACAACCTTACAGCTTCCCTCTTTTCCTGACTGGAGCTGGCCTCAGCCACTGCTGTTTCTTAGGCTGCGCCTGGAGCTAGGGTTAGGGTTAGGGTTACGCCCAGGGTTAGGATTCAGAAAACCACAAAGCCCAGAGCTCCAGGGACACTGACAATACGAAAGGCATGCCAAGGGGAGCGCAGAACTGGAACAACCTTGCAGCTTCCCACTTTTCTTGACTGGAGCTGGCCTCAGCCCACTGCTCTTTCTTAGGCTGTGCCTGGAGCTAGGGTTAGGGTTAGGGTTACGCCTAGGGTTAGGATTCAGAAAACCACAAAGCCCAGAGCTCCAGGGACACTGACAATGCGAGAGGCATGCCAAGGGGAGCGCAGAACTGGAACAACCTTACAGCTTCCCTCTTTTCCTGACTGGAGCTGGCCTCAGCCACTGCTGTTTCTTAGGCTGCGCCTGGAGCTAGGGTTAGGGTTAGGGTTACGCCCAGGGTTAGGATTCAGAAAACCACAAAGCCCAGAGCTCCAGGGACACTGACAATACGAAAGGCATGCCAAGGGGAGCGCGGCACTGCCCCAAATTGCAGCCTTCATGTTTTCCTGACTGGAACTCCCCTCAGCCCCATGCAATTTCTTAGGCTGCGCCTAGGAGTAGGGTTAGGGTAAGGGTAACGCCTAGGGTTAGGGTTCAGAAAACCACAAAGCCCAGAGCTCCAGGGACACTGACAATGCGGGAGGCATGCCAAGGGGAGCGCAGAACTGGAACAACCTTGCAGCTTCCCACTTTTCTTGACTGGAGCTGGCCTCAGCCCACTGCTCTTTCTTAGGCTGTGCCTGGAGCTAGGGTTAGGGTTAGGGTTACGCCTAGGGTTAGGATTCAGAAAACCACAAAGCCCAGAGCTCCAGGGACACTGACAATGCGAGAGGCATGCCAAGGGGAGCGCAGAACTGGAACAACCTTACAGCTTCCCTCTTTTCCTGACTGGAGCTGGCCTCAGCCACTGCTGTTTCTTAGGCTGCGCCTGGAGCTAGGGTTAGGGTTAGGGTTACGCCCAGGGTTAGGATTCAGAAAACCACAAAGCCCAGAGCTCCAGGGACACTGACAATACGAAAGGCATGCCAAGGGGAGCGCAGAACTGGAACAACCTTGCAGCTTCCCACTTTTCTTGACTGGAGCTGGCCTCAGCCCACTGCTCTTTCTTAGGCTGTGCCTGGAGCTAGGGTTAGGGTTAGGGTTACGCCTAGGGTTAGGATTCAGAAAACCACAAAGCCCAGAGCTCCAGGGACACTGACAATGCGAGAGGCATGCCAAGGGGAGCGCAGAACTGGAACAACCTTACAGCTTCCCACTTTTCTTGACTGGAGCTGGCCTCAGCCACTGCTGTTTCTTAGGCTGCGCCTGGAGCTAGGGTTAGGGTTAGGGTTACGCCCAGGGTTAGGATTCAGAAAACCACAAAGCCCAGAGCTCCAGGGACACTGACAATACGAAAGGCATGCCAAGGGGAGCGCGGCACTGCCCCAAATTGCAGCCTTCATGTTTTCCTGACTGGAACTCCCCTCAGCCCCATGCAATTTCTTAGGCTGCGCCTAGGAGTAGGGTTAGGGTAAGGGTAACGCCTAGGGTTAGGGTTCAGAAAACCACAAAGCCCAGAGCTCCAGGGACACTGACAATGCGGGAGGCATGCCAAGGGGAGCGCAGAACTGGAACAACCTTGCAGCTTCCCACTTTTCTTGACTGGAGCTGGCCTCAGCCCACTGCTCTTTCTTAGGCTGTGCCTGGAGCTAGGGTTAGGGTTAGGGTTACGCCGAGGGTTAGGATTCAGAAAACCACAAAGCCCAGAGCTCCAGGGACACTGACAATGCGAGAGGCATGCCAAGGGGAGCGCAGAACTGGAACAACCTTACAGCTTCCCTCTTTTCCTGACTGGAGCTGGCCTCAGCCACTGCTGTTTCTTAGGCTGCGCCTGGAGCTAGGGTTAGGGTTAGGGTTACGCCCAGGGTTAGGATTCAGAAAACCACAAAGCCCAGAGCTCCAGGGACACTGACAATACGAAAGGCATGCCAAGGGGAGCGCGGCACTGCCCCAAATTGCAGCCTTCATGTTTTCCTGACTGGGACTCCCCTCAGCCCCATGCAATTTCTTAGGCTGCGCCTAGGAGTAGGGTTAGGGTAAGGGTAACGCCTAGGGTTAGGGTTCAGAAAACCACAAAGCCCAGAGCTCCAGGGACACTGACAATGCGGGAGGCATGCCAAGGGGAGCGCAGAACTGGAACAACCTTGCAGCTTCCCACTTTTCTTGACTGGAGCTGGCCTCAGCCCACTGCTCTTTCTTAGGCTGTGCCTGGAGCTAGGGTTAGGGTTAGGGTTACGCCTAGGGTTAGGATTCAGAAAACCACAAAGCCCAGAGCTCCAGGGACACTGACAATGCGAGAGGCATGCCAAGGGGAGCGCAGAAATGGAACAACCTTACAGCTTCCCTCTTTTCCTGACTGGAGCTGGCCTCAGCCACTGCTGTTTCTTAGGCTGCGCCTGGAGCTAGGGTTAGGGTTAGGGTTACGCCCAGGGTTAGGATTCAGAAAACCACAAAGCCCAGAGCTCCAGGGACACTGACAATACGAAAGGCATGCCAAGGGGAGCGCAGAACTGGAACAACCTTGCAGCTTCCCACTTTTCTTGACTGGAGCTGGCCTCAGCCCACTGCTCTTTCTTAGGCTGTGCCTGGAGCTAGGGTTAGGGTTAGGGTTACGCCTAGGGTTAGGATTCAGAAAACCACAAAGCCCAGAGCTCCAGGGACACTGACAATGCGAGAGGCATGCCAAGGGGAGCGCAGAACTGGAACAACCTTACAGCTTCCCACTTTTCTTGACTGGAGCTGGCCTCAGCCACTGCTGTTTCTTAGGCTGCGCCTGGAGCTAGGGTTAGGGTTAGGGTTACGCCCAGGGTTAGGATTCAGAAAACCACAAAGCCCAGAGCTCCAGGGACACTGACAATACGAAAGGCATGCCAAGGGGAGCGCGGCACTGCCCCAAATTGCAGCCTTCATGTTTTCCTGACTGGAACTCCCCTCAGCCCCATGCAATTTCTTAGGCTGCGCCTAGGAGTAGGGTTAGGGTAAGGGTAACGCCTAGGGTTAGGGTTCAGAAAACCACAAAGCCCAGAGCTCCAGGGACACTGACAATGCGGGAGGCATGCCAAGGGGAGCGCAGAACTGGAACAACCTTGCAGCTTCCCACTTTTCTTGACTGGAGCTGGCCTCAGCCCACTGCTCTTTCTTAGGCTGTGCCTGGAGCTAGGGTTAGGGTTAGGGTTACGCCTAGGGTTAGGATTCAGAAAACCACAAAGCCCAGAGCTCCAGGGACACTGACAATGCGAGAGGCATGCCAAGGGGAGCGCAGAACTGGAACAACCTTACAGCTTCCCTCTTTTCCTGACTGGAGCTGGCCTCAGCCACTGCTGTTTCTTAGGCTGCGCCTAGGAGTAGGGTTAGGGTTAGGGTTACGCCCAGGGTTAGGATTCAGAAAACCACAAAGCCCAGAGCTCCAGGGACACTGACAATACGAAAGGCATGCCAAGGGGAGCGCAGAACTGGAACAACCTTACAGCTTCCCTCTTTTCCTGACTGGAGCTGGCCTCAGCCCACTGCTCTTTCTTAGGCTGCGCCTGGAGCTAGGGTTAGGGTTAGGGTTATGCCTAGGGTTGGGGTTTAGGAAACCACAAAGCCCAGAGCTCCAGGGACACTGACAAAGCGAGAGGCATGCCAAGGGGAGCGTGGCACTGGCCAAACCTTGCAGCCTTCATGTTTTCCTGACTTGAACTCCCCTCAGCCCAATGCAGTTTCTCTGACTGTGCCTAGGTGTAGGGTTAGGCTTAGGGGAAGGTTCGGGTGGAGGTATTTTCAGCCCCTGGGAGCTTGCAGAAGGATGGTTTCACCTCTCGCGTGCCAACACAAAGAAGCCCGGATGTCAACGCTGAAACCCCTCTGGAAGGCAGCCCTCAGTGCCCAGCATTCAGTGAAAACTGGTTAGAGCTCCTCACCCAAAGGGGCTGTATCTTCCTGTCACCATTATGCAGGCACGCAGGCCAAGGGAAAGAAGTAAAGGGAGGAGGGGACTCTCTGTATGTGTTCCACGCAGGCTTATTCCCGCGAAAAGACAGGACGAAGAGGCCAATTGCTGGGAGGGTCCAGGGATCTTATACTGGGTATGGAGTAGGTGGGGAAAGGGATCTCAGCCAATGGTATAGACACAAGCAGGTGGGATTGACGGGAAGGGAACCACTGGGAACAACACATAGGAGGGACTCAGGGAAGGATCCAATGGGGCGTCGAGGAACAAGGAACTTTCTAGAGCTAATACATATTAAAGAAGGAAAATGAATCTACATCATTTCATACAAAAAACAAGGAGACAAAATATTAACTAATCAGGGGAAAACATGCAAAAGGCAAAACAAGGGAATCATAGGTTCACACCATGACTGCAAAGTCACATGCTTAACTTGGGTTGCTAACCACCACAGCTGCTTGCCTGAGTTCTCCTCAGGACAAAGAGTAGCTGCAGCCACCTGAGCCGCTACATTAGGGCTCAGAAAACCACAAAGCCCAGAGCTCCAGGGACACTGACAATGCGAGAGGCATGCCAAGGGGAGCGCCGAACTGGAACAACCTTGCAGCTTCCCTCTTTTCCTGACTGGAGCTGGCCTCAGCCACTGCTGTTTCTTAGGCTGCGCCTGGAGCTAGGGTTAGGGTTAGGGTTACGCCCAGGGTTAGGATTCAGAAAACCACAAAGCCCAGAGCTCCAGGGACACTGACAATGCGAGAGGCATGCCAAGGGGAGCGCAGAACTGGAACAACCTTACAGCTTCCCACTTTTCTTGACTGGAGCTGGCCTCAGCCACTGCTGTTTCTTAGGCTGCGCCTGGAGCTAGGGTTAGGGTTAGGGTTACGCCCAGGGTTAGGATTCAGAAAACCACAAAGCCCAGAGCTCCAGGGACACTGACAATACGAAAGGCATGCCAAGGGGAGCGCGGCACTGCCCCAAATTGCAGCCTTCATGTTTTCCTGACTGGAACTCCCCTCAGCCCCATGCAATTTCTTAGGCTGCGCCTAGGAGTAGGGTTAGGGTAAGGGTAACGCCTAGGGTTAGGGTTCAGAAAACCACAAAGCCCAGAGCTCCAGGGACACTGACAATGCGGGAGGCATGCCAAGGGGAGCGCAGAACTGGAACAACCTTGCAGCTTCCCACTTTTCTTGACTGGAGCTGGCCTCAGCCCACTGCTCTTTCTTAGGCTGTGCCTGGAGCTAGGGTTAGGGTTAGGGTTACGCCTAGGGTTAGGATTCAGAAAACCACAAAGCCCAGAGCTCCAGGGACACTGACAATGCGAGAGGCATGCCAAGGGGAGCGCAGAACTGGAACAACCTTACAGCTTCCCTCTTTTCCTGACTGGAGCTGGCCTCAGCCACTGCTGTTTCTTAGGCTGCGCCTGGAGCTAGGGTTAGGGTTAGGGTTACGCCCAGGGTTAGGATTCAGAAAACCACAAAGCCCAGAGCTCCAGGGACACTGACAATACGAAAGGCATGCCAAGGGGAGCGCAGAACTGGAACAACCTTGCAGCTTCCCACTTTTCTTGACTGGAGCTGGCCTCAGCCCACTGCTCTTTCTTAGGCTGTGCCTGGAGCTAGGGTTAGGGTTAGGGTTACGCCTAGGGTTAGGATTCAGAAAACCACAAAGCCCAGAGCTCCAGGGACACTGACAATGCGAGAGGCATGCCAAGGGGAGCGCAGAACTGGAACAACCTTACAGCTTCCCTCTTTTCCTGACTGGAGCTGGCCTCAGCCACTGCTGTTTCTTAGGCTGCGCCTGGAGCTAGGGTTAGGGTTAGGGTTACGCCCAGGGTTAGGATTCAGAAAACCACAAAGCCCAGAGCTCCAGGGACACTGACAATACGAAAGGCATGCCAAGGGGAGCGCGGCACTGCCCCAAATTGCAGCCTTCATGTTTTCCTGACTGGAACTCCCCTCAGCCCCATGCAATTTCTTAGGCTGCGCCTAGGAGTAGGGTTAGGGTAAGGGTAACGCCTAGGGTTAGGGTTCAGAAAACCACAAAGCCCAGAGCTCCAGGGACACTGACAATGCGGGAGGCATGCCAAGGGGAGCGCAGAACTGGAACAACCTTGCAGCTTCCCACTTTTCTTGACTGGAGCTGGCCTCAGCCCACTGCTCTTTCTTAGGCTGTGCCTGGAGCTAGGGTTAGGGTTAGGGTTACGCCTAGGGTTAGGATTCAGAAAACCACAAAGCCCAGAGCTCCAGGGACACTGACAATGCGAGAGGCATGCCAAGGGGAGCGCAGAACTGGAACAACCTTACAGCTTCCCTCTTTTCCTGACTGGAGCTGGCCTCAGCCACTGCTGTTTCTTAGGCTGCGCCTGGAGCTAGGGTTAGGGTTAGGGTTACGCCCAGGGTTAGGATTCAGAAAACCACAAAGCCCAGAGCTCCAGGGACACTGACAATACGAAAGGCATGCCAAGGGGAGCGCAGAACTGGAACAACCTTGCAGCTTCCCACTTTTCTTGACTGGAGCTGGCCTCAGCCCACTGCTCTTTCTTAGGCTGTGCCTGGAGCTAGGGTTAGGGTTAGGGTTACGCCTAGGGTTAGGATTCAGAAAACCACAAAGCCCAGAGCTCCAGGGACACTGACAATGCGAGAGGCATGCCAAGGGGAGCGCAGAACTGGAACAACCTTACAGCTTCCCACTTTTCTTGACTGGAGCTGGCCTCAGCCACTGCTGTTTCTTAGGCTGCGCCTGGAGCTAGGGTTAGGGTTAGGGTTACGCCCAGGGTTAGGATTCAGAAAACCACAAAGCCCAGAGCTCCAGGGACACTGACAATACGAAAGGCATGCCAAGGGGAGCGCGGCACTGCCCCAAATTGCAGCCTTCATGTTTTCCTGACTGGAACTCCCCTCAGCCCCATGCAATTTCTTAGGCTGCGCCTAGGAGTAGGGTTAGGGTAAGGGTAACGCCTAGGGTTAGGGTTCAGAAAACCACAAAGCCCAGAGCTCCAGGGACACTGACAATGCGGGAGGCATGCCAAGGGGAGCGCAGAACTGGAACAACCTTGCAGCTTCCCACTTTTCTTGACTGGAGCTGGCCTCAGCCCACTGCTCTTTCTTAGGCTGTGCCTGGAGCTAGGGTTAGGGTTAGGGTTACGCCGAGGGTTAGGATTCAGAAAACCACAAAGCCCAGAGCTCCAGGGACACTGACAATGCGAGAGGCATGCCAAGGGGAGCGCAGAACTGGAACAACCTTACAGCTTCCCTCTTTTCCTGACTGGAGCTGGCCTCAGCCACTGCTGTTTCTTAGGCTGCGCCTGGAGCTAGGGTTAGGGTTAGGGTTACGCCCAGGGTTAGGATTCAGAAAACCACAAAGCCCAGAGCTCCAGGGACACTGACAATACGAAAGGCATGCCAAGGGGAGCGCGGCACTGCCCCAAATTGCAGCCTTCATGTTTTCCTGACTGGAACTCCCCTCAGCCCCATGCAATTTCTTAGGCTGCGCCTAGGAGTAGGGTTAGGGTAAGGGTAACGCCTAGGGTTAGGGTTCAGAAAACCACAAAGCCCAGAGCTCCAGGGACACTGACAATGCGGGAGGCATGCCAAGGGGAGCGCAGAACTGGAACAACCTTACAGCTTCCCACTTTTCTTGACTGGAGCTGGCCTCAGCCCACTGCTCTTTCTTAGGCTGTGCCTGGAGCTAGGGTTAGGGTTAGGGTTACGCCTAGGGTTAGGATTCAGAAAACCACAAAGCCCAGAGCTCCAGGGACACTGACAATGCGAGAGGCATGCCAAGGGGAGCGCAGAACTGGAACAACCTTACAGCTTCCCTCTTTTCCTGACTGGAGCTGGCCTCAGCCACTGCTGTTTCTTAGGCTGCGCCTGGAGCTAGGGTTAGGGTTAGGGTTACGCCCAGGGTTAGGATTCAGAAAACCACAAAGCCCAGAGCTCCAGGGACACTGACAATACGAAAGGCATGCCAAGGGGAGCGCGGCACTGCCCCAAATTGCAGCCTTCATGTTTTCCTGACTGGAACTCCCCTCAGCCCCATGCAATTTCTTAGGCTGCGCCTAGGAGTAGGGTTAGGGTAAGGGTAACGCCTAGGGTTAGGGTTCAGAAAACCACAAAGCCCAGAGCTCCAGGGACACTGACAATGCGGGAGGCATGCCAAGGGGAGCGCAGAACTGGAACAACCTTGCAGCTTCCCACTTTTCTTGACTGGAGCTGGCCTCAGCCCACTGCTCTTTCTTAGGCTGTGCCTGGAGCTAGGGTTAGGGTTAGGGTTACGCCTAGGGTTAGGATTCAGAAAACCACAAAGCCCAGAGCTCCAGGGACACTGACAATGCGAGAGGCATGCCAAGGGGAGCGCAGAACTGGAACAACCTTACAGCTTCCCTCTTTTCCTGACTGGAGCTGGCCTCAGCCACTGCTGTTTCTTAGGCTGCGCCTGGAGCTAGGGTTAGGGTTAGGGTTACGCCCAGGGTTAGGATTCAGAAAACCACAAAGCCCAGAGCTCCAGGGACACTGACAATACGAAAGGCATGCCAAGGGGAGCGCGGCACTGCCCCAAATTGCAGCCTTCATGTTTTCCTGACTGGAACTCCCCTCAGCCCCATGCAATTTCTTAGGCTGCGCCTAGGAGTAGGGTTAGGGTAAGGGTAACGCCTAGGGTTAGGGTTCAGAAAACCACAAAGCCCAGAGCTCCAGGGACACTGACAATGCGGGAGGCATGCCAAGGGGAGCGCAGAACTGGAACAACCTTGCAGCTTCCCACTTTTCTTGACTGGAGCTGGCCTCAGCCCACTGCTCTTTCTTAGGCTGTGCCTGGAGCTAGGGTTAGGGTTAGGGTTACGCCTAGGGTTAGGATTCAGAAAACCACAAAGCCCAGAGCTCCAGGGACACTGACAATGCGGGAGGCATGGCAAGGGGAGCGCAGAACTGGAACAACCTTGCAGCCTTCATGTTTTCCTGACTTGAACTCCCCTCAGCCCAATGCAGTTTCTCTGACTGTGCCTAGGTGTAGGGTTAGGCTTAGGGGAAGGTTCGGGTGGAGGTATTTTCAGCCCCTGGGAGCTTGCAGAAGGATGGTTTCACCTCTCGCGTGCCAACACAAAGAAGCCCGGATGTCAACGCTGAAACCCCTCTGGAAGGCAGCCCTCAGTGCCCAGCATTCAGTGAAAACTGGTTAGAGCTCCTCACCCAAAGGGGCTGTATCTTCCTGTCACCATTATGCAGGCACGCAGGCCAAGGGAAAGAAGTAAAGGGAGGAGGGGACTCTCTGTATGTGTTCCACGCAGGCTTATTCCCGCGAAAAGACAGGACGAAGAGGCCAATTGCTGGGAGGGTCCAGGGATCTTATACTGGGTATGGAGTAGGTGGGGAAAGGGATCTCAGCCAATGGTATAGACACAAGCAGGTGGGATTGACGGGAAGGGAACCACTGGGAACAACACATAGGAGGGACTCAGGGAAGGATCCAATGGGGCGTCGAGGAACAAGGAACTTTCTAGAGCTAATACATATTAAAGAAGGAAAATGAATCTACATCATTTCATACAAAAAACAAGGAGACAAAATATTAACTAATCAGGGGAAAATATGCAAAAGGCAAAACAAGGGAATCATAGGTTCACACCATGACTGCAAAGTCACATGCTTAACTTGGGTTGCTAACCACCACAGCTGCTTGCCTGAGTTCTCCTCAGGACAAAGAGTAGCTGCAGCCACCTGAGCCGCTACATTAGGGCTCAGAAAACCACAAAGCCCAGAGCTCCAGGGACACTGACAATGCGAGAGGCATGCCAAGGGGAGCGCCGAACTGGAACAACCTTGCAGCTTCCCTCTTTTCCTGACTGGAGCTGGCCTCAGCCACTGCTGTTTCTTAGGCTGCGCCTGGAGCTAGGGTTAGGGTTAGGGTTACGCCCAGGGTTAGGATTCAGAAAACCACAAAGCCCAGAGCTCCAGGGACACTGACAATGCGAGAGGCATGCCAAGGGGAGCGCAGAACTGGAACAACCTTACAGCTTCCCACTTTTCTTGACTGGAGCTGGCCTCAGCCACTGCTGTTTCTTAGGCTGCGCCTGGAGCTAGGGTTAGGGTTAGGGTTACGCCCAGGGTTAGGATTCAGAAAACCACAAAGCCCAGAGCTCCAGGGACACTGACAATACGAAAGGCATGCCAAGGGGAGCGCGGCACTGCCCCAAATTGCAGCCTTCATGTTTTCCTGACTGGAACTCCCCTCAGCCCCATGCAATTTCTTAGGCTGCGCCTAGGAGTAGGGTTAGGGTAAGGGTAACGCCTAGGGTTAGGGTTCAGAAAACCACAAAGCCCAGAGCTCCAGGGACACTGACAATGCGGGAGGCATGCCAAGGGGAGCGCAGAACTGGAACAACCTTACAGCTTCCCACTTTTCTTGACTGGAGCTGGCCTCAGCCCACTGCTCTTTCTTAGGCTGTGCCTGGAGCTAGGGTTAGGGTTAGGGTTACGCCTAGGGTTAGGATTCAGAAAACCACAAAGCCCAGAGCTCCAGGGACACTGACAATGCGAGAGGCATGCCAAGGGGAGTGCAGAACTGGAACAACCTTACAGCTTCCCTCTTTTCCTGACTGGAGCTGGCCTCAGCCACTGCTGTTTCTTAGGCTGCGCCTGGAGCTAGGGTTAGGGTTAGGGTTACGCCCAGGGTTAGGATTCAGAAAACCACAAAGCCCAGAGCTCCAGGGACACTGACAATACGAAAGGCATGCCAAGGGGAGCGCGGCACTGCCCCAAATTGCAGCCTTCATGTTTTCCTGACTGGAACTCCCCTCAGCCCCATGCAATTTCTTAGGCTGCGCCTAGGAGTAGGGTTAGGGTAAGGGTAACGCCTAGGGTTAGGGTTCAGAAAACCACAAAGCCCAGAGCTCCAGGGACACTGACAATGCGGGAGGCATGCCAAGGGGAGCGCAGAACTGGAACAACCTTGCAGCTTCCCACTTTTCTTGACTGGAGCTGGCCTCAGCCCACTGCTCTTTCTTAGGCTGTGCCTGGAGCTAGGGTTAGGGTTAGGGTTACGCCTAGGGTTAGGATTCAGAAAACCACAAAGCCCAGAGCTCCAGGGACACTGACAATGCGAGAGGCATGCCAAGGGGAGCGCAGAACTGGAACAACCTTACAGCTTCCCTCTTTTCCTGACTGGAGCTGGCCTCAGCCACTGCTGTTTCTTAGGCTGCGCCTAGGAGTAGGGTTAGGGTTAGGGTTACGCCCAGGGTTAGGATTCAGAAAACCACAAAGCCCAGAGCTCCAGGGACACTGACAATACGAAAGGCATGCCAAGGGGAGCGCAGAACTGGAACAACCTTACAGCTTCCCTCTTTTCCTGACTGGAGCTGGCCTCAGCCCACTGCTCTTTCTTAGGCTGCGCCTGGAGCTAGGGTTAGGGTTAGGGTTATGCCTAGGGTTGGGGTTTAGGAAACCACAAAGCCCAGAGCTCCAGGGACACTGACAAAGCGAGAGGCATGCCAAGGGGAGCGTGGCACTGGCCAAACCTTGCAGCCTTCATGTTTTCCTGACTTGAACTCCCCTCAGCCCAATGCAGTTTCTCTGACTGTGCCTAGGTGTAGGGTTAGGCTTAGGGGAAGGTTCGGGTGGAGGTATTTTCAGCCCCTGGGAGCTTGCAGAAGGATGGTTTCACCTCTCGCGTGCCAACACAAAGAAGCCCGGATGTCAACGCTGAAACCCCTCTGGAAGGCAGCCCTCAGTGCCCAGCATTCAGTGAAAACTGGTTAGAGCTCCTCACCCAAAGGGGCTGTATCTTCCTGTCACCATTATGCAGGCACGCAGGCCAAGGGAAAGAAGTAAAGGGAGGAGGGGACTCTCTGTATGTGTTCCACGCAGGCTTATTCCCGCGAAAAGACAGGACGAAGAGGCCAATTGCTGGGAGGGTCCAGGGATCTTATACTGGGTATGGAGTAGGTGGGGAAAGGGATCTCAGCCAATGGTATAGACACAAGCAGGTGGGATTGACGGGAAGGGAACCACTGGGAACAACACATAGGAGG
The DNA here is from genome assembly GCF_965178545.1 of Coloeus monedula. Taxonomy (NCBI): domain Eukaryota; kingdom Metazoa; phylum Chordata; class Aves; order Passeriformes; family Corvidae; genus Coloeus; species Coloeus monedula. Next base: position 32,202,669 of record NC_138784.1, on the reverse strand, counting down.
GACTCAGGGAAGGATCCAATGGGGCGTCGAGGAACAAGGAACTTTCTAGAGCTAATACATATTAAAGAAGGAAAATGAATCTACATCATTTCATACAAAAAACAAGGAGACAAAATATTAACTAATCAGGGGAAAACATGCAAAAGGCAAAACAAGGGAATCATAGGTTCACACCATGACTGCAAAGTCACATGCTTAACTTGGGTTGCTAACCACCACAGCTGCTTGCCTGAGTTCTCCTCAGGACAAAGAGTAGCTGCAGCCACCTGAGCCGCTACATTAGGGCTCAGAAAACCACAAAGCCCAGAGCTCCAGGGACACTGACAATGCGAGAGGCATGCCAAGGGGAGCGCCGAACTGGAACAACCTTGCAGCTTCCCACTTTTCCTGACTGGAGCTGGCCTCAGCCACTGCTGTTTCTTAGGCTGCGCCTGGAGCTAGGGTTAGGGTTAGGGTTACGCCCAGGGTTAGGATTCAGAAAACCACAAAGCCCAGAGCTCCAGGGACACTGACAATGCGAGAGGCATGCCAAGGGGAGCGCAGAACTGGAACAACCTTACAGCTTCCCACTTTTCTTGACTGGAGCTGGCCTCAGCCACTGCTGTTTCTTAGGCTGCGCCTGGAGCTAGGGTTAGGGTTAGGGTTACGCCCAGGGTTAGGATTCAGAAAACCACAAAGCCCAGAGCTCCAGGGACACTGACAATACGAAAGGCATGCCAAGGGGAGCGCGGCACTGCCCCAAATTGCAGCCTTCATGTTTTCCTGACTGGAACTCCCCTCAGCCCCATGCAATTTCTTAGGCTGCGCCTAGGAGTAGGGTTAGGGTAAGGGTAACGCCTAGGGTTAGGGTTCAGAAAACCACAAAGCCCAGAGCTCCAGGGACACTGACAATGCGGGAGGCATGCCAAGGGGAGCGCAGAACTGGAACAACCTTACAGCTTCCCACTTTTCTTGACTGGAGCTGGCCTCAGCCCACTGCTCTTTCTTAGGCTGTGCCTGGAGCTAGGGTTAGGGTTAGGGTTACGCCTAGGGTTAGGATTCAGAAAACCACAAAGCCCAGAGCTCCAGGGACACTGACAATGCGAGAGGCATGCCAAGGGGAGCGCAGAACTGGAACAACCTTACAGCTTCCCTCTTTTCCTGACTGGAGCTGGCCTCAGCCACTGCTGTTTCTTAGGCTGCGCCTGGAGCTAGGGTTAGGGTTAGGGTTACGCCCAGGGTTAGGATTCAGAAAACCACAAAGCCCAGAGCTCCAGGGACACTGACAATACGAAAGGCATGCCAAGGGGAGCGCAGAACTGGAACAACCTTGCAGCTTCCCACTTTTCTTGACTGGAGCTGGCCTCAGCCCACTGCTCTTTCTTAGGCTGTGCCTGGAGCTAGGGTTAGGGTTAGGGTTACGCCTAGGGTTAGGATTCAGAAAACCACAAAGCCCAGAGCTCCAGGGACACTGACAATGCGAGAGGCATGCCAAGGGGAGCGCAGAACTGGAACAACCTTACAGCTTCCCACTTTTCTTGACTGGAGCTGGCCTCAGCCACTGCTGTTTCTTAGGCTGCGCCTGGAGCTAGGGTTAGGGTTAGGGTTACGCCCAGGGTTAGGATTCAGAAAACCACAAAGCCCAGAGCTCCAGGGACACTGACAATACGAAAGGCATGCCAAGGGGAGCGCGGCACTGCCCCAAATTGCAGCCTTCATGTTTTCCTGACTGGAACTCCCCTCAGCCCCATGCAATTTCTTAGGCTGCGCCTAGGAGTAGGGTTAGGGTAAGGGTAACGCCTAGGGTTAGGGTTCAGAAAACCACAAAGCCCAGAGCTCCAGGGACACTGACAATGCGGGAGGCATGCCAAGGGGAGCGCAGAACTGGAACAACCTTGCAGCTTCCCACTTTTCTTGACTGGAGCTGGCCTCAGCCCACTGCTCTTTCTTAGGCTGTGCCTGGAGCTAGGGTTAGGGTTAGGGTTACGCCGAGGGTTAGGATTCAGAAAACCACAAAGCCCAGAGCTCCAGGGACACTGACAATGCGAGAGGCATGCCAAGGGGAGCGCAGAACTGGAACAACCTTACAGCTTCCCTCTTTTCCTGACTGGAGCTGGCCTCAGCCACTGCTGTTTCTTAGGCTGCGCCTGGAGCTAGGGTTAGGGTTAGGGTTACGCCCAGGGTTAGGATTCAGAAAACCACAAAGCCCAGAGCTCCAGGGACACTGACAATACGAAAGGCATGCCAAGGGGAGCGCGGCACTGCCCCAAATTGCAGCCTTCATGTTTTCCTGACTGGAACTCCCCTCAGCCCCATGCAATTTCTTAGGCTGCGCCTAGGAGTAGGGTTAGGGTAAGGGTAACGCCTAGGGTTAGGGTTCAGAAAACCACAAAGCCCAGAGCTCCAGGGACACTGACAATGCGGGAGGCATGCCAAGGGGAGCGCAGAACTGGAACAACCTTGCAGCTTCCCACTTTTCTTGACTGGAGCTGGCCTCAGCCCACTGCTCTTTCTTAGGCTGTGCCTGGAGCTAGGGTTAGGGTTAGGGTTACGCCTAGGGTTAGGATTCAGAAAACCACAAAGCCCAGAGCTCCAGGGACACTGACAATGCGAGAGGCATGCCAAGGGGAGCGCAGAACTGGAACAACCTTACAGCTTCCCTCTTTTCCTGACTGGAGCTGGCCTCAGCCACTGCTGTTTCTTAGGCTGCGCCTGGAGCTAGGGTTAGGGTTAGGGTTACGCCCAGGGTTAGGATTCAGAAAACCACAAAGCCCAGAGCTCCAGGGACACTGACAATACGAAAGGCATGCCAAGGGGAGCGCGGCACTGCCCCAAATTGCAGCCTTCATGTTTTCCTGACTGGAACTCCCCTCAGCCCCATGCAATTTCTTAGGCTGCGCCTAGGAGTAGGGTTAGGGTAAGGGTAACGCCTAGGGTTAGGGTTCAGAAAACCACAAAGCCCAGAGCTCCAGGGACACTGACAATGCGGGAGGCATGCCAAGGGGAGCGCAGAACTGGAACAACCTTGCAGCTTCCCACTTTTCTTGACTGGAGCTGGCCTCAGCCCACTGCTCTTTCTTAGGCTGTGCCTGGAGCTAGGGTTAGGGTTAGGGTTACGCCTAGGGTTAGGATTCAGAAAACCACAAAGCCCAGAGCTCCAGGGACACTGACAATGCGAGAGGCATGCCAAGGGGAGCGCAGAACTGGAACAACCTTACAGCTTCCCTCTTTTCCTGACTGGAGCTGGCCTCAGCCACTGCTGTTTCTTAGGCTGCGCCTGGAGCTAGGGTTAGGGTTAGGGTTACGCCCAGGGTTAGGATTCAGAAAACCACAAAGCCCAGAGCTCCAGGGACACTGACAATACGAAAGGCATGCCAAGGGGAGCGCAGAACTGGAACAACCTTGCAGCTTCCCACTTTTCTTGACTGGAGCTGGCCTCAGCCCACTGCTCTTTCTTAGGCTGTGCCTGGAGCTAGGGTTAGGGTTAGGGTTACGCCTAGGGTTAGGATTCAGAAAACCACAAAGCCCAGAGCTCCAGGGACACTGACAATGCGAGAGGCATGCCAAGGGGAGCGCAGAACTGGAACAACCTTACAGCTTCCCACTTTTCTTGACTGGAGCTGGCCTCAGCCACTGCTGTTTCTTAGGCTGCGCCTGGAGCTAGGGTTAGGGTTAGGGTTACGCCCAGGGTTAGGATTCAGAAAACCACAAAGCCCAGAGCTCCAGGGACACTGACAATACGAAAGGCATGCCAAGGGGAGCGCGGCACTGCCCCAAATTGCAGCCTTCATGTTTTCCTGACTGGAACTCCCCTCAGCCCCATGCAATTTCTTAGGCTGCGCCTAGGAGTAGGGTTAGGGTAAGGGTAACGCCTAGGGTTAGGGTTCAGAAAACCACAAAGCCCAGAGCTCCAGGGACACTGACAATGCGGGAGGCATGCCAAGGGGAGCGCAGAACTGGAACAACCTTGCAGCTTCCCACTTTTCTTGACTGGAGCTGGCCTCAGCCCACTGCTCTTTCTTAGGCTGTGCCTGGAGCTAGGGTTAGGGTTAGGGTTACGCCGAGGGTTAGGATTCAGAAAACCACAAAGCCCAGAGCTCCAGGGACACTGACAATGCGAGAGGCATGCCAAGGGGAGCGCAGAACTGGAACAACCTTACAGCTTCCCTCTTTTCCTGACTGGAGCTGGCCTCAGCCACTGCTGTTTCTTAGGCTGCGCCTGGAGCTAGGGTTAGGGTTAGGGTTACGCCCAGGGTTAGGATTCAGAAAACCACAAAGCCCAGAGCTCCAGGGACACTGACAATACGAAAGGCATGCCAAGGGGAGCGCGGCACTGCCCCAAATTGCAGCCTTCATGTTTTCCTGACTGGAACTCCCCTCAGCCCCATGCAATTTCTTAGGCTGCGCCTAGGAGTAGGGTTAGGGTAAGGGTAACGCCTAGGGTTAGGGTTCAGAAAACCACAAAGCCCAGAGCTCCAGGGACACTGACAATGCGGGAGGCATGCCAAGGGGAGCGCAGAACTGGAACAACCTTACAGCTTCCCACTTTTCTTGACTGGAGCTGGCCTCAGCCCACTGCTCTTTCTTAGGCTGTGCCTGGAGCTAGGGTTAGGGTTAGGGTTACGCCTAGGGTTAGGATTCAGAAAACCACAAAGCCCAGAGCTCCAGGGACACTGACAATGCGAGAGGCATGCCAAGGGGAGCGCAGAACTGGAACAACCTTACAGCTTCCCTCTTTTCCTGACTGGAGCTGGCCTCAGCCACTGCTGTTTCTTAGGCTGCGCCTGGAGCTAGGGTTAGGGTTAGGGTTACGCCCAGGGTTAGGATTCAGAAAACCACAAAGCCCAGAGCTCCAGGGACACTGACAATACGAAAGGCATGCCAAGGGGAGCGCAGAACTGGAACAACCTTGCAGCTTCCCACTTTTCTTGACTGGAGCTGGCCTCAGCCCACTGCTCTTTCTTAGGCTGTGCCTGGAGCTAGGGTTAGGGTTAGGGTTACGCCTAGGGTTAGGATTCAGAAAACCACAAAGCCCAGAGCTCCAGGGACACTGACAATGCGAGAGGCATGCCAAGGGGAGCGCAGAACTGGAACAACCTTACAGCTTCCCACTTTTCTTGACTGGAGCTGGCCTCAGCCACTGCTGTTTCTTAGGCTGCGCCTGGAGCTAGGGTTAGGGTTAGGGTTACGCCCAGGGTTAGGATTCAGAAAACCACAAAGCCCAGAGCTCCAGGGACACTGACAATACGAAAGGCATGCCAAGGGGAGCGCGGCACTGCCCCAAATTGCAGCCTTCATGTTTTCCTGACTGGAACTCCCCTCAGCCCCATGGAATTTCTTAGGCTGCGCCTAGGAGTAGGGTTAGGGTAAGGGTAACGCCTAGGGTTAGGGTTCAGAAAACCACAAAGCCCAGAGCTCCAGGGACACTGACAATGCGGGAGGCATGGCAAGGGGAGCGCAGAACTGGAACAACCTTGCAGCTTCCCACTTTTCTTGACTGGAGCTGGCCTCAGCCCACTGCTCTTTCTTAGGCTGTGCCTGGAGCTAGGGTTAGGGTTAGGGTTACGCCTAGGGTTAGGATTCAGAAAACCACAAAGCCCAGAGCTCCAGGGACACTGACAATGCGAGAGGCATGCCAAGGGGAGCGCAGAACTGGAACAACCTTACAGCTTCCCTCTTTTCCTGACTGGAGCTGGCCTCAGCCACTGCTGTTTCTTAGGCTGCGCCTGGAGCTAGGGTTAGGGTTAGGGTTACGCCCAGGGTTAGGATTCAGAAAACCACAAAGCCCAGAGCTCCAGGGACACTGACAATACGAAAGGCATGCCAAGGGGAGCGCAGAACTGGAACAACCTTGCAGCTTCCCACTTTTCTTGACTGGAGCTGGCCTCAGCCCACTGCTCTTTCTTAGGCTGTGCCTGGAGCTAGGGTTAGGGTTAGGGTTACGCCTAGGGTTAGGATTCAGAAAACCACAAAGCCCAGAGCTCCAGGGACACTGACAATGCGAGAGGCATGCCAAGGGGAGCGCAGAACTGGAACAACCTTACAGCTTCCCACTTTTCTTGACTGGAGCTGGCCTCAGCCACTGCTGTTTCTTAGGCTGCGCCTGGAGCTAGGGTTAGGGTTAGGGTTACGCCCAGGGTTAGGATTCAGAAAACCACAAAGCCCAGAGCTCCAGGGACACTGACAATACGAAAGGCATGCCAAGGGGAGCGCGGCACTGCCCCAAATTGCAGCCTTCATGTTTTCCTGACTGGAACTCCCCTCAGCCCCATGCAATTTCTTAGGCTGCGCCTAGGAGTAGGGTTAGGGTAAGGGTAACGCCTAGGGTTAGGGTTCAGAAAACCACAAAGCCCAGAGCTCCAGGGACACTGACAATGCGGGAGGCATGCCAAGGGGAGCGCAGAACTGGAACAACCTTACAGCTTCCCACTTTTCTTGACTGGAGCTGGCCTCAGCCCACTGCTCTTTCTTAGGCTGTGCCTGGAGCTAGGGTTAGGGTTAGGGTTACGCCGAGGGTTAGGATTCAGAAAACCACAAAGCCCAGAGCTCCAGGGACACTGACAATGCGAGAGGCATGCCAAGGGGAGCGCAGAACTGGAACAACCTTACAGCTTCCCTCTTTTCCTGACTGGAGCTGGCCTCAGCCACTGCTGTTTCTTAGGCTGCGCCTGGAGCTAGGGTTAGGGTTAGGGTTACGCCCAGGGTTAGGATTCAGAAAACCACAAAGCCCAGAGCTCCAGGGACACTGACAATACGAAAGGCATGCCAAGGGGAGCGCGGCACTGCCCCAAATTGCAGCCTTCATGTTTTCCTGACTGGAACTCCCCTCAGCCCCATGCAATTTCTTAGGCTGCGCCTAGGAGTAGGGTTAGGGTAAGGGTAACGCCTAGGGTTAGGGTTCAGAAAACCACAAAGCCCAGAGCTCCAGGGACACTGACAATGCGGGAGGCATGCCAAGGGGAGCGCAGAACTGGAACAACCTTGCAGCTTCCCACTTTTCTTGACTGGAGCTGGCCTCAGCCCACTGCTCTTTCTTAGGCTGTGCCTGGAGCTAGGGTTAGGGTTAGGGTTACGCCTAGGGTTAGGATTCAGAAAACCACAAAGCCCAGAGCTCCAGGGACACTGACAATGCGAGAGGCATGCCAAGGGGAGCGCAGAACTGGAACAACCTTACAGCTTCCCTCTTTTCCTGACTGGAGCTGGCCTCAGCCACTGCTGTTTCTTAGGCTGCGCCTGGAGCTAGGGTTAGGGTTAGGGTTACGCCCAGGGTTAGGATTCAGAAAACCACAAAGCCCAGAGCTCCAGGGACACTGACAATACGAAAGGCATGCCAAGGGGAGCGCGGCACTGCCCCAAATTGCAGCCTTCATGTTTTCCTGACTGGAACTCCCCTCAGCCCCATGCAATTTCTTAGGCTGCGCCTAGGAGTAGGGTTAGGGTAAGGGTAACGCCTAGGGTTAGGGTTCAGAAAACCACAAAGCCCAGAGCTCCAGGGACACTGACAATGCGGGAGGCATGCCAAGGGGAGCGCAGAACTGGAACAACCTTGCAGCTTCCCACTTTTCTTGACTGGAGCTGGCCTCAGCCCACTGCTCTTTCTTAGGCTGTGCCTGGAGCTAGGGTTAGGGTTAGGGTTACGCCTAGGGTTAGGATTCAGAAAACCACAAAGCCCAGAGCTCCAGGGACACTGACAATGCGAGAGGCATGCCAAGGGGAGCGTGGCACTGGCCAAACCTTGCAGCCTTCATGTTTTCCTGACTTGAACTCCCCTCAGCCCAATGCAGTTTCTCTGACTGTGCCTAGGTGTAGGGTTAGGCTTAGGGGAAGGTTCGGGTGGAGGTATTTTCAGCCCCTGGGAGCTTGCAGAAGGATGGTTTCACCTCTCGCGTGCCAACACAAAGAAGCCCGGATGTCAACGCTGAAACCCCTCTGGAAGGCAGCCCTCAGTGCCCAGCATTCAGTGAAAACTGGTTAGAGCTCCTCACCCAAAGGGGCTGTATCTTCCTGTCACCATTATGCAGGCACGCAGGCCAAGGGAAAGAAGTAAAGGGAGGAGGGGACTCTCTGTATGTGTTCCACGCAGGCTTATTCCCGCGAAAAGACAGGACGAAGAGGCCAATTGCTGGGAGGGTCCAGGGATCTTATACTGGGTATGGAGTAGGTGGGGAAAGGGATCTCAGCCAATGGTATAGACACAAGCAGGTGGGATTGACGGGAAGGGAACCACTGGGAACAACACATAGGAGGGACTCAGGGAAGGATCCAATGGGGCATCGAGGAACAAGGAACTTTCTAGAGCTAATACATATTAAAGAAGGAAAATGAATCTACATCATTTCATACAAAAAACAAGGAGACAAAATATTAACTAATCAGGGGAAAACATGCAAAAGGCAAAACAAGGGAATCATAGGTTCACACCATGACTGCAAAGTCACATGCTTAACTTGGGTTGCTAACCACCACAGCTGCTTGCCTGAGTTCTCCTCAGGACAAAGAGTAGCTGCAGCCACCTGAGCCGCTAAATTAGGGCTCAGAAAACCACAAAGCCCAGAGCTCCAGGGACACTGACAATGCGAGAGGCATGCCAAGGGGAGCGCCGAACTGGAACAACCTTGCAGCTTCCCTCTTTTCCTGACTGGAGCTGGCCTCAGCCACTGCTGTTTCTTAGGCTGCGCCTGGAGCTAGGGTTAGGGTTAGGGTTACGCCCAGGGTTAGGATTCAGAAAACCACAAAGCCCAGAGCTCCAGGGACACTGACAATGCGAGAGGCATGCCAAGGGGAGCGCAGAACTGGAACAACCTTACAGCTTCCCACTTTTCTTGACTGGAGCTGGCCTCAGCCACTGCTGTTTCTTAGGCTGCGCCTGGAGCTAGGGTTAGGGTTAGGGTTACGCCCAGGGTTAGGATTCAGAAAACCACAAAGCCCAGAGCTCCAGGGACACTGACAATACGAAAGGCATGCCAAGGGGAGCGCGGCACTGCCCCAAATTGCAGCCTTCATGTTTTCCTGACTGGAACTCCCCTCAGCCCCATGCAATTTCTTAGGCTGCGCCTAGGAGTAGGGTTAGGGTAAGGGTAACGCCTAGGGTTAGGGTTCAGAAAACCACAAAGCCCAGAGCTCCAGGGACACTGACAATGCGGGAGGCATGCCAAGGGGAGCGCAGAACTGGAACAACCTTACAGCTTCCCTCTTTTCTTGACTGGAGCTGGCCTCAGCCCACTGCTCTTTCTTAGGCTGTGCCTGGAGCTAGGGTTAGGGTTAGGGTTACGCCTAGGGTTAGGATTCAGAAAACCACAAAGCCCAGAGCTCCAGGGACACTGACAATGCGAGAGGCATGCCAAGGGGAGCGCAGAACTGGAACAACCTTACAGCTTCCCTCTTTTCCTGACTGGAGCTGGCCTCAGCCACTGCTGTTTCTTAGGCTGCGCCTGGAGCTAGGGTTAGGGTTAGGGTTACGCCCAGGGTTAGGATTCAGAAAACCACAAAGCCCAGAGCTCCAGGGACACTGACAATACGAAAGGCATGCCAAGGGGAGCGCGGCACTGCCCCAAATTGCAGCCTTCATGTTTTCCTGACTGGGACTCCCCTCAGCCCCATGCAATTTCTTAGGCTGCGCCTAGGAGTAGGGTTAGGGTAAGGGTAACGCCTAGGGTTAGGGTTCAGAAAACCACAAAGCCCAGAGCTCCAGGGACACTGACAATGCGGGAGGCATGCCAAGGGGAGCGCAGAACTGGAACAACCTTGCAGCTTCCCACTTTTCTTGACTGGAGCTGGCCTCAGCCCACTGCTCTTTCTTAGGCTGTGCCTGGAGCTAGGGTTAGGGTTAGGGTTACGCCTAGGGTTAGGATTCAGAAAACCACAAAGCCCAGAGCTCCAGGGACACTGACAATGCGAGAGGCATGCCAAGGGGAGCGCAGAAATGGAACAACCTTACAGCTTCCCTCTTTTCCTGACTGGAGCTGGCCTCAGCCACTGCTGTTTCTTAGGCTGCGCCTGGAGCTAGGGTTAGGGTTAGGGTTACGCCCAGGGTTAGGATTCAGAAAACCACAAAGCCCAGAGCTCCAGGGACACTGACAATACGAAAGGCATGCCAAGGGGAGCGCAGAACTGGAACAACCTTGCAGCTTCCCACTTTTCTTGACTGGAGCTGGCCTCAGCCCACTGCTCTTTCTTAGGCTGTGCCTGGAGCTAGGGTTAGGGTTAGGGTTACGCCTAGGGTTAGGATTCAGAAAACCACAAAGCCCAGAGCTCCAGGGACACTGACAATGCGAGAGGCATGCCAAGGGGAGCGCAGAACTGGAACAACCTTACAGCTTCCCTCTTTTCCTGACTGGAGCTGGCCTCAGCCACTGCTGTTTCTTAGGCTGCGCCTGGAGCTAGGGTTAGGGTTAGGGTTACGCCCAGGGTTAGGATTCAGAAAACCACAAAGCCCAGAGCTCCAGGGACACTGACAATACGAAAGGCATGCCAAGGGGAGCGCGGCACTGCCCCAAATTGCAGCCTTCATGTTTTCCTGACTTGAACTCCCCTCAGCCCCATGCAATTTCTTAGGCTGCGCCTAGGAGTAGGGTTAGGGTAAGGGTAACGCCTAGGGTTAGGGTTCAGAAAACCACAAAGCCCAGAGCTCCAGGGACACTGACAATGCGGGAGGCATGCCAAGGGGAGCGCAGAACTGGAACAACCTTGCAGCTTCCCACTTTTCTTGACTGGAGCTGGCCTCAGCCCACTGCTCTTTCTTAGGCTGTGCCTGGAGCTAGGGTTAGGGTTAGGGTTACGCCTAGGGTTAGGATTCAGAAAACCACAAAGCCCAGAGCTCCAGGGACACTGACAATGCGAGAGGCATGCCAAGGGGAGCGCAGAACTGGAACAACCTTACAGCTTCCCTCTTTTCCTGACTGGAGCTGGCCTCAGCCACTGCTGTTTCTTAGGCTGCGCCTGGAGCTAGGGTTAGGGTTAGGGTTACGCCCAGGGTTAGGATTCAGAAAACCACAAAGCCCAGAGCTCCAGGGACACTGACAATACGAAAGGCATGCCAAGGGGAGCGCGGCACTGCCCCAAATTGCAGCCTTCATGTTTTCCTGACTGGAACTCCCCTCAGCCCCATGCAATTTCTTAGGCTGCGCCTAGGAGTAGGGTTAGGGTAAGGGTAACGCCTAGGGTTAGGGTTCAGAAAACCACAAAGCCCAGAGCTCCAGGGACACTGACAATGCGGGAGGCATGCCAAGGGGAGCGCAGAACTGGAACAACCTTACAGCTTCCCACTTTTCTTGACTGGAGCTGGCCTCAGCCCACTGCTCTTTCTTAGGCTGTGCCTGGAGCTAGGGTTAGGGTTAGGGTTACGCCTAGGGTTAGGATTCAGAAAACCACAAAGCCCAGAGCTCCAGGGACACTGACAATGCGAGAGGCATGCCAAGGGGAGCGCAGAACTGGAACAACCTTACAGCTTCCCACTTTTCCTGACTGGAGCTGGCCTCAGCCACTGCTGTTTCTTAGGCTGCGCCTGGAGCTAGGGTTAGGGTTAGGGTTACGCCCAGGGTTAGGATTCAGAAAACCACAAAGCCCAGAGCTCCAGGGACACTGACAATACGAAAGGCATGCCAAGGGGAGCGCGGCACTGCCCCAAATTGCAGCCTTCATGTTTTCCTGACTGGAACTCCCCTCAGCCCCATGCAATTTCTTAGGCTGCGCCTAGGAGTAGGGTTAGGGTAAGGGTAACGCCTAGGGTTAGGGTTCAGAAAACCACAAAGCCCAGAGCTCCAGGGACACTGACAATGCGGGAGGCATGCCAAGGGGAGCGCAGAACTGGAACAACCTTGCAGCTTCCCACTTTTCTTGACTGGAGCTGGCCTCAGCCCACTGCTCTTTCTTAGGCTGTGCCTGGAGCTAGGGTTAGGGTTAGGGTTACGCCTAGGGTTAGGATTCAGAAAACCACAAAGCCCAGAGCTCCAGGGACACTGACAATGCGAGAGGCATGCCAAGGGGAGCGCAGAACTGGAACAACCTTACAGCTTCCCTCTTTTCCTGACTGGAGCTGGCCTCAGCCACTGCTGTTTCTTAGGCTGCGCCTAGGAGTAGGGTTAGGGTTAGGGTTACGCCCAGGGTTAGGATTCAGAAAACCACAAAGCCCAGAGCTCCAGGGACACTGACAATACGAAAGGCATGCCAAGGGGAGCGCAGAACTGGAACAACCTTACAGCTTCCCTCTTTTCCTGACTGGAGCTGGCCTCAGCCCACTGCTCTTTCTTAGGCTGCGCCTGGAGCTAGGGTTAGGGTTAGGGTTATGCCTAGGGTTGGGGTTTAGGAAACCACAAAGCCCAGAGCTCCAGGGACACTGACAAAGCGAGAGGCATGCCAAGGGGAGCGTGGCACTGGCCAAACCTTGCAGCCTTCATGTTTTCCTGACTTGAACTCCCCTCAGCCCAATGCAGTTTCTCTGACTGTGCCTAGGTGTAGGGTTAGGCTTAGGGGAAGGTTCGGGTGGAGGTATTTTCAGCCCCTGGGAGCTTGCAGAAGGATGGTTTCACCTCTCGCGTGCCAACACAAAGAAGCCCGGATGTCAACGCTGAAACCCCTCTGGAAGGCAGCCCTCAGTGCCCAGCATTCAGTGAAAACTGGTTAGAGCTCCTCACCCAAAGGGGCTGTATCTTCCTGTCACCATTATGCAGGCACGCAGGCCAAGGGAAAGAAGTAAAGGGAGGAGGGGACTCTCTGTATGTGTTCCACGCAGGCTTATTCCCGCGAAAAGACAGGACGAAGAGGCCAATTGCTGGGAGGGTCCAGGGATCTTATACTGGGTATGGAGTAGGTGGGGAAAGGGATCTCAGCCAATGGTATAGACACAAGCAGGTGGGATTGACGGGAAGGGAACCACTGGGAACAACACATAGGAGGGACTCAGGGAAGGATCCAATGGGGCGTCGAGGAACAAGGAACTTTCTAGAGCTAATACATATTAAAGAAGGAAAATGAATCTACATCATTTCATACAAAAAACAAGGAGACAAAATATTAACTAATCAGGGGAAAACATGCAAAAGGCAAAACAAGGGAATCATAGGTTCACACCATGACTGCAAAGTCACATGCTTAACTTGGGTTGCTAACCACCACAGCTGCTTGCCTGAGTTCTCCTCAGGACAAAGAGTAGCTGCAGCCACCTGAGCCGCTACATTAGGGCTCAGAAAACCACAAAGCCCAGAGCTCCAGGGACACTGACAATGCGAGAGGCATGCCAAGGGGAGCGCCGAACTGGAACAACCTTGCAGCTTCCCTCTTTTCCTGACTGGAGCTGGCCTCAGCCACTGCTGTTTCTTAGGCTGCGCCTGGAGCTAGGGTTAGGGTTAGGGTTACGCCCAGGGTTAGGATTCAGAAAACCACAAAGCCCAGAGCTCCAGGGACACTGACAATGCGAGAGGCATGCCAAGGGGAGCGCAGAACTGGAACAACCTTACAGCTTCCCACTTTTCTTGACTGGAGCTGGCCTCAGCCACTGCTGTTTCTTAGGCTGCGCCTGGAGCTAGGGTTAGGGTTAGGGTTACGCCCAGGGTTAGGATTCAGAAAACCACAAAGCCCAGAGCTCCAGGGACACTGACAATACGAAAGGCATGCCAAGGGGAGCGCGGCACTGCCCCAAATTGCAGCCTTCATGTTTTCCTGACTGGAACTCCCCTCAGCCCCATGCAATTTCTTAGGCTGCGCCTAGGAGTAGGGTTAGGGTAAGGGTAACGCCTAGGGTTAGGGTTCAGAAAACCACAAAGCCCAGAGCTCCAGGGACACTGACAATGCGGGAGGCATGCCAAGGGGAGCGCAGAACTGGAACAACCTTGCAGCTTCCCACTTTTCTTGACTGGAGCTGGCCTCAGCCCACTGCTCTTTCTTAGGCTGTGCCTGGAGCTAGGGTTAGGGTTAGGGTTACGCCTAGGGTTAGGATTCAGAAAACCACAAAGCCCAGAGCTCCAGGGACACTGACAATGCGAGAGGCATGCCAAGGGGAGCGCAGAACTGGAACAACCTTACAGCTTCCCTCTTTTCCTGACTGGAGCTGGCCTCAGCCACTGCTGTTTCTTAGGCTGCGCCTGGAGCTAGGGTTAGGGTTAGGGTTACGCCCAGGGTTAGGATTCAGAAAACCACAAAGCCCAGAGCTCCAGGGACACTGACAATACGAAAGGCATGCCAAGGGGAGCGCAGAACTGGAACAACCTTGCAGCTTCCCACTTTTCTTGACTGGAGCTGGCCTCAGCCCACTGCTCTTTCTTAGGCTGTGCCTGGAGCTAGGGTTAGGGTTAGGGTTACGCCTAGGGTTAGGATTCAGAAAACCACAAAGCCCAGAGCTCCAGGGACACTGACAATGCGAGAGGCATGCCAAGGGGAGCGCAGAACTGGAACAACCTTACAGCTTCCCTCTTTTCCTGACTGGAGCTGGCCTCAGCCACTGCTGTTTCTTAGGCTGCGCCTGGAGCTAGGGTTAGGGTTAGGGTTACGCCCAGGGTTAGGATTCAGAAAACCACAAAGCCCAGAGCTCCAGGGACACTGACAATACGAAAGGCATGCCAAGGGGAGCGCGGCACTGCCCCAAATTGCAGCCTTCATGTTTTCCTGACTGGAACTCCCCTCAGCCCCATGCAATTTCTTAGGCTGCGCCTAGGAGTAGGGTTAGGGTAAGGGTAACGCCTAGGGTTAGGGTTCAGAAAACCACAAAGCCCAGAGCTCCAGGGACACTGACAATGCGGGAGGCATGCCAAGGGGAGCGCAGAACTGGAACAACCTTGCAGCTTCCCACTTTTCTTGACTGGAGCTGGCCTCAGCCCACTGCTCTTTCTTAGGCTGTGCCTGGAGCTAGGGTTAGGGTTAGGGTTACGCCTAGGGTTAGGATTCAGAAAACCACAAAGCCCAGAGCTCCAGGGACACTGACAATGCGAGAGGCATGCCAAGGGGAGCGCAGAACTGGAACAACCTTACAGCTTCCCTCTTTTCCTGACTGGAGCTGGCCTCAGCCACTGCTGTTTCTTAGGCTGCGCCTGGAGCTAGGGTTAGGGTTAGGGTTACGCCCAGGGTTAGGATTCAGAAAACCACAAAGCCCAGAGCTCCAGGGACACTGACAATACGAAAGGCATGCCAAGGGGAGCGCGGCACTGCCCCAAATTGCAGCCTTCATGTTTTCCTGACTGGAACTCCCCTCAGCCCCATGCAATTTCTTAGGCTGCGCCTAGGAGTAGGGTTAGGGTAAGGGTAACGCCTAGGGTTAGGGTTCAGAAAACCACAAAGCCCAGAGCTCCAGGGACACTGACAATGCGGGAGGCATGCCAAGGGGAGCGCAGAACTGGAACAACCTTGCAGCTTCCCACTTTTCTTGACTGGAGCTGGCCTCAGCCCACTGCTCTTTCTTAGGCTGTGCCTGGAGCTAGGGTTAGGGTTAGGGTTACGCCTAGGGTTAGGATTCAGAAAACCACAAAGCCCAGAGCTCCAGGGACACTGACAATGCGAGAGGCATGCCAAGGGGAGCGTGGCACTGGCCAAACCTTGCAGCCTTCATGTTTTCCTGACTTGAACTCCCCTCAGCCCAATGCAGTTTCTCTGACTGTGCCTAGGTGTAGGGTTAGGCTTAGGGGAAGGTTCGGGTGGAGGTATTTTCAGCCCCTGGGAGCTTGCAGAAGGATGGTTTCACCTCTCGCGTGCCAACACAAAGAAGCCCGGATGTCAACGCTGAAACCCCTCTGGAAGGCAGCCCTCAGTGCCCAGCATTCAGTGAAAACTGGTTAGAGCTCCTCACCCAAAGGGGCTGTATCTTCCTGTCACCATTATGCAGGCACGCAGGCCAAGGGAAAGAAGTAAAGGGAGGAGGGGACTCTCTGTATGTGTTCCACGCAGGCTTATTCCCGCGAAAAGACAGGACGAAGAGGCCAATTGCTGGGAGGGTCCAGGGATCTTATACTGGGTATGGAGTAGGTGGGGAAAGGGATCTCAGCCAATGGTATAGACACAAGCAGGTGGGATTGACGGGAAGGGAACCACTGGGAACAACACATAAGAGGGACTCAGGGAAGGATCCAATGGGGCGTCGAGGAACAAGGAACTTTCTAGAGCTAATACATATTAAAGAAGGAAAATGAATCTACATCATTTCATACAAAAAACAAGGAGACAAAATATTAACTAATCAGGGGAAAACATGCAAAAGGCAAAACAAGGGAATCATAGGTTCACACCATGACTGCAAAGTCACATGCTTAACTTGGGTTGCTAACCACCACAGCTGCTTGCCTGAGTTCTCCTCAGGACAAAGAGTAGCTGCAGCCACCTGAGCCGCTAAATTAGGGCTCAGAAAACCACAAAGCCCAGAGCTCCAGGGACACTGACAATGCGAGAGGCATGCCAAGGGGAGCGCCGAACTGGAACAACCTTGCAGCTTCCCTCTTTTCCTGACTGGAGCTGGCCTCAGCCACTGCTGTTTCTTAGGCTGCGCCTGGAGCTAGGGTTAGGGTTAGGGTTACGCCCAGGGTTAGGATTCAGAAAACCACAAAGCCCAGAGCTCCAGGGACACTGACAATGCGAGAGGCATGCCAAGGGGAGCGCAGAACTGGAACAACCTTACAGCTTCCCACTTTTCTTGACTGGAGCTGGCCTCAGCCACTGCTGTTTCTTAGGCTGCGCCTGGAGCTAGGGTTAGGGTTAGGGTTACGCCCAGGGTTAGGATTCAGAAAACCACAAAGCCCAGAGCTCCAGGGACACTGACAATACGAAAGGCATGCCAAGGGGAGCGCGGCACTGCCCCAAATTGCAGCCTTCATGTTTTCCTGACTGGAACTCCCCTCAGCCCCATGCAATTTCTTAGGCTGCGCCTAGGAGTAGGGTTAGGGTAAGGGTAACGCCTAGGGTTAGGGTTCAGAAAACCACAAAGCCCAGAGCTCCAGGGACACTGACAATGCGGGAGGCATGCCAAGGGGAGCGCAGAACTGGAACAACCTTGCAGCTTCCCACTTTTCTTGACTGGAGCTGGCCTCAGCCCACTGCTCTTTCTTAGGCTGTGCCTGGAGCTAGGGTTAGGGTTAGGGTTACGCCTAGGGTTAGGATTCAGAAAACCACAAAGCCCAGAGCTCCAGGGACACTGACAATGCGAGAGGCATGCCAAGGGGAGCGCAGAACTGGAACAACCTTACAGCTTCCCTCTTTTCCTGACTGGAGCTGGCCTCAGCCACTGCTGTTTCTTAGGCTGCGCCTAGGAGTAGGGTTAGGGTTAGGGTTACGCCCAGGGTTAGGATTCAGAAAACCACAAAGCCCAGAGCTCCAGGGACACTGACAATACGAAAGGCATGCCAAGGGGAGCGCAGAACTGGAACAACCTTACAGCTTCCCTCTTTTCCTGACTGGAGCTGGCCTCAGCCCACTGCTCTTTCTTAGGCTGCGCCTGGAGCTAGGGTTAGGGTTAGGGTTATGCCTAGGGTTGGGGTTTAGGAAACCACAAAGCCCAGAGCTCCAGGGACACTGACAAAGCGAGAGGCATGCCAAGGGGAGCGTGGCACTGGCCAAACCTTGCAGCCTTCATGTTTTCCTGACTTGAACTCCCCTCAGCCCAATGCAGTTTCTCTGACTGTGCCTAGGTGTAGGGTTAGGCTTAGGGGAAGGTTCGGGTGGAGGTATTTTCAGCCCCTGGGAGCTTGCAGAAGGATGGTTTCACCTCTCGCGTGCCAACACAAAGAAGCCCGGATGTCAACGCTGAAACCCCTCTGGAAGGCAGCCCTCAGTGCCCAGCATTCAGTGAAAACTGGTTAGAGCTCCTCACCCAAAGGGGCTGTATCTTCCTGTCACCATTATGCAGGCACGCAGGCCAAGGGAAAGAAGTAAAGGGAGGAGGGGACTCTCTGTATGTGTTCCACGCAGGCTTATTCCCGCGAAAAGACAGGACGAAGAGGCCAATTGCTGGGAGGGTCCAGGGATCTTATACTGGGTATGGAGTAGGTGGGGAAAGGGATCTCAGCCAATGGTATAGACACAAGCAGGTGGGATTGACGGGAAGGGAACCACTGGGAACAACACATAGGAGGGACTCAGGGAAGGATCCAATGGGGCGTCGAGGAACAAGGAACTTTCTAGAGCTAATACATATTAAAGAAGGAAAATGAATCTACATCATTTCATACAAAAAACAAGGAGACAAAATATTAACTAATCAGGGGAAAACATGCAAAAGGCAAAACAAGGGAATCATAGGTTCACACCATGACTGCAAAGTCACATGCTTAACTTGGGTTGCTAACCACCACAGCTGCTTGCCTGAGTTCTCCTCAGGACAAAGAGTAGCTGCAGCCACCTGAGCCGCTACATTAGGGCTCAGAAAACCACAAAGCCCAGAGCTCCAGGGACACTGACAATGCGAGAGGCATGCCAAGGGGAGCGCCGAACTGGAACAACCTTGCAGCTTCCCTCTTTTCCTGACTGGAGCTGGCCTCAGCCACTGCTGTTTCTTAGGCTGCGCCTGGAGCTAGGGTTAGGGTTAGGGTTACGCCCAGGGTTAGGATTCAGAAAACCACAAAGCCCAGAGCTCCAGGGACACTGACAATGCGAGAGGCATGCCAAGGGGAGCGCAGAACTGGAACAACCTTACAGCTTCCCACTTTTCTTGACTGGAGCTGGCCTCAGCCACTGCTGTTTCTTAGGCTGCGCCTGGAGCTAGGGTTAGGGTTAGGGTTACGCCCAGGGTTAGGATTCAGAAAACCACAAAGCCCAGAGCTCCAGGGACACTGACAATACGAAAGGCATGCCAAGGGGAGCGCGGCACTGCCCCAAATTGCAGCCTTCATGTTTTCCTGACTGGAACTCCCCTCAGCCCCATGCAATTTCTTAGGCTGCGCCTAGGAGTAGGGTTAGGGTAAGGGTAACGCCTAGGGTTAGGGTTCAGAAAACCACAAAGCCCAGAGCTCCAGGGACACTGACAATGCGGGAGGCATGCCAAGGGGAGCGCAGAACTGGAACAACCTTGCAGCTTCCCACTTTTCTTGACTGGAGCTGGCCTCAGCCCACTGCTCTTTCTTAGGCTGTGCCTGGAGCTAGGGTTAGGGTTAGGGTTACGCCTAGGGTTAGGATTCAGAAAACCACAAAGCCCAGAGCTCCAGGGACACTGACAATGCGAGAGGCATGCCAAGGGGAGCGCAGAACTGGAACAACCTTACAGCTTCCCTCTTTTCCTGACTGGAGCTGGCCTCAGCCACTGCTGTTTCTTAGGCTGCGCCTGGAGCTAGGGTTAGGGTTAGGGTTACGCCCAGGGTTAGGATTCAGAAAACCACAAAGCCCAGAGCTCCAGGGACACTGACAATACGAAAGGCATGCCAAGGGGAGCGCAGAACTGGAACAACCTTGCAGCTTCCCACTTTTCTTGACTGGAGCTGGCCTCAGCCCACTGCTCTTTCTTAGGCTGTGCCTGGAGCTAGGGTTAGGGTTAGGGTTACGCCTAGGGTTAGGATTCAGAAAACCACAAAGCCCAGAGCTCCAGGGACACTGACAATGCGAGAGGCATGCCAAGGGGAGCGCAGAACTGGAACAACCTTACAGCTTCCCTCTTTTCCTGACTGGAGCTGGCCTCAGCCACTGCTGTTTCTTAGGCTGCGCCTGGAGCTAGGGTTAGGGTTAGGGTTACGCCCAGGGTTAGGATTCAGAAAACCACAAAGCCCAGAGCTCCAGGGACACTGACAATACGAAAGGCATGCCAAGGGGAGCGCGGCACTGCCCCAAATTGCAGCCTTCATGTTTTCCTGACTGGAACTCCCCTCAGCCCCATGCAATTTCTTAGGCTGCGCCTAGGAGTAGGGTTAGGGTAAGGGTAACGCCTAGGGTTAGGGTTCAGAAAACCACAAAGCCCAGAGCTCCAGGGACACTGACAATGCGGGAGGCATGCCAAGGGGAGCGCAGAACTGGAACAACCTTGCAGCTTCCCACTTTTCTTGACTGGAGCTGGCCTCAGCCCACTGCTCTTTCTTAGGCTGTGCCTGGAGCTAGGGTTAGGGTTAGGGTTACGCCTAGGGTTAGGATTCAGAAAACCACAAAGCCCAGAGCTCCAGGGACACTGACAATGCGAGAGGCATGCCAAGGGGAGCGCAGAACTGGAACAACCTTACAGCTTCCCTCTTTTCCTGACTGGAGCTGGCCTCAGCCACTGCTGTTTCTTAGGCTGCGCCTGGAGCTAGGGTTAGGGTTAGGGTTACGCCCAGGGTTAGGATTCAGAAAACCACAAAGCCCAGAGCTCCAGGGACACTGACAATACGAAAGGCATGCCAAGGGGAGCGCGGCACTGCCCCAAATTGCAGCCTTCATGTTTTCCTGACTGGAACTCCCCTCAGCCCCATGCAATTTCTTAGGCTGCGCCTAGGAGTAGGGTTAGGGTAAGGGTAACGCCTAGGGTTAGGGTTCAGAAAACCACAAAGCCCAGAGCTCCAGGGACACTGACAATGCGGGAGGCATGCCAAGGGGAGCGCAGAACTGGAACAACCTTGCAGCTTCCCACTTTTCTTGACTGGAGCTGGCCTCAGCCCACTGCTCTTTCTTAGGCTGTGCCTGGAGCTAGGGTTAGGGTTAGGGTTACGCCTAGGGTTAGGATTCAGAAAACCACAAAGCCCAGAGCTCCAGGGACACTGACAATGCGAGAGGCATGCCAAGGGGAGCGTGGCACTGGCCAAACCTTGCAGCCTTCATGTTTTCCTGACTTGAACTCCCCTCAGCCCAATGCAGTTTCTCTGACTGTGCCTAGGTGTAGGGTTAGGCTTAGGGGAAGGTTCGGGTGGAGGTATTTTCAGCCCCTGGGAGCTTGCAGAAGGATGGTTTCACCTCTCGCGTGCCAACACAAAGAAGCCCGGATGTCAACGCTGAAACCCCTCTGGAAGGCAGCCCTCAGTGCCCAGCATTCAGTGAAAACTGGTTAGAGCTCCTCACCCAAAGGGGCTGTATCTTCCTGTCACCATTATGCAGGCACGCAGGCCAAGGGAAAGAAGTAAAGGGAGGAGGGGACTCTCTGTATGTGTTCCACGCAGGCTTATTCCCGCGAAAAGACAGGACGAAGAGGCCAATTGCTGGGAGGGTCCAGGGATCTTATACTGGGTATGGAGTAGGTGGGGAAAGGGATCTCAGCCAATGGTATAGACACAAGCAGGTGGGATTGACGGGAAGGGAACCACTGGGAACAACACATAAGAGGGACTCAGGGAAGGATCCAATGGGGCGTCGAGGAACAAGGAACTTTCTAGAGCTAATACATATTAAAGAAGGAAAATGAATCTACATCATTTCATACAAAAAACAAGGAGACAAAATATTAACTAATCAGGGGAAAACATGCAAAAGGCAAAACAAGGGAATCATAGGTTCACACCATGACTGCAAAGTCACATGCTTAACTTGGGTTGCTAACCACCACAGCTGCTTGCCTGAGTTCTCCTCAGGACAAAGAGTAGCTGCAGCCACCTGAGCCGCTAAATTAGGGCTCAGAAAACCACAAAGCCCAGAGCTCCAGGGACACTGACAATGCGAGAGGCATGCCAAGGGGAGCGCCGAACTGGAACAACCTTGCAGCTTCCCTCTTTTCCTGACTGGAGCTGGCCTCAGCCACTGCTGTTTCTTAGGCTGCGCCTGGAGCTAGGGTTAGGGTTAGGGTTACGCCCAGGGTTAGGATTCAGAAAACCACAAAGCCCAGAGCTCCAGGGACACTGACAATGCGGGAGGCATGCCAAGGGGAGCGCAGAACTGGAACAACCTTGCAGCTTCCCACTTTTCTTGACTGGAGCTGGCCTCAGCCCACTGCTCTTTCTTAGGCTGTGCCTGGAGCTAGGGTTAGGGTTAGGGTTACGCCTAGGGTTAGGATTCAGAAAACCACAAAGCCCAGAGCTCCAGGGACACTGACAATGCGAGAGGCATGCCAAGGGGAGCGCAGAAATGGAACAACCTTACAGCTTCCCTCTTTTCCTGACTGGAGCTGGCCTCAGCCACTGCTGTTTCTTAGGCTGCGCCTGGAGCTAGGGTTAGGGTTAGGGTTACGCCCAGGGTTAGGATTCAGAAAACCACAAAGCCCAGAGCTCCAGGGACACTGACAATACGAAAGGCATGCCAAGGGGAGCGCAGAACTGGAACAACCTTGCAGCTTCCCACTTTTCTTGACTGGAGCTGGCCTCAGCCCACTGCTCTTTCTTAGGCTGTGCCTGGAGCTAGGGTTAGGGTTAGGGTTACGCCTAGGGTTAGGATTCAGAAAACCACAAAGCCCAGAGCTCCAGGGACACTGACAATGCGAGAGGCATGCCAAGGGGAGCGCAGAACTGGAACAACCTTACAGCTTCCCTCTTTTCCTGACTGGAGCTGGCCTCAGCCACTGCTGTTTCTTAGGCTGCGCCTGGAGCTAGGGTTAGGGTTAGGGTTACGCCTAGGGTTAGGATTCAGAAAACCACAAAGCCCAGAGCTCCAGGGACACTGACAATACGAAAGGCATGCCAAGGGGAGCGCGGCACTGCCCCAAATTGCAGCCTTCATGTTTTCCTGACTTGAACTCCCCTCAGCCCCATGCAATTTCTTAGGCTGCGCCTAGGAGTAGGGTTAGGGTAAGGGTAACGCCTAGGGTTAGGGTTCAGAAAACCACAAAGCCCAGAGCTCCAGGGACACTGACAATGCGGGAGGCATGCCAAGGGGAGCGCAGAACTGGAACAACCTTGCAGCTTCCCACTTTTCTTGACTGGAGCTGGCCTCAGCCCACTGCTCTTTCTTAGGCTGTGCCTGGAGCTAGGGTTAGGGTTAGGGTTACGCCTAGGGTTAGGATTCAGAAAACCACAAAGCCCAGAGCTCCAGGGACACTGACAATGCGAGAGGCATGCCAAGGGGAGCGCAGAACTGGAACAACCTTACAGCTTCCCTCTTTTCCTGACTGGAGCTGGCCTCAGCCACTGCTGTTTCTTAGGCTGCGCCTGGAGCTAGGGTTAGGGTTAGGGTTACGCCCAGGGTTAGGATTCAGAAAACCACAAAGCCCAGAGCTCCAGGGACACTGACAATACGAAAGGCATGCCAAGGGGAGCGCGGCACTGCCCCAAATTGCAGCCTTCATGTTTTCCTGACTGGAACTCCCCTCAGCCCCATGCAATTTCTTAGGCTGCGCCTAGGAGTAGGGTTAGGGTAAGGGTAACGCCTAGGGTTAGGGTTCAGAAAACCACAAAGCCCAGAGCTCCAGGGACACTGACAATGCGGGAGGCATGCCAAGGGGAGCGCAGAACTGGAACAACCTTACAGCTTCCCACTTTTCTTGACTGGAGCTGGCCTCAGCCCACTGCTCTTTCTTAGGCTGTGCCTGGAGCTAGGGTTAGGGTTAGGGTTACGCCTAGGGTTAGGATTCAGAAAACCACAAAGCCCAGAGCTCCAGGGACACTGACAATGCGAGAGGCATGCCAAGGGGAGCGCAGAACTGGAACAACCTTACAGCTTCCCACTTTTCCTGACTGGAGCTGGCCTCAGCCACTGCTGTTTCTTAGGCTGCGCCTGGAGCTAGGGTTAGGGTTAGGGTTACGCCCAGGGTTAGGATTCAGAAAACCACAAAGCCCAGAGCTCCAGGGACACTGACAATACGAAAGGCATGCCAAGGGGAGCGCGGCACTGCCCCAAATTGCAGCCTTCATGTTTTCCTGACTGGAACTCCCCTCAGCCCCATGCAATTTCTTAGGCTGCGCCTAGGAGTAGGGTTAGGGTAAGGGTAACGCCTAGGGTTAGGGTTCAGAGAACCACAAAGCCCAGAGCTCCAGGGACACTGACAATGCGGGAGGCATGCCAAGGGGAGCGCAGAACTGGAACAACCTTGCAGCTTCCCACTTTTCTTGACTGGAGCTGGCCTCAGCCCACTGCTCTTTCTTAGGCTGTGCCTGGAGCTAGGGTTAGGGTTAGGGTTACGCCTAGGGTTAGGATTCAGAAAACCACAAAGCCCAGAGCTCCAGGGACACTGACAATGCGAGAGGCATGCCAAGGGGAGCGCAGAACTGGAACAACCTTACAGCTTCCCTCTTTTCCTGACTGGAGCTGGCCTCAGCCACTGCTGTTTCTTAGGCTGCGCCTAGGAGTAGGGTTAGGGTTAGGGTTACGCCCAGGGTTAGGATTCAGAAAACCACAAAGCCCAGAGCTCCAGGGACACTGACAATACGAAAGGCATGCCAAGGGGAGCGCAGAACTGGAACAACCTTACAGCTTCCCTCTTTTCCTGACTGGAGCTGGCCTCAGCCCACTGCTCTTTCTTAGGCTGCGCCTGGAGCTAGGGTTAGGGTTAGGGTTATGCCTAGGGTTGGGGTTTAGGAAACCACAAAGCCCAGAGCTCCAGGGACACTGACAAAGCGAGAGGCATGCCAAGGGGAGCGTGGCACTGGCCAAACCTTGCAGCCTTCATGTTTTCCTGACTTGAACTCCCCTCAGCCCAATGCAGTTTCTCTGACTGTGCCTAGGTGTAGGGTTAGGCTTAGGGGAAGGTTCGGGTGGAGGTATTTTCAGCCCCTGGGAGCTTGCAGAAGGATGGTTTCACCTCTCGCGTGCCAACACAAAGAAGCCCGGATGTCAACGCTGAAACCCCTCTGGAAGGCAGCCCTCAGTGCCCAGCATTCAGTGAAAACTGGTTAGAGCTCCTCACCCAAAGGGGCTGTATCTTCCTGTCACCATTATGCAGGCACGCAGGCCAAGGGAAAGAAGTAAAGGGAGGAGGGGACTCTCTGTATGTGTTCCACGCAGGCTTATTCCCGCGAAAAGACAGGACGAAGAGGCCAATTGCTGGGAGGGTCCAGGGATCTTATACTGGGTATGGAGTAGGTGGGGAAAGGGATCTCAGCCAATGGTATAGACACAAGCAGGTGGGATTGACGGGAAGGGAACCACTGGGAACAACACATAGGAGGGACTCAGGGAAGGATCCAATGGGGCGTCGAGGAACAAGGAACTTTCTAGAGCTAATACATATTAAAGAAGGAAAATGAATCTACATCATTTCATACAAAAAACAAGGAGACAAAATATTAACTAATCAGGGGAAAACATGCAAAAGGCAAAACAAGGGAATCATAGGTTCACACCATGACTGCAAAGTCACATGCTTAACTTGGGTTGCTAACCACCACAGCTGCTTGCCTGAGTTCTCCTCAGGACAAAGAGTAGCTGCAGCCACCTGAGCCGCTACATTAGGGCTCAGAAAACCACAAAGCCCAGAGCTCCAGGGACACTGACAATGCGAGAGGCATGCCAAGGGGAGCGCCGAACTGGAACAACCTTGCAGCTTCCCTCTTTTCCTGACTGGAGCTGGCCTCAGCCACTGCTGTTTCTTAGGCTGCGCCTGGAGCTAGGGTTAGGGTTAGGGTTACGCCCAGGGTTAGGATTCAGAAAACCACAAAGCCCAGAGCTCCAGGGACACTGACAATGCGAGAGGCATGCCAAGGGGAGCGCAGAACTGGAACAACCTTGCAGCTTCCCACTTTTCTTGACTGGAGCTGGCCTCAGCCACTGCTGTTTCTTAGGCTGCGCCTGGAGCTAGGGTTAGGGTTAGGGTTACGCCCAGGGTTAGGATTCAGAAAACCACAAAGCCCAGAGCTCCAGGGACACTGACAATACGAAAGGCATGCCAAGGGGAGCGCGGCACTGCCCCAAATTGCAGCCTTCATGTTTTCCTGACTGGAACTCCCCTCAGCCCCATGCAATTTCTTAGGCTGCGCCTAGGAGTAGGGTTAGGGTAAGGGTAACGCCTAGGGTTAGGGTTCAGAAAACCACAAAGCCCAGAGCTCCAGGGACACTGACAATGCGGGAGGCATGCCAAGGGGAGCGCAGAACTGGAACAACCTTACAGCTTCCCACTTTTCTTGACTGGAGCTGGCCTCAGCCCACTGCTCTTTCTTAGGCTGTGCCTGGAGCTAGGGTTAGGGTTAGGGTTACGCCTAGGGTTAGGATTCAGAAAACCACAAAGCCCAGAGCTCCAGGGACACTGACAATGCGAGAGGCATGCCAAGGGGAGCGCAGAACTGGAACAACCTTACAGCTTCCCTCTTTTCCTGACTGGAGCTGGCCTCAGCCACTGCTGTTTCTTAGGCTGCGCCTGGAGCTAGGGTTAGGGTTAGGGTTACGCCCAGGGTTAGGATTCAGAAAACCACAAAGCCCAGAGCTCCAGGGACACTGACAATACGAAAGGCATGCCAAGGGGAGCGCGGCACTGCCCCAAATTGCAGCCTTCATGTTTTCCTGACTGGGACTCCCCTCAGCCCCATGCAATTTCTTAGGCTGCGCCTAGGAGTAGGGTTAGGGTAAGGGTAACGCCTAGGGTTAGGGTTCAGAAAACCACAAAGCCCAGAGCTCCAGGGACACTGACAATGCGGGAGGCATGCCAAGGGGAGCGCAGAACTGGAACAACCTTGCAGCTTCCCACTTTTCTTGACTGGAGCTGGCCTCAGCCCACTGCTCTTTCTTAGGCTGTGCCTGGAGCTAGGGTTAGGGTTAGGGTTACGCCTAGGGTTAGGATTCAGAAAACCACAAAGCCCAGAGCTCCAGGGACACTGACAATGCGAGAGGCATGCCAAGGGGAGCGCAGAACTGGAACAACCTTACAGCTTCCCTCTTTTCCTGACTGGAGCTGGCCTCAGCCACTGCTGTTTCTTAGGCTGCGCCTGGAGCTAGGGTTAGGGTTAGGGTTACGCCCAGGGTTAGGATTCAGAAAACCACAAAGCCCAGAGCTCCAGGGACACTGACAATACGAAAGGCATGCCAAGGGGAGCGCAGAACTGGAACAACCTTGCAGCTTCCCACTTTTCTTGACTGGAGCTGGCCTCAGCCCACTGCTCTTTCTTAGGCTGTGCCTGGAGCTAGGGTTAGGGTTAGGGTTACGCCTAGGGTTAGGATTCAGAAAACCACAAAGCCCAGAGCTCCAGGGACACTGACAATGCGAGAGGCATGCCAAGGGGAGCGCAGAACTGGAACAACCTTACAGCTTCCCTCTTTTCCTGACTGGAGCTGGCCTCAGCCACTGCTGTTTCTTAGGCTGCGCCTGGAGCTAGGGTTAGGGTTAGGGTTACGCCTAGGGTTAGGATTCAGAAAACCACAAAGCCCAGAGCTCCAGGGACACTGACAATACGAAAGGCATGCCAAGGGGAGCGCGGCACTGCCCCAAATTGCAGCCTTCATGTTTTCCTGACTTGAACTCCCCTCAGCCCCATGCAATTTCTTAGGCTGCGCCTAGGAGTAGGGTTAGGGTAAGGGTAACGCCTAGGGTTAGGGTTCAGAAAACCACAAAGCCCAGAGCTCCAGGGACACTGACAATGCGGGAGGCATGCCAAGGGGAGCGCAGAACTGGAACAACCTTGCAGCTTCCCACTTTTCTTGACTGGAGCTGGCCTCAGCCCACTGCTCTTTCTTAGGCTGTGCCTGGAGCTAGGGTTAGGGTTAGGGTTACGCCTAGGGTTAGGATTCAGAAAACCACAAAGCCCAGAGCTCCAGGGACACTGACAATGCGAGAGGCATGCCAAGGGGAGCGCAGAACTGGAACAACCTTACAGCTTCCCTCTTTTCCTGACTGGAGCTGGCCTCAGCCACTGCTGTTTCTTAGGCTGCGCCTGGAGCTAGGGTTAGGGTTAGGGTTACGCCCAGGGTTAGGATTCAGAAAACCACAAAGCCCAGAGCTCCAGGGACACTGACAATACGAAAGGCATGCCAAGGGGAGCGCGGCACTGCCCCAAATTGCAGCCTTCATGTTTTCCTGACTGGAACTCCCCTCAGCCCCATGCAATTTCTTAGGCTGCGCCTAGGAGTAGGGTTAGGGTAAGGGTAACGCCTAGGGTTAGGGTTCAGAAAACCACAAAGCCCAGAGCTCCAGGGACACTGACAATGCGGGAGGCATGCCAAGGGGAGCGCAGAACTGGAACAACCTTACAGCTTCCCACTTTTCTTGACTGGAGCTGGCCTCAGCCCACTGCTCTTTCTTAGGCTGTGCCTGGAGCTAGGGTTAGGGTTAGGGTTACGCCTAGGGTTAGGATTCAGAAAACCACAAAGCCCAGAGCTCCAGGGACACTGACAATGCGAGAGGCATGCCAAGGGGAGCGCAGAACTGGAACAACCTTACAGCTTCCCACTTTTCCTGACTGGAGCTGGCCTCAGCCACTGCTGTTTCTTAGGCTGCGCCTGGAGCTAGGGTTAGGGTTAGGGTTACGCCCAGGGTTAGGATTCAGAAAACCACAAAGCCCAGAGCTCCAGGGACACTGACAATACGAAAGGCATGCCAAGGGGAGCGCGGCACTGCCCCAAATTGCAGCCTTCATGTTTTCCTGACTGGAACTCCCCTCAGCCCCATGCAATTTCTTAGGCTGCGCCTAGGAGTAGGGTTAGGGTAAGGGTAACGCCTAGGGTTAGGGTTCAGAAAACCACAAAGCCCAGAGCTCCAGGGACACTGACAATGCGGGAGGCATGCCAAGGGGAGCGCAGAACTGGAACAACCTTGCAGCTTCCCACTTTTCTTGACTGGAGCTGGCCTCAGCCCACTGCTCTTTCTTAGGCTGTGCCTGGAGCTAGGGTTAGGGTTAGGGTTACGCCTAGGGTTAGGATTCAGAAAACCACAAAGCCCAGAGCTCCAGGGACACTGACAATGCGAGAGGCATGCCAAGGGGAGCGCAGAACTGGAACAACCTTACAGCTTCCCTCTTTTCCTGACTGGAGCTGGCCTCAGCCACTGCTGTTTCTTAGGCTGCGCCTAGGAGTAGGGTTAGGGTTAGGGTTACGCCCAGGGTTAGGATTCAGAAAACCACAAAGCCCAGAGCTCCAGGGACACTGACAATACGAAAGGCATGCCAAGGGGAGCGCAGAACTGGAACAACCTTACAGCTTCCCTCTTTTCCTGACTGGAGCTGGCCTCAGCCCACTGCTCTTTCTTAGGCTGCGCCTGGAGCTAGGGTTAGGGTTAGGGTTATGCCTAGGGTTGGGGTTTAGGAAACCACAAAGCCCAGAGCTCCAGGGACACTGACAAAGCGAGAGGCATGCCAAGGGGAGCGTGGCACTGGCCAAACCTTGCAGCCTTCATGTTTTCCTGACTTGAACTCCCCTCAGCCCAATGCAGTTTCTCTGACTGTGCCTAGGTGTAGGGTTAGGCTTAGGGGAAGGTTCGGGTGGAGGTATTTTCAGCCCCTGGGAGCTTGCAGAAGGATGGTTTCACCTCTCGCGTGCCAACACAAAGAAGCCCGGATGTCAACGCTGAAACCCCTCTGGAAGGCAGCCCTCAGTGCCCAGCATTCAGTGAAAACTGGTTAGAGCTCCTCACCCAAAGGGGCTGTATCTTCCTGTCACCATTATGCAGGCACGCAGGCCAAGGGAAAGAAGTAAAGGGAGGAGGGGACTCTCTGTATGTGTTCCACGCAGGCTTATTCCCGCGAAAAGACAGGACGAAGAGGCCAATTGCTGGGAGGGTCCAGGGATCTTATACTGGGTATGGAGTAGGTGGGGAAAGGGATCTCAGCCAATGGTATAGACACAAGCAGGTGGGATTGACGGGAAGGGAACCACTGGGAACAACACATAGGAGGGACTCAGGGAAGGATCCAATGGGGCGTCGAGGAACAAGGAACTTTCTAGAGCTAATACATATTAAAGAAGGAAAATGAATCTACATCATTTCATACAAAAAACAAGGAGACAAAATATTAACTAATCAGGGGAAAACATGCAAAAGGCAAAACAAGGGAATCATAGGTTCACACCATGACTGCAAAGTCACATGCTTAACTTGGGTTGCTAACCACCACAGCTGCTTGCCTGAGTTCTCCTCAGGACAAAGAGTAGCTGCAGCCACCTGAGCCGCTACATTAGGGCTCAGAAAACCACAAAGCCCAGAGCTCCAGGGACACTGACAATGCGAGAGGCATGCCAAGGGGAGCGCCGAACTGGAACAACCTTGCAGCTTCCCTCTTTTCCTGACTGGAGCTGGCCTCAGCCACTGCTGTTTCTTAGGCTGCGCCTGGAGCTAGGGTTAGGGTTAGGGTTACGCCCAGGGTTAGGATTCAGAAAACCACAAAGCCCAGAGCTCCAGGGACACTGACAATGCGAGAGGCATGCCAAGGGGAGCGCAGAACTGGAACAACCTTACAGCTTCCCACTTTTCTTGACTGGAGCTGGCCTCAGCCACTGCTGTTTCTTAGGCTGCGCCTGGAGCTAGGGTTAGGGTTAGGGTTACGCCCAGGGTTAGGATTCAGAAAACCACAAAGCCCAGAGCTCCAGGGACACTGACAATACGAAAGGCATGCCAAGGGGAGCGCGGCACTGCCCCAAATTGCAGCCTTCATGTTTTCCTGACTGGAACTCCCCTCAGCCCCATGCAATTTCTTAGGCTGCGCCTAGGAGTAGGGTTAGGGTAAGGGTAACGCCTAGGGTTAGGGTTCAGAAAACCACAAAGCCCAGAGCTCCAGGGACACTGACAATGCGGGAGGCATGCCAAGGGGAGCGCAGAACTGGAACAACCTTGCAGCTTCCCACTTTTCTTGACTGGAGCTGGCCTCAGCCCACTGCTCTTTCTTAGGCTGTGCCTGGAGCTAGGGTTAGGGTTAGGGTTACGCCTAGGGTTAGGATTCAGAAAACCACAAAGCCCAGAGCTCCAGGGACACTGACAATGCGAGAGGCATGCCAAGGGGAGCGCAGAACTGGAACAACCTTACAGCTTCCCTCTTTTCCTGACTGGAGCTGGCCTCAGCCACTGCTGTTTCTTAGGCTGCGCCTAGGAGTAGGGTTAGGGTTAGGGTTACGCCCAGGGTTAGGATTCAGAAAACCACAAAGCCCAGAGCTCCAGGGACACTGACAATACGAAAGGCATGCCAAGGGGAGCGCAGAACTGGAACAACCTTACAGCTTCCCTCTTTTCCTGACTGGAGCTGGCCTCAGCCCACTGCTCTTTCTTAGGCTGCGCCTGGAGCTAGGGTTAGGGTTAGGGTTATGCCTAGGGTTGGGGTTTAGGAAACCACAAAGCCCAGAGCTCCAGGGACACTGACAAAGCGAGAGGCATGCCAAGGGGAGCGTGGCACTGGCCAAACCTTGCAGCCTTCATGTTTTCCTGACTTGAACTCCCCTCAGCCCAATGCAGTTTCTCTGACTGTGCCTAGGTGTAGGGTTAGGCTTAGGGGAAGGTTCGGGTGGAGGTAT
Source organism: Coloeus monedula (assembly GCF_965178545.1). Taxonomy (NCBI): domain Eukaryota; kingdom Metazoa; phylum Chordata; class Aves; order Passeriformes; family Corvidae; genus Coloeus; species Coloeus monedula. The sequence continues at coordinate 32,171,547 of NC_138784.1, read as the reverse complement.
TTTCAGCCCCTGGGAGCTTGCAGAAGGATGGTTTCACCTCTCGCGTGCCAACACAAAGAAGCCCGGATGTCAACGCTGAAACCCCTCTGGAAGGCAGCCCTCAGTGCCCAGCATTCAGTGAAAACTGGTTAGAGCTCCTCACCCAAAGGGGCTGTATCTTCCTGTCACCATTATGCAGGCACGCAGGCCAAGGGAAAGAAGTAAAGGGAGGAGGGGACTCTCTGTATGTGTTCCACGCAGGCTTATTCCCGCGAAAAGACAGGACGAAGAGGCCAATTGCTGGGAGGGTCCAGGGATCTTATACTGGGTATGGAGTAGGTGGGGAAAGGGATCTCAGCCAATGGTATAGACACAAGCAGGTGGGATTGACGGGAAGGGAACCACTGGGAACAACACATAGGAGGGACTCAGGGAAGGATCCAATGGGGCGTCGAGGAACAAGGAACTTTCTAGAGCTAATACATATTAAAGAAGGAAAATGAATCTACATCATTTCATACAAAAAACAAGGAGACAAAATATTAACTAATCAGGGGAAAACATGCAAAAGGCAAAACAAGGGAATCATAGGTTCACACCATGACTGCAAAGTCACATGCTTAACTTGGGTTGCTAACCACCACAGCTGCTTGCCTGAGTTCTCCTCAGGACAAAGAGTAGCTGCAGCCACCTGAGCCGCTACATTAGGGCTCAGAAAACCACAAAGCCCAGAGCTCCAGGGACACTGACAATGCGAGAGGCATGCCAAGGGGAGCGCCGAACTGGAACAACCTTGCAGCTTCCCTCTTTTCCTGACTGGAGCTGGCCTCAGCCACTGCTGTTTCTTAGGCTGCGCCTGGAGCTAGGGTTAGGGTTAGGGTTACGCCCAGGGTTAGGATTCAGAAAACCACAAAGCCCAGAGCTCCAGGGACACTGACAATGCGAGAGGCATGCCAAGGGGAGCGCAGAACTGGAACAACCTTACAGCTTCCCACTTTTCTTGACTGGAGCTGGCCTCAGCCACTGCTGTTTCTTAGGCTGCGCCTGGAGCTAGGGTTAGGGTTAGGGTTACGCCCAGGGTTAGGATTCAGAAAACCACAAAGCCCAGAGCTCCAGGGACACTGACAATACGAAAGGCATGCCAAGGGGAGCGCGGCACTGCCCCAAATTGCAGCCTTCATGTTTTCCTGACTGGAACTCCCCTCAGCCCCATGCAATTTCTTAGGCTGCGCCTAGGAGTAGGGTTAGGGTAAGGGTAACGCCTAGGGTTAGGGTTCAGAAAACCACAAAGCCCAGAGCTCCAGGGACACTGACAATGCGGGAGGCATGCCAAGGGGAGCGCAGAACTGGAACAACCTTACAGCTTCCCACTTTTCTTGACTGGAGCTGGCCTCAGCCCACTGCTCTTTCTTAGGCTGTGCCTGGAGCTAGGGTTAGGGTTAGGGTTACGCCTAGGGTTAGGATTCAGAAAACCACAAAGCCCAGAGCTCCAGGGACACTGACAATGCGAGAGGCATGCCAAGGGGAGCGCAGAACTGGAACAACCTTACAGCTTCCCTCTTTTCCTGACTGGAGCTGGCCTCAGCCACTGCTGTTTCTTAGGCTGCGCCTGGAGCTAGGGTTAGGGTTAGGGTTACGCCCAGGGTTAGGATTCAGAAAACCACAAAGCCCAGAGCTCCAGGGACACTGACAATACGAAAGGCATGCCAAGGGGAGCGCGGCACTGCCCCAAATTGCAGCCTTCATGTTTTCCTGACTGGGACTCCCCTCAGCCCCATGCAATTTCTTAGGCTGCGCCTAGGAGTAGGGTTAGGGTAAGGGTAACGCCTAGGGTTAGGGTTCAGAAAACCACAAAGCCCAGAGCTCCAGGGACACTGACAATGCGGGAGGCATGCCAAGGGGAGCGCAGAACTGGAACAACCTTGCAGCTTCCCACTTTTCTTGACTGGAGCTGGCCTCAGCCCACTGCTCTTTCTTAGGCTGTGCCTGGAGCTAGGGTTAGGGTTAGGGTTACGCCTAGGGTTAGGATTCAGAAAACCACAAAGCCCAGAGCTCCAGGGACACTGACAATGCGAGAGGCATGCCAAGGGGAGCGCAGAAATGGAACAACCTTACAGCTTCCCTCTTTTCCTGACTGGAGCTGGCCTCAGCCACTGCTGTTTCTTAGGCTGCGCCTGGAGCTAGGGTTAGGGTTAGGGTTACGCCCAGGGTTAGGATTCAGAAAACCACAAAGCCCAGAGCTCCAGGGACACTGACAATACGAAAGGCATGCCAAGGGGAGCGCAGAACTGGAACAACCTTGCAGCTTCCCACTTTTCTTGACTGGAGCTGGCCTCAGCCCACTGCTCTTTCTTAGGCTGTGCCTGGAGCTAGGGTTAGGGTTAGGGTTACGCCTAGGGTTAGGATTCAGAAAACCACAAAGCCCAGAGCTCCAGGGACACTGACAATGCGAGAGGCATGCCAAGGGGAGCGCAGAACTGGAACAACCTTACAGCTTCCCTCTTTTCCTGACTGGAGCTGGCCTCAGCCACTGCTGTTTCTTAGGCTGCGCCTGGAGCTAGGGTTAGGGTTAGGGTTACGCCTAGGGTTAGGATTCAGAAAACCACAAAGCCCAGAGCTCCAGGGACACTGACAATACGAAAGGCATGCCAAGGGGAGCGCGGCACTGCCCCAAATTGCAGCCTTCATGTTTTCCTGACTTGAACTCCCCTCAGCCCCATGCAATTTCTTAGGCTGCGCCTAGGAGTAGGGTTAGGGTAAGGGTAACGCCTAGGGTTAGGGTTCAGAAAACCACAAAGCCCAGAGCTCCAGGGACACTGACAATGCGGGAGGCATGCCAAGGGGAGCGCAGAACTGGAACAACCTTGCAGCTTCCCACTTTTCTTGACTGGAGCTGGCCTCAGCCCACTGCTCTTTCTTAGGCTGTGCCTGGAGCTAGGGTTAGGGTTAGGGTTACGCCTAGGGTTAGGATTCAGAAAACCACAAAGCCCAGAGCTCCAGGGACACTGACAATGCAAGAGGCATGCCAAGGGGAGCGCAGAACTGGAACAACCTTACAGCTTCCCTCTTTTCCTGACTGGAGCTGGCCTCAGCCACTGCTGTTTCTTAGGCTGCGCCTGGAGCTAGGGTTAGGGTTAGGGTTACGCCCAGGGTTAGGATTCAGAAAACCACAAAGCCCAGAGCTCCAGGGACACTGACAATACGAAAGGCATGCCAAGGGGAGCGCGGCACTGCCCCAAATTGCAGCCTTCATGTTTTCCTGACTGGAACTCCCCTCAGCCCCATGCAATTTCTTAGGCTGCGCCTAGGAGTAGGGTTAGGGTAAGGGTAACGCCTAGGGTTAGGGTTCAGAAAACCACAAAGCCCAGAGCTCCAGGGACACTGACAATGCGGGAGGCATGCCAAGGGGAGCGCAGAACTGGAACAACCTTACAGCTTCCCACTTTTCTTGACTGGAGCTGGCCTCAGCCCACTGCTCTTTCTTAGGCTGTGCCTGGAGCTAGGGTTAGGGTTAGGGTTACGCCTAGGGTTAGGATTCAGAAAACCACAAAGCCCAGAGCTCCAGGGACACTGACAATGCGAGAGGCATGCCAAGGGGAGCGCAGAACTGGAACAACCTTACAGCTTCCCACTTTTCCTGACTGGAGCTGGCCTCAGCCACTGCTGTTTCTTAGGCTGCGCCTGGAGCTAGGGTTAGGGTTAGGGTTACGCCCAGGGTTAGGATTCAGAAAACCACAAAGCCCAGAGCTCCAGGGACACTGACAATACGAAAGGCATGCCAAGGGGAGCGCGGCACTGCCCCAAATTGCAGCCTTCATGTTTTCCTGACTGGAACTCCCCTCAGCCCCATGCAATTTCTTAGGCTGCGCCTAGGAGTAGGGTTAGGGTAAGGGTAACGCCTAGGGTTAGGGTTCAGAAAACCACAAAGCCCAGAGCTCCAGGGACACTGACAATGCGGGAGGCATGCCAAGGGGAGCGCAGAACTGGAACAACCTTGCAGCTTCCCACTTTTCTTGACTGGAGCTGGCCTCAGCCCACTGCTCTTTCTTAGGCTGTGCCTGGAGCTAGGGTTAGGGTTAGGGTTACGCCTAGGGTTAGGATTCAGAAAACCACAAAGCCCAGAGCTCCAGGGACACTGACAATGCGAGAGGCATGCCAAGGGGAGCGCAGAACTGGAACAACCTTACAGCTTCCCTCTTTTCCTGACTGGAGCTGGCCTCAGCCACTGCTGTTTCTTAGGCTGCGCCTAGGAGTAGGGTTAGGGTTAGGGTTACGCCCAGGGTTAGGATTCAGAAAACCACAAAGCCCAGAGCTCCAGGGACACTGACAATACGAAAGGCATGCCAAGGGGAGCGCAGAACTGGAACAACCTTACAGCTTCCCTCTTTTCCTGACTGGAGCTGGCCTCAGCCCACTGCTCTTTCTTAGGCTGCGCCTGGAGCTAGGGTTAGGGTTAGGGTTATGCCTAGGGTTGGGGTTTAGGAAACCACAAAGCCCAGAGCTCCAGGGACACTGACAAAGCGAGAGGCATGCCAAGGGGAGCGTGGCACTGGCCAAACCTTGCAGCCTTCATGTTTTCCTGACTTGAACTCCCCTCAGCCCAATGCAGTTTCTCTGACTGTGCCTAGGTGTAGGGTTAGGCTTAGGGGAAGGTTCGGGTGGAGGTATTTTCAGCCCCTGGGAGCTTGCAGAAGGATGGTTTCACCTCTCGCGTGCCAACACAAAGAAGCCCGGATGTCAACGCTGAAACCCCTCTGGAAGGCAGCCCTCAGTGCCCAGCATTCAGTGAAAACTGGTTAGAGCTCCTCACCCAAAGGGGCTGTATCTTCCTGTCACCATTATGCAGGCACGCAGGCCAAGGGAAAGAAGTAAAGGGAGGAGGGGACTCTCTGTATGTGTTCCACGCAGGCTTATTCCCGCGAAAAGACAGGACGAAGAGGCCAATTGCTGGGAGGGTCCAGGGATCTTATACTGGGTATGGAGTAGGTGGGGAAAGGGATCTCAGCCAATGGTATAGACACAAGCAGGTGGGATTGACGGGAAGGGAACCACTGGGAACAACACATAGGAGGGACTCAGGGAAGGATCCAATGGGGCGTCGAGGAACAAGGAACTTTCTAGAGCTAATACATATTAAAGAAGGAAAATGAATCTACATCATTTCATACAAAAAACAAGGAGACAAAATATTAACTAATCAGGGGAAAACATGCAAAAGGCAAAACAAGGGAATCATAGGTTCACACCATGACTGCAAAGTCACATGCTTAACTTGGGTTGCTAACCACCACAGCTGCTTGCCTGAGTTCTCCTCAGGACAAAGAGTAGCTGCAGCCACCTGAGCCGCTACATTAGGGCTCAGAAAACCACAAAGCCCAGAGCTCCAGGGACACTGACAATGCGAGAGGCATGCCAAGGGGAGCGCCGAACTGGAACAACCTTGCAGCTTCCCTCTTTTCCTGACTGGAGCTGGCCTCAGCCACTGCTGTTTCTTAGGCTGCGCCTGGAGCTAGGGTTAGGGTTAGGGTTACGCCCAGGGTTAGGATTCAGAAAACCACAAAGCCCAGAGCTCCAGGGACACTGACAATGCGAGAGGCATGCCAAGGGGAGCGCAGAACTGGAACAACCTTACAGCTTCCCACTTTTCTTGACTGGAGCTGGCCTCAGCCACTGCTGTTTCTTAGGCTGCGCCTGGAGCTAGGGTTAGGGTTAGGGTTACGCCCAGGGTTAGGATTCAGAAAACCACAAAGCCCAGAGCTCCAGGGACACTGACAATACGAAAGGCATGCCAAGGGGAGCGCGGCACTGCCCCAAATTGCAGCCTTCATGTTTTCCTGACTGGAACTCCCCTCAGCCCCATGCAATTTCTTAGGCTGCGCCTAGGAGTAGGGTTAGGGTAAGGGTAATGCCTAGGGTTAGGGTTCAGAAAACCACAAAGCCCAGAGCTCCAGGGACACTGACAATGCGGGAGGCATGCCAAGGGGAGCGCAGAACTGGAACAACCTTACAGCTTCCCACTTTTCTTGACTGGAGCTGGCCTCAGCCCACTGCTCTTTCTTAGGCTGTGCCTGGAGCTAGGGTTAGGGTTAGGGTTACGCCTAGGGTTAGGATTCAGAAAACCACAAAGCCCAGAGCTCCAGGGACACTGACAATGCGAGAGGCATGCCAAGGGGAGCGCAGAACTGGAACAACCTTACAGCTTCCCTCTTTTCCTGACTGGAGCTGGCCTCAGCCACTGCTGTTTCTTAGGCTGCGCCTGGAGCTAGGGTTAGGGTTAGGGTTACGCCCAGGGTTAGGATTCAGAAAACCACAAAGCCCAGAGCTCCAGGGACACTGACAATACGAAAGGCATGCCAAGGGGAGCACGGCACTGCCCCAAATTGCAGCCTTCATGTTTTCCTGACTGGAACTCCCCTCAGCCCCATGCAATTTCTTAGGCTGCGCCTAGGAGTAGGGTTAGGGTAAGGGTAACGCCTAGGGTTAGGGTTCAGAAAACCACAAAGCCCAGAGCTCCAGGGACACTGACAATGCGGGAGGCATGCCAAGGGGAGCGCAGAACTGGAACAACCTTGCAGCTTCCCACTTTTCTTGACTGGAGCTGGCCTCAGCCCACTGCTCTTTCTTAGGCTGTGCCTGGAGCTAGGGTTAGGGTTAGGGTTACGCCTAGGGTTAGGATTCAGAAAACCACAAAGCCCAGAGCTCCAGGGACACTGACAATGCGAGAGGCATGCCAAGGGGAGCGCAGAAATGGAACAACCTTACAGCTTCCCTCTTTTCCTGACTGGAGCTGGCCTCAGCCACTGCTGTTTCTTAGGCTGCGCCTGGAGCTAGGGTTAGGGTTAGGGTTATGCCCAGGGTTAGGATTCAGAAAACCACAAAGCCCAGAGCTCCAGGGACACTGACAATACGAAAGGCATGCCAAGGGGAGCGCAGAACTGGAACAACCTTGCAGCTTCCCACTTTTCTTGACTGGAGCTGGCCTCAGCCCACTGCTCTTTCTTAGGCTGTGCCTGGAGCTAGGGTTAGGGTTAGGGTTACGCCTAGGGTTAGGATTCAGAAAACCACAAAGCCCAGAGCTCCAGGGACACTGACAATGCGAGAGGCATGCCAAGGGGAGCGCAGAACTGGAACAACCTTACAGCTTCCCTCTTTTCCTGACTGGAGCTGGCCTCAGCCACTGCTGTTTCTTAGGCTGCGCCTGGAGCTAGGGTTAGGGTTAGGGTTACGCCCAGGGTTAGGATTCAGAAAACCACAAAGCCCAGAGCTCCAGGGACACTGACAATACGAAAGGCATGCCAAGGGGAGCGCGGCACTGCCCCAAATTGCAGCCTTCATGTTTTCCTGACTGGAACTCCCCTCAGCCCCATGCAATTTCTTAGGCTGCGCCTAGGAGTAGGGTTAGGGTAAGGGTAACGCCTAGGGTTAGGGTTCAGAAAACCACAAAGCCCAGAGCTCCAGGGACACTGACAATGCGGGAGGCATGCCAAGGGGAGCGCAGAACTGGAACAACCTTGCAGCTTCCCACTTTTCTTGACTGGAGCTGGCCTCAGCCCACTGCTCTTTCTTAGGCTGTGCCTGGAGCTAGGGTTAGGGTTAGGGTTACGCCTAGGGTTAGGATTCAGAAAACCACAAAGCCCAGAGCTCCAGGGACACTGACAATGCGAGAGGCATGCCAAGGGGAGCGCAGAACTGGAACAACCTTACAGCTTCCCTCTTTTCCTGACTGGAGCTGGCCTCAGCCACTGCTGTTTCTTAGGCTGCGCCTGGAGCTAGGGTTAGGGTTAGGGTTACGCCCAGGGTTAGGATTCAGAAAACCACAAAGCCCAGAGCTCCAGGGACACTGACAATACGAAAGGCATGCCAAGGGGAGCGCGGCACTGCCCCAAATTGCAGCCTTCATGTTTTCCTGACTGGAACTCCCCTCAGCCCCATGCAATTTCTTAGGCTGCGCCTAGGAGTAGGGTTAGGGTAAGGGTAACGCCTAGGGTTAGGGTTCAGAAAACCACAAAGCCCAGAGCTCCAGGGACACTGACAATGCGGGAGGCATGGCAAGGGGAGCGCAGAACTGGAACAACCTTGCAGCTTCCCACTTTTCTTGACTGGAGCTGGCCTCAGCCCACTGCTCTTTCTTAGGCTGTGCCTGGAGCTAGGGTTAGGGTTAGGGTTACGCCTAGGGTTAGGATTCAGAAAACCACAAAGCCCAGAGCTCCAGGGACACTGACAATGCGAGAGGCATGCCAAGGGGAGCGCAGAACTGGAACAACCTTACAGCTTCCCTCTTTTCCTGACTGGAGCTGGCCTCAGCCACTGCTGTTTCTTAGGCTGCGCCTGGAGCTAGGGTTAGGGTTAGGGTTACGCCCAGGGTTAGGATTCAGAAAACCACAAAGCCCAGAGCTCCAGGGACACTGACAATACGAAAGGCATGCCAAGGGGAGCGCAGAACTGGAACAACCTTGCAGCTTCCCACTTTTCTTGACTGGAGCTGGCCTCAGCCCACTGCTCTTTCTTAGGCTGTGCCTGGAGCTAGGGTTAGGGTTAGGGTTACGCCTAGGGTTAGGATTCAGAAAACCACAAAGCCCAGAGCTCCAGGGACACTGACAATGCGAGAGGCATGCCAAGGGGAGCGCAGAACTGGAACAACCTTACAGCTTCCCACTTTTCTTGACTGGAGCTGGCCTCAGCCACTGCTGTTTCTTAGGCTGCGCCTGGAGCTAGGGTTAGGGTTAGGGTTACGCCCAGGGTTAGGATTCAGAAAACCACAAAGCCCAGAGCTCCAGGGACACTGACAATACGAAAGGCATGCCAAGGGGAGCGCGGCACTGCCCCAAATTGCAGCCTTCATGTTTTCCTGACTGGAACTCCCCTCAGCCCCATGCAATTTCTTAGGCTGCGCCTAGGAGTAGGGTTAGGGTAAGGGTAACGCCTAGGGTTAGGGTTCAGAAAACCACAAAGCCCAGAGCTCCAGGGACACTGACAATGCGGGAGGCATGCCAAGGGGAGCGCAGAACTGGAACAACCTTGCAGCTTCCCACTTTTCTTGACTGGAGCTGGCCTCAGCCCACTGCTCTTTCTTAGGCTGTGCCTGGAGCTAGGGTTAGGGTTAGGGTTACGCCTAGGGTTAGGATTCAGAAAACCACAAAGCCCAGAGCTCCAGGGACACTGACAATGCGAGAGGCATGCCAAGGGGAGCGCAGAACTGGAACAACCTTGCAGCTTCCCTCTTTTCCTGACTGGAGCTGGCCTCAGCCACTGCTGTTTCTTAGGCTGCGCCTGGAGCTAGGGTTAGGGTTAGGGTTACGCCCAGGGTTAGGATTCAGAAAACCACAAAGCCCAGAGCTCCAGGGACACTGACAATACGAAAGGCATGCCAAGGGGAGCGCGGCACTGCCCCAAATTGCAGCCTTCATGTTTTCCTGACTGGAACTCCCCTCAGCCCCATGCAATTTCTTAGGCTGCGCCTAGGAGTAGGGTTAGGGTAAGGGTAACGCCTAGGGTTAGGGTTCAGAAAACCACAAAGCCCAGAGCTCCAGGGACACTGACAATGCGGGAGGCATGCCAAGGGGAGCGCAGAACTGGAACAACCTTACAGCTTCCCACTTTTCTTGACTGGAGCTGGCCTCAGCCCACTGCTCTTTCTTAGGCTGTGCCTGGAGCTAGGGTTAGGGTTAGGGTTACGCCTAGGGTTAGGATTCAGAAAACCACAAAGCCCAGAGCTCCAGGGACACTGACAATGCGAGAGGCATGCCAAGGGGAGCGCAGAACTGGAACAACCTTACAGCTTCCCTCTTTTCCTGACTGGAGCTGGCCTCAGCCACTGCTGTTTCTTAGGCTGCGCCTGGAGCTAGGGTTAGGGTTAGGGTTACGCCCAGGGTTAGGATTCAGAAAACCACAAAGCCCAGAGCTCCAGGGACACTGACAATACGAAAGGCATGCCAAGGGGAGCGCGGCACTGCCCCAAATTGCAGCCTTCATGTTTTCCTGACTGGAACTCCCCTCAGCCCCATGCAATTTCTTAGGCTGCGCCTAGGAGTAGGGTTAGGGTAAGGGGAACGCCTAGGGTTAGGATTCAGAAAACCACAAAGCCCAGAGCTCCAGGGACACTGACAATACGAAAGGCATGCCAAGGGGAGCGCAGAACTGGAACAACCTTGCAGCTTCCCACTTTTCTTGACTGGAGCTGGCCTCAGCCCACTGCTCTTTCTTAGGCTGTGCCTGGAGCTAGGGTTAGGGTAAGGGTAACGCCTAGGGTTAGGATTCAGAAAACCACAAAGCCCAGAGCTCCAGGGACACTGACAATGCGAGAGGCATGCCAAGGGGAGCGCAGAACTGGAACAACCTTACAGCTTCCCTCTTTTCCTGACTGGAGCTGGCCTCAGCCACTGCTGTTTCTTAGGCTGCGCCTGGAGCTAGGGTTAGGGTTAGGGTTACGCCCAGGGTTAGGATTCAGAAAACCACAAAGCCCAGAGCTCCAGGGACACTGACAATACGAAAGGCATGCCAAGGGGAGCGCGGCACTGCCCCAAATTGCAGCCTTCATGTTTTCCTGACTGGAACTCCCCTCAGCCCCATGCAATTTCTTAGGCTGCGCCTAGGAGTAGGGTTAGGGTAAGGGTAACGCCTAGGGTTAGGGTTCAGAAAACCACAAAGCCCAGAGCTCCAGGGACACTGACAATGCGGGAGGCATGCCAAGGGGAGCGCAGAACTGGAACAACCTTGCAGCTTCCCACTTTTCTTGACTGGAGCTGGCCTCAGCCCACTGCTCTTTCTTAGGCTGTGCCTGGAGCTAGGGTTAGGGTTAGGGTTACGCCTAGGGTTAGGATTCAGAAAACCACAAAGCCCAGAGCTCCAGGGACACTGACAATGCGAGAGGCATGCCAAGGGGAGCGCAGAAATGGAACAACCTTACAGCTTCCCTCTTTTCCTGACTGGAGCTGGCCTCAGCCACTGCTGTTTCTTAGGCTGCGCCTGGAGCTAGGGTTAGGGTTAGGGTTATGCCCAGGGTTAGGATTCAGAAAACCACAAAGCCCAGAGCTCCAGGGACACTGACAATACGAAAGGCATGCCAAGGGGAGCGCAGAACTGGAACAACCTTGCAGCTTCCCACTTTTCTTGACTGGAGCTGGCCTCAGCCCACTGCTCTTTCTTAGGCTGTGCCTGGAGCTAGGGTTAGGGTTAGGGTTACGCCTAGGGTTAGGATTCAGAAAACCACAAAGCCCAGAGCTCCAGGGACACTGACAATGCGAGAGGCATGCCAAGGGGAGCGCAGAACTGGAACAACCTTACAGCTTCCCTCTTTTCCTGACTGGAGCTGGCCTCAGCCACTGCTGTTTCTTAGGCTGCGCCTGGAGCTAGGGTTAGGGTTAGGGTTACGCCCAGGGTTAGGATTCAGAAAACCACAAAGCCCAGAGCTCCAGGGACACTGACAATACGAAAGGCATGCCAAGGGGAGCGCGGCACTGCCCCAAATTGCAGCCTTCATGTTTTCCTGACTGGAACTCCCCTCAGCCCCATGCAATTTCTTAGGCTGCGCCTAGGAGTAGGGTTAGGGTAAGGGTTACGCCCAGGGTTAGGATTCAGAAAACCACAAAGCCCAGAGCTCCAGGGACACTGACAATACGAAAGGCATGCCAAGGGGAGCGCAGAACTGGAACAACCTTGCAGCTTCCCACTTTTCTTGACTGGAGCTGGCCTCAGCCCACTGCTCTTTCTTAGGCTGTGCCTGGAGCTAGGGTTAGGGTTAGGGTTACGCCTAGGGTTAGGATTCAGAAAACCACAAAGCCCAGAGCTCCAGGGACACTGACAATGCGAGAGGCATGCCAAGGGGAGCGCAGAACTGGAACAACCTTACAGCTTCCCTCTTTTCCTGACTGGAGCTGGCCTCAGCCACTGCTGTTTCTTAGGCTGCGCCTGGAGCTAGGGTTAGGGTTAGGGTTACGCCCAGGGTTAGGATTCAGAAAACCACAAAGCCCAGAGCTCCAGGGACACTGACAATACGAAAGGCATGCCAAGGGGAGCGCGGCACTGCCCCAAATTGCAGCCTTCATGTTTTCCTGACTGGAACTCCCCTCAGCCCCATGCAATTTCTTAGGCTGCGCCTAGGAGTAGGGTTAGGGTAAGGGTAACGCCTAGGGTTAGGGTTCAGAAAACCACAAAGCCCAGAGCTCCAGGGACACTGACAATGCGGGAGGCATGCCAAGGGGAGCGCAGAACTGGAACAACCTTGCAGCTTCCCACTTTTCTTGACTGGAGCTGGCCTCAGCCCACTGCTCTTTCTTAGGCTGCGCCTGGAGCTAGGGTTAGGGTTAGGGTTACGCCTAGGGTTAGGATTCAGAAAACCACAAAGCCCAGAGCTCCAGGGACACTGACAATGCGAGAGGCATGCCAACGGGAGCGCAGAACTGGAACAACCTTACAGCTTCCCTCTTTTCCTGACTGGAGCTGGCCTCAGCCCACTGCTCTTTCTTAGGCTGCGCCTGGAGCTAGGGTTAGGGTTAGGGATATGCCTAGGGTTGGGGTTTAGGAAACCACAAAGCCCAGAGCTGCAGGGACACTGACAAAGCGAGAGGCATGCCAAGGGGAGCGCGGCACTGCCCCAAATTGCAGCCTTCATGTTTTCCTGACTGGAACTCCCCTCAGCCCCATGCAATTTCTTAGGCTGCGCCCAGGAGTAGGGTTAGGGTAAGGGTAACGCCTAGGGTTAGGGTTCAGAAAACCACAAAGCCCAGAGCTCCAGGGACACTGACAATGCAGGAGGCATGCCAAGGGGAGCGCAGAACTGGAACAACCTTGCAGCTTCCCACTTTTCTTGACTGGAGCTGGCCTCAGCCCACTGCTCTTTCTTAGGCTGTGCCTGGAGCTAGGGTTAGGGTTAGGGTTACGCCTAGGGTTAGGATTCAGAAAACCACAAAGCCCAGAGCTCCAGGGACACAGACAATGCGAGAGGCATGCCAAGGGGAGTGCAGAACTGGAACAACCTTACAGCTTCCCGCTTTTCCTGACTGGAGCTGGCCTCAGCCACTGCTGTTTCTTAGGCTGCGCCTGGAGCTAGGGTTAGGGTTAGGGTTACGCCTAGGGTTAGGATTCAGAAAACCACAAAGCCCAGAGCTCCAGGGACACTGACAATACGAAAGGCATGCCAAGGGGAGCGCGGCACTGCTCCAAATTGCAGCCTTCATGTTTTCCTGACTGGAACTCCCCTCAGCCCCATGCAATTTCTTAGGCTGCGCCTAGGAGTAGGGTTAGGGTAAGGGTAACGCCTAGGGTTAGGGTTCAGAAAACCACAAAGCCCAGAGCTCCAGGGACACTGACAATGCGGGAGGCATGCCAAGGGGAGCGCAGAACTGGAACAACCTTACAGCTTCCCTCTTTTCCTGACTGGAGCTGGCCTCAGCCCACTGCTCTTTCTTAGGCTGCGCCTGGAGCTAGGGTTAGGGTTAGGGATATGCCTAGGGTTGGGGTTTAGGAAACCACAAAGCCCAGAGCTCCAGGGACACTGACAAAGCAAGAGGCATGCCAAGGGGAGCGTGGCACTGGCCAAACCTTGCAGCCTTCATGTTTTCCTGACTTGAACTCCCCTCAGCCCAATGCAGTTTCTCTGACTGTGCCTAGGTGTAGGGTTAGGCTTAGGGGAAGGTTCGGGTGGAGGTATTTTCAGCCCCTGGGAGCTTGCAGAAGGATGGTTTCACCTCTCGCGTGCCAACACAAAGAAGCCCGGATGTCAACGCTGAAACCCCTCTGGAAGGCAGCCCTCAGTGCCCAGCATTCAGTGAAAACTGGTTAGAGCTCCTCACCCAAAGGGGCTGTATCTTCCTGTCACCATTATGCAGGCACGCAGGCCAAGGGAAAGAAGTAAAGGGAGGAGGGGACTCTCTGTATGTGTTCCACGCAGGTTTAGTCCCGTGAAAAGACAGGACGAAGAGGCCAATTGCTGGGAGGGTCCAGGGATCTTATACTGGGTATGGAGTAGGTGGGGAAAGGGATCTCAGCCAATGGTATAGACACAAGCAGGTGGGATTGACGGGAAGGGAACCACTGGGAACAACACATAGGAGGGACTCAGGGAAGGATCCAATGGGGCATCGAGGAACAAGGAACTTTCTAGAGCTAATACATATTAAAGAAGGAAAATGAATCTACATCATTTCATACAAAAAACAAGGAGACAAAATATTAACTAATCAGGGGAAAACATGCAAAAGGCAAAACAAGGGAATCATAGGTTCACACCATGACTGCAAAGTCACATGCTTAACTTGGGTTGCTAACCACCACAGCTGCTTGCCTGAGTTCTCCTCAGGACAAAGAGTAGCTGCAGCCACCTGAGCCGCTACATTAGGGCTCAGAAAACCACAAAGCCCAGAGCTCCAGGGACACTGACAATGCGAGAGGCATGCCAAGGGGAGCGCAGAACTGGAACAACCTTGCAGCTTCCCTCTTTTCCTGACTGGAGCTGGCCTCAGCCACTGCTGTTTCTTAGGCTGCGCCTGGAGCTAGGGTTAGGGTTAGGGTTACGCCCAGGGTTAGGATTCAGAAAACCACAAAGCCCAGAGCTCCAGGGACACTGACAATACGAAAGGCATGCCAAGGGGAGCGCGGCACTGCCCCAAATTGCAGCCTTCATGTTTTCCTGACTGGAACTCCCCTCAGCCCCATGCAATTTCTTAGGCTGCGCCTAGGAGTAGGGTTAGGGTAAGGGTAACGCCTAGGGTTAGGGTTCAGAAAACCACAAAGCCCAGAGCTCCAGGGACACTGACAAAGCAAGAGGCATGCCAAGGGGAGCGTGGCACTGGCCAAACCTTGCAGCCTTCATGTTTTCCTGACTTGAACTCCCCTCAGCCCAATGCAGTTTCTCTGACTGTGCCTAGGTGTAGGGTTAGGCTTAGGGGAAGGTTCGGGTGGAGGTATTTTCAGCCCCTGGGAGCTTGCAGAAGGATGGTTTCACCTCTCGCGTGCCAACACAAAGAAGCCCGGATGTCAACGCTGAAACCCCTCTGGAAGGCAGCCCTCAGTGCCCAGCATTCAGTGAAAACTGGTTAGAGCTCCTCACCCAAAGGGGCTGTATCTTCCTGTCACCATTATGCAGGCACGCAGGCCAAGGGAAAGAAGTAAAGGGAGGAGGGGACTCTCTGTATGTGTTCCACGCAGGTTTAGTCCCGTGAAAAGACAGGACGAAGAGGCCAATTGCTGGGAGGGTCCAGGGATCTTATACTGGGTATGGAGTAGGTGGGGAAAGGGATCTCAGCCAATGGTATAGACACAAGCAGGTGGGATTGACGGGAAGGGAACCACTGGGAACAACACATAGGAGGGACTCAGGGAAGGATCCAATGGGGCGTCGAGGAACAAGGAACTTTCTAGAGCTAATACATATTAAAGAAGGAAAATGAATCTACATCATTTCATACAAAAAACAAGGAGACAAAATATTAACTAATCAGGGGAAAACATGCAAAAGGCAAAACAAGGGAATCATAGGTTCACACCATGACTGCAAAGTCACATGCTTAACTTGGGTTGCTAACCACCACAGCTGCTTGCCTGAGTTCTCCTCAGGACAAAGAGTAGCTGCAGCCACCTGAGCCGCTACATTAGGGCTCAGAAATCCACAAAGCCCAGAGCTCCAGGGACACTGACAATGCGAGAGGCATGCCAAGGGGAGCGCAGAACTGGAACAACCTTGCAGCTTCCCTCTTTTCCTGACTGGAGCTGGCCTCAGCCACTGCTGTTTCTTAGGCTGCGCCTGGAGCTAGGGTTAGGGTTAGGGTTACGCCCAGGGTTAGGATTCAGAAAACCACAAAGCCCAGAGCTCCAGGGACACTGACAATACGAAAGGCATGCCAAGGGGAGCGCGGCACTGCCCCAAATTGCAGCCTTCATGTTTTCCTGACTGGAACTCCCCTCAGCCCCATGCAATTTCTTAGGCTGCGCCTAGGAGTAGGGTTAGGGTAAGGGTAACGCCTAGGGTTAGGGTTCAGAAAACCACAAAGCCCAGAGCTCCAGGGACACTGACAATGCGAGAGGCATGCCAAGGGGAGCGCAGAACTGGAACAACCTTGCAGCTTCCCACTTTTCTTGACTGGAGCTGGCCTCAGCCCACTGCTCTTTCTTAGGCTGTGCCTGGAGCTAGGGTTAGGGTTAGGGTTACGCCTAGGGTTAGGATTCAGAAAACCACAAAGCCCAGAGCTCCAGGGACACTGACAATGCGAGAGGCATGCCAAGGGGAGCGCAGAAATGGAACAACCTTACAGCTTCCCTCTTTTCCTGACTGGAGCTGGCCTCAGCCACTGCTGTTTCTTAGGCTGCGCCTGGAGCTAGGGTTAGGGTTAGGGTTATGCCCAGGGTTAGGATTCAGAAAACCACAAAGCCCAGAGCTCCAGGGACACTGACAATACGAAAGGCATGCCAAGGGGAGCGCAGAACTGGAACAACCTTGCAGCTTCCCACTTTTCTTGACTGGAGCTGGCCTCAGCCCACTGCTCTTTCTTAGGCTGTGCCTGGAGCTAGGGTTAGGGTTAGGGTTACGCCTAGGGTTAGGATTCAGAAAACCACAAAGCCCAGAGCTCCAGGGACACTGACAATGCGAGAGGCATGCCAAGGGGAGCGCAGAACTGGAACAACCTTACAGCTTCCCTCTTTTCCTGACTGGAGCTGGCCTCAGCCACTGCTGTTTCTTAGGCTGCGCCTGGAGCTAGGGTTAGGGTTAGGGTTACGCCCAGGGTTAGGATTCAGAAAACCACAAAGCCCAGAGCTCCAGGGACACTGACAATACGAAAGGCATGCCAAGGGGAGCGCGGCACTGCCCCAAATTGCAGCCTTCATGTTTTCCTGACTGGAACTCCCCTCAGCCCCATGCAATTTCTTAGGCTGCGCCTAGGAGTAGGGTTAGGGTAAGGGTTACGCCCAGGGTTAGGATTCAGAAAACCACAAAGCCCAGAGCTCCAGGGACACTGACAATACGAAAGGCATGCCAAGGGGAGCGCAGAACTGGAACAACCTTGCAGCTTCCCACTTTTCTTGACTGGAGCTGGCCTCAGCCCACTGCTCTTTCTTAGGCTGTGCCTGGAGCTAGGGTTAGGGTTAGGGTTACGCCTAGGGTTAGGATTCAGAAAACCACAAAGCCCAGAGCTCCAGGGACACTGACAATGCGAGAGGCATGCCAAGGGGAGCGCAGAACTGGAACAACCTTACAGCTTCCCTCTTTTCCTGACTGGAGCTGGCCTCAGCCACTGCTGTTTCTTAGGCTGCGCCTGGAGCTAGGGTTAGGGTTAGGGTTACGCCCAGGGTTAGGATTCAGAAAACCACAAAGCCCAGAGCTCCAGGGACACTGACAATACGAAAGGCATGCCAAGGGGAGCGCGGCACTGCCCCAAATTGCAGCCTTCATGTTTTCCTGACTGGAACTCCCCTCAGCCCCATGCAATTTCTTAGGCTGCGCCTAGGAGTAGGGTTAGGGTAAGGGTAACGCCTAGGGTTAGGGTTCAGAAAACCACAAAGCCCAGAGCTCCAGGGACACTGACAATGCGGGAGGCATGCCAAGGGGAGCGCAGAACTGGAACAACCTTGCAGCTTCCCACTTTTCTTGACTGGAGCTGGCCTCAGCCCACTGCTCTTTCTTAGGCTGCGCCTGGAGCTAGGGTTAGGGTTAGGGTTACGCCTAGGGTTAGGATTCAGAAAACCACAAAGCCCAGAGCTCCAGGGACACTGACAATGCGAGAGGCATGCCAAGGGGAGTGCAGAACTGGAACAACCTTACAGCTTCCCGCTTTTCCTGACTGGAGCTGGCCTCAGCCACTGCTGTTTCTTAGGCTGCGCCTGGAGCTAGGGTTAGGGTTAGGGTTACGCCTAGGGTTAGGATTCAGAAAACCACAAAGCCCAGAGCTCCAGGGACACTGACAATACGAAAGGCATGCCAAGGGGAGCGCGGCACTGCTCCAAATTGCAGCCTTCATGTTTTCCTGACTGGAACTCCCCTCAGCCCCATGCAATTTCTTAGGCTGCGCCTAGGAGTAGGGTTAGGGTAAGGGTAACGCCTAGGGTTAGGGTTCAGAAAACCACAAAGCCCAGAGCTCCAGGGACACTGACAATGCGGGAGGCATGCCAAGGGGAGCGCAGAACTGGAACAACCTTACAGCTTCCCTCTTTTCCTGACTGGAGCTGGCCTCAGCCCACTGCTCTTTCTTAGGCTGCGCCTGGAGCTAGGGTTAGGGTTAGGGATATGCCTAGGGTTGGGGTTTAGGAAACCACAAAGCCCAGAGCTCCAGGGACACTGACAAAGCAAGAGGCATGCCAAGGGGAGCGTGGCACTGGCCAAACCTTGCAGCCTTCATGTTTTCCTGACTTGAACTCCCCTCAGCCCAATGCAGTTTCTCTGACTGTGCCTAGGTGTAGGGTTAGGCTTAGGGGAAGGTTCGGGTGGAGGTATTTTCAGCCCCTGGGAGCTTGCAGAAGGATGGTTTCACCTCTCGCGTGCCAACACAAAGAAGCCCGGATGTCAACGCTGAAACCCCTCTGGAAGGCAGCCCTCAGTGCCCAGCATTCAGTGAAAACTGGTTAGAGCTCCTCACCCAAAGGGGCTGTATCTTCCTGTCACCATTATGCAGGCACGCAGGCCAAGGGAAAGAAGTAAAGGGAGGAGGGGACTCTCTGTATGTGTTCCACGCAGGTTTAGTCCCGTGAAAAGACAGGACGAAGAGGCCAATTGCTGGGAGGGTCCAGGGATCTTATACTGGGTATGGAGTAGGTGGGGAAAGGGATCTCAGCCAATGGTATAGACACAAGCAGGTGGGATTGACGGGAAGGGAACCACTGGGAACAACACATAGGAGGGACTCAGGGAAGGATCCAATGGGGCATCGAGGAACAAGGAACTTTCTAGAGCTAATACATATTAAAGAAGGAAAATGAATCTACATCATTTCATACAAAAAACAAGGAGACAAAATATTAACTAATCAGGGGAAAACATGCAAAAGGCAAAACAAGGGAATCATAGGTTCACACCATGACTGCAAAGTCACATGCTTAACTTGGGTTGCTAACCACCACAGCTGCTTGCCTGAGTTCTCCTCAGCACAAAGAGTAGCTGCAGCCACCTGAGCCGCTACATTAGGGCTCAGAAAACCACAAAGCCCAGAGCTCCAGGGACACTGACAATGCGAGAGGCATGCCAAGGGGAGCGCAGAACTGGAACAACCTTACAGCTTCCCTCTTTTCCTGACTGGAGCTGGCCTCAGCCACTGCTGTTTCTTAGGCTGCGCCTGGAGCTAGGGTTAGGGTTAGGGTTACGCCCAGGGTTAGGATTCAGAAAACCACAAAGCCCAGAGCTCCAGGGACACTGACAAAGCGAGAGGCATGCCAAGGGGAGCGCGGCACTGCCCCAAATTGCAGCCTTCATGTTTTCCTGACTGGAACTCCCCTCAGCCCCATGCAATTTCTTAGGCTGCGCCTAGGAGTAGGGTTAGGGTAAGGGTAACGCCTAGGGTTAGGGTTCAGAAAACCACAAAGCCCAGAGCTCCAGGGACACTGACAAAGCAAGAGGCATGCCAAGGGGAGCGTGGCACTGGCCAAACCTTGCAGCCTTCATGTTTTCCTGACTTGAACTCCCCTCAGCCCAATGCAGTTTCTCTGACTGTGCCTAGGTGTAGGGTTAGGCTTAGGGGAAGGTTCGGGTGGAGGTATTTTCAGCCCCTGGGAGCTTGCAGAAGGATGGTTTCACCTCTCGCGTGCCAACACAAAGAAGCCCGGATGTCAACGCTGAAACCCCTCTGGAAGGCAGCCCTCAGTGCCCAGCATTCAGTGAAAACTGGTTAGAGCTCCTCACCCAAAGGGGCTGTATCTTCCTGTCACCATTATGCAGGCACGCAGGCCAAGGGAAAGAAGTAAAGGGAGGAGGGGACTCTCTGTATGTGTTCCACGCAGGTTTAGTCCCGTGAAAAGACAGGACGAAGAGGCCAATTGCTGGGAGGGTCCAGGGATCTTATACTGGGTATGGAGTAGGTGGGGAAAGGGATCTCAGCCAATGGTATAGACACAAGCAGGTGGGATTGACAGGAAGGGAACCACTGGGAACAACACATAGGAGGGACTCAGGGAAGGATCCAATGGGGCGTCGAGGAACAAGGAACTTTCTAGAGCTAATACATATTAAAGAAGGAAAATGAATCTACATCATTTCATACAAAAAACAAGGAGACAAAATATTAACTAATCAGGGGAAAACATGCAAAAGGCAAAACAAGGGAATCATAGGTTCACACCATGACTGCAAAGTCACATGCTTAACTTGGGTTGCTAACCACCACAGCTGCTTGCCTGAGTTCTCCTCAGGACAAAGAGTAGCTGCAGCCACCTAAGTCGCTACATTAGGGCTCAGAAAACCACAAAGCAATGAGCTCCAGGGACACTGACAATGCGAGAGGCATGCCAAGGGGAGTGCCGAACTGGAACAACCTTGCAGCTTCCCTCTTTTCCTGACTGGAGCTGGCCTCAGCCACTGCTGTTTCTTAGGCTGCGCCTGGAGCTAGGGTTAGGGTTAGGGTTACGCCCAGGGTTAGGATTCAGAAAACCACAAAGCCCAGAGCTCCAGGGACACTGACAATACGAAAGGCATGCCAAGGGGAGCGCGGCACTGCCCCAAATTGCAGCCTTCATGTTTTCCTGACTGGAACTCCCCTCAGCCCCATGCAATTTCTTAGGCTGCGCCTAGGAGTAGGGTTAGGGTAAGGGTAACGCCTAGGGTTAGGGTTCAGAAAACCACAAAGCCCAGAGCTCCAGGGACACTGACAATGCGAGAGGCATGCCAAGGGGAGCGCAGAACTGGAACAACCTTGCAGCTTCCCACTTTTCTTGACTGGAGCTGGCCTCAGCCCACTGCTCTTTCTTAGGCTGTGCCTGGAGCTAGGGTTAGGGTTAGGGTTACGCCTAGGGTTAGGATTCAGAAAACCACAAAGCCCAGAGCTCCAGGGACACTGACAATGCGAGAGGCATGCCAAGGGGAGCGCAGAACTGGAACAACCTTACAGCTTCCCTCTTTTCCTGACTGGAGCTGGCCTCAGCCACTGCTGTTTCTTAGGCTGCGCCTGGAGCTAGGGTTAGGGTTAGGGTTATGCCCAGGGTTAGGATTCAGAAAACCACAAAGCCCAGAGCTCCAGGGACACTGACAATACGAAAGGCATGCCAAGGGGAGCGCGGCACTGCCCCAAATTGCAGCCTTCATGTTTTCCTGACTGGAACTCCCCTCAGCCCCATGCAATTTCTTAGGCTGCGCCTAGGAGTAGGGTTAGGGTAAGGGTAACGCCTAGGGTTAGGGTTCAGAAAACCACAAAGCCCAGAGCTCCAGGGACACTGACAATGCGGGAGGCATGCCAAGGGGAGCGCAGAACTGGAACAACCTTGCAGCTTCCCACTTTTCTTGACTGGAGCTGGCCTCAGCCCACTGCTCTTTCTTAGGCTGCGCCTGGAGCTAGGGTTAGGGTTAGGGTTACGCCTAGGGTTAGGATTCAGAAAACCACAAAGCCCAGAGCTCCAGGGACACTGACAATGCGAGAGGCATGCCAAGGGGAGCGCAGAACTGGAACAACCTTACAGCTTCCCTCTTTTCCTGACTGGAGCTGGCCTCAGCCCACTGCTCTTTCTTAGGCTGCGCCTGGAGCTAGGGTTAGGGTTAGGGTTATGCCTAGGGTTGGGGTTTAGGAAACCACAAAGCCCAGAGCTCCAGGGACACTGACAATACGAAAGGCATGCCAAGGGGAGCGCGGCACTGCCCCAAATTGCAGCCTTCATGTTTTCCTGACTGGAACTCCCCTCAGCCCCATGCAATTTCTTAGGCTGCGCCTAGGAGTAGGGTTAGGGTAAGGGTAACGCCTAGGGTTAGGGTTCAGAAAACCACAAAGCCCAGAGCTCCAGGGACACTGACAATGCGGGAGGCATGCCAAGGGGAGCGCAGAACTGGAACAACCTTGCAGCTTCCCACTTTTCTTGACTGGAGCTGGCCTCAGCCCACTGCTCTTTCTTAGGCTGCGCCTGGAGCTAGGGTTAGGGTTAGGGTTACGCCTAGGGTTAGGATTCAGAAAACCACAAAGCCCAGAGCTCCAGGGACACTGACAATGCGAGAGGCATGCCAAGGGGAGTGCAGAACTGGAACAACCTTACAGCTTCCCTCTTTTCCTGACTGGAGCTGGCCTCAGCCACTGCTGTTTCTTAGGCTGCGCCTGGAGCTAGGGTTAGGGTTAGGGTTACGCCCAGGGTTAGGATTCAGAAAACCACAAAGCCCAGAGCTCCAGGGACACTGACAATACGAAAGGCATGCCAAGGGGAGCGCGGCACTGCCCCAAATTGCAGCCTTCATGTTTTCCTGACTGGAACTCCCCTCAGCCCCATGCAATTTCTTAGGCTGCGCCTAGGAGTAGGGTTAGGGTAAGGGTAACGCCTAGGGTTAGGGTTCAGAAAACCACAAAGCCCAGAGCTCCAGGGACACTGACAATGCGGGAGGCATGCCAAGGGGAGCGCAGAACTGGAACAACCTTGCAGCTTCCCACTTTTCTTGACTGGAGCTGGCCTCAGCCCACTGCTCTTTCTTAGGCTGCGCCTGGAGCTAGGGTTAGGGTTAGGGTTACGCCTAGGGTTAGGATTCAGAAAACCACAAAGCCCAGAGCTCCAGGGACACTGACAATGCGAGAGGCATGCCAAGGGGAGCGCAGAACTGGAACAACCTTACAGCTTCCCTCTTTTCCTGACTGGAGCTGGCCTCAGCCCACTGCTCTTTCTTAGGCTGCGCCTGGAGCTAGGGTTAGGGTTAGGGATATGCCTAGGGTTGGGGTTTAGGAAACCACAAAGCCCAGAGCTCCAGGGACACTGACAAAGCAAGAGGCATGCCAAGGGGAGCGTGGCACTGGCCAAACCTTGCAGCCTTCATGTTTTCCTGACTTGAACTCCCCTCAGCCCAATGCAGTTTCTCTGACTGTGCCTAGGTGTAGGGTTAGGCTTAGGGGAAGGTTCGGGTGGAGGTATTTTCAGCCCCTGGGAGCTTGCAGAAGGATGGTTTCACCTCTCGCGTGCCAACACAAAGAAGCCCGGATGTCAACGCTGAAACCCCTCTGGAAGGCAGCCCTCAGTGCCCAGCATTCAGTGAAAACTGGTTAGAGCTCCTCACCCAAAGGGGCTGTATCTTCCTGTCACCATTATGCAGGCACGCAGGCCAAGGGAAAGAAGTAAAGGGAGGAGGGGACTCTCTGTATGTGTTCCACGCAGGTTTAGTCCCGTGAAAAGACAGGACGAAGAGGCCAATTGCTGGGAGGGTCCAGGGATCTTATACTGGGTATGGAGTAGGTGGGGAAAGGGATCTCAGCCAATGGTATAGACACAAGCAGGTGGGATTGACGGGAAGGGAACCACTGGGAACAACACATAGGAGGGACTCAGGGAAGGATCCAATGGGGCGTCGAGGAACAAGGAACTTTCTAGAGCTAATACATATTAAAGAAGGAAAATGAATCTACATCATTTCATACAAAAAACAAGGAGACAAAATATTAACTAATCAGGGGAAAACATGCAAAAGGCAAAACAAGGGAATCATAGGTTCACACCATGACTGCAAAGTCACATGCTTAACTTGGGTTGCTAACCACCACAGCTGCTTGCCTGAGTTCTCCTCAGGACAAAGAGTAGCTGCAGCCACCTGAGCCGCTACATTAGGGCTCAGAAAACCACAAAGCCCAGAGCTCCAGGGACACTGACAATGCGAGAGGCATGCCAAGGGGAGCGCAGAACTGGAACAACCTTGCAGCTTCCCTCTTTTCCTGACTGGAGCTGGCCTCAGCCACTGCTGTTTCTTAGGCTGCGCCTGGAGCTAGGGTTAGGGTTAGGGTTACGCCCAGGGTTAGGATTCAGAAAACCACAAAGCCCAGAGCTCCAGGGACACTGACAATACGAAAGGCATGCCAAGGGGAGCGCGGCACTGCCCCAAATTGCAGCCTTCATGTTTTCCTGACTGGAACTCCCCTCAGCCCCATGCAATTTCTTAGGCTGCGCCTAGGAGTAGGGTTAGGGTAAGGGTAACGCCTAGGGTTAGGGTTCAGAAAACCACAAAGCCCAGAGCTCCAGGGACACTGACAAAGCAAGAGGCATGCCAAGGGGAGCGTGGCACTGGCCAAACCTTGCAGCCTTCATGTTTTCCTGACTTGAACTCCCCTCAGCCCAATGCAGTTTCTCTGACTGTGCCTAGGTGTAGGGTTAGGCTTAGGGGAAGGTTCGGGTGGAGGTATTTTCAGCCCCTGGGAGCTTGCAGAAGGATGGTTTCACCTCTCGCGTGCCAACACAAAGAAGCCCGGATGTCAACGCTGAAACCCCTCTGGAAGGCAGCCCTCAGTGCCCAGCATTCAGTGAAAACTGGTTAGAGCTCCTCACCCAAAGGGGCTGTATCTTCCTGTCACCATTATGCAGGCACGCAGGCCAAGGGAAAGAAGTAAAGGGAGGAGGGGACTCTCTGTATGTGTTCCACGCAGGTTTAGTCCCGTGAAAAGACAGGACGAAGAGGCCAATTGCTGGGAGGGTCCAGGGATCTTATACTGGGTATGGAGTAGGTGGGGAAAGGGATCTCAGCCAATGGTATAGACACAAGCAGGTGGGATTGACGGGAAGGGAACCACTGGGAACAACACATAGGAGGGACTCAGGGAAGGATCCAATGGGGCGTCGAGGAACAAGGAACTTTCTAGAGCTAATACATATTAAAGAAGGAAAATGAATCTACATCATTTCATACAAAAAACAAGGAGACAAAATATTAACTAATCAGGGGAAAACATGCAAAAGGCAAAACAAGGGAATCATAGGTTCACACCATGACTGCAAAGTCACATGCTTAACTTGGGTTGCTAACCACCACAGCTGCTTGCCTGAGTTCTCCTCAGGACAAAGAGTAGCTGCAGCCACCTGAGTCGCTACATTAGGGCTCAGAAAACCACAAAGCAATGAGCTCCAGGGACACTGACAATGCGAGAGGCATGCCAAGGGGAGTGCCAAACTGGAACAACCTTGCAGCTTCCCTCTTTTCCTGACTGGAGCTGGCCTCAGCCACTGCTGTTTCTTAGGCTGCGCCTGGAGCTAGGGTTAGGGTTAGGGTTACGCCCAGGGTTAGGATTCAGAAAACCACAAAGCCCAGAGCTCCAGGGACACTGACAATACGAAAGGCATGCCAAGGGGAGCGCGGCACTGCCCCAAATTGCAGCCTTCATGTTTTCCTGACTGGAACTCCCCTCAGCCCCATGCAATTTCTTAGGCTGCGCCTAGGAGTAGGGTTAGGGTAAGGGTAACGCCTAGGGTTAGGGTTCAGAAAACCACAAAGCCCAGAGCTCCAGGGACACTGACAATGCGGGAGGCATGCCAAGGGGAGCGCAGAACTGGAACAACCTTGCAGCTTCCCACTTTTCTTGACTGGAGCTGGCCTCAGCCCACTGCTCTTTCTTAGGCTGTGCCTGGAGCTAGGGTTAGGGTTAGGGTTACGCCTAGGGTTAGGATTCAGAAAACCACAAAGCCCAGAGCTCCAGGGACACTGACAATGCGAGAGGCATGCCAAGGGGAGCGCAGAACTGGAACAACCTTACAGCTTCCCTCTTTTCCTGACTGGAGCTGGCCTCAGCCACTGCTGTTTCTTAGGCTGCGCCTGGAGCTAGGGTTAGGGTTAGGGTTATGCCCAGGGTTAGGATTCAGAAAACCACAAAGCCCAGAGCTCCAGGGACACTGACAATACGAAAGGCATGCCAAGGGGAGCGCGGCACTGCCCCAAATTGCAGCCTTCATGTTTTCCTGACTGGAACTCCCCTCAGCCCCATGCAATTTCTTAGGCTGCGCCTAGGAGTAGGGTTAGGGTAAGGGTAACGCCTAGGGTTAGGGTTCAGAAAACCACAAAGCCCAGAGCTCCAGGGACACTGACAATGCGGGAGGCATGCCAAGGGGAGCGCAGAACTGGAACAACCTTGCAGCTTCCCACTTTTCTTGACTGGAGCTGGCCTCAGCCCACTGCTCTTTCTTAGGCTGCGCCTGGAGCTAGGGTTAGGGTTAGGGTTACGCCTAGGGTTAGGATTCAGAAAACCACAAAGCCCAGAGCTCCAGGGACACTGACAATGCGAGAGGCATGCCAAGGGGAGCGCAGAACTGGAACAACCTTACAGCTTCCCTCTTTTCCTGACTGGAGCTGGCCTCAGCCCACTGCTCTTTCTTAGGCTGCGCCTGGAGCTAGGGTTAGGGTTAGGGATATGCCTAGGGTTGGGGTTTAGGAAACCACAAAGCCCAGAGCTCCAGGGACACTGACAATACGAAAGGCATGCCAAGGGGAGCGCGGCACTGCCCCAAATTGCAGCCTTCATGTTTTCCTGACTGGAACTCCCCTCAGCCCCATGCAATTTCTTAGGCTGCGCCTAGGAGTAGGGTTAGGGTAAGGGTAACGCCTAGGGTTAGGGTTCAGAAAACCACAAAGCCCAGAGCTCCAGGGACACTGACAATGCGGGAGGCATGCCAAGGGGAGCGCAGAACTGGAACAACCTTGCAGCTTCCCACTTTTCTTGACTGGAGCTGGCCTCAGCCCACTGCTCTTTCTTAGGCTGCGCCTGGAGCTAGGGTTAGGGTTAGGGTTACGCCTAGGGTTAGGATTCAGAAAACCACAAAGCCCAGAGCTCCAGGGACACTGACAATGCGAGAGGCATGCCAAGGGGAGCGCAGAACTGGAACAACCTTACAGCTTCCCTCTTTTCCTGACTGGAGCTGGCCTCAGCCACTGCTGTTTCTTAGGCTGCGCCTGGAGCTAGGGTTAGGGTTAGGGTTACGCCCAGGGTTAGGATTCAGAAAACCACAAAGCCCAGAGCTCCAGGGACACTGACAATACGAAAGGCATGCCAAGGGGAGCGCGGCACTGCCCCAAATTGCAGCCTTCATGTTTTCCTGACTGGAACTCCCCTCAGCCCCATGCAATTTCTTAGGCTGCGCCTAGGAGTAGGGTTAGGGTAAGGGTAACGCCAAGGGTTAGGGTTCAGAAAACCACAAAGCCCAGAGCTCCAGGGACACTGACAATGCGGGAGGCATGCCAAGGGGAGCGCAGAACTGGAACAACCTTGCAGCTTCCCACTTTTCTTGACTGGAGCTGGCCTCAGCCCACTGCTCTTTCTTAGGCTGCGCCTGGAGCTAGGGTTAGGGTTAGGGTTACGCCTAGGGTTAGGATTCAGAAAACCACAAAGCCCAGAGCTCCAGGGACACTGACAATGCGAGAGGCATGCCAAGGGGAGCGCAGAACTGGAACAACCTTACAGCTTCCCTCTTTTCCTGACTGGAGCTGGCCTCAGCCCACTGCTCTTTCTTAGGCTGCGCCTGGAGCTAGGGTTAGGGTTAGGGATATGCCTAGGGTTGGGGTTTAGGAAACCACAAAGCCCAGAGCTCCAGGGACACTGACAAAGCAAGAGGCATGCCAAGGGGAGCGTGGCACTGGCCAAACCTTGCAGCCTTCATGTTTTCCTGACTTGAACTCCCCTCAGCCCAATGCAGTTTCTCTGACTGTGCCTAGGTGTAGGGTTAGGCTTAGGGGAAGGTTCGGGTGGAGGTATTTTCAGCCCCTGGGAGCTTGCAGAAGGATGGTTTCACCTCTCGCGTGCCAACACAAAGAAGCCCGGATGTCAACGCTGAAACCCCTCTGGAAGGCAGCCCTCAGTGCCCAGCATTCAGTGAAAACTGGTTAGAGCTCCTCACCCAAAGGGGCTGTATCTTCCTGTCACCATTATGCAGGCACGCAGGCCAAGGGAAAGAAGTAAAGGGAGGAGGGGACTCTCTGTATGTGTTCCACGCAGGTTTAGTCCCGTGAAAAGACAGGACGAAGAGGCCAATTGCTGGGAGGGTCCAGGGATCTTATACTGGGTATGGAGTAGGTGGGGAAAGGGATCTCAGCCAATGGTATAGACACAAGCAGGTGGGATTGACGGGAAGGGAACCACTGGGAACAACACATAGGAGGGACTCAGGGAAGGATCCAATGGGGCGTCGAGGAACAAGGAACTTTCTAGAGCTAATACATATTAAAGAAGGAAAATGAATCTACATCATTTCATACAAAAAACAAGGAGACAAAATATTAACTAATCAGGGGAAAACATGCAAAAGGCAAAACAAGGGAATCATAGGTTCACACCATGACTGCAAAGTCACATGCTTAACTTGGGTTGCTAACCACCACAGCTGCTTGCCTGAGTTCTCCTCAGGACAAAGAGTAGCTGCAGCCACCTGAGTCGCTACATTAGGGCTCAGAAAACCACAAAGCAATGAGCTCCAGGGACACTGACAATGCGAGAGGCATGCCAAGGGGAGTGCCGAACTGGAACAACCTTGCAGCTTCCCTCTTTTCCTGACTGGAGCTGGCCTCAGCCACTGCTGTTTCTTAGGCTGCGCCTGGAGCTAGGGTTAGGGTTAGGGTTACGCCCAGGGTTAGGATTCAGAAAACCACAAAGCCCAGAGCTCCAGGGACACTGACAATACGAAAGGCATGCCAAGGGGAGCGCGGCACTGCCCCAAATTGCAGCCTTCATGTTTTCCTGACTGGAACTCCCCTCAGCCCCATGCAATTTCTTAGGCTGCGCCTAGGAGTAGGGTTAGGGTAAGGGTAACGCCTAGGGTTAGGGTTCAGAAAACCACAAAGCCCAGAGCTCCAGGGACACTGACAATGCGGGAGGCATGCCAAGGGGAGCGCAGAACTGGAACAACCTTGCAGCTTCCCACTTTTCTTGACTGGAGCTGGCCTCAGCCCACTGCTCTTTCTTAGGCTGTGCCTGGAGCTAGGGTTAGGGTTAGGGTTACGCCTAGGGTTAGGATTCAGAAAACCACAAAGCCCAGAGCTCCAGGGACACTGACAATGCGAGAGGCATGCCAAGGGGAGCGCAGAACTGGAACAACCTTACAGCTTCCCTCTTTTCCTGACTGGAGCTGGCCTCAGCCACTGCTGTTTCTTAGGCTGCGCCTGGAGCTAGGGTTAGGGTTAGGGTTATGCCCAGGGTTAGGATTCAGAAAACCACAAAGCCCAGAGCTCCAGGGACACTGACAATACGAAAGGCATGCCAAGGGGAGCGCGGCACTGCCCCAAATTGCAGCCTTCATGTTTTCCTGACTGGAACTCCCCTCAGCCCCATGCAATTTCTTAGGCTGCGCCTAGGAGTAGGGTTAGGGTAAGGGTAACGCCTAGGGTTAGGGTTCAGAAAACCACAAAGCCCAGAGCTCCAGGGACACTGACAATGCGGGAGGCATGCCAAGGGGAGCGCAGAACTGGAACAACCTTGCAGCTTCCCACTTTTCTTGACTGGAGCTGGCCTCAGCCCACTGCTCTTTCTTAGGCTGCGCCTGGAGCTAGGGTTAGGGTTAGGGTTACGCCTAGGGTTAGGATTCAGAAAACCACAAAGCCCAGAGCTCCAGGGACACTGACAATGCGAGAGGCATGCCAAGGGGAGCGCAGAACTGGAACAACCTTACAGCTTCCCTCTTTTCCTGACTGGAGCTGGCCTCAGCCCACTGCTCTTTCTTAGGCTGCGCCTGGAGCTAGGGTTAGGGTTAGGGATATGCCTAGGGTTGGGGTTTAGGAAACCACAAAGCCCAGAGCTCCAGGGACACTGACAATACGAAAGGCATGCCAAGGGGAGCGCGGCACTGCCCCAAATTGCAGCCTTCATGTTTTCCTGACTGGAACTCCCCTCAGCCCCATGCAATTTCTTAGGCTGCGCCTAGGAGTAGGGTTAGGGTAAGGGTAACGCCTAGGGTTAGGGTTCAGAAAACCACAAAGCCCAGAGCTCCAGGGACACTGACAATGCGGGAGGCATGCCAAGGGGAGCGCAGAACTGGAACAACCTTGCAGCTTCCCACTTTTCTTGACTGGAGCTGGCCTCAGCCCACTGCTCTTTCTTAGGCTGCGCCTGGAGCTAGGGTTAGGGTTAGGGTTACGCCTAGGGTTAGGATTCAGAAAACCACAAAGCCCAGAGCTCCAGGGACACTGACAATGCGAGAGGCATGCCAAGGGGAGCGCAGAACTGGAACAACCTTACAGCTTCCCTCTTTTCCTGACTGGAGCTGGCCTCAGCCACTGCTGTTTCTTAGGCTGCGCCTGGAGCTAGGGTTAGGGTTAGGGTTACGCCCAGGGTTAGGATTCAGAAAACCACAAAGCCCAGAGCTCCAGGGACACTGACAATACGAAAGGCATGCCAAGGGGAGCGCGGCACTGCCCCAAATTGCAGCCTTCATGTTTTCCTGACTGGAACTCCCCTCAGCCCCATGCAATTTCTTAGGCTGCGCCTAGGAGTAGGGTTAGGGTAAGGGTAACGCCAAGGGTTAGGGTTCAGAAAACCACAAAGCCCAGAGCTCCAGGGACACTGACAATGCGGGAGGCATGCCAAGGGGAGCGCAGAACTGGAACAACCTTGCAGCTTCCCACTTTTCTTGACTGGAGCTGGCCTCAGCCCACTGCTCTTTCTTAGGCTGCGCCTGGAGCTAGGGTTAGGGTTAGGGTTACGCCTAGGGTTAGGATTCAGAAAACCACAAAGCCCAGAGCTCCAGGGACACTGACAATGCGAGAGGCATGCCAAGGGGAGCGCAGAACTGGAACAACCTTACAGCTTCCCTCTTTTCCTGACTGGAGCTGGCCTCAGCCCACTGCTCTTTCTTAGGCTGCGCCTGGAGCTAGGGTTAGGGTTAGGGATATGCCTAGGGTTGGGGTTTAGGAAACCACAAAGCCCAGAGCTCCAGGGACACTGACAAAGCAAGAGGCATGCCAAGGGGAGCGTGGCACTGGCCAAACCTTGCAGCCTTCATGTTTTCCTGACTTGAACTCCCCTCAGCCCAATGCAGTTTCTCTGACTGTGCCTAGGTGTAGGGTTAGGCTTAGGGGAAGGTTCGGGTGGAGGTATTTTCAGCCCCTGGGAGCTTGCAGAAGGATGGTTTCACCTCTCGCGTGCCAACACAAAGAAGCCCGGATGTCAACGCTGAAACCCCTCTGGAAGGCAGCCCTCAGTGCCCAGCATTCAGTGAAAACTGGTTAGAGCTCCTCACCCAAAGGGGCTGTATCTTCCTGTCACCATTATGCAGGCACGCAGGCCAAGGGAAAGAAGTAAAGGGAGGAGGGGACTCTCTGTATGTGTTCCACGCAGGTTTAGTCCCGTGAAAAGACAGGACGAAGAGGCCAATTGCTGGGAGGGTCCAGGGATCTTATACTGGGTATGGAGTAGGTGGGGAAAGGGATCTCAGCCAATGGTATAGACACAAGCAGGTGGGATTGACGGGAAGGGAACCACTGGGAACAACACATAGGAGGGACTCAGGGAAGGATCCAATGGGGCGTCGAGGAACAAGGAACTTTCTAGAGCTAATACATATTAAAGAAGGAAAATGAATCTACATCATTTCATACAAAAAACAAGGAGACAAAATATTAACTAATCAGGGGAAAACATGCAAAAGGCAAAACAAGGGAATCATAGGTTCACACCATGACTGCAAAGTCACATGCTTAACTTGGGTTGCTAACCACCACAGCTGCTTGCCTGAGTTCTCCTCAGGACAAAGAGTAGCTGCAGCCACCTGAGCCGCTATATTAGGGCTCAGAAAACCACAAAGCCCAGAGCTCCAGGGACACTGACAATGCGAGAGGCATGCCAAGGGGAGCGCAGAACTGGAACAACCTTGCAGCTTCCCTCTTTTCCTGACTGGAGCTGGCCTCAGCCCACTGCTCTTTCTCAGGCTGCGCCTGGAGCTAGGGTTGGGGTTAGGGATATGCCTAGGGTTGGGGTTTAGGAAACCACAAAGCCCAGAGCTCCAGGGACACTGACAAAGCGAGAGGCATGCCAAGGGGAGCGCGGCACTGCCCCAAATTGCAGCCTTCATGTTTTCCTGACTGGAACTCCCCTCAGCCCCATGCAATTTCTTAGGCTGCGCCTAGGAGTAGGGTTAGGGTAAGGGTAACGCCTAGGGTTAGGGTTCAGAAAACCACAAAGCCCAGAGCTCCAGGGACACTGACAATGCGGGAGGCATGCCAAGGGGAGCGCAGAACTGGAACAACCTTGCAGCTTCCCACTTTTCTTGACTGGAGCTGGCCTCAGCCCACTGCTCTTTCTTAGGCTGTGCCTGGAGCTAGGGTTAGGGTTAGGGTTACGCCTAGGGTTAGGATTCAGAAAACCACAAAGCCCAGAGCTCCAGGGACACTGACAATGCGAGAGGCATGCCAAGGGGAGTGCAGAACTGGAACAACCTTACAGCTTCCCTCTTTTCCTGACTGGAGCTGGCCTCAGCCCACTGCTGTTTCTTAGGCTGCGCCTGGAGCTAGGGTTAGGGTTAGGGTTACGCCCAGGGTTAGGATTCAGAAAACCACAAAGCCCAGAGCTCCAGGGACACTGACAATACGAAAGGCATGCCAAGGGGAGCGCGGCACTGCCCCAAATTGCAGCCTTCATGTTTTCCTGACTGGAACTCCCCTCAGCCCCATGCAATTTCTTAGGCTGCGCCTAGGAGTAGGGTTAGGGTAAGGGTAACGCCTAGGGTTAGGGTTCAGAAAACCACAAAGCCCAGAGCTCCAGGGACACTGACAATGCGGGAGGCATGCCAAGGGGAGCGCAGAACTGGAACAACCTTGCAGCTTCCCACTTTTCTTGACTGGAGCTGGCCTCAGCCCACTGCTCTTTCTTAGGCTGTGCCTGGAGCTAGGGTTAGGGTTAGGGTTACGCCTAGGGTTAGGATTCAGAAAACCACAAAGCCCAGAGCTCCAGGGACACTGACAATGCGAGAGGCATGCCAAGGGGAGCGCAGAACTGGAACAACCTTACAGCTTCCCTCTTTTCCTGACTGGAGCTGGCCTCAGCCACTGCTGTTTCTTAGGCTGCGCCTGGAGCTAGGGTTAGGGTTAGGGTTATGCCCAGGGTTAGGATTCAGAAAACCACAAAGCCCAGAGCTCCAGGGACACTGACAATACGAAAGGCATGCCAAGGGGAGCGCGGCACTGCCCCAAATTGCAGCCTTCATGTTTTCCTGACTGGAACTCCCCTCAGCCCCATGCAATTTCTTAGGCTGCGCCTAGGAGTAGGGTTAGGGTAAGGGTAACGCCTAGGGTTAGGGTTCAGAAAACCACAAAGCCCAGAGCTCCAGGGACACTGACAATGCGGGAGGCATGCCAAGGGGAGCGCAGAACTGGAACAACCTTGCAGCTTCCCACTTTTCTTGACTGGAGCTGGCCTCAGCCCACTGCTCTTTCTTAGGCTGCGCCTGGAGCTAGGGTTAGGGTTAGGGTTACGCCTAGGGTTAGGATTCAGAAAACCACAAAGCCCAGAGCTCCAGGGACACTGACAATGCGAGAGGCATGCCAAGGGGAGCGCAGAACTGGAACAACCTTACAGCTTCCCTCTTTTCCTGACTGGAGCTGGCCTCAGCCCACTGCTCTTTCTTAGGCTGCGCCTGGAGCTAGGGTTAGGGTTAGGGATATGCCTAGGGTTGGGGTTTAGGAAACCACAAAGCCCAGAGCTCCAGGGACACTGACAATACGAAAGGCATGCCAAGGGGAGCGCGGCACTGCCCCAAATTGCAGCCTTCATGTTTTCCTGACTGGAACTCCCCTCAGCCCCATGCAATTTCTTAGGCTGCGCCTAGGAGTAGGGTTAGGGTAAGGGTAACGCCTAGGGTTAGGGTTCAGAAAACCACAAAGCCCAGAGCTCCAGGGACACTGACAATGCGGGAGGCATGCCAAGGGGAGCGCAGAACTGGAACAACCTTGCAGCTTCCCACTTTTCTTGACTGGAGCTGGCCTCAGCCCACTGCTCTTTCTTAGGCTGCGCCTGGAGCTAGGGTTAGGGTTAGGGTTACGCCTAGGGTTAGGATTCAGAAAACCACAAAGCCCAGAGCTCCAGGGACACTGACAATGCGAGAGGCATGCCAAGGGGAGCGCAGAACTGGAACAACCTTACAGCTTCCCTCTTTTCCTGACTGGAGCTGGCCTCAGCCACTGCTGTTTCTTAGGCTGCGCCTGGAGCTAGGGTTAGGGTTAGGGTTACGCCCAGGGTTA
Source organism: Coloeus monedula (assembly GCF_965178545.1). Lineage (NCBI taxonomy): Eukaryota > Metazoa > Chordata > Aves > Passeriformes > Corvidae > Coloeus > Coloeus monedula. The sequence continues at coordinate 32,137,508 of NC_138784.1, read as the reverse complement.
GGATTCAGAAAACCACAAAGCCCAGAGCTCCAGGGACACTGACAATACGAAAGGCATGCCAAGGGGAGCGCGGCACTGCCCCAAATTGCAGCCTTCATGTTTTCCTGACTGGAACTCCCCTCAGCCCCATGCAATTTCTTAGGCTGCGCCTAGGAGTAGGGTTAGGGTAAGGGTAACGCCAAGGGTTAGGGTTCAGAAAACCACAAAGCCCAGAGCTCCAGGGACACTGACAATGCGGGAGGCATGCCAAGGGGAGCGCAGAACTGGAACAACCTTGCAGCTTCCCACTTTTCTTGACTGGAGCTGGCCTCAGCCCACTGCTCTTTCTTAGGCTGCGCCTGGAGCTAGGGTTAGGGTTAGGGTTACGCCTAGGGTTAGGATTCAGAAAACCACAAAGCCCAGAGCTCCAGGGACACTGACAATGCGAGAGGCATGCCAAGGGGAGCGCAGAACTGGAACAACCTTACAGCTTCCCTCTTTTCCTGACTGGAGCTGGCCTCAGCCCACTGCTCTTTCTTAGGCTGCGCCTGGAGCTAGGGTTAGGGTTAGGGATATGCCTAGGGTTGGGGTTTAGGAAACCACAAAGCCCAGAGCTCCAGGGACACTGACAAAGCAAGAGGCATGCCAAGGGGAGCGTGGCACTGGCCAAACCTTGCAGCCTTCATGTTTTCCTGACTTGAACTCCCCTCAGCCCAATGCAGTTTCTCTGACTGTGCCTAGGTGTAGGGTTAGGCTTAGGGGAAGGTTCGGGTGGAGGTATTTTCAGCCCCTGGGAGCTTGCAGAAGGATGGTTTCACCTCTCGCGTGCCAACACAAAGAAGCCCGGATGTCAACGCTGAAACCCCTCTGGAAGGCAGCCCTCAGTGCCCAGCATTCAGTGAAAACTGGTTAGAGCTCCTTACCCAAAGGGGCTGTATCTTCCTGTCACCATTATGCAGGCACGCAGGCCAAGGGAAAGAAGTAAAGGGAGGAGGGGACTCTCTGTATGTGTTCCACGCAGGTTTAGTCCCGTGAAAAGACAGGACGAAGAGGCCAATTGCTGGGAGGGTCCAGGGATCTTATACTGGGTATGGAGTAGGTGGGGAAAGGGATCTCAGCCAATGGTATAGACACAAGCAGGTGGGATTGACGGGAAGGGAACCACTGGGAACAACACATAGGAGGGACTCAGGGAAGGATCCAATGGGGCGTCGAGGAACAAGGAACTTTCTAGAGCTAATACATATTAAAGAAGGAAAATGAATCTACATCATTTCATACAAAAAACAAGGAGACAAAATATTAACTAATCAGGGGAAAACATGCAAAAGGCAAAACAAGGGAATCATAGGTTCACACCATGACTGCAAAGTCACATGCTTAACTTGGGTTGCTAACCACCACAGCTGCTTGCCTGAGTTCTCCTCAGGACAAAGAGTAGCTGCAGCCACCTGAGTCGCTACATTAGGGCTCAGAAAACCACAAAGCAATGAGCTCCAGGGACACTGACAATGCGAGAGGCATGCCAAGGGGAGTGCCGAACTGGAACAACCTTGCAGCTTCCCTCTTTTCCTGACTGGAGCTGGCCTCAGCCACTGCTGTTTCTTAGGCTGCGCCTGGAGCTAGGGTTAGGGTAAGGGTAACGCCTAGGGTTAGGGTTCAGAAAACCACAAAGCCCAGAGCTCCAGGGACACTGACAATGCGGGACGCATGCCAAGGGGAGCGCAGAACTGGAACAACCTTGCAGCTTCCCACTTTTCTTGACTGGAGCTGGCCTCAGCCCACTGCTCTTTCTTAGGCTGTGCCTGGAGCTAGGGTTAGGGTTAGGGTTACGCCTAGGGTTAGGATTCAGAAAACCACAAAGCCCAGAGCTCCAGGGACACTGACAATGCGAGAGGCATGCCAAGGGGAGCGCAGAACTGGAACAACCTTACAGCTTCCCTCTTTTCCTGACTGGAGCTGGCCTCAGCCACTGCTGTTTCTTAGGCTGCGCCTGGAGCTAGGGTTAGGGTTAGGGTTATGCCCAGGGTTAGGATTCAGAAAACCACAAAGCCCAGAGCTCCAGGGACAGTGACAATACGAAAGGCATGCCAAGGGGAGCGCGGCACTGCCCCAAATTGCAGCCTTCATGTTTTCCTGACTGGAACTCCCCTCAGCCCCATGCAATTTCTTAGGCTGCGCCTAGGAGTAGGGTTAGGGTAAGGGTAACGCCTAGGGTTAGGGTTCAGAAAACCACAAAGCCCAGAGCTCCAGGGACACTGACAATGCGGGAGGCATGCCAAGGGGAGCGCAGAACTGGAACAACCTTGCAGCTTCCCACTTTTCTTGACTGGAGCTGGCCTCAGCCCACTGCTCTTTCTTAGGCTGCGCCTGGAGCTAGGGTTAGGGTTAGGGTTACGCCTAGGGTTAGGATTCAGAAAACCACAAAGCCCAGAGCTCCAGGGACACTGACAATGCGAGAGGCATGCCAAGGGGAGCGCAGAACTGGAACAACCTTACAGCTTCCCTCTTTTCCTGACTGGAGCTGGCCTCAGCCCACTGCTCTTTCTTAGGCTGCGCCTGGAGCTAGGGTTAGGGTTAGGGATATGCCTAGGGTTGGGGTTTAGGAAACCACAAAGCCCAGAGCTCCAGGGACACTGACAATACGAAAGGCATGCCAAGGGGAGCGCGGCACTGCCCCAAATTGCAGCCTTCATGTTTTCCTGACTGGAACTCCCCTCAGCCCCATGCAATTTCTTAGGCTGCGCCTAGGAGTAGGGTTAGGGTAAGGGTAACGCCTAGGGTTAGGGTTCAGAAAACCACAAAGCCCAGAGCTCCAGGGACACTGACAATGCGGGAGGCATGCCAAGGGGAGCGCAGAACTGGAACAACCTTGCAGCTTCCCACTTTTCTTGACTGGAGCTGGCCTCAGCCCACTGCTCTTTCTTAGGCTGCGCCTGGAGCTAGGGTTAGGGTTAGGGTTACGCCTAGGGTTAGGATTCAGAAAACCACAAAGCCCAGAGCTCCAGGGACACTGACAATGCGAGAGGCATGCCAAGGGGAGCGCAGAACTGGAACAACCTTACAGCTTCCCTCTTTTCCTGACTGGAGCTGGCCTCAGCCACTGCTGTTTCTTAGGCTGCGCCTGGAGCTAGGGTTAGGGTTAGGGTTACGCCCAGGGTTAGGATTCAGAAAACCACAAAGCCCAGAGCTCCAGGGACACTGACAATACGAAAGGCATGCCAAGGGGAGCGCGGCACTGCCCCAAATTGCAGCCTTCATGTTTTCCTGACTGGAACTCCCCTCAGCCCCATGCAATTTCTTAGGCTGCGCCTAGGAGTAGGGTTAGGGTAAGGGTAACGCCAAGGGTTAGGCTTCAGAAAACCACAAAGCCCAGAGCTCCAGGGACACTGACAATGCGGGAGGCATGCCAAGGGGAGCGCAGAACTGGAACAACCTTGCAGCTTCCCACTTTTCTTGACTGGAGCTGGCCTCAGCCCACTGCTCTTTCTTAGGCTGCGCCTGGAGCTAGGGTTAGGGTTAGGGTTACGCCTAGGGTTAGGATTCAGAAAACCACAAAGCCCAGAGCTCCAGGGACACTGACAATGCGAGAGGCATGCCAAGGGGAGCGCAGAACTGGAACAACCTTACAGCTTCCCTCTTTTCCTGACTGGAGCTGGCCTCAGCCCACTGCTCTTTCTTAGGCTGCGCCTGGAGCTAGGGTTAGGGTTAGGGATATGCCTAGGGTTGGGGTTTAGGAAACCACAAAGCCCAGAGCTCCAGGGACACTGACAAAGCAAGAGGCATGCCAAGGGGAGCGTGGCACTGGCCAAACCTTGCAGCCTTCATGTTTTCCTGACTTGAACTCCCCTCAGCCCAATGCAGTTTCTCTGACTGTGCCTAGGTGTAGGGTTAGGCTTAGGGGAAGGTTCGGGTGGAGGTATTTTCAGCCCCTGGGAGCTTGCAGAAGGATGGTTTCACCTCTCGCGTGCCAACACAAAGAAGCCCGGATGTCAACGCTGAAACCCCTCTGGAAGGCAGCCCTCAGTGCCCAGCATTCAGTGAAAACTGGTTAGAGCTCCTCACCCAAAGGGGCTGTATCTTCCTGTCACCATTATGCAGGCACGCAGGCCAAGGGAAAGAAGTAAAGGGAGGAGGGGACTCTCTGTATGTGTTCCACGCAGGTTTAGTCCCGTGAAAAGACAGGACGAAGAGGCCAATTGCTGGGAGGGTCCAGGGATCTTATACTGGGTATGGAGTAGGTGGGGAAAGGGATCTCAGCCAATGGTATAGACACAAGCAGGTGGGATTGACGGGAAGGGAACCACTGGGAACAACACATAGGAGGGACTCAGGGAAGGATCCAATGGGGCGTCGAGGAACAAGGAACTTTCTAGAGCTAATACATATTAAAGAAGGAAAATGAATCTACATCATTTCATACAAAAAACAAGGAGACAAAATATTAACTAATCAGGGGAAAACATGCAAAAGGCAAAACAAGGGAATCATAGGTTCACACCATGACTGCAAAGTCACATGCTTAACTTGGGTTGCTAACCACCACAGCTGCTTGCCTGAGTTCTCCTCAGGACAAAGAGTAGCTGCAGCCACCTGAGCCGCTACATTAGGGCTCAGAAAACCACAAAGCCCAGAGCTCCAGGGACACTGACAATGCGAGAGGCATGCCAAGGGGAGCGCAGAACTGGAACAACCTTGCAGCTTCCCTCTTTTCCTGACTGGAGCTGGCCTCAGCCCACTGCTCTTTCTCAGGCTGCGCCTGGAGCTAGGGTTGGGGTTAGGGATATGCCTAGGGTTGGGGTTTAGGAAACCACAAAGCCCAGAGCTCCAGGGACACTGACAAAGCGAGAGGCATGCCAAGGGGAGCGCGGCACTGCCCCAAATTGCAGCCTTCATGTTTTCCTGACTTGAACTCCCCTCAGCCCCATGCAATTTCTTAGGCTGCGCCTAGGAGTAGGGTTAGGGTAAGGGTAACGCCTAGGGTTAGGGTTCAGAAAACCACAAAGCCCAGAGCTCCAGGGACACTGACAATGCGGGAGGCATGCCAAGGGGAGCGCAGAACTGGAACAACCTTGCAGCTTCCCACTTTTCTTGACTGGAGCTGGCCTCAGCCCACTGCTCTTTCTTAGGCTGTGCCTGGAGCTAGGGTTAGGGTTAGGGTTACGCCTAGGGTTAGGATTCAGAAAACCACAAAGCCCAGAGCTCCAGGGACACTGACAATGCGAGAGGCATGCCAAGGGGAGTGCAGAACTGGAACAACCTTACAGCTTCCCTCTTTTCCTGACTGGAGCTGGCCTCAGCCACTGCTGTTTCTTAGGCTGCGCCTGGAGCTAGGGTTAGGGTTAGGGTTACGCCCAGGGTTAGGATTCAGAAAACCACAAAGCCCAGAGCTCCAGGGACACTGACAATACGAAAGGCATGCCAAGGGGAGCGCGGCACTGCCCCAAATTGCAGCCTTCATGTTTTCCTGACTGGAACTCCCCTCAGCCCCATGCAATTTCTTAGGCTGCGCCTAGGAGTAGGGTTAGGGTAAGGGTAACGCCTAGGGTTAGGGTTCAGAAAACCACAAAGCCCAGAGCTCCAGGGACACTGACAATGCGAGAGGCATGCCAAGGGGAGTGCAGAACTGGAACAACCTTACAGCTTCCCTCTTTTCCTGACTGGAGCTGGCCTCAGCCACTGCTGTTTCTTAGGCTGCGCCTGGAGCTAGGGTTAGGGTTAGGGTTACGCCCAGGGTTAGGATTCAGAAAACCACAAAGCCCAGAGCTCCAGGGACACTGACAATACGAAAGGCATGCCAAGGGGAGCGCGGCACTGCCCCAAATTGCAGCCTTCATGTTTTCCTGACTGGAACTCCCCTCAGCCCCATGCAATTTCTTAGGCTGCGCCTAGGAGTAGGGTTAGGGTTAGGGTTACGCCTAGGGTTAGGATTCAGAAAACCACAAAGCCCAGAGCTCCAGGGACACTGACAATGCGAGAGGCATGCCAAGGGGAGCGCAGAACTGGAACAACCTTACAGCTTCCCTCTTTTCCTGACTGGAGCTGGCCTCAGCCCACTGCTCTTTCTTAGGCTGCGCCTGGAGCTAGGGTTAGGGTTAGGGATATGCCTAGGGTTGGGGTTTAGGAAACCACAAAGCCCAGAGCTCCAGGGACACTGACAAAGCAAGAGGCATGCCAAGGGGAGCGTGGCACTGGCCAAACCTTGCAGCCTTCATGTTTTCCTGACTTGAACTCCCCTCAGCCCAATGCAGTTTCTCTGACTGTGCCTAGGTGTAGGGTTAGGCTTAGGGGAAGGTTCGGGTGGAGGTATTTTCAGCCCCTGGGAGCTTGCAGAAGGATGGTTTCACCTCTCGCGTGCCAACACAAAGAAGCCCGGATGTCAACGCTGAAACCCCTCTGGAAGGCAGCCCTCAGTGCCCAGCATTCAGTGAAAACTGGTTAGAGCTCCTCACCCAAAGGGGCTGTATCTTCCTGTCACCATTATGCAGGCACGCAGGCCAAGGGAAAGAAGTAAAGGGAGGAGGGGACTCTCTGTATGTGTTCCACGCAGGTTTAGTCCCGTGAAAAGACAGGACGAAGAGGCCAATTGCTGGGAGGGTCCAGGGATCTTATACTGGGTATGGAGTAGGTGGGGAAAGGGATCTCAGCCAATGGTATAGACACAAGCAGGTGGGATTGACGGGAAGGGAACCACTGGGAACAACACATAGGAGGGACTCAGGGAAGGATCCAATGGGGCGTCGAGGAACAAGGAACTTTCTAGAGCTAATACATATTAAAGAAGGAAAATGAATCTACATCATTTCATACAAAAAACAAGGAGACAAAATATTAACTAATCAGGGGAAAACATGCAAAAGGCAAAACAAGGGAATCATAGGTTCACACCATGACTGCAAAGTCACATGCTTAACTTGGGTTGCTAACCACCACAGCTGCTTGCCTGAGTTCTCCTCAGGACAAAGAGTAGCTGCAGCCACCTGAGCCGCTACATTAGGGCTCAGAAATCCACAAAGCCCAGAGCTCCAGGGACACTGACAATGCGAGAGGCATGCCAAGGGGAGCGCAGAACTGGAACAACCTTGCAGCTTCCCTCTTTTCCTGACTGGAGCTGGCCTCAGCCCACTGCTCTTTCTTAGGCTGCGCCTGGAGCTAGGGTTAGGGTTAGGGTTATGCCTAGGGTTGGGGTTTAGGAAACCACAAAGCCCAGAGCTGCAGGGACACTGACAAAGCGAGAGGCATGCCAAGGGGAGCGCGGCACTGCCCCAAATTGCAGCCTTCATGTTTTCCTGACTGGAACTCCCCTCAGCCCCATGCAATTTCTTAGGCTGCGCCTAGGAGTAGGGTTAGGGTAAGGGTAACGCCTAGGGTTAGGGTTCAGAAAACCACAAAGCCCAGAGCTCCAGGGACACTGACAATGCGGGAGGCATGCCAAGGGGAGCGCAGAACTGGAACAACCTTGCAGCTTCCCACTTTTCTTGACTGGAGCTGGCCTCAGCCCACTGCTCTTTCTTAGGCTGTGCCTGGAGCTAGGGTTAGGGTTAGGGTTACGCCTAGGGTTAGGATTCAGAAAACCACAAAGCCCAGAGCTCCAGGGACACTGACAATGCGAGAGGCATGCCAAGGGGAGTGCAGAACTGGAACAACCTTACAGCTTCCCTCTTTTCCTGACTGGAGCTGGCCTCAGCCACTGCTGTTTCTTAGGCTGCGCCTGGAGCTAGGGTTAGGGTTAGGGTTACGCCCAGGGTTAGGATTCAGAAAACCACAAAGCCCAGAGCTCCAGGGACACTGACAATACGAAAGGCATGCCAAGGGGAGCGCGGCACTGCCCCAAATTGCAGCCTTCATGTTTTCCTGACTGGAACTCCCCTCAGCCCCATGCAATTTCTTAGGCTGCGCCTAGGAGTAGGGTTAGGGTAAGGGTAACGCCTAGGGTTAGGGTTCAGAAAACCACAAAGCCCAGAGCTCCAGGGACACTGACAATGCGAGAGGCATGCCAAGGGGAGCGCAGAACTGGAACAACCTTGCAGCTTCCCACTTTTCTTGACTGGAGCTGGCCTCAGCCCACTGCTCTTTCTTAGGCTGCGCCTGGAGCTAGGGTTAGGGTTAGGGTTACGCCTAGGGTTAGGATTCAGAAAACCACAAAGCCCAGAGCTCCAGGGACACTGACAATGCGAGAGGCATGCCAAGGGGAGCGCAGAACTGGAACAACCTTACAGCTTCCCTCTTTTCCTGACTGGAGCTGGCCTCAGCCCACTGCTCTTTCTTAGGCTGCGCCTGGAGCTAGGGTTAGGGTTAGGGATATGCCTAGGGTTGGGGTTTAGGAAACCACAAAGCCCAGAGCTCCAGGGACACTGACAAAGCAAGAGGCATGCCAAGGGGAGCGTGGCACTGGCCAAACCTTGCAGCCTTCATGTTTTCCTGACTTGAACTCCCCTCAGCCCAATGCAGTTTCTCTGACTGTGCCTAGGTGTAGGGTTAGGCTTAGGGGAAGGTTCGGGTGGAGGTATTTTCAGCCCCTGGGAGCTTGCAGAAGGATGGTTTCACCTCTCGCGTGCCAACACAAAGAAGCCCGGATGTCAACGCTGAAACCCCTCTGGAAGGCAGCCCTCAGTGCCCAGCATTCAGTGAAAACTGGTTAGAGCTCCTCACCCAAAGGGGCTGTATCTTCCTGTCACCATTATGCAGGCACGCAGGCCAAGGGAAAGAAGTAAAGGGAGGAGGGGACTCTCTGTATGTGTTCCACGCAGGTTTAGTCCCGTGAAAAGACAGGACGAAGAGGCCAATTGCTGGGAGGGTCCAGGGATCTTATACTGGGTATGGAGTAGGTGGGGAAAGGGATCTCAGCCAATGGTATAGACACAAGCAGGTGGGATTGACGGGAAGGGAACCACTGGGAACAACACATAGGAGGGACTCAGGGAAGGATCCAATGGGGCGTCGAGGAACAAGGAACTTTCTAGAGCTAATACATATTAAAGAAGGAAAATGAATCTACATCATTTCATACAAAAAACAAGGAGACAAAATATTAACTAATCAGGGGAAAACATGCAAAAGGCAAAACAAGGGAATCATAGGTTCACACCATGACTGCAAAGTCACATGCTTAACTTGGGTTGCTAACCACCACAGCTGCTTGCCTGAGTTCTCCTCAGGACAAAGAGTAGCTGCAGCCACCTGAGCCGCTACATTAGGGCTCAGAAATCCACAAAGCCCAGAGCTCCAGGGACACTGACAATGCGAGAGGCATGCCAAGGGGAGCGCAGAACTGGAACAACCTTGCAGCTTCCCTCTTTTCCTGACTGGAGCTGGCCTCAGCCCACTGCTCTTTCTTAGGCTGCGCCTGGAGCTAGGGTTAGGGTTAGGGTTATGCCTAGGGTTGGGGTTTAGGAAACCACAAAGCCCAGAGCTGCAGGGACACTGACAAAGCGAGAGGCATGCCAAGGGGAGCGCGGCACTGCCCCAAATTGCAGCCTTCATGTTTTCCTGACTGGAACTCCCCTCAGCCCCATGCAATTTCTTAGGCTGCGCCTAGGAGTAGGGTTAGGGTAAGGGTAACGCCTAGGGTTAGGGTTCAGAAAACCACAAAGCCCAGAGCTCCAGGGACACTGACAATGCGAGAGGCATGCCAAGGGGAGCGCAGAACTGGAACAACCTTGCAGCTTCCCACTTTTCTTGACTGGAGCTGGCCTCAGCCCACTGCTCTTTCTTAGGCTGTGCCTGGAGCTAGGGTTAGGGTTAGGGTTACGCCTAGGGTTAGGATTCAGAAAATCACAAAGCAATGAGCTCCAGGGACACTGACAATGCGAGAGGCATGCCAAGGGGAGTGCAGAACTGGAACAACCTTACAGCTTCCCTCTTTTCCTGACTGGAGCTGGCCTCAGCCACTGCTGTTTCTTAGGCTGCGCCTGGAGCTAGGGTTAGGGTTAGGGTTACGCCCAGGGTTAGGATTCAGAAAACCACAAAGCCCAGAGCTCCAGGGACACTGACAATACGAAAGGCATGCCAAGGGGAGCGCGGCACTGCCCCAAATTGCAGCCTTCATGTTTTCCTGACTGGAACTCCCCTCAGCCCCATGCAATTTCTTAGGCTGCGCCTAGGAGTAGGGTTAGGGTAAGGGTAACGCCTAGGGTTAGGGTTCAGAAAACCACAAAGCCCAGAGCTCCAGGGACACTGACAATGCGGGAGGCATGCCAAGGGGAGCGCAGAACTGGAACAACCTTGCAGCTTCCCACTTTTCTTGACTGGAGCTGGCCTCAGCCCACTGCTCTTTCTTAGGCTGCGCCTGGAGCTAGGGTTAGGGTTAGGGTTACGCCTAGGGTTAGGATTCAGAAAACCACAAAGCCCAGAGCTCCAGGGACACTGACAATGCGAGAGGCATGCCAAGGGGAGCGCAGAACTGGAACAACCTTACAGCTTCCCTCTTTTCCTGACTGGAGCTGGCCTCAGCCCACTGCTCTTTCTTAGGCTGCGCCTGGAGCTAGGGTTAGGGTTAGGGATATGCCTAGGGTTGGGGTTTAGGAAACCACAAAGCCCAGAGCTCCAGGGACACTGACAAAGCAAGAGGCATGCCAAGGGGAGCGTGGCACTGGCCAAACCTTGCAGCCTTCATGTTTTCCTGACTTGAACTCCCCTCAGCCCAATGCAGTTTCTCTGACTGTGCCTAGGTGTAGGGTTAGGCTTAGGGGAAGGTTCGGGTGGAGGTATTTTCAGCCCCTGGGAGCTTGCAGAAGGATGGTTTCACCTCTCGCGTGCCAACACAAAGAAGCCCGGATGTCAACGCTGAAACCCCTCTGGAAGGCAGCCCTCAGTGCCCAGCATTCAGTGAAAACTGGTTAGAGCTCCTCACCCAAAGGGGCTGTATCTTCCTGTCACCATTATGCAGGCACGCAGGCCAAGGGAAAGAAGTAAAGGGAGGAGGGGACTCTCTGTATGTGTTCCACGCAGGTTTAGTCCCGTGAAAAGACAGGACGAAGAGGCCAATTGCTGGGAGGGTCCAGGGATCTTATACTGGGTATGGAGTAGGTGGGGAAAGGGATCTCAGCCAATGGTATAGACACAAGCAGGTGGGATTGACGGGAAGGGAACCACTGGGAACAACACATAGGAGGGACTCAGGGAAGGATCCAATGGGGCATCGAGGAACAAGGAACTTTCTAGAGCTAATACATATTAAAGAAGGAAAATGAATCTACATCATTTCATACAAAAAACAAGGAGACAAAATATTAACTAATCAGGGGAAAACATGCAAAAGGCAAAACAAGGGAATCATAGGTTCACACCATGACTGCAAAGTCACATGCTTAACTTGGGTTGCTAACCACCACAGCTGCTTGCCTGAGTTCTCCTCAGGACAAAGAGTAGCTGCAGCCACCTGAGCCGCTACATTAGGGCTCAGAAAACCACAAAGCCCAGAGCTCCAGGGACACTGACAATGCGAGAGGCATGCCAAGGGGAGCGCCGAACTGGAACAACCTTGCAGCTTCCCTCTTTTCCTGACTGGAGCTGGCCTCAGCCACTGCTGTTTCTTAGGCTGCGCCTGGAGCTAGGGTTAGGGTTAGGGTTACGCCCAGGGTTAGGATTCAGAAAACCACAAAGCCCAGAGCTCCAGGGACACTGACAATACGAAAGGCATGCCAAGGGGAGCGCGGCACTGCCCCAAATTGCAGCCTTCATGTTTTCCTGACTGGAACTCCCCTCAGCCCCATGCAATTTCTTAGGCTGCGCCTAGGAGTAGGGTTAGGGTAAGGGTAACGCCTAGGGTTAGGGTTCAGAAAACCACAAAGCCCAGAGCTCCAGGGACACTGACAATGCGGGAGGCATGCCAAGGGGAGCGCAGAACTGGAACAACCTTGCAGCTTCCCACTTTTCTTGACTGGAGCTGGCCTCAGCCCACTGCTCTTTCTTAGGCTGTGCCTGGAACTAGGGTTAGGGTTAGGGTTACGCCTAGGGTTAGGATTCAGAAAACCACAAAGCCCAGAGCTCCAGGGACACTGACAATGCGAGAGGCATGCCAAGGGGAGTGCAGAACTGGAACAACCTTACAGCTTCCCTCTTTTCCTGACTGGAGCTGGCCTCAGCCACTGCTGTTTCTTAGGCTGCACCTGGAGCTAGGGTTAGGGTTAGGGTTACGCCCAGGGTTAGGATTCAGAAAACCACAAAGCCCAGAGCTCCAGGGACACTGACAAAGCGAGAGGCATGCCAAGGGGAGCGCGGCACTGCCCCAAATTGCAGCCTTCATGTTTTCCTGACTGGAACTCCCCTCAGCCCCATGCAATTTCTTAGGCTGCGCCTAGGAGTAGGGTTAGGGTAAGGGTAACGCCTAGGGTTAGGGTTCAGAAAACCACAAAGCCCAGAGCTCCAGGGACACTGACAATGCGGGAGGCATGCCAAGGGGAGCGCAGAACTGGAACAACCTTGCAGCTTCCCACTTTTCTTGACTGGAGCTGGCCTCAGCCCACTGCTCTTTCTTAGGCTGCGCCTGGAGCTAGGGTTAGGGTTAGGGTTACGCCTAGGGTTAGGATTCAGAAAACCACAAAGCCCAGAGCTCCAGGGACACTGACAATGCGAGAGGCATGCCAAGGGGAGCGCAGAACTGGAACAACCTTACAGCTTCCCTCTTTTCCTGACTGGAGCTGGCCTCAGCCCACTGCTCTTTCTTAGGCTGCGCCTGGAGCTAGGGTTAGGGTTAGGGATATGCCTAGGGTTGGGGTTTAGGAAACCACAAAGCCCAGAGCTCCAGGGACACTGACAAAGCAAGAGGCATGCCAAGGGGAGCGTGGCACTGGCCAAACCTTGCAGCCTTCATGTTTTCCTGACTTGAACTCCCCTCAGCCCAATGCAGTTTCTCTGACTGTGCCTAGGTGTAGGGTTAGGCTTAGGGGAAGGTTCGGGTGGAGGTATTTTCAGCCCCTGGGAGCTTGCAGAAGGATGGTTTCACCTCTCGCGTGCCAACACAAAGAAGCCCGGATGTCAACGCTGAAACCCCTCTGGAAGGCAGCCCTCAGTGCCCAGCATTCAGTGAAAACTGGTTAGAGCTCCTCACCCAAAGGGGCTGTATCTTCCTGTCACCATTATGCAGGCACGCAGGCCAAGGGAAAGAAGTAAAGGGAGGAGGGGACTCTCTGTATGTGTTCCACGCAGGTTTAGTCCCGTGAAAAGACAGGACGAAGAGGCCAATTGCTGGGAGGGTCCAGGGATCTTATACTGGGTATGGAGTAGGTGGGGAAAGGGATCTCAGCCAATGGTATAGACACAAGCAGGTGGGATTGACGGGAAGGGAACCACTGGGAACAACACATAGGAGGGACTCAGGGAAGGATCCAATGGGGCGTCGAGGAACAAGGAACTTTCTAGAGCTAATACATATTAAAGAAGGAAAATGAATCTACATCATTTCATACAAAAAACAAGGAGACAAAATATTAACTAATCAGGGGAAAACATGCAAAAGGCAAAACAAGGGAATCATAGGTTCACACCATGACTGCAAAGTCACATGCTTAACTTGGGTTGCTAACCACCACAGCTGCTTGCCTGAGTTCTCCTCAGGACAAAGAGTAGCTGCAGCCACCTGAGCCGCTACATTAGGGCTCAGAAAACCACAAAGCCCAGAGCTCCAGGGACACTGACAATGCGAGAGGCATGCCAAGGGGAGCGCAGAACTGGAACAACCTTGCAGCTTCCCTCTTTTCCTGACTGGAGCTGGCCTCAGCCCACTGCTCTTTCTCAGGCTGCGCCTGGAGCTAGGGTTGGGGTTAGGGATATGCCTAGGGTTGGGGTTTAGGAAACCACAAAGCCCAGAGCTCCAGGGACACTGACAAAGCGAGAGGCATGCCAAGGGGAGCGCGGCACTGCCCCAAATTGCAGCCTTCATGTTTTCCTGACTTGAACTCCCCTCAGCCCCATGCAATTTCTTAGGCTGCGCCTAGGAGTAGGGTTAGGGTAAGGGTAACGCCTAGGGTTAGGGTTCAGAAAACCACAAAGCCCAGAGCTCCAGGGACACTGACAATGCGGGAGGCATGCCAAGGGGAGCGCAGAACTGGAACAACCTTGCAGCTTCCCACTTTTCTTGACTGGAGCTGGCCTCAGCCCACTGCTCTTTCTTAGGCTGTGCCTGGAGCTAGGGTTAGGGTTAGGGTTACGCCTAGGGTTAGGATTCAGAAAACCACAAAGCCCAGAGCTCCAGGGACACTGACAATGCGAGAGGCATGCCAAGGGGAGTGCAGAACTGGAACAACCTTACAGCTTCCCTCTTTTCCTGACTGGAGCTGGCCTCAGCCACTGCTGTTTCTTAGGCTGCGCCTGGAGCTAGGGTTAGGGTTAGGGTTACGCCCAGGGTTAGGATTCAGAAAACCACAAAGCCCAGAGCTCCAGGGACACTGACAATACGAAAGGCATGCCAAGGGGAGCGCGGCACTGCCCCAAATTGCAGCCTTCATGTTTTCCTGACTGGAACTCCCCTCAGCCCCATGCAATTTCTTAGGCTGCGCCTAGGAGTAGGGTTAGGGTAAGGGTAACGCCTAGGGTTAGGGTTCAGAAAACCACAAAGCCCAGAGCTCCAGGGACACTGACAATGCGAGAGGCATGCCAAGGGGAGTGCAGAACTGGAACAACCTTACAGCTTCCCTCTTTTCCTGACTGGAGCTGGCCTCAGCCACTGCTGTTTCTTAGGCTGCGCCTGGAGCTAGGGTTAGGGTTAGGGTTACGCCCAGGGTTAGGATTCAGAAAACCACAAAGCCCAGAGCTCCAGGGACACTGACAATACGAAAGGCATGCCAAGGGGAGCGCGGCACTGCCCCAAATTGCAGCCTTCATGTTTTCCTGACTGGAACTCCCCTCAGCCCCATGCAATTTCTTAGGCTGCGCCTAGGAGTAGGGTTAGGGTAAGGGTTACGCCTAGGGTTAGGATTCAGAAAACCACAAAGCCCAGAGCTCCAGGGACACTGACAATGCGAGAGGCATGCCAAGGGGAGCGCAGAACTGGAACAACCTTACAGCTTCCCTCTTTTCCTGACTGGAGCTGGCCTCAGCCCACTGCTCTTTCTTAGGCTGCGCCTGGAGCTAGGGTTAGGGTTAGGGATATGCCTAGGGTTGGGGTTTAGGAAACCACAAAGCCCAGAGCTCCAGGGACACTGACAAAGCAAGAGGCATGCCAAGGGGAGCGTGGCACTGGCCAAACCTTGCAGCCTTCATGTTTTCCTGACTTGAACTCCCCTCAGCCCAATGCAGTTTCTCTGACTGTGCCTAGGTGTAGGGTTAGGCTTAGGGGAAGGTTCGGGTGGAGGTATTTTCAGCCCCTGGGAGCTTGCAGAAGGATGGTTTCACCTCTCGCGTGCCAACACAAAGAAGCCCGGATGTCAACGCTGAAACCCCTCTGGAAGGCAGCCCTCAGTGCCCAGCATTCAGTGAAAACTGGTTAGAGCTCCTCACCCAAAGGGGCTGTATCTTCCTGTCACCATTATGCAGGCACGCAGGCCAAGGGAAAGAAGTAAAGGGAGGAGGGGACTCTCTGTATGTGTTCCACGCAGGTTTAGTCCCGTGAAAAGACAGGACGAAGAGGCCAATTGCTGGGAGGGTCCAGGGATCTTATACTGGGTATGGAGTAGGTGGGGAAAGGGATCTCAGCCAATGGTATAGACACAAGCAGGTGGGATTGACGGGAAGGGAACCACTGGGAACAACACATAGGAGGGACTCAGGGAAGGATCCAATGGGGCGTCGAGGAACAAGGAACTTTCTAGAGCTAATACATATTAAAGAAGGAAAATGAATCTACATCATTTCATACAAAAAACAAGGAGACAAAATATTAACTAATCAGGGGAAAACATGCAAAAGGCAAAACAAGGGAATCATAGGTTCACACCATGACTGCAAAGTCACATGCTTAACTTGGGTTGCTAACCACCACAGCTGCTTGCCTGAGTTCTCCTCAGGACAAAGAGTAGCTGCAGCCACCTGAGCCGCTACATTAGGGCTCAGAAATCCACAAAGCCCAGAGCTCCAGGGACACTGACAATGCGAGAGGCATGCCAAGGGGAGCGCAGAACTGGAACAACCTTGCAGCTTCCCTCTTTTCCTGACTGGAGCTGGCCTCAGCCCACTGCTCTTTCTTAGGCTGCGCCTGGAGCTAGGGTTAGGGTTAGGGTTATGCCTAGGGTTGGGGTTTAGGAAACCACAAAGCCCAGAGCTGCAGGGACACTGACAAAGCGAGAGGCATGCCAAGGGGAGCGCGGCACTGCCCCAAATTGCAGCCTTCATGTTTTCCTGACTGGAACTCCCCTCAGCCCCATGCAATTTCTTAGGCTGCGCCTAGGAGTAGGGTTAGGGTAAGGGTAACGCCTAGGGTTAGGGTTCAGAAAACCACAAAGCCCAGAGCTCCAGGGACACTGACAATGCGAGAGGCATGCCAAGGGGAGCGCAGAACTGGAACAACCTTGCAGCTTCCCACTTTTCTTGACTGGAGCTGGCCTCAGCCCACTGCTCTTTCTTAGGCTGTGCCTGGAGCTAGGGTTAGGGTTAGGGTTACGCCTAGGGTTAGGATTCAGAAAACCACAAAGCAATGAGCTCCAGGGACACTGACAATGCGAGAGGCATGCCAAGGGGAGTGCAGAACTGGAACAACCTTACAGCTTCCCTCTTTTCCTGACTGGAGCTGGCCTCAGCCACTGCTGTTTCTTAGGCTGCGCCTGGAGCTAGGGTTAGGGTTAGGGTTACGCCCAGGGTTAGGATTCAGAAAACCACAAAGCCCAGAGCTCCAGGGACACTGACAATACGAAAGGCATGCCAAGGGGAGCGCGGCACTGCCCCAAATTGCAGCCTTCATGTTTTCCTGACTGGAACTCCCCTCAGCCCCATGCAATTTCTTAGGCTGCGCCTAGGAGTAGGGTTAGGGTAAGGGTAACGCCTAGGGTTAGGGTTCAGAAAACCACAAAGCCCAGAGCTCCAGGGACACTGACAATGCGGGAGGCATGCCAAGGGGAGCGCAGAACTGGAACAACCTTGCAGCTTCCCACTTTTCTTGACTGGAGCTGGCCTCAGCCCACTGCTCTTTCTTAGGCTGCGCCTGGAGCTAGGGTTAGGGTTAGGGTTACGCCTAGGGTTAGGATTCAGAAAACCACAAAGCCCAGAGCTCCAGGGACACTGACAATGCGAGAGGCATGCCAAGGGGAGCGCAGAACTGGAACAACCTTACAGCTTCCCTCTTTTCCTGACTGGAGCTGGCCTCAGCCCACTGCTCTTTCTTAGGCTGCGCCTGGAGCTAGGGTTAGGGTTAGGGATATGCCTAGGGTTGGGGTTTAGGAAACCACAAAGCCCAGAGCTCCAGGGACACTGACAAAGCAAGAGGCATGCCAAGGGGAGCGTGGCACTGGCCAAACCTTGCAGCCTTCATGTTTTCCTGACTTGAACTCCCCTCAGCCCAATGCAGTTTCTCTGACTGTGCCTAGGTGTAGGGTTAGGCTTAGGGGAAGGTTCGGGTGGAGGTATTTTCAGCCCCTGGGAGCTTGCAGAAGGATGGTTTCACCTCTCGCGTGCCAACACAAAGAAGCCCGGATGTCAACGCTGAAACCCCTCTGGAAGGCAGCCCTCAGTGCCCAGCATTCAGTGAAAACTGGTTAGAGCTCCTCACCCAAAGGGGCTGTATCTTCCTGTCACCATTATGCAGGCACGCAGGCCAAGGGAAAGAAGTAAAGGGAGGAGGGGACTCTCTGTATGTGTTCCACGCAGGTTTAGTCCCGTGAAAAGACAGGACGAAGAGGCCAATTGCTGGGAGGGTCCAGGGATCTTATACTGGGTATGGAGTAGGTGGGGAAAGGGATCTCAGCCAATGGTATAGACACAAGCAGGTGGGATTGACGGGAAGGGAACCACTGGGAACAACACATAGGAGGGACTCAGGGAAGGATCCAATGGGGCGTCGAGGAACAAGGAACTTTCTAGAGCTAATACATATTAAAGAAGGAAAATGAATCTACATCATTTCATACAAAAAACAAGGAGACAAAATATTAACTAATCAGGGGAAAACATGCAAAAGGCAAAACAAGGGAATCATAGGTTCACACCATGACTGCAAAGTCACATGCTTAACTTGGGTTGCTAACCACCACAGCTGCTTGCCTGAGTTCTCCTCAGGACAAAGAGTAGCTGCAGCCACCTGAGCCGCTACATTAGGGCTCAGAAATCCACAAAGCCCAGAGCTCCAGGGACACTGACAATGCGAGAGGCATGCCAAGGGGAGCGCCGAACTGGAACAACCTTGCAGCTTCCCTCTTTTCCTGACTGGAGCTGGCCTCAGCCCACTGCTCTTTCTTAGGCTGCGCCTGGAGCTAGGGTTAGGGTTAGGGTTATGCCTAGGGTTGGGGTTTAGGAAACCACAAAGCCCAGAGCTGCAGGGACACTGACAAAGCGAGAGGCATGCCAAGGGGAGCGCGGCACTGCCCCAAATTGCAGCCTTCATGTTTTCCTGACTGGAACTCCCCTCAGCCCCATGCAATTTCTTAGGCTGCGCCTAGGAGTAGGGTTAGGGTAAGGGTAACGCCTAGGGTTAGGGTTCAGAAAACCACAAAGCCCAGAGCTCCAGGGACACTGACAATGCGAGAGGCATGCCAAGGGGAGCGCAGAACTGGAACAACCTTGCAGCTTCCCACTTTTCTTGACTGGAGCTGGCCTCAGCCCACTGCTCTTTCTTAGGCTGTGCCTGGAGCTAGGGTTAGGGTTAGGGTTACGCCTAGGGTTAGGATTCAGAAAACCACAAAGCCCAGAGCTCCAGGGACACTGACAATGCGAGAGGCATGCCAAGGGGAGTGCAGAACTGGAACAACCTTACAGCTTCCCTCTTTTCCTGACTGGAGCTGGCCTCAGCCACTGCTGTTTCTTAGGCTGCGCCTGGAGCTAGGGTTAGGGTTAGGGTTACGCCCAGGGTTAGGATTCAGAAAACCACAAAGCCCAGAGCTCCAGGGACACTGACAAAGCGAGAGGCATGCCAAGGGGAGCGCGGCACTGCCCCAAATTGCAGCCTTCATGTTTTCCTGACTGGAACTCCCCTCAGCCCCATGCAATTTCTTAGGCTGCGCCTAGGAGTAGGGTTAGGGTAAGGGTAACGCCTAGGGTTAGGGTTCAGAAAACCACAAAGCCCAGAGCTCCAGGGACACTGACAATGCGGGAGGCATGCCAAGGGGAGCGCAGAACTGGAACAACCTTGCAGCTTCCCACTTTTCTTGACTGGAGCTGGCCTCAGCCCACTGCTCTTTCTTAGGCTGCGCCTGGAGCTAGGGTTAGGGTTAGGGTTACGCCTAGGGTTAGGATTCAGAAAACCACAAAGCCCAGAGCTCCAGGGACACTGACAATGCGAGAGGCATGCCAAGGGGAGCGCAGAACTGGAACAACCTTACAGCTTCCCTCTTTTCCTGACTGGAGCTGGCCTCAGCCCACTGCTCTTTCTTAGGCTGCGCCTGGAGCTAGGGTTAGGGTTAGGGATATGCCTAGGGTTGGGGTTTAGGAAACCACAAAGCCCAGAGCTCCAGGGACACTGACAAAGCAAGAGGCATGCCAAGGGGAGCGTGGCACTGGCCAAACCTTGCAGCCTTCATGTTTTCCTGACTTGAACTCCCCTCAGCCCAATGCAGTTTCTCTGACTGTGCCTAGGTGTAGGGTTAGGCTTAGGGGAAGGTTCGGGTGGAGGTATTTTCAGCCCCTGGGAGCTTGCAGAAGGATGGTTTCACCTCTCGCGTGCCAACACAAAGAAGCCCGGATGTCAACGCTGAAACCCCTCTGGAAGGCAGCCCTCAGTGCCCAGCATTCAGTGAAAACTGGTTAGAGCTCCTCACCCAAAGGGGCTGTATCTTCCTGTCACCATTATGCAGGCACGCAGGCCAAGGGAAAGAAGTAAAGGGAGGAGGGGACTCTCTGTATGTGTTCCACGCAGGTTTAGTCCCGTGAAAAGACAGGACGAAGAGGCCAATTGCTGGGAGGGTCCAGGGATCTTATACTGGGTATGGAGTAGGTGGGGAAAGGGATCTCAGCCAATGGTATAGACACAAGCAGGTGGGATTGACGGGAAGGGAACCACTGGGAACAACACATAGGAGGGACTCAGGGAAGGATCCAATGGGGCGTCGAGGAACAAGGAACTTTCTAGAGCTAATACATATTAAAGAAGGAAAATGAATCTACATCATTTCATACAAAAAACAAGGAGACAAAATATTAACTAATCAGGGGAAAACATGCAAAAGGCAAAACAAGGGAATCATAGGTTCACACCATGACTGCAAAGTCACATGCTTAACTTGGGTTGCTAACCACCACAGCTGCTTGCCTGAGTTCTCCTCAGGACAAAGAGTAGCTGCAGCCACCTGAGCCGCTACATTAGGGCTCAGAAAACCACAAAGCCCAGAGCTCCAGGGACACTGACAATGCGAGAGGCATGCCAAGGGGAGCGCAGAACTGGAACAACCTTGCAGCTTCCCTCTTTTCCTGACTGGAGCTGGCCTCAGCCCACTGCTCTTTCTCAGGCTGCGCCTGGAGCTAGGGTTGGGGTTAGGGATATGCCTAGGGTTGGGGTTTAGGAAACCACAAAGCCCAGAGCTCCAGGGACACTGACAAAGCGAGAGGCATGCCAAGGGGAGCACGGCACTGCCCCAAATTGCAGCCTTCATGTTTTCCTGACTTGAACTCCCCTCAGCCCCATGCAATTTCTTAGGCTGCGCCTAGGAGTAGGGTTAGGGTAAGGGTAACGCCTAGGGTTAGGGTTCAGAAAACCACAAAGCCCAGAGCTCCAGGGACACTGACAATGCGGGAGGCATGCCAAGGGGAGCGCAGAACTGGAACAACCTTGCAGCTTCCCACTTTTCTTGACTGGAGCTGGCCTCAGCCCACTGCTCTTTCTTAGGCTGTGCCTGGAGCTAGGGTTAGGGTTAGGGTTACGCCTAGGGTTAGGATTCAGAAAACCACAAAGCCCAGAGCTCCAGGGACACTGACAATGCGAGAGGCATGCCAAGGGGAGTGCAGAACTGGAACAACCTTACAGCTTCCCTCTTTTCCTGACTGGAGCTGGCCTCAGCCACTGCTGTTTCTTAGGCTGCGCCTGGAGCTAGGGTTAGGGTTAGGGTTACGCCCAGGGTTAGGATTCAGAAAACCACAAAGCCCAGAGCTCCAGGGACACTGACAATACGAAAGGCATGCCAAGGGGAGCGCGGCACTGCCCCAAATTGCAGCCTTCATGTTTTCCTGACTGGAACTCCCCTCAGCCCCATGCAATTTCTTAGGCTGCGCCTAGGAGTAGGGTTAGGGTAAGGGTAACGCCTAGGGTTAGGGTTCAGAAAACCACAAAGCCCAGAGCTCCAGGGACACTGACAATGCGAGAGGCATGCCAAGGGGAGTGCAGAACTGGAACAACCTTACAGCTTCCCTCTTTTCCTGACTGGAGCTGGCCTCAGCCACTGCTGTTTCTTAGGCTGCGCCTGGAGCTAGGGTTAGGGTTAGGGTTACGCCCAGGGTTAGGATTCAGAAAACCACAAAGCCCAGAGCTCCAGGGACACTGACAATACGAAAGGCATGCCAAGGGGAGCGCGGCACTGCCCCAAATTGCAGCCTTCATGTTTTCCTGACTGGAACTCCCCTCAGCCCCATGCAATTTCTTAGGCTGCGCCTAGGAGTAGGGTTAGGGTAAGGGTAACGCCTAGGGTTAGGGTTCAGAAAACCACAAAGCCCAGAGCTCCAGGGACACTGACAATGCGAGAGGCATGCCAAGGGGAGCGCAGAACTGGAACAACCTTGCAGCTTCCCACTTTTCTTGACTGGAGCTGGCCTCAGCCCACTGCTCTTTCTTAGGCTGTGCCTGGAGCTAGGGTTAGGGTTAGGGTTACGCCTAGGGTTAGGATTCAGAAAACCACAAAGCAATGAGCTCCAGGGACACTGACAATGCGAGAGGCATGCCAAGGGGAGTGCAGAACTGGAACAACCTTACAGCTTCCCTCTTTTCCTGACTGGAGCTGGCCTCAGCCACTGCTGTTTCTTAGGCTGCGCCTGGAGCTAGGGTTAGGGTTAGGGTTACGCCCAGGGTTAGGATTCAGAAAACCACAAAGCCCAGAGCTCCAGGGACACTGACAATACGAAAGGCATGCCAAGGGGAGCGCGGCACTGCCCCAAATTGCAGCCTTCATGTTTTCCTGACTGGAACTCCCCTCAGCCCCATGCAATTTCTTAGGCTGCGCCTAGGAGTAGGGTTAGGGTAAGGGTAACGCCTAGGGTTAGGGTTCAGAAAACCACAAAGCCCAGAGCTCCAGGGACACTGACAATGCGGGAGGCATGCCAAGGGGAGCGCAGAACTGGAACAACCTTGCAGCTTCCCACTTTTCTTGACTGGAGCTGGCCTCAGCCCACTGCTCTTTCTTAGGCTGCGCCTGGAGCTAGGGTTAGGGTTAGGGTTACGCCTAGGGTTAGGATTCAGAAAACCACAAAGCCCAGAGCTCCAGGGACACTGACAATGCGAGAGGCATGCCAAGGGGAGCGCAGAACTGGAACAACCTTACAGCTTCCCTCTTTTCCTGACTGGAGCTGGCCTCAGCCCACTGCTCTTTCTTAGGCTGCGCCTGGAGCTAGGGTTAGGGTTAGGGATATGCCTAGGGTTGGGGTTTAGGAAACCACAAAGCCCAGAGCTCCAGGGACACTGACAAAGCAAGAGGCATGCCAAGGGGAGCGTGGCACTGGCCAAACCTTGCAGCCTTCATGTTTTCCTGACTTGAACTCCCCTCAGCCCAATGCAGTTTCTCTGACTGTGCCTAGGTGTAGGGTTAGGCTTAGGGGAAGGTTCGGGTGGAGGTATTTTCAGCCCCTGGGAGCTTGCAGAAGGATGGTTTCACCTCTCGCGTGCCAACACAAAGAAGCCCGGATGTCAACGCTGAAACCCCTCTGGAAGGCAGCCCTCAGTGCCCAGCATTCAGTGAAAACTGGTTAGAGCTCCTCACCCAAAGGGGCTGTATCTTCCTGTCACCATTATGCAGGCACGCAGGCCAAGGGAAAGAAGTAAAGGGAGGAGGGGACTCTCTGTATGTGTTCCACGCAGGTTTAGTCCCGTGAAAAGACAGGACGAAGAGGCCAATTGCTGGGAGGGTCCAGGGATCTTATACTGGGTATGGAGTAGGTGGGGAAAGGGATCTCAGCCAATGGTATAGACACAAGCAGGTGGGATTGACGGGAAGGGAACCACTGGGAACAACACATAGGAGGGACTCAGGGAAGGATCCAATGGGGCGTCGAGGAACAAGGAACTTTCTAGAGCTAATACATATTAAAGAAGGAAAATGAATCTACATCATTTCATACAAAAAACAAGGAGACAAAATATTAACTAATCAGGGGAAAACATGCAAAAGGCAAAACAAGGGAATCATAGGTTCACACCATGACTGCAAAGTCACATGCTTAACTTGGGTTGCTAACCACCACAGCTGCTTGCCTGAGTTCTCCTCAGGACAAAGAGTAGCTGCAGCCACCTGAGCCGCTACATTAGGGCTCAGAAATCCACAAAGCCCAGAGCTCCAGGGACACTGACAATGCGAGAGGCATGCCAAGGGGAGCGCAGAACTGGAACAACCTTGCAGCTTCCCTCTTTTCCTGACTGGAGCTGGCCTCAGCCCACTGCTCTTTCTTAGGCTGCGCCTGGAGCTAGGGTTAGGGTTAGGGTTATGCCTAGGGTTGGGGTTTAGGAAACCACAAAGCCCAGAGCTGCAGGGACACTGACAAAGCGAGAGGCATGCCAAGGGGAGCGCGGCACTGCCCCAAATTGCAGCCTTCATGTTTTCCTGACTGGAACTCCCCTCAGCCCCATGCAATTTCTTAGGCTGCGCCTAGGAGTAGGGTTAGGGTAAGGGTAACGCCTAGGGTTAGGGTTCAGAAAACCACAAAGCCCAGAGCTCCAGGGACACTGACAATGCGAGAGGCATGCCAAGGGGAGCGCAGAACTGGAACAACCTTGCAGCTTCCCACTTTTCTTGACTGGAGCTGGCCTCAGCCCACTGCTCTTTCTTAGGCTGTGCCTGGAGCTAGGGTTAGGGTTAGGGTTACGCCTAGGGTTAGGATTCAGAAAACCACAAAGCCCAGAGCTCCAGGGACACTGACAATGCGAGAGGCATGCCAAGGGGAGTGCAGAACTGGAACAACCTTACAGCTTCCCTCTTTTCCTGACTGGAGCTGGCCTCAGCCCACTGCTCTTTCTTAGGCTGCGCCTGGAGCTAGGGTTAGGGTTAGGGATATGCCTAGGGTTGGGGTTTAGGAAACCACAAAGCCCAGAGCTCCAGGGACACTGACAAAGCAAGAGGCATGCCAAGGGGAGCGTGGCACTGGCCAAACCTTGCAGCCTTCATGTTTTCCTGACTTGAACTCCCCTCAGCCCAATGCAGTTTCTCTGACTGTGCCTAGGTGTAGGGTTAGGCTTAGGGGAAGGTTCGGGTGGAGGTATTTTCAGCCCCTGGGAGCTTGCAGAAGGATGGTTTCACCTCTCGCGTGCCAACACAAAGAAGCCCGGATGTCAACGCTGAAACCCCTCTGGAAGGCAGCCCTCAGTGCCCAGCATTCAGTGAAAACTGGTTAGAGCTCCTCACCCAAAGGGGCTGTATCTTCCTGTCACCATTATGCAGGCACGCAGGCCAAGGGAAAGAAGTAAAGGGAGGAGGGGACTCTCTGTATGTGTTCCACGCAGGTTTAGTCCCGTGAAAAGACAGGACGAAGAGGCCAATTGCTGGGAGGGTCCAGGGATCTTATACTGGGTATGGAGTAGGTGGGGAAAGGGATCTCAGCCAATGGTATAGACACAAGCAGGTGGGATTGACGGGAAGGGAACCACTGGGAACAACACATAGGAGGGACTCAGGGAAGGATCCAATGGGGCGTCGAGGAACAAGGAACTTTCTAGAGCTAATACATATTAAAGAAGGAAAATGAATCTACATCATTTCATACAAAAAACAAGGAGACAAAATATTAACTAATCAGGGGAAAACATGCAAAAGGCAAAACAAGGGAATCATAGGTTCACACCATGACTGCAAAGTCACATGCTTAACTTGGGTTGCTAACCACCACAGCTGCTTGCCTGAGTTCTCCTCAGGACAAAGAGTAGCTGCAGCCACCTGAGCCGCTACATTAGGGCTCAGAAAACCACAAAGCCCAGAGCTCCAGGGACACTGACAATGCGAGAGGCATGCCAAGGGGAGCGCAGAACTGGAACAACCTTGCAGCTTCCCTCTTTTCCTGACTGGAGCTGGCCTCAGCCCACTGCTCTTTCTCAGGCTGCGCCTGGAGCTAGGGTTGGGGTTAGGGATATGCCTAGGGTTGGGGTTTAGGAAACCACAAAGCCCAGAGCTCCAGGGACACTGACAAAGCGAGAGGCATGCCAAGGGGAGCGCGGCACTGCCCCAAATTGCAGCCTTCATGTTTTCCTGACTTGAACTCCCCTCAGCCCCATGCAATTTCTTAGGCTGCGCCTAGGAGTAGGGTTAGGGTAAGGGTAACGCCTAGGGTTAGGATTCAGAAAACCACAAAGCCCAGAGCTCCAGGGACACTGACAATGCGGGAGGCATGCCAAGGGGAGCGCAGAACTGGAACAACCTTGCAGCTTCCCACTTTTCTTGACTGGAGCTGGCCTCAGCCCACTGCTCTTTCTTAGGCTGTGCCTGGAGCTAGGGTTAGGGTTAGGGTTACGCCTAGGGTTAGGATTCAGAAAACCACAAAGCCCAGAGCTCCAGGGACACTGACAATGCGAGAGGCATGCCAAGGGGAGTGCAGAACTGGAACAACCTTACAGCTTCCCTCTTTTCCTGACTGGAGCTGGCCTCAGCCACTGCTGTTTCTTAGGCTGCGCCTGGAGCTAGGGTTAGGGTTAGGGTTACGCCCAGGGTTAGGATTCAGAAAACCACAAAGCCCAGAGCTCCAGGGACACTGACAATACGAAAGGCATGCCAAGGGGAGCGCGGCACTGCCCCAAATTGCAGCCTTCATGTTTTCCTGACTGGAACTCCCCTCAGCCCCATGCAATTTCTTAGGCTGCGCCTAGGAGTAGGGTTAGGGTAAGGGTAACGCCTAGGGTTAGGGTTCAGAAAACCACAAAGCCCAGAGCTCCAGGGACACTGACAATGCGAGAGGCATGCCAAGGGGAGTGCAGAACTGGAACAACCTTACAGCTTCCCTCTTTTCCTGACTGGAGCTGGCCTCAGCCACTGCTGTTTCTTAGGCTGCGCCTGGAGCTAGGGTTAGGGTTAGGGTTACGCCCAGGGTTAGGATTCAGAAAACCACAAAGCCCAGAGCTCCAGGGACACTGACAATACGAAAGGCATGCCAAGGGGAGCGCGGCACTGCCCCAAATTGCAGCCTTCATGTTTTCCTGACTGGAACTCCCCTCAGCCCCATGCAATTTCTTAGGCTGCGCCTAGGAGTAGGGTTAGGGTAAGGGTTACGCCTAGGGTTAGGATTCAGAAAACCACAAAGCCCAGAGCTCCAGGGACACTGACAATGCGAGAGGCATGCCAAGGGGAGCGCAGAACTGGAACAACCTTACAGCTTCCCTCTTTTCCTGACTGGAGCTGGCCTCAGCCCACTGCTCTTTCTTAGGCTGCGCCTGGAGCTAGGGTTAGGGTTAGGGATATGCCTAGGGTTGGGGTTTAGGAAACCACAAAGCCCAGAGCTCCAGGGACACTGACAAAGCAAGAGGCATGCCAAGGGGAGCGTGGCACTGGCCAAACCTTGCAGCCTTCATGTTTTCCTGACTTGAACTCCCCTCAGCCCAATGCAGTTTCTCTGACTGTGCCTAGGTGTAGGGTTAGGCTTAGGGGAAGGTTCGGGTGGAGGTATTTTCAGCCCCTGGGAGCTTGCAGAAGGATGGTTTCACCTCTCGCGTGCCAACACAAAGAAGCCCGGATGTCAACGCTGAAACCCCTCTGGAAGGCAGCCCTCAGTGCCCAGCATTCAGTGAAAACTGGTTAGAGCTCCTCACCCAAAGGGGCTGTATCTTCCTGTCACCATTATGCAGGCACGCAGGCCAAGGGAAAGAAGTAAAGGGAGGAGGGGACTCTCTGTATGTGTTCCACGCAGGTTTAGTCCCGTGAAAAGACAGGACGAAGAGGCCAATTGCTGGGAGGGTCCAGGGATCTTATACTGGGTATGGAGTAGGTGGGGAAAGGGATCTCAGCCAATGGTATAGACACAAGCAGGTGGGATTGACGGGAAGGGAACCACTGGGAACAACACATAGGAGGGACTCAGGGAAGGATCCAATGGGGCGTCGAGGAACAAGGAACTTTCTAGAGCTAATACATATTAAAGAAGGAAAATGAATCTACATCATTTCATACAAAAAACAAGGAGACAAAATATTAACTAATCAGGGGAAAACATGCAAAAGGCAAAACAAGGGAATCATAGGTTCACACCATGACTGCAAAGTCACATGCTTAACTTGGGTTGCTAACCACCACAGCTGCTTGCCTGAGTTCTCCTCAGGACAAAGAGTAGCTGCAGCCACCTGAGCCGCTACATTAGGGCTCAGAAATCCACAAAGCCCAGAGCTCCAGGGACACTGACAATGCGAGAGGCATGCCAAGGGGAGCGCAGAACTGGAACAACCTTGCAGCTTCCCTCTTTTCTTGACTGGAGCTGGCCTCAGCCCACTGCTCTTTCTTAGGCTGCGCCTGGAGCTAGGGTTAGGGTTAGGGTTATGCCTAGGGTTGGGGTTTAGGAAACCACAAAGCCCAGAGCTGCAGGGACACTGACAAAGCGAGAGGCATGCCAAGGGGAGCGCGGCACTGCCCCAAATTGCAGCCTTCATGTTTTCCTGACTGGAACTCCCCTCAGCCCCATGCAATTTCTTAGGCTGCGCCTAGGAGTAGGGTTAGGGTAAGGGTAACGCCTAGGGTTAGGGTTCAGAAAACCACAAAGCCCAGAGCTCCAGGGACACTGACAATGCGAGAGGCATGCCAAGGGGAGCGCAGAACTGGAACAACCTTGCAGCTTCCCACTTTTCTTGACTGGAGCTGGCCTCAGCCCACTGCTCTTTCTTAGGCTGTGCCTGGAGCTAGGGTTAGGGTTAGGGTTACGCCTAGGGTTAGGATTCAGAAAACCACAAAGCAATGA
Source organism: Coloeus monedula (assembly GCF_965178545.1). Taxonomy (NCBI): domain Eukaryota; kingdom Metazoa; phylum Chordata; class Aves; order Passeriformes; family Corvidae; genus Coloeus; species Coloeus monedula. Next base: position 32,109,392 of record NC_138784.1, on the reverse strand, counting down.
GCTCCAGGGACACTGACAATGCGAGAGGCATGCCAAGGGGAGTGCAGAACTGGAACAACCTTACAGCTTCCCTCTTTTCCTGACTGGAGCTGGCCTCAGCCACTGCTGTTTCTTAGGCTGCGCCTGGAGCTAGGGTTAGGGTTAGGGTTACGCCCAGGGTTAGGATTCAGAAAACCACAAAGCCCAGAGCTCCAGGGACACTGACAATACGAAAGGCATGCCAAGGGGAGCGCGGCACTGCCCCAAATTGCAGCCTTCATGTTTTCCTGACTGGAACTCCCCTCAGCCCCATGCAATTTCTTAGGCTGCGCCTAGGAGTAGGGTTAGGGTAAGGGTAACGCCTAGGGTTAGGGTTCAGAAAACCACAAAGCCCAGAGCTCCAGGGACACTGACAATGCGGGAGGCATGCCAAGGGGAGCGCAGAACTGGAACAACCTTGCAGCTTCCCACTTTTCTTGACTGGAGCTGGCCTCAGCCCACTGCTCTTTCTTAGGCTGCGCCTGGAGCTAGGGTTAGGGTTAGGGTTACGCCTAGGGTTAGGATTCAGAAAACCACAAAGCCCAGAGCTCCAGGGACACTGACAATGCGAGAGGCATGCCAAGGGGAGCGCAGAACTGGAACAACCTTACAGCTTCCCTCTTTTCCTGACTGGAGCTGGCCTCAGCCCACTGCTCTTTCTTAGGCTGCGCCTGGAGCTAGGGTTAGGGTTAGGGATATGCCTAGGGTTGGGGTTTAGGAAACCACAAAGCCCAGAGCTCCAGGGACACTGACAAAGCAAGAGGCATGCCAAGGGGAGCGTGGCACTGGCCAAACCTTGCAGCCTTCATGTTTTCCTGACTTGAACTCCCCTCAGCCCAATGCAGTTTCTCTGACTGTGCCTAGGTGTAGGGTTAGGCTTAGGGGAAGGTTCGGGTGGAGGTATTTTCAGCCCCTGGGAGCTTGCAGAAGGATGGTTTCACCTCTCGCGTGCCAACACAAAGAAGCCCGGATGTCAACGCTGAAACCCCTCTGGAAGGCAGCCCTCAGTGCCCAGCATTCAGTGAAAACTGGTTAGAGCTCCTCACCCAAAGGGGCTGTATCTTCCTGTCACCATTATGCAGGCACGCAGGCCAAGGGAAAGAAGTAAAGGGAGGAGGGGACTCTCTGTATGTGTTCCACGCAGGTTTAGTCCCGTGAAAAGACAGGACGAAGAGGCCAATTGCTGGGAGGGTCCAGGGATCTTATACTGGGTATGGAGTAGGTGGGGAAAGGGATCTCAGCCAATGGTATAGACACAAGCAGGTGGGATTGACGGGAAGGGAACCACTGGGAACAACACATAGGAGGGACTCAGGGAAGGATCCAATGGGGCATCGAGGAACAAGGAACTTTCTAGAGCTAATACATATTAAAGAAGGAAAATGAATCTACATCATTTCATACAAAAAACAAGGAGACAAAATATTAACTAATCAGGGGAAAACATGCAAAAGGCAAAACAAGGGAATCATAGGTTCACACCATGACTGCAAAGTCACATGCTTAACTTGGGTTGCTAACCACCACAGCTGCTTGCCTGAGTTCTCCTCAGGACAAAGAGTAGCTGCAGCCACCTGAGCCGCTACATTAGGGCTCAGAAAACCACAAAGCCCAGAGCTCCAGGGACACTGACAATGCGAGAGGCATGCCAAGGGGAGCGCCGAACTGGAACAACCTTGCAGCTTCCCTCTTTTCCTGACTGGAGCTGGCCTCAGCCACTGCTGTTTCTTAGGCTGCGCCTGGAGCTAGGGTTAGGGTTAGGGTTACGCCCAGGGTTAGGATTCAGAAAACCACAAAGCCCAGAGCTCCAGGGACACTGACAATACGAAAGGCATGCCAAGGGGAGCGCGGCACTGCCCCAAATTGCAGCCTTCATGTTTTCCTGACTGGAACTCCCCTCAGCCCCATGCAATTTCTTAGGCTGCGCCTAGGAGTAGGGTTAGGGTAAGGGTAACGCCTAGGGTTAGGGTTCAGAAAACCACAAAGCCCAGAGCTCCAGGGACACTGACAATGCGGGAGGCATGCCAAGGGGAGCGCAGAACTGGAACAACCTTGCAGCTTCCCACTTTTCTTGACTGGAGCTGGCCTCAGCCCACTGCTCTTTCTTAGGCTGTGCCTGGAGCTAGGGTTAGGGTTAGGGTTACGCCTAGGGTTAGGATTCAGAAAACCACAAAGCCCAGAGCTCCAGGGACACTGACAATGCGAGAGGCATGCCAAGGGGAGTGCAGAACTGGAACAACCTTACAGCTTCCCTCTTTTCCTGACTGGAGCTGGCCTCAGCCACTGCTGTTTCTTAGGCTGCACCTGGAGCTAGGGTTAGGGTTAGGGTTACGCCCAGGGTTAGGATTCAGAAAACCACAAAGCCCAGAGCTCCAGGGACACTGACAAAGCGAGAGGCATGCCAAGGGGAGCGCGGCACTGCCCCAAATTGCAGCCTTCATGTTTTCCTGACTGGAACTCCCCTCAGCCCCATGCAATTTCTTAGGCTGCGCCTAGGAGTAGGGTTAGGGTAAGGGTAACGCCTAGGGTTAGGGTTCAGAAAACCACAAAGCCCAGAGCTCCAGGGACACTGACAATGCGGGAGGCATGCCAAGGGGAGCGCAGAACTGGAACAACCTTGCAGCTTCCCACTTTTCTTGACTGGAGCTGGCCTCAGCCCACTGCTCTTTCTTAGGCTGTGCCTGGAGCTAGGGTTAGGGTTAGGGTTACGCCTAGGGTTAGGATTCAGAAAACCACAAAGCCCAGAGCTCCAGGGACACTGACAATGCGAGAGGCATGCCAAGGGGAGTGCAGAACTGGAACAACCTTACAGCTTCCCTCTTTTCCTGACTGGAGCTGGCCTCAGCCACTGCTGTTTCTTAGGCTGCGCCTGGAGCTAGGGTTAGGGTTAGGGTTACGCCCAGGGTTAGGATTCAGAAAACCACAAAGCCCAGAGCTCCAGGGACACTGACAATACGAAAGGCATGCCAAGGGGAGCGCGGCACTGCCCCAAATTGCAGCCTTCATGTTTTCCTGACTGGAACTCCCCTCAGCCCCATGCAATTTCTTAGGCTGCGCCTAGGAGTAGGGTTAGGGTAAGGGTAACGCCTAGGGTTAGGGTTCAGAAAACCACAAAGCCCAGAGCTCCAGGGACACTGACAATGCGGGAGGCATGCCAAGGGGAGCGCAGAACTGGAACAACCTTGCAGCTTCCCACTTTTCTTGACTGGAGCTGGCCTCAGCCCACTGCTCTTTCTTAGGCTGCGCCTGGAGCTAGGGTTAGGGTTAGGGTTACGCCTAGGGTTAGGATTCAGAAAACCACAAAGCCCAGAGCTCCAGGGACACTGACAATGCGAGAGGCATGCCAAGGGGAGCGCAGAACTGGAACAACCTTACAGCTTCCCTCTTTTCCTGACTGGAGCTGGCCTCAGCCCACTGCTCTTTCTTAGGCTGCGCCTGGAGCTAGGGTTAGGGTTAGGGATATGCCTAGGGTTGGGGTTTAGGAAACCACAAAGCCCAGAGCTCCAGGGACACTGACAAAGCAAGAGGCATGCCAAGGGGAGCGTGGCACTGGCCAAACCTTGCAGCCTTCATGTTTTCCTGACTTGAACTCCCCTCAGCCCAATGCAGTTTCTCTGACTGTGCCTAGGTGTAGGGTTAGGCTTAGGGGAAGGTTCGGGTGGAGGTATTTTCAGCCCCTGGGAGCTTGCAGAAGGATGGTTTCACCTCTCGCGTGCCAACACAAAGAAGCCCGGATGTCAACGCTGAAACCCCTCTGGAAGGCAGCCCTCAGTGCCCAGCATTCAGTGAAAACTGGTTAGAGCTCCTCACCCAAAGGGGCTGTATCTTCCTGTCACCATTATGCAGGCACGCAGGCCAAGGGAAAGAAGTAAAGGGAGGAGGGGACTCTCTGTATGTGTTCCACGCAGGTTTAGTCCCGTGAAAAGACAGGACGAAGAGGCCAATTGCTGGGAGGGTCCAGGGATCTTATACTGGGTATGGAGTAGGTGGGGAAAGGGATCTCAGCCAATGGTATAGACACAAGCAGGTGGGATTGACGGGAAGGGAACCACTGGGAACAACACATAGGAGGGACTCAGGGAAGGATCCAATGGGGCGTCGAGGAACAAGGAACTTTCTAGAGCTAATACATATTAAAGAAGGAAAATGAATCTACATCATTTCATACAAAAAACAAGGAGACAAAATATTAACTAATCAGGGGAAAACATGCAAAAGGCAAAACAAGGGAATCATAGGTTCACACCATGACTGCAAAGTCACATGCTTAACTTGGGTTGCTAACCACCACAGCTGCTTGCCTGAGTTCTCCTCAGGACAAAGAGTAGCTGCAGCCACCTGAGCCGCTACATTAGGGCTCAGAAAACCACAAAGCCCAGAGCTCCAGGGACACTGACAATGCGAGAGGCATGCCAAGGGGAGCGCCGAACTGGAACAACCTTGCAGCTTCCCTCTTTTCCTGACTGGAGCTGGCCTCAGCCACTGCTGTTTCTTAGGCTGCGCCTGGAGCTAGGGTTAGGGTTAGGGTTACGCCCAGGGTTAGGATTCAGAAAACCACAAAGCCCAGAGCTCCAGGGACACTGACAATACGAAAGGCATGCCAAGGGGAGCGCGGCACTGCCCCAAATTGCAGCCTTCATGTTTTCCTGACTGGAACTCCCCTCAGCCCCATGCAATTTCTTAGGCTGCGCCTAGGAGTAGGGTTAGGGTAAGGGTAACGCCTAGGGTTAGGGTTCAGAAAACCACAAAGCCCAGAGCTCCAGGGACACTGACAATGCGGGAGGCATGCCAAGGGGAGCGCAGAACTGGAACAACCTTGCAGCTTCCCACTTTTCTTGACTGGAGCTGGCCTCAGCCCACTGCTCTTTCTTAGGCTGTGCCTGGAGCTAGGGTTAGGGTTAGGGTTACGCCTAGGGTTAGGATTCAGAAAACCACAAAGCCCAGAGCTCCAGGGACACTGACAATGCGAGAGGCATGCCAAGGGGAGTGCAGAACTGGAACAACCTTACAGCTTCCCTCTTTTCCTGACTGGAGCTGGCCTCAGCCACTGCTGTTTCTTAGGCTGCACCTGGAGCTAGGGTTAGGGTTAGGGTTACGCCCAGGGTTAGGATTCAGAAAACCACAAAGCCCAGAGCTCCAGGGACACTGACAAAGCGAGAGGCATGCCAAGGGGAGCGCGGCACTGCCCCAAATTGCAGCCTTCATGTTTTCCTGACTGGAACTCCCCTCAGCCCCATGCAATTTCTTAGGCTGCGCCTAGGAGTAGGGTTAGGGTAAGGGTAACGCCTAGGGTTAGGGTTCAGAAAACCACAAAGCCCAGAGCTCCAGGGACACTGACAATGCGGGAGGCATGCCAAGGGGAGCGCAGAACTGGAACAACCTTGCAGCTTCCCACTTTTCTTGACTGGAGCTGGCCTCAGCCCACTGCTCTTTCTTAGGCTGTGCCTGGAGCTAGGGTTAGGGTTAGGGTTACGCCTAGGGTTAGGATTCAGAAAACCACAAAGCCCAGAGCTCCAGGGACACTGACAATGCGAGAGGCATGCCAAGGGGAGTGCAGAACTGGAACAACCTTACAGCTTCCCTCTTTTCCTGACTGGAGCTGGCCTCAGCCACTGCTGTTTCTTAGGCTGCGCCTGGAGCTAGGGTTAGGGTTAGGGTTACGCCCAGGGTTAGGATTCAGAAAACCACAAAGCCCAGAGCTCCAGGGACACTGACAATACGAAAGGCATGCCAAGGGGAGCGCGGCACTGCCCCAAATTGCAGCCTTCATGTTTTCCTGACTGGAACTCCCCTCAGCCCCATGCAATTTCTTAGGCTGCGCCTAGGAGTAGGGTTAGGGTAAGGGTAACGCCTAGGGTTAGGGTTCAGAAAACCACAAAGCCCAGAGCTCCAGGGACACTGACAATGCGGGAGGCATGCCAAGGGGAGCGCAGAACTGGAACAACCTTGCAGCTTCCCACTTTTCTTGACTGGAGCTGGCCTCAGCCCACTGCTCTTTCTTAGGCTGCGCCTGGAGCTAGGGTTAGGGTTAGGGTTACGCCTAGGGTTAGGATTCAGAAAACCACAAAGCCCAGAGCTCCAGGGACACTGACAATGCGAGAGGCATGCCAAGGGGAGCGCAGAACTGGAACAACCTTACAGCTTCCCTCTTTTCCTGACTGGAGCTGGCCTCAGCCCACTGCTCTTTCTTAGGCTGCGCCTGGAGCTAGGGTTAGGGTTAGGGATATGCCTAGGGTTGGGGTTTAGGAAACCACAAAGCCCAGAGCTCCAGGGACACTGACAAAGCAAGAGGCATGCCAAGGGGAGCGTGGCACTGGCCAAACCTTGCAGCCTTCATGTTTTCCTGACTTGAACTCCCCTCAGCCCAATGCAGTTTCTCTGACTGTGCCTAGGTGTAGGGTTAGGCTTAGGGGAAGGTTCGGGTGGAGGTATTTTCAGCCCCTGGGAGCTTGCAGAAGGATGGTTTCACCTCTCGCGTGCCAACACAAAGAAGCCCGGATGTCAACGCTGAAACCCCTCTGGAAGGCAGCCCTCAGTGCCCAGCATTCAGTGAAAACTGGTTAGAGCTCCTCACCCAAAGGGGCTGTATCTTCCTGTCACCATTATGCAGGCACGCAGGCCAAGGGAAAGAAGTAAAGGGAGGAGGGGACTCTCTGTATGTGTTCCACGCAGGTTTAGTCCCGTGAAAAGACAGGACGAAGAGGCCAATTGCTGGGAGGGTCCAGGGATCTTATACTGGGTATGGAGTAGGTGGGGAAAGGGATCTCAGCCAATGGTATAGACACAAGCAGGTGGGATTGACGGGAAGGGAACCACTGGGAACAACACATAGGAGGGACTCAGGGAAGGATCCAATGGGGCGTCGAGGAACAAGGAACTTTCTAGAGCTAATACATATTAAAGAAGGAAAATGAATCTACATCATTTCATACAAAAAACAAGGAGACAAAATATTAACTAATCAGGGGAAAACATGCAAAAGGCAAAACAAGGGAATCATAGGTTCACACCATGACTGCAAAGTCACATGCTTAACTTGGGTTGCTAACCACCACAGCTGCTTGCCTGAGTTCTCCTCAGGACAAAGAGTAGCTGCAGCCACCTGAGCCGCTACATTAGGGCTCAGAAAACCACAAAGCCCAGAGCTCCAGGGACACTGACAATGCGAGAGGCATGCCAAGGGGAGCGCAGAACTGGAACAACCTTGCAGCTTCCCTCTTTTCCTGACTGGAGCTGGCCTCAGCCCACTGCTCTTTCTTAGGCTGCGCCTGGAGCTAGGGTTGGGGTTAGGGATATGCCTAGGGTTGGGGTTTAGGAAACCACAAAGCCCAGAGCTCCAGGGACACTGACAAAGCGAGAGGCATGCCAAGGGGAGCGCGGCACTGCCCCAAATTGCAGCCTTCATGTTTTCCTGACTTGAACTCCCCTCAGCCCCATGCAATTTCTTAGGCTGCGCCTAGGAGTAGGGTTAGGGTAAGGGTAACGCCTAGGGTTAGGGTTCAGAAAACCACAAAGCCCAGAGCTCCAGGGACACTGACAATGCGGGAGGCATGCCAAGGGGAGCGCAGAACTGGAACAACCTTACAGCTTCCCTCTTTTCCTGACTGGAGCTGGCCTCAGCCACTGCTGTTTCTTAGGCTGCGCCTGGAGCTAGGGTTAGGGTTAGGGTTACGCCCAGGGTTAGGATTCAGAAAACCACAAAGCCCAGAGCTCCAGGGACACTGACAATACGAAAGGCATGCCAAGGGGAGCGCGGCACTGCCCCAAATTGCAGCCTTCATGTTTTCCTGACTGGAACTCCCCTCAGCCCCATGCAATTTCTTAGGCTGCGCCTAGGAGTAGGGTTAGGGTAAGGGTAACGCCTAGGGTTAGGGTTCAGAAAACCACAAAGCCCAGAGCTCCAGGGACACTGACAATGCGAGAGGCATGCCAAGGGGAGTGCAGAACTGGAACAACCTTACAGCTTCCCTCTTTTCCTGACTGGAGCTGGCCTCAGCCACTGCTGTTTCTTAGGCTGCGCCTGGAGCTAGGGTTAGGGTTAGGGTTACGCCCAGGGTTAGGATTCAGAAAACCACAAAGCCCAGAGCTCCAGGGACACTGACAATACGAAAGGCATGCCAAGGGGAGCGCGGCACTGCCCCAAATTGCAGCCTTCATGTTTTCCTGACTGGAACTCCCCTCAGCCCCATGCAATTTCTTAGGCTGCGCCTAGGAGTAGGGTTAGGGTAAGGGTAACGCCTAGGGTTAGGGTTCAGAAAACCACAAAGCCCAGAGCTCCAGGGACACTGACAATGCGGGAGGCATGCCAAGGGGAGCGCAGAACTGGAACAACCTTGCAGCTTCCCACTTTTCTTGACTGGAGCTGGCCTCAGCCCACTGCTCTTTCTTAGGCTGCGCCTGGAGCTAGGGTTAGGGTTAGGGTTACGCCTAGGGTTAGGATTCAGAAAACCACAAAGCCCAGAGCTCCAGGGACACTGACAATGCGAGAGGCATGCCAAGGGGAGCGCAGAACTGGAACAACCTTACAGCTTCCCTCTTTTCCTGACTGGAGCTGGCCTCAGCCCACTGCTCTTTCTTAGGCTGCGCCTGGAGCTAGGGTTAGGGTTAGGGATATGCCTAGGGTTGGGGTTTAGGAAACCACAAAGCCCAGAGCTCCAGGGACACTGACAAAGCAAGAGGCATGCCAAGGGGAGCGTGGCACTGGCCAAACCTTGCAGCCTTCATGTTTTCCTGACTTGAACTCCCCTCAGCCCAATGCAGTTTCTCTGACTGTGCCTAGGTGTAGGGTTAGGCTTAGGGGAAGGTTCGGGTGGAGGTATTTTCAGCCCCTGGGAGCTTGCAGAAGGATGGTTTCACCTCTCGCGTGCCAACACAAAGAAGCCCGGATGTCAACGCTGAAACCCCTCTGGAAGGCAGCCCTCAGTGCCCAGCATTCAGTGAAAACTGGTTAGAGCTCCTCACCCAAAGGGGCTGTATCTTCCTGTCACCATTATGCAGGCACGCAGGCCAAGGGAAAGAAGTAAAGGGAGGAGGGGACTCTCTGTATGTGTTCCACGCAGGTTTAGTCCCGTGAAAAGACAGGACGAAGAGGCCAATTGCTGGGAGGGTCCAGGGATCTTATACTGGGTATGGAGTAGGTGGGGAAAGGGATCTCAGCCAATGGTATAGACACAAGCAGGTGGGATTGACGGGAAGGGAACCACTGGGAACAACACATAGGAGGGACTCAGGGAAGGATCCAATGGGGCATCGAGGAACAAGGAACTTTCTAGAGCTAATACATATTAAAGAAGGAAAATGAATCTACATCATTTCATACAAAAAACAAGGAGACAAAATATTAACTAATCAGGGGAAAACATGCAAAAGGCAAAACAAGGGAATCATAGGTTCACACCATGACTGCAAAGTCACATGCTTAACTTGGGTTGCTAACCACCACAGCTGCTTGCCTGAGTTCTCCTCAGGACAAAGAGTAGCTGCAGCCACCTGAGCCGCTACATTAGGGCTCAGAAAACCACAAAGCCCAGAGCTCCAGGGACACTGACAATGCGAGAGGCATGCCAAGGGGAGCGCCGAACTGGAACAACCTTGCAGCTTCCCTCTTTTCCTGACTGGAGCTGGCCTCAGCCACTGCTGTTTCTTAGGCTGCGCCTGGAGCTAGGGTTAGGGTTAGGGTTACGCCCAGGGTTAGGATTCAGAAAACCACAAAGCCCAGAGCTCCAGGGACACTGACAATACGAAAGGCATGCCAAGGGGAGCGCGGCACTGCCCCAAATTGCAGCCTTCATGTTTTCCTGACTGGAACTCCCCTCAGCCCCATGCAATTTCTTAGGCTGCGCCTAGGAGTAGGGTTAGGGTAAGGGGAACGCCTAGGGTTAGGGTTCAGAAAACCACAAAGCCCAGAGCTCCAGGGACACTGACAATGCGGGAGGCATGCCAAGGGGAGCGCAGAACTGGAACAACCTTGCAGCTTCCCACTTTTCTTGACTGGAGCTGGCCTCAGCCCACTGCTCTTTCTTAGGCTGTGCCTGGAGCTAGGGTTAGGGTTAGGGTTACGCCTAGGGTTAGGATTCAGAAAACCACAAAGCCCAGAGCTCCAGGGACACTGACAATGCGAGAGGCATGCCAAGGGGAGTGCAGAACTGGAACAACCTTACAGCTTCCCTCTTTTCCTGACTGGAGCTGGCCTCAGCCACTGCTGTTTCTTAGGCTGCACCTGGAGCTAGGGTTAGGGTTAGGGTTACGCCCAGGGTTAGGATTCAGAAAACCACAAAGCCCAGAGCTCCAGGGACACTGACAAAGCGAGAGGCATGCCAAGGGGAGCGCGGCACTGCCCCAAATTGCAGCCTTCATGTTTTCCTGACTGGAACTCCCCTCAGCCCCATGCAATTTCTTAGGCTGCGCCTAGGAGTAGGGTTAGGGTAAGGGTAACGCCTAGGGTTAGGGTTCAGAAAACCACAAAGCCCAGAGCTCCAGGGACACTGACAATGCGGGAGGCATGCCAAGGGGAGCGCAGAACTGGAACAACCTTGCAGCTTCCCACTTTTCTTGACTGGAGCTGGCCTCAGCCCACTGCTCTTTCTTAGGCTGTGCCTGGAGCTAGGGTTAGGGTTAGGGTTACGCCTAGGGTTAGGATTCAGAAAACCACAAAGCCCAGAGCTCCAGGGACACTGACAATGCGAGAGGCATGCCAAGGGGAGTGCAGAACTGGAACAACCTTACAGCTTCCCTCTTTTCCTGACTGGAGCTGGCCTCAGCCACTGCTGTTTCTTAGGCTGCGCCTGGAGCTAGGGTTAGGGTTAGGGTTACGCCCAGGGTTAGGATTCAGAAAACCACAAAGCCCAGAGCTCCAGGGACACTGACAATACGAAAGGCATGCCAAGGGGAGCGCGGCACTGCCCCAAATTGCAGCCTTCATGTTTTCCTGACTGGAACTCCCCTCAGCCCCATGCAATTTCTTAGGCTGCGCCTAGGAGTAGGGTTAGGGTAAGGGTAACGCCTAGGGTTAGGGTTCAGAAAACCACAAAGCCCAGAGCTCCAGGGACACTGACAATGCGGGAGGCATGCCAAGGGGAGCGCAGAACTGGAACAACCTTGCAGCTTCCCACTTTTCTTGACTGGAGCTGGCCTCAGCCCACTGCTCTTTCTTAGGCTGCGCCTGGAGCTAGGGTTAGGGTTAGGGTTACGCCTAGGGTTAGGATTCAGAAAACCACAAAGCCCAGAGCTCCAGGGACACTGACAATGCGAGAGGCATGCCAAGGGGAGCGCAGAACTGGAACAACCTTACAGCTTCCCTCTTTTCCTGACTGGAGCTGGCCTCAGCCCACTGCTCTTTCTTAGGCTGCGCCTGGAGCTAGGGTTAGGGTTAGGGATATGCCTAGGGTTGGGGTTTAGGAAACCACAAAGCCCAGAGCTCCAGGGACACTGACAAAGCAAGAGGCATGCCAAGGGGAGCGTGGCACTGGCCAAACCTTGCAGCCTTCATGTTTTCCTGACTTGAACTCCCCTCAGCCCAATGCAGTTTCTCTGACTGTGCCTAGGTGTAGGGTTAGGCTTAGGGGAAGGTTCGGGTGGAGGTATTTTCAGCCCCTGGGAGCTTGCAGAAGGATGGTTTCACCTCTCGCGTGCCAACACAAAGAAGCCCGGATGTCAACGCTGAAACCCCTCTGGAAGGCAGCCCTCAGTGCCCAGCATTCAGTGAAAACTGGTTAGAGCTCCTCACCCAAAGGGGCTGTATCTTCCTGTCACCATTATGCAGGCACGCAGGCCAAGGGAAAGAAGTAAAGGGAGGAGGGGACTCTCTGTATGTGTTCCACGCAGGTTTAGTCCCGTGAAAAGACAGGACGAAGAGGCCAATTGCTGGGAGGGTCCAGGGATCTTATACTGGGTATGGAGTAGGTGGGGAAAGGGATCTCAGCCAATGGTATAGACACAAGCAGGTGGGATTGACGGGAAGGGAACCACTGGGAACAACACATAGGAGGGACTCAGGGAAGGATCCAATGGGGCGTCGAGGAACAAGGAACTTTCTAGAGCTAATACATATTAAAGAAGGAAAATGAATCTACATCATTTCATACAAAAAACAAGGAGACAAAATATTAACTAATCAGGGGAAAACATGCAAAAGGCAAAACAAGGGAATCATAGGTTCACACCATGACTGCAAAGTCACATGCTTAACTTGGGTTGCTAACCACCACAGCTGCTTGCCTGAGTTCTCCTCAGGACAAAGAGTAGCTGCAGCCACCTGAGCCGCTACATTAGGGCTCAGAAATCCACAAAGCAATGAGCTCCAGGGACACTGACAATGCGAGAGGCATGCCAAGGGGAGCGCAGAACTGGAACAACCTTGCAGCTTCCCTCTTTTCCTGACTGGAGCTGGCCTCAGCCCACTGCTCTTTCTTAGGCTGCGCCTGGAGCTAGGGTTAGGGTTAGGGTTATGCCTAGGGTTGGGGTTTAGGAAACCACAAAGCCCAGAGCTGCAGGGACACTGACAAAGCGAGAGGCATGCCAAGGGGAGCGCGGCACTGCCCCAAATTGCAGCCTTCATGTTTTCCTGACTGGAACTCCCCTCAGCCCCATGCAATTTCTTAGGCTGCGCCTAGGAGTAGGGTTAGGGTAAGGGTAACGCCTAGGGTTAGGGTTCAGAAAACCACAAAGCCCAGAGCTCCAGGGACACTGACAATGCGAGAGGCATGCCAAGGGGAGCGCAGAACTGGAACAACCTTGCAGCTTCCCACTTTTCTTGACTGGAGCTGGCCTCAGCCCACTGCTCTTTCTTAGGCTGTGCCTGGAGCTAGGGTTAGGGTTAGGGTTACGCCTAGGGTTAGGATTCAGAAAACCACAAAGCCCAGAGCTCCAGGGACACTGACAATGCGAGAGGCATGCCAAGGGGAGTGCAGAACTGGAACAACCTTACAGCTTCCCTCTTTTCCTGACTGGAGCTGGCCTCAGCCACTGCTGTTTCTTAGGCTGCGCCTGGAGCTAGGGTTAGGGTTAGGGTTACGCCCAGGGTTAGGATTCAGAAAACCACAAAGCCCAGAGCTCCAGGGACACTGACAATACGAAAGGCATGCCAAGGGGAGCGCGGCACTGCCCCAAATTGCAGCCTTCATGTTTTCCTGACTGGAACTCCCCTCAGCCCCATGCAATTTCTTAGGCTGCGCCTAGGAGTAGGGTTAGGGTTAGGGTAACGCCTAGGGTTAGGGTTCAGAAAACCACAAAGCCCAGAGCTCCAGGGACACTGACAATGCGAGAGGCATGCCAAGGGGAGCGCAGAACTGGAACAACCTTGCAGCTTCCCACTTTTCTTGACTGGAGCTGGCCTCAGCCCACTGCTCTTTCTTAGGCTGTGCCTGGAGCTAGGGTTAGGGTTAGGGTTACGCCTAGGGTTAGGATTCAGAAAACCACAAAGCCCAGAGCTCCAGGGACACTGACAATGCGAGAGGCATGCCAAGGGGAGTGCAGAACTGGAACAACCTTACAGCTTCCCTCTTTTCCTGACTGGAGCTGGCCTCAGCCACTGCTGTTTCTTAGGCTGCGCCTGGAGCTAGGGTTAGGGTTAGGGTTACGCCCAGGGTTAGGATTCAGAAAACCACAAAGCCCAGAGCTCCAGGGACACTGACAATACGAAAGGCATGCCAAGGGGAGCGCGGCACTGCCCCAAATTGCAGCCTTCATGTTTTCCTGACTGGAACTCCCCTCAGCCCCATGCAATTTCTTAGGCTGCGCCTAGGAGTAGGGTTAGGGTAAGGGTAACGCCTAGGGTTAGGGTTCAGAAAACCACAAAGCCCAGAGCTCCAGGGACACTGACAATGCGGGAGGCATGCCAAGGGGAGCGCAGAACTGGAACAACCTTGCAGCTTCCCACTTTTCTTGACTGGAGCTGGCCTCAGCCCACTGCTCTTTCTTAGGCTGCGCCTGGAGCTAGGGTTAGGGTTAGGGTTACGCCTAGGGTTAGGATTCAGAAAACCACAAAGCCCAGAGCTCCAGGGACACTGACAATGCGAGAGGCATGCCAAGGGGAGTGCAGAACTGGAACAACCTTACAGCTTCCCTCTTTTCCTGACTGGAGCTGGCCTCAGCCCACTGCTCTTTCTTAGGCTGCGCCTGGAGCTAGGGTTAGGGTTAGGGATATGCCTAGGGTTGGGGTTTAGGAAACCACAAAGCCCAGAGCTCCAGGGACACTGACAAAGCAAGAGGCATGCCAAGGGGAGCGTGGCACTGGCCAAACCTTGCAGCCTTCATGTTTTCCTGACTTGAACTCCCCTCAGCCCAATGCAGTTTCTCTGACTGTGCCTAGGTGTAGGGTTAGGCTTAGGGGAAGGTTCGGGTGGAGGTATTTTCAGCCCCTGGGAGCTTGCAGAAGGATGGTTTCACCTCTCGCGTGCCAACACAAAGAAGCCCGGATGTCAACGCTGAAACCCCTCTGGAAGGCAGCCCTCAGTGCCCAGCATTCAGTGAAAACTGGTTAGAGCTCCTCACCCAAAGGGGCTGTATCTTCCTGTCACCATTATGCAGGCACGCAGGCCAAGGGAAAGAAGTAAAGGGAGGAGGGGACTCTCTGTATGTGTTCCACGCAGGTTTAGTCCCGTGAAAAGACAGGACGAAGAGGCCAATTGCTGGGAGGGTCCAGGGATCTTATACTGGGTATGGAGTAGGTGGGGAAAGGGATCTCAGCCAATGGTATAGACACAAGCAGGTGGGATTGACGGGAAGGGAACCACTGGGAACAACACATAGGAGGGACTCAGGGAAGGATCCAATGGGGCATCGAGGAACAAGGAACTTTCTAGAGCTAATACATATTAAAGAAGGAAAATGAATCTACATCATTTCATACAAAAAACAAGGAGACAAAATATTAACTAATCAGGGGAAAACATGCAAAAGGCAAAACAAGGGAATCATAGGTTCACACCATGACTGCAAAGTCACATGCTTAACTTGGGTTGCTAACCACCACAGCTGCTTGCCTGAGTTCTCCTCAGGACAAAGAGTAGCTGCAGCCACCTGAGCCGCTACATTAGGGCTCAGAAAACCACAAAGCCCAGAGCTCCAGGGACACTGACAATGCGAGAGGCATGCCAAGGGGAGCGCCGAACTGGAACAACCTTGCAGCTTCCCTCTTTTCCTGACTGGAGCTGGCCTCAGCCACTGCTGTTTCTTAGGCTGCGCCTGGAGCTAGGGTTAGGGTTAGGGTTACGCCCAGGGTTAGGATTCAGAAAACCACAAAGCCCAGAGCTCCAGGGACACTGACAATACGAAAGGCATGCCAAGGGGAGCGCGGCACTGCCCCAAATTGCAGCCTTCATGTTTTCCTGACTGGAACTCCCCTCAGCCCCATGCAATTTCTTAGGCTGCGCCTAGGAGTAGGGTTAGGGTAAGGGGAACACCTAGGGTTAGGGTTCAGAAAACCACAAAGCCCAGAGCTCCAGGGACACTGACAATGCGAGAGGCATGCCAAGGGGAGCGCAGAACTGGAACAACCTTGCAGCTTCCCACTTTTCTTGACTGGAGCTGGCCTCAGCCCACTGCTCTTTCTTAGGCTGTGCCTGGAGCTAGGGTTAGGGTTAGGGTTACGCCTAGGGTTAGGATTCAGAAAACCACAAAGCCCAGAGCTCCAGGGACACTGACAATGCGAGAGGCATGCCAAGGGGAGTGCAGAACTGGAACAACCTTACAGCTTCCCTCTTTTCCTGACTGGAGCTGGCCTCAGCCACTGCTGTTTCTTAGGCTGCACCTGGAGCTAGGGTTAGGGTTAGGGTTACGCCCAGGGTTAGGATTCAGAAAACCACAAAGCCCAGAGCTCCAGGGACACTGACAAAGCAAGAGGCATGCCAAGGGGAGCGCGGCACTGCCCCAAATTGCAGCCTTCATGTTTTCCTGACTGGAACTCCCCTCAGCCCCATGCAATTTCTTAGGCTGCGCCTAGGAGTAGGGTTAGGGTAAGGGTAACGCCTAGGGTTAGGGTTCAGAAAACCACAAAGCCCAGAGCTCCAGGGACACTGACAATGCGGGAGGCATGCCAAGGGGAGCGCAGAACTGGAACAACCTTGCAGCTTCCCACTTTTCTTGACTGGAGCTGGCCTCAGCCCACTGCTCTTTCTTAGGCTGTGCCTGGAGCTAGGGTTAGGGTTAGGGTTACGCCTAGGGTTAGGATTCAGAAAACCACAAAGCCCAGAGCTCCAGGGACACTGACAATGCGAGAGGCATGCCAAGGGGAGTGCAGAACTGGAACAACCTTACAGCTTCCCTCTTTTCCTGACTGGAGCTGGCCTCAGCCACTGCTGTTTCTTAGGCTGCGCCTGGAGCTAGGGTTAGGGTTAGGGTTACGCCCAGGGTTAGGATTCAGAAAACCACAAAGCCCAGAGCTCCAGGGACACTGACAATGCGAGAGGCATGCCAAGGGGAGCGCAGAACTGGAACAACCTTACAGCTTCCCTCTTTTCCTGACTGGAGCTGGCCTCAGCCCACTGCTCTTTCTTAGGCTGCGCCTGGAGCTAGGGTTAGGGTTAGGGATATGCCTAGGGTTGGGGTTTAGGAAACCACAAAGCCCAGAGCTCCAGGGACACTGACAAAGCAAGAGGCATGCCAAGGGGAGCGTGGCACTGGCCAAACCTTGCAGCCTTCATGTTTTCCTGACTTGAACTCCCCTCAGCCCAATGCAGTTTCTCTGACTGTGCCTAGGTGTAGGGTTAGGCTTAGGGGAAGGTTCGGGTGGAGGTATTTTCAGCCCCTGGGAGCTTGCAGAAGGATGGTTTCACCTCTCGCGTGCCAACACAAAGAAGCCCGGATGTCAACGCTGAAACCCCTCTGGAAGGCAGCCCTCAGTGCCCAGCATTCAGTGAAAACTGGTTAGAGCTCCTCACCCAAAGGGGCTGTATCTTCCTGTCACCATTATGCAGGCACGCAGGCCAAGGGAAAGAAGTAAAGGGAGGAGGGGACTCTCTGTATGTGTTCCACGCAGGTTTAGTCCCGTGAAAAGACAGGACGAAGAGGCCAATTGCTGGGAGGGTCCAGGGATCTTATACTGGGTATGGAGTAGGTGGGGAAAGGGATCTCAGCCAATGGTATAGACACAAGCAGGTGGGATTGACGGGAAGGGAACCACTGGGAACAACACATAGGAGGGACTCAGGGAAGGATCCAATGGGGCGTCGAGGAACAAGGAACTTTCTAGAGCTAATACATATTAAAGAAGGAAAATGAATCTACATCATTTCATACAAAAAACAAGGAGACAAAATATTAACTAATCAGGGGAAAACATGCAAAAGGCAAAACAAGGGAATCATAGGTTCACACCATGACTGCAAAGTCACATGCTTAACTTGGGTTGCTAACCACCACAGCTGCTTGCCTGAGTTCTCCTCAGGACAAAGAGTAGCTGCAGCCACCTGAGCCGCTACATTAGGGCTCAGAAATCCACAAAGCAATGAGCTCCAGGGACACTGACAATGCGAGAGGCATGCCAAGGGGAGCGCAGAACTGGAACAACCTTGCAGCTTCCCTCTTTTCCTGACTGGAGCTGGCCTCAGCCCACTGCTCTTTCTTAGGCTGCGCCTGGAGCTAGGGTTAGGGTTAGGGTTATGCCTAGGGTTGGGGTTTAGGAAACCACAAAGCCCAGAGCTGCAGGGACACTGACAAAGCGAGAGGCATGCCAAGGGGAGCGCGGCACTGCCCCAAATTGCAGCCTTCATGTTTTCCTGACTGGAACTCCCCTCAGCCCCATGCAATTTCTTAGGCTGCGCCTAGGAGTAGGGTTAGGGTAAGGGTAACGCCTAGGGTTAGGGTTCAGAAAACCACAAAGCCCAGAGCTCCAGGGACACTGACAATGCGAGAGGCATGCCAAGGGGAGCGCAGAACTGGAACAACCTTGCAGCTTCCCACTTTTCTTGACTGGAGCTGGCCTCAGCCCACTGCTCTTTCTTAGGCTGTGCCTGGAGCTAGGGTTAGGGTTAGGGTTACGCCTAGGGTTAGGATTCAGAAAACCACAAAGCCCAGAGCTCCAGGGACACTGACAATGCGAGAGGCATGCCAAGGGGAGTGCAGAACTGGAACAACCTTACAGCTTCCCTCTTTTCCTGACTGGAGCTGGCCTCAGCCACTGCTGTTTCTTAGGCTGCGCCTGGAGCTAGGGTTAGGGTTAGGGTTACGCCCAGGGTTAGGATTCAGAAAACCACAAAGCCCAGAGCTCCAGGGACACTGACAATACGAAAGGCATGCCAAGGGGAGCGCGGCACTGCCCCAAATTGCAGCCTTCATGTTTTCCTGACTGGAACTCCCCTCAGCCCCATGCAATTTCTTAGGCTGCGCCTAGGAGTAGGGTTAGAGTAAGGGTAACGCCTAGGGTTAGGGTTCAGAAAACCACAAAGCCCAGAGCTCCAGGGACACTGACAATGCGGGAGGCATGCCAAGGGGAGCACAGAACTGGAACAACCTTGCAGCTTCCCACTTTTCTTGACTGGAGCTGGCCTCAGCCCACTGCTCTTTCTTAGGCTGCGCCTGGAGCTAGGGTTAGGGTTAGGGTTACGCCTAGGGTTAGGATTCAGAAAACCACAAAGCCCAGAGCTCCAGGGACACTGACAATGCGAGAGGCATGCCAAGGGGAGCGCAGAACTGGAACAACCTTACAGCTTCCCTCTTTTCCTGACTGGAGCTGGCCTCAGCCCACTGCTCTTTCTTAGGCTGCGCCTGGAGCTAGGGTTAGGGTTAGGGATATGCCTAGGGTTGGGGTTTAGGAAACCACAAAGCCCAGAGCTCCAGGGACACTGACAAAGCAAGAGGCATGCCAAGGGGAGCGTGGCACTGGCCAAACCTTGCAGCCTTCATGTTTTCCTGACTTGAACTCCCCTCAGCCCAATGCAGTTTCTCTGACTGTGCCTAGGTGTAGGGTTAGGCTTAGGGGAAGGTTCGGGTGGAGGTATTTTCAGCCCCTGGGAGCTTGCAGAAGGATGGTTTCACCTCTCGCGTGCCAACACAAAGAAGCCCGGATGTCAACGCTGAAACCCCTCTGGAAGGCAGCCCTCAGTGCCCAGCATTCAGTGAAAACTGGTTAGAGCTCCTCACCCAAAGGGGCTGTATCTTCCTGTCACCATTATGCAGGCACGCAGGCCAAGGGAAAGAAGTAAAGGGAGGAGGGGACTCTCTGTATGTGTTCCACGCAGGTTTAGTCCCGTGAAAAGACAGGACGAAGAGGCCAATTGCTGGGAGGGTCCAGGGATCTTATACTGGGTATGGAGTAGGTGGGGAAAGGGATCTCAGCCAATGGTATAGACACAAGCAGGTGGGATTGACGGGAAGGGAACCACTGGGAACAACACATAGGAGGGACTCAGGGAAGGATCCAATGGGGCATCGAGGAACAAGGAACTTTCTAGAGCTAATACATATTAAAGAAGGAAAATGAATCTACATCATTTCATACAAAAAACAAGGAGACAAAATATTAACTAATCAGGGGAAAACATGCAAAAGGCAAAACAAGGGAATCATAGGTTCACACCATGACTGCAAAGTCACATGCTTAACTTGGGTTGCTAACCACCACAGCTGCTTGCCTGAGTTCTCCTCAGGACAAAGAGTAGCTGCAGCCACCTGAGCCGCTACATTAGGGCTCAGAAAACCACAAAGCCCAGAGCTCCAGGGACACTGACAATGCGAGAGGCATGCCAAGGGGAGCGCCGAACTGGAACAACCTTGCAGCTTCCCTCTTTTCCTGACTGGAGCTGGCCTCAGCCACTGCTGTTTCTTAGGCTGCGCCTGGAGCTAGGGTTAGGGTTAGGGTTACGCCCAGGGTTAGGATTCAGAAAACCACAAAGCCCAGAGCTCCAGGGACACTGACAATGCGAGAGGCATGCCAAGGGGAGTGCAGAACTGGAACAACCTTACAGCTTCCCTCTTTTCCTGACTGGAGCTGGCCTCAGCCACTGCTGTTTCTTAGGCTGCGCCTGGAGCTAGGGTTAGGGTTAGGGTTACGCCCAGGGTTAGGATTCAGAAAACCACAAAGCCCAGAGCTCCAGGGACACTGACAATACGAAAGGCATGCCAAGGGGAGCGCGGCACTGCCCCAAATTGCAGCCTTCATGTTTTCCTGACTGGAACTCCCCTCAGCCCCATGCAATTTCTTAGGCTGCGCCTAGGAGTAGGGTTAGGGTAAGGGTAACGCCTAGGGTTAGGGTTCAGAAAACCACAAAGCCCAGAGCTCCAGGGACACTGACAATGCGGGAGGCATGCCAAGGGGAGCGCAGAACTGGAACAACCTTGCAGCTTCCCACTTTTCTTGACTGGAGCTGGCCTCAGCCCACTGCTCTTTCTTAGGCTGCGCCTGGAGCTAGGGTTAGGGTTAGGGTTACGCCTAGGGTTAGGATTCAGAAAACCACAAAGCCCAGAGCTCCAGGGACACTGACAATGCGAGAGGCATGCCAAGGGGAGCGCAGAACTGGAACAACCTTACAGCTTCCCTCTTTTCCTGACTGGAGCTGGCCTCAGCCCACTGCTCTTTCTTAGGCTGCGCCTGGAGCTAGGGTTAGGGTTAGGGATATGCCTAGGGTTGGGGTTTAGGAAACCACAAAGCCCAGAGCTCCAGGGACACTGACAAAGCAAGAGGCATGCCAAGGGGAGCGTGGCACTGGCCAAACCTTGCAGCCTTCATGTTTTCCTGACTTGAACTCCCCTCAGCCCAATGCAGTTTCTCTGACTGTGCCTAGGTGTAGGGTTAGGCTTAGGGGAAGGTTCGGGTGGAGGTATTTTCAGCCCCTGGGAGCTTGCAGAAGGATGGTTTCACCTCTCGCGTGCCAACACAAAGAAGCCCGGATGTCAACGCTGAAACCCCTCTGGAAGGCAGCCCTCAGTGCCCAGCATTCAGTGAAAACTGGTTAGAGCTCCTCACCCAAAGGGGCTGTATCTTCCTGTCACCATTATGCAGGCACGCAGGCCAAGGGAAAGAAGTAAAGGGAGGAGGGGACTCTCTGTATGTGTTCCACGCAGGTTTAGTCCCGTGAAAAGACAGGACGAAGAGGCCAATTGCTGGGAGGGTCCAGGGATCTTATACTGGGTATGGAGTAGGTGGGGAAAGGGATCTCAGCCAATGGTATAGACACAAGCAGGTGGGATTGACGGGAAGGGAACCACTGGGAACAACACATAGGAGGGACTCAGGGAAGGATCCAATGGGGCGTCGAGGAACAAGGAACTTTCTAGAGCTAATACATATTAAAGAAGGAAAATGAATCTACATCATTTCATACAAAAAACAAGGAGACAAAATATTAACTAATCAGGGGAAAACATGCAAAAGGCAAAACAAGGGAATCATAGGTTCACACCATGACTGCAAAGTCACATGCTTAACTTGGGTTGCTAACCACCACAGCTGCTTGCCTGAGTTCTCCTCAGGACAAAGAGTAGCTGCAGCCACCTGAGCCGCTACATTAGGGCTCAGAAAACCACAAAGCCCAGAGCTCCAGGGACACTGACAATGCGAGAGGCATGCCAAGGGGAGTGCAGAACTGGAACAACCTTACAGCTTCCCTCTTTTCCTGACTGGAGCTGGCCTCAGCCACTGCTGTTTCTTAGGCTGCGCCTGGAGCTAGGGTTAGGGTTAGGGTTACGCCCAGGGTTAGGATTCAGAAAACCACAAAGCCCAGAGCTCCAGGGACACTGACAATACGAAAGGCATGCCAAGGGGAGCGCGGCACTGCCCCAAATTGCAGCCTTCATGTTTTCCTGACTGGAACTCCCCTCAGCCCCATGCAATTTCTTAGGCTGCGCCTAGGAGTAGGGTTAGGGTAAGGGTAACGCCTAGGGTTAGGATTCAGAAAACCACAAAGCCCAGAGCTCCAGGGACACTGACAATGCGGGAGGCATGCCAAGGGGAGCGCAGAACTGGAACAACCTTGCAGCTTCCCACTTTTCTTGACTGGAGCTGGCCTCAGCCCACTGCTCTTTCTTAGGCTGCGCCTGGAGCTAGGGTTAGGGTTAGGGTTACGCCTAGGGTTAGGATTCAGAAAACCACAAAGCCCAGAGCTCCAGGGACACTGACAATGCGAGAGGCATGCCAAGGGGAGCGCAGAACTGGAACAACCTTACAGCTTCCCTCTTTTCCTGACTGGAGCCGGCCTCAGCCCACTGCTCTTTCTTAGGCTGCGCCTGGAGCTAGGGTTAGGGTTAGGGATATGCCTAGGGTTGGGGTTTAGGAAACCACAAAGCCCAGAGCTCCAGGGACACTGACAAAGCAAGAGGCATGCCAAGGGGAGCGTGGCACTGGCCAAACCTTGCAGCCTTCATGTTTTCCTGACTTGAACTCCCCTCAGCCCAATGCAGTTTCTCTGACTGTGCCTAGGTGTAGGGTTAGGCTTAGGGGAAGGTTCGGGTGGAGGTATTTTCAGCCCCTGGGAGCTTGCAGAAGGATGGTTTCACCTCTCGCGTGCCAACACAAAGAAGCCCGGATGTCAACGCTGAAACCCCTCTGGAAGGCAGCCCTCAGTGCCCAGCATTCAGTGAAAACTGGTTAGAGCTCCTTACCCAAAGGGGCTGTATCTTCCTGTCACCATTATGCAGGCACGCAGGCCAAGGGAAAGAAGTAAAGGGAGGAGGGGACTCTCTGTATGTGTTCCACGCAGGTTTAGTCCCGTGAAAAGACAGGACGAAGAGGCCAATTGCTGGGAGGGTCCAGGGATCTTATACTGGGTATGGAGTAGGTGGGGAAAGGGATCTCAGCCAATGGTATAGACACAAGCAGGTGGGATTGACGGGAAGGGAACCACTGGGAACAACACATAGGAGGGACTCAGGGAAGGATCCAATGGGGCGTCGAGGAACAAGGAACTTTCTAGAGCTAATACATATTAAAGAAGGAAAATGAATCTACATCATTTCATACAAAAAACAAGGAGACAAAATATTAACTAATCAGGGGAAAACATGCAAAAGGCAAAACAAGGGAATCATAGGTTCACACCATGACTGCAAAGTCACATGCTTAACTTGGGTTGCTAACCACCACAGCTGCTTGCCTGAGTTCTCCTCAGGACAAAGAGTAGCTGCAGCCACCTGAGCCGCTACATTAGGGCTCAGAAAACCACAAAGCAATGAGCTCCAGGGACACTGACAATGCGAGAGGCATGCCAAGGGGAGCGCCGAACTGGAACAACCTTGCAGCTTCCCTCTTTTCCTGACTGGAGCTGGCCTCAGCCACTGCTGTTTCTTAGGCTGCGCCTGGAGCTAGGGTTAGGGTTAGGGTTACGCCCAGGGTTAGGATTCAGAAAACCACAAAGCCCAGAGCTCCAGGGACACTGACAATACGAAAGGCATGCCAAGGGGAGCGCGGCACTGCCCCAAATTGCAGCCTTCATGTTTTCCTGACTGGAACTCCCCTCAGCCCCATGCAATTTCTTAGGCTGCGCCTAGGAGTAGGGTTAGGGTAAGGGTAACGCCTAGGGTTAGGGTTCAGAAAACCACAAAGCCCAGAGCTCCAGGGACACTGACAATGCGGGAGGCATGCCAAGGGGAGCGCAGAACTGGAACAACCTTGCAGCTTCCCACTTTTCTTGACTGGAGCTGGCCTCAGCCCACTGCTCTTTCTTAGGCTGTGCCTGGAGCTAGGGTTAGGGTTAGGGTTACGCCTAGGGTTAGGATTCAGAAAACCACAAAGCCCAGAGCTCCAGGGACACTGACAATGCGAGAGGCATGCCAAGGGGAGTGCAGAACTGGAACAACCTTACAGCTTCCCTCTTTTCCTGACTGGAGCTGGCCTCAGCCACTGCTGTTTCTTAGGCTGCGCCTGGAGCTAGGGTTAGGGTTAGGGTTACGCCCAGGGTTAGGATTCAGAAAACCACAAAGCCCAGAGCTCCAGGGACACTGACAATACGAAAGGCATGCCAAGGGGAGCGCGGCACTGCCCCAAATTGCAGCCTTCATGTTTTCCTGACTGGAACTCCCCTCAGCCCCATGCAATTTCTTAGGCTGCGCCTAGGAGTAGGGTTAGGGTAAGGGTAACGCCTAGGGTTAGGGTTCAGAAAACCACAAAGCCCAGAGCTCCAGGGACACTGACAATGCGGGAGGCATGCCAAGGGGAGCGCAGAACTGGAACAACCTTGCAGCTTCCCACTTTTCTTGACTGGAGCTGGCCTCAGCCCACTGCTCTTTCTTAGGCTGCGCCTGGAGCTAGGGTTAGGGTTAGGGTTACGCCTAGGGTTAGGATTCAGAAAACCACAAAGCCCAGAGCTCCAGGGACACTGACAATGCGAGAGGCATGCCAAGGGGAGCGCAGAACTGGAACAACCTTACAGCTTCCCTCTTTTCCTGACTGGAGCTGGCCTCAGCCCACTGCTCTTTCTTAGGCTGCGCCTGGAGCTAGGGTTAGGGTTAGGGATATGCCTAGGGTTGGGGTTTAGGAAACCACAAAGCCCAGAGCTCCAGGGACACTGACAAAGCAAGAGGCATGCCAAGGGGAGCGTGGCACTGGCCAAACCTTGCAGCCTTCATGTTTTCCTGACTTGAACTCCCCTCAGCCCAATGCAGTTTCTCTGACTGTGCCTAGGTGTAGGGTTAGGCTTAGGGGAAGGTTCGGGTGGAGGTATTTTCAGCCCCTGGGAGCTTGCAGAAGGATGGTTTCACCTCTCGCGTGCCAACACAAAGAAGCCCGGATGTCAACGCTGAAACCCCTCTGGAAGGCAGCCCTCAGTGCCCAGCATTCAGTGAAAACTGGTTAGAGCTCCTCACCCAAAGGGGCTGTATCTTCCTGTCACCATTATGCAGGCACGCAGGCCAAGGGAAAGAAGTAAAGGGAGGAGGGGACTCTCTGTATGTGTTCCACGCAGGTTTAGTCCCGTGAAAAGACAGGACGAAGAGGCCAATTGCTGGGAGGGTCCAGGGATCTTATACTGGGTATGGAGTAGGTGGGGAAAGGGATCTCAGCCAATGGTATAGACACAAGCAGGTGGGATTGACGGGAAGGGAACCACTGGGAACAACACATAGGAGGGACTCAGGGAAGGATCCAATGGGGCGTCGAGGAACAAGGAACTTTCTAGAGCTAATACATATTAAAGAAGGAAAATGAATCTACATCATTTCATACAAAAAACAAGGAGACAAAATATTAACTAATCAGGGGAAAACATGCAAAAGGCAAAACAAGGGAATCATAGGTTCACACCATGACTGCAAAGTCACATGCTTAACTTGGGTTGCTAACCACCACAGCTGCTTGCCTGAGTTCTCCTCAGGACAAAGAGTAGCTGCAGCCACCTGAGCCGCTACATTAGGGCTCAGAAAACCACAAAGCCCAGAGCTCCAGGGACACTGACAATGCGAGAGGCATGCCAAGGGGAGCGCAGAACTGGAACAACCTTACAGCTTCCCTCTTTTCCTGACTGGAGCTGGCCTCAGCCACTGCTGTTTCTTAGGCTGCGCCTGGAGCTAGGGTTAGGGTTAGGGTTACGCCCAGGGTTAGGATTCAGAAAACCACAAAGCCCAGAGCTCCAGGGACACTGACAATACGAAAGGCATGCCAAGGGGAGCGCGGCACTGCCCCAAATTGCAGCCTTCATGTTTTCCTGACTGGAACTCCCCTCAGCCCCATGCAATTTCTTAGGCTGCGCCTAGGAGTAGGGTTAGGGTAAGGGTAACGCCTAGGGTTAGGGTTCAGAAAACCACAAAGCCCAGAGCTCCAGGGACACTGACAATGCGGGAGGCATGCCAAGGGGAGCGCAGAACTGGAACAACCTTGCAGCTTCCCACTTTTCTTGACTGGAGCTGGCCTCAGCCCACTGCTCTTTCTTAGGCTGTGCCTGGAGCTAGGGTTAGGGTTAGGGTTACGCCTAGGGCTAGGATTCAGAAAACCACAAAGCCCAGAGCTCCAGGGACACTGACAATGTGAGAGGCATGCCAAGGGGAGCGCAGAACTGGAACAACCTTACAGCTTCCCTCTTTTCCTGACTGGAGCTGGCCTCAGCCACTGCTGTTTCTTCGGCTGCGCCTGGAGCTAGGGTTAGGGTTAGGGTTACGCCCAGGGTTAGGATTCAGAAAACCACAAAGCCCAGAGCTCCAGGGACACTGACAATACGAAAGGCATGCCAAGGGGAGCGCGGCACTGCCCCAAATTGCAGCCTTCATGTTTTCCTGACTGGAACTCCCCTCAGCCCCATGCAATTTCTTAGGCTGCGCCTAGGAGTAGGGTTAGGGTAAGGGTAACGCCTAGGGTTAGGGTTCAGAAAACCACAAAGCCCAGAGCTCCAGGGACACTGACAATGCGAGAGGCATGCCAAGGGGAGTGCAGAACTGGAACAACCTTACAGCTTCCCTCTTTTCCTGACTGGAGCTGGCCTCAGCCACTGCTGTTTCTTAGGCTGCGCCTGGAGCTAGGGTTAGGGTTAGGGTTACGCCCAGGGTTAGGATTCAGAAAACCACAAAGCCCAGAGCTCCAGGGACACTGACAATACGAAAGGCATGCCAAGGGGAGCGCGGCACTGCCCCAAATTGCAGCCTTCATGTTTTCCTGACTGGAACTCCCCTCAGCCCCATGCAATTTCTTAGGCTGCGCCTAGGAGTAGGGTTAGGGTAAGGGTAACGCCTAGGGTTAGGGTTCAGAAAACCACAAAGCCCAGAGCTCCAGGGACACTGACAATGCGGGAGGCATGCCAAGGGGAGCGCAGAACTGGAACAACCTTGCAGCTTCCCACTTTTCTTGACTGGAGCTGGCCTCAGCCCACTGCTCTTTCTTAGGCTGCGCCTGGAGCTGGGGTTAGGGTTAGGGTTACGCCTAGGGTTAGGATTCAGAAAACCACAAAGCCCAGAGCTCCAGGGACACTGACAATGCGAGAGGCATGCCAAGGGGAGCGCAGAACTGGAACAACCTTACAGCTTCCCTCTTTTCCTGACTGGAGCTGGCCTCAGCCCACTGCTCTTTCTTAGGCTGCGCCTGGAGCTAGGGTTAGGGTTAGGGATATGCCTAGGGTTGGGGTTTAGGAAACCACAAAGCCCAGAGCTCCAGGGACACTGACAAAGCAAGAGGCATGCCAAGGGGAGCGTGGCACTGGCCAAACCTTGCAGCCTTCATGTTTTCCTGACTTGAACTCCCCTCAGCCCAATGCAGTTTCTCTGACTGTGCCTAGGTGTAGGGTTAGGCTTAGGGGAAGGTTCGGGTGGAGGTATTTTCAGCCCCTGGGAGCTTGCAGAAGGATGGTTTCACCTCTCGCGTGCCAACACAAAGAAGCCCGGATGTCAACGCTGAAACCCCTCTGGAAGGCAGCCCTCAGTGCCCAGCATTCAGTGAAAACTGGTTAGAGCTCCTCACCCAAAGGGGCTGTATCTTCCTGTCACCATTATGCAGGCACGCAGGCCAAGGGAAAGAAGTAAAGGGAGGAGGGGACTCTCTGTATGTGTTCCACGCAGGTTTAGTCCCGTGAAAAGACAGGACGAAGAGGCCAATTGCTGGGAGGGTCCAGGGATCTTATACTGGGTATGGAGTAGGTGGGGAAAGGGATCTCAGCCAATGGTATAGACACAAGCAGGTGGGATTGACGGGAAGGGAACCACTGGGAACAACACATAGGAGGGACTCAGGGAAGGATCCAATGGGGCGTCGAGGAACAAGGAACTTTCTAGAGCTAATACATATTAAAGAAGGAAAATGAATCTACATCATTTCATACAAAAAACAAGGAGACAAAATATTAACTAATCAGGGGAAAACATGCAAAAGGCAAAACAAGGGAATCATAGGTTCACACCATGACTGCAAAGTCACATGCTTAACTTGGGTTGCTAACCACCACAGCTGCTTGCCTGAGTTCTCCTCAGGACAAAGAGTAGCTGCAGCCACCTGAGCCGCTACATTAGGGCTCAGAAATCCACAAAGCAATGAGCTCCAGGGACACTGACAATGCGAGAGGCATGCCAAGGGGAGCGCAGAACTGGAACAACCTTGCAGCTTCCCTCTTTTCCTGACAGGAGCTGGCCTCAGCCCACTGCTCTTTCTCAGGCTGCGCCTGGAGCTAGGGTTGGGGTTAGGGATATGCCTAGGGTTGGGGTTTAGGAAACCACAAAGCCCAGAGCTCCAGGGACACTGACAAAGCGAGAGGCATGCCAAGGGGAGCGCGGCACTGCCCCAAATTGCAGCCTTCATGTTTTCCTGACTTGAACTCCCCTCAGCCCCATGCAATTTCTTAGGCTGCGCCTAGGAGTAGGGTTAGGGTAAGGGTAACGCCTAGGGTTAGGGTTCAGAAAACCACAAAGCCCAGAGCTCCAGGGACACTGACAATGCGGGAGGCATGCCAAGGGGAGCGCAGAACTGGAACAACCTTACAGCTTCCCTCTTTTCCTGACTGGAGCTGGCCTCAGCCACTGCTGTTTCTTAGGCTGCGCCTGGAGCTAGGGTTAGGGTTAGGGTTACGCCCAGGGTTAGGATTCAGAAAACCACAAAGCCCAGAGCTCCAGGGACACTGACAAAGCGAGAGGCATGCCAAGGGGAGCGCGGCACTGCCCCAAATTGCAGCCTTCATGTTTTCCTGACTGGAACTCCCCTCAGCCCCATGCAATTTCTTAGGCTGCGCCTAGGAGTAGGGTTAGGGTAAGGGTAACGCCTAGGGTTAGGGTTCAGAAAACCACAAAGCCCAGAGCTCCAGGGACACTGACAATGCGAGAGGCATGCCAAGGGGAGCGCAGAACTGGAACAACCTTGCAGCTTCCCACTTTTCTTGACTGGAGCTGGCCTCAGCCCACTGCTCTTTCTTAGGCTGTGCCTGGAGCTAGGGTTAGGGTTAGGGTTACGCCTAGGGTTAGGATTCAGAAAACCACAAAGCCCAGAGCTCCAGGGACACTGACAATGCGAGAGGCATGCCAAGGGGAGTGCAGAACTGGAACAACCTTACAGCTTCCCTCTTTTCCTGACTGGAGCTGGCCTCAGCCACTGCTGTTTCTTAGGCTGCGCCTGGAGCTAGGGTTAGGGTTAGGGTTACGCCCAGGGTTAGGATTCAGAAAACCACAAAGCCCAGAGCTCCAGGGACACTGACAATACGAAAGGCATGCCAAGGGGAGCGCGGCACTGCCCCAAATTGCAGCCTTCATGTTTTCCTGACTGGAACTCCCCTCAGCCCCATGCAATTTCTTAGGCTGCGCCTAGGAGTAGGGTTAGGGTAAGGGTAACGCCTAGGGTTAGGGTTCAGAAAACCACAAAGCCCAGAGCTCCAGGGACACTGACAATGCGGGAGGCATGCCAAGGGGAGCGCAGAACTGGAACAACCTTGCAGCTTCCCACTTTTCTTGACTGGAGCTGGCCTCAGCCCACTGCTCTTTCTTAGGCTGCGCCTGGAGCTAGGGTTAGGGTTAGGGTTACGCCTAGGGTTAGGATTCAGAAAACCACAAAGCCCAGAGCTCCAGGGACACTGACAATGCGAGAGGCATGCCAAGGGGAGCGCAGAACTGGAACAACCTTACAGCTTCCCTCTTTTCCTGACTGGAGCTGGCCTCAGCCCACTGCTCTTTCTTAGGCTGCGCCTGGAGCTAGGGTTAGGGTTAGGGATATGCCTAGGGTTGGGGTTTAGGAAACCACAAAGCCCAGAGCTCCAGGGACACTGACAAAGCAAGAGGCATGCCAAGGGGAGCGTGGCACTGGCCAAACCTTGCAGCCTTCATGTTTTCCTGACTTGAACTCCCCTCAGCCCAATGCAGTTTCTCTGACTGTGCCTAGGTGTAGGGTTAGGCTTAGGGGAAGGTTCGGGTGGAGGTATTTTCAGCCCCTGGGAGCTTGCAGAAGGATGGTTTCACCTCTCGCGTGCCAACACAAAGAAGCCCGGATGTCAACGCTGAAACCCCTCTGGAAGGCAGCCCTCAGTGCCCAGCATTCAGTGAAAACTGGTTAGAGCTCCTCACCCAAAGGGGCTGTATCTTCCTGTCACCATTATGCAGGCACGCAGGCCAAGGGAAAGAAGTAAAGGGAGGAGGGGACTCTCTGTATGTGTTCCACGCAGGTTTAGTCCCGTGAAAAGACAGGACGAAGAGGCCAATTGCTGGGAGGGTCCAGGGATCTTATACTGGGTATGGAGTAGGTGGGGAAAGGGATCTCAGCCAATGGTATAGACACAAGCAGGTGGGATTGACGGGAAGGGAACCACTGGGAACAACACATAGGAGGGACTCAGGGAAGGATCCAATGGGGCATCGAGGAACAAGGAACTTTCTAGAGCTAATACATATTAAAGAAGGAAAATGAATCTACATCATTTCATACAAAAAACAAGGAGACAAAATATTAACTAATCAGGGGAAAACATGCAAAAGGCAAAACAAGGGAATCATAGGTTCACACCATGACTGCAAAGTCACATGCTTAACTTGGGTTGCTAACCACCACAGCTGCTTGCCTGAGTTCTCCTCAGGACAAAGAGTAGCTGCAGCCACCTGAGCCGCTACATTAGGGCTCAGAAAACCACAAAGCCCAGAGCTCCAGGGACACTGACAATGCGAGAGGCATGCCAAGGGGAGTGCAGAACTGGAACAACCTTGCAGCTTCCCTCTTTTCCTGACAGGAGCTGGCCTCAGCCCACTGCTCTTTCTCAGGCTGCGCCTGGAGCTAGGGTTGGGGTTAGGGATATGCCTAGGGTTGGGGTTTAGGAAACCACAAAGCCCAGAGCTCCAGGGACACTGACAAAGCGAGAGGCATGCCAAGGGGAGCGCGGCACTGCCCCAAATTGCAGCCTTCATGTTTTCCTGACTTGAACTCCCCTCAGCCCCATGCAATTTCTTAGGCTGCGCCTAGGAGTAGGGTTAGGGTAAGGGTAACGCCTAGGGTTAGGGTTCAGAAAACCACAAAGCCCAGAGCTCCAGGGACACTGACAATGCGGGAGGCATGCCAAGGGGAGCGCAGAACTGGAACAACCTTACAGCTTCCCTCTTTTCCTGACTGGAGCTGGCCTCAGCCACTGCTGTTTCTTAGGCTGCGCCTGGAGCTAGGGTTAGGGTTAGGGTTACGCCCAGGGTTAGGATTCAGAAAACCACAAAGCCCAGAGCTCCAGGGACACTGACAAAGCGAGAGGCATGCCAAGGGGAGCGCGGCACTGCCCCAAATTGCAGCCTTCATGTTTTCCTGACTGGAACTCCCCTCAGCCCCATGCAATTTCTTAGGCTGCGCCTAGGAGTAGGGTTAGGGTAAGGGTAACGCCTAGGGTTAGGGTTCAGAAAACCACAAAGCCCAGAGCTCCAGGGACACTGACAATGCGAGAGGCATGCCAAGGGGAGCGCAGAACTGGAACAACCTTGCAGCTTCCCACTTTTCTTGACTGGAGCTGGCCTCAGCCCACTGCTCTTTCTTAGGCTGTGCCTGGAGCTAGGGTTAGGGTTAGGGTTACGCCTAGGGTTAGGATTCAGAAAACCACAAAGCCCAGAGCTCCAGGGACACTGACAATGCGAGAGGCATGCCAAGGGGAGTGCAGAACTGGAACAACCTTACAGCTTCCCTCTTTTCCTGACTGGAGCTGGCCTCAGCCACTGCTGTTTCTTAGGCTGCGCCTGGAGCTAGGGTTAGGGTTAGGGTTACGCCCAGGGTTAGGATTCAGAAAACCACAAAGCCCAGAGCTCCAGGGACACTGACAATACGAAAGGCATGCCAAGGGGAGCGCGGCACTGCCCCAAATTGCAGCCTTCATGTTTTCCTGACTGGAACTCCCCTCAGCCCCATGCAATTTCTTAGGCTGCGCCTAGGAGTAGGGTTAGGGTAAGGGTAACGCCTAGGGTTAGGGTTCAGAAAACCACAAAGCCCAGAGCTCCAGGGACACTGACAATGCGGGAGGCATGCCAAGGGGAGCGCAGAACTGGAACAACCTTGCAGCTTCCCACTTTTCTTGACTGGAGCTGGCCTCAGCCCACTGCTCTTTCTTAGGCTGCGCCTGGAGCTAGGGTTAGGGTTAGGGTTACGCCTAGGGTTAGGATTCAGAAAACCACAAAGCCCAGAGCTCCAGGGACACTGACAATGCGAGAGGCATGCCAAGGGGAGCGCAGAACTGGAACAACCTTACAGCTTCCCTCTTTTCCTGACTGGAGCTGGCCTCAGCCCACTGCTCTTTCTTAGGCTGCGCCTGGAGCTAGGGTTAGGGTTAGGGATATGCCTAGGGTTGGGGTTTAGGAAACCACAAAGCCCAGAGCTCCAGGGACACTGACAAAGCAAGAGGCATGCCAAGGGGAGCGTGGCACTGGCCAAACCTTGCAGCCTTCATGTTTTCCTGACTTGAACTCCCCTCAGCCCAATGCAGTTTCTCTGACTGTGCCTAGGTGTAGGGTTAGGCTTAGGGGAAGGTTCGGGTGGAGGTATTTTCAGCCCCTGGGAGCTTGCAGAAGGATGGTTTCACCTCTCGCGTGCCAACACAAAGAAGCCCGGATGTCAACGCTGAAACCCCTCTGGAAGGCAGCCCTCAGTGCCCAGCATTCAGTGAAAACTGGTTAGAGCTCCTCACCCAAAGGGGCTGTATCTTCCTGTCACCATTATGCAGGCACGCAGGCCAAGGGAAAGAAGTAAAGGGAGGAGGGGACTCTCTGTATGTGTTCCACGCAGGTTTAGTCCCGTGAAAAGACAGGACGAAGAGGCCAATTGCTGGGAGGGTCCAGGGATCTTATACTGGGTATGGAGTAGGTGGGGAAAGGGATCTCAGCCAATGGTATAGACACAAGCAGGTGGGATTGACGGGAAGGGAACCACTGGGAACAACACATAGGAGGGACTCAGGGAAGGATCCAATGGGGCATCGAGGAACAAGGAACTTTCTAGAGCTAATACATATTAAAGAAGGAAAATGAATCTACATCATTTCATACAAAAAACAAGGAGACAAAATATTAACTAATCAGGGGAAAACATGCAAAAGGCAAAACAAGGGAATCATAGGTTCACACCATGACTGCAAAGTCACATGCTTAACTTGGGTTGCTAACCACCACAGCTGCTTGCCTGAGTTCTCCTCAGGACAAAGAGTAGCTGCAGCCACCTGAGCCGCTACATTAGGGCTCAGAAAACCACAAAGCCCAGAGCTCCAGGGACACTGACAATGCGAGAGGCATGCCAAGGGGAGTGCAGAACTGGAACAACCTTACAGCTTCCCTCTTTTCCTGACTGGAGCTGGCCTCAGCCACTGCTGTTTCTTAGGCTGCGCCTGGAGCTAGGGTTAGGGTTAGGGTTACGCCCAGGGTTAGGATTCAGAAAACCACAAAGCCCAGAGCTCCAGGGACACTGACAATACGAAAGGCATGCCAAGGGGAGCGCGGCACTGCCCCAAATTGCAGCCTTCATGTTTTCCTGACTGGAACTCCCCTCAGCCCCATGCAATTTCTTAGGCTGCGCCTAGGAGTAGGGTTAGGGTAAGGGTAACGCCTAGGGTTAGGATTCAGAAAACCACAAAGCCCAGAGCTCCAGGGACACTGACAATGCGGGAGGCATGCCAAGGGGAGCGCAGAACTGGAACAACCTTGCAGCTTCCCACTTTTCTTGACTGGAGCTGGCCTCAGCCCACTGCTCTTTCTTAGGCTGCGCCTGGAGCTAGGGTTAGGGTTAGGGTTACGCCTAGGGTTAGGATTCAGAAAACCACAAAGCCCAGAGCTCCAGGGACACTGACAATGCGAGAGGCATGCCAAGGGGAGCGCAGAACTGGAACAACCTTACAGCTTCCCTCTTTTCCTGACTGGAGCCGGCCTCAGCCCACTGCTCTTTCTTAGGCTGCGCCTGGAGCTAGGGTTAGGGTTAGGGATATGCCTAGGGTTGGGGTTTAGGAAACCACAAAGCCCAGAGCTCCAGGGACACTGACAAAGCAAGAGGCATGCCAAGGGGAGCGTGGCACTGGCCAAACCTTGCAGCCTTCATGTTTTCCTGACTTGAACTCCCCTCAGCCCAATGCAGTTTCTCTGACTGTGCCTAGGTGTAGGGTTAGGCTTAGGGGAAGGTTCGGGTGGAGGTATTTTCAGCCCCTGGGAGCTTGCAGAAGGATGGTTTCACCTCTCGCGTGCCAACACAAAGAAGCCCGGATGTCAACGCTGAAACCCCTCTGGAAGGCAGCCCTCAGTGCCCAGCATTCAGTGAAAACTGGTTAGAGCTCCTTACCCAAAGGGGCTGTATCTTCCTGTCACCATTATGCAGGCACGCAGGCCAAGGGAAAGAAGTAAAGGGAGGAGGGGACTCTCTGTATGTGTTCCACGCAGGTTTACTCCCGTGAAAAGACAGGACGAAGAGGCCAATTGCTGGGAGGGTCCAGGGATCTTATACTGGGTATGGAGTAGGTGGGGAAAGGGATCTCAGCCAATGGTATAGACACAAGCAGGTGGGATTGACGGGAAGGGAACCACTGGGAACAACACATAGGAGGGACTCAGGGAAGGATCCAATGGGGCGTCGAGGAACAAGGAACTTTCTAGAGCTAATACATATTAAAGAAGGAAAATGAATCTACATCATTTCATACAAAAAACAAGGAGACAAAATATTAACTAATCAGGGGAAAACATGCAAAAGGCAAAACAAGGGAATCATAGGTTCACACCATGACTGCAAAGTCACATGCTTAACTTGGGTTGCTAACCACCACAGCTGCTTGCCTGAGTTCTCCTCAGGACAAAGAGTAGCTGCAGCCACCTGAGCCGCTACATTAGGGCTCAGAAAACCACAAAGCAATGAGCTCCAGGGACACTGACAATGCGAGAGGCATGCCAAGGGGAGCGCCGAACTGGAACAACCTTGCAGCTTCCCTCTTTTCCTGACTGGAGCTGGCCTCAGCCACTGCTGTTTCTTAGGCTGCGCCTGGAGCTAGGGTTAGGGTTAGGGTTACGCCCAGGGTTAGGATTCAGAAAACCACAAAGCCCAGAGCTCCAGGGACACTGACAATACGAAAGGCATGCCAAGGGGAGCGCGGCACTGCCCCAAATTGCAGCCTTCATGTTTTCCTGACTGGAACTCCCCTCAGCCCCATGCAATTTCTTAGGCTGCGCCTAGGAGTAGGGTTAGGGTAAGGGTAACGCCTAGGGTTAGGGTTCAGAAAACCACAAAGCCCAGAGCTCCAGGGACACTGACAATGCGGGAGGCATGCCAAGGGGAGCGCAGAACTGGAACAACCTTGCAGCTTCCCACTTTTCTTGACTGGAGCTGGCCTCAGCCCACTGCTCTTTCTTAGGCTGTGCCTGGAGCTAGGGTTAGGGTTAGGGTTACGCCTAGGGTTAGGATTCAGAAAACCACAAAGCCCAGAGCTCCAGGGACACTGACAATGCGAGAGGCATGCCAAGGGGAGTGCAGAACTGGAACAACCTTACAGCTTCCCTCTTTTCCTGACTGGAGCTGGCCTCAGCCACTGCTGTTTCTTAGGCTGCGCCTGGAGCTAGGGTTAGGGTTAGGGTTACGCCCAGGGTTAGGATTCAGAAAACCACAAAGCCCAGAGCTCCAGGGACACTGACAATACGAAAGGCATGCCAAGGGGAGCGCGGCACTGCCCCAAATTGCAGCCTTCATGTTTTCCTGACTGGAACTCCCCTCAGCCCCATGCAATTTCTTAGGCTGCGCCTAGGAGTAGGGTTAGGGTAAGGGTAACGCCTAGGGTTAGGGTTCAGAAAACCACAAAGCCCAGAGCTCCAGGGACACTGACAATGCGGGAGGCATGCCAAGGGGAGCGCAGAACTGGAACAACCTTGCAGCTTCCCACTTTTCTTGACTGGAGCTGGCCTCAGCCCACTGCTCTTTCTTAGGCTGCGCCTGGAGCTAGGGTTAGGGTTAGGGTTACGCCTAGGGTTAGGATTCAGAAAACCACAAAGCCCAGAGCTCCAGGGACACTGACAATGCGAGAGGCATGCCAAGGGGAGTGCAGAACTGGAACAACCTTACAGCTTCCCTCTTTTCCTGACTGGAGCTGGCCTCAGCCACTGCTGTTTCTTAGGCTGCGCCTGGAGCTAGGGTTAGGGTTAGGGTTACGCCCAGGGTTAGGATTCAGAAAACCACAAAGCCCAGAGCTCCAGGGACACTGACAATACGAAAGGCATGCCAAGGGGAGCGTGGCACTGCCCCAAATTGCAGCCTTCATGTTTTCCTGACTGGAACTCCCCTCAGCCCCATGCAATTTCTTAGGCTGCGCCTAGGAGTAGGGTTAGGGTAAGGGTAACGCCTAGGGTTAGGGTTCAGAAAACCACAAAGCCCAGAGCTCCAGGGACACTGACAATGCGAGAGGCATGCCAAGGGGAGCGCAGAACTGGAACAACCTTACAGCTTCCCTCTTTTCCTGACTGGAGCTGGCCTCAGCCCACTGCTCTTTCTTAGGCTGCGCCTGGAGCTAGGGTTAGGGTTAGGGATATGCCTAGGGTTGGGGTTTAGGAAACCACAAAGCCCAGAGCTCCAGGGACACTGACAAAGCAAGAGGCATGCCAAGGGGAGCGTGGCACTGGCCAAACCTTGCAGCCTTCATGTTTTCCTGACTTGAACTCCCCTCAGCCCAATGCAGTTTCTCTGACTGTGCCTAGGTGTAGGGTTAGGCTTAGGGGAAGGTTCGGGTGGAGGTATTTTCAGCCCCTGGGAGCTTGCAGAAGGATGGTTTCACCTCTCGCGTGCCAACACAAAGAAGCCCGGATGTCAACGCTGAAACCCCTCTGGAAGGCAGCCCTCAGTGCCCAGCATTCAGTGAAAACTGGTTAGAGCTCCTTACCCAAAGGGGCTGTATCTTCCTGTCACCATTATGCAGGCACGCAGGCCAAGGGAAAGAAGTAAAGGGAGGAGGGGACTCTCTGTATGTGTTCCACGCAGGTTTAGTCCCGTGAAAAGACAGGACGAAGAGGCCAATTGCTGGGAGGGTCCAGGGATCTTATACTGGGTATGGAGTAGGTGGGGAAAGGGATCTCAGCCAATGGTATAGACACAAGCAGGTGGGATTGACGGGAAGGGAACCACTGGGAACAACACATAGGAGGGACTCAGGGAAGGATCCAATGGGGCGTCGAGGAACAAGGAACTTTCTAGAGCTAATACATATTAAAGAAGGAAAATGAATCTACATCATTTCATACAAAAAACAAGGAGACAAAATATTAACTAATCAGGGGAAAACATGCAAAAGGCAAAACAAGGG
This sequence comes from Coloeus monedula, assembly GCF_965178545.1. NCBI lineage: Eukaryota > Metazoa > Chordata > Aves > Passeriformes > Corvidae > Coloeus > Coloeus monedula. Next base: position 32,072,286 of record NC_138784.1, on the reverse strand, counting down.
AATCATAGGTTCACACCATGACTGCAAAGTCACATGCTTAACTTGGGTTGCTAACCACCACAGCTGCTTGCCTGAGTTCTCCTCAGGACAAAGAGTAGCTGCAGCCACCTGAGCCGCTACATTAGGGCTCAGAAAACCACAAAGCAATGAGCTCCAGGGACACTGACAATGCGAGAGGCATGCCAAGGGGAGCGCAGAACTGGAACAACCTTGCAGCTTCCCTCTTTTCCTGACTGGAGCTGGCCTCAGCCCACTGCTCTTTCTCAGGCTGCGCCTGGAGCTAGGGTTAGGGTTAGGGATATGCCTAGGGTTGGGGTTTAGGAAACCACAAAGCCCAGAGCTGCAGGGACACTGACAAAGCGAGAGGCATGCCAAGGGGAGCGCGGCACTGCCCCAAATTGCAGCCTTCATGTTTTCCTGACTTGACTCCCCTCAGCCCCATGCAATTTCTTAGGCTGCGCCTAGGAGTAGGGTTAGGGTAAGGGTAACGCCTAGGGTTAGGGTTCAGAAAACCACAAAGCCCAGAGCTCCAGGGACACTGACAATGCGGGAGGCATGCCAAGGGGAGCGCAGAACTGGAACAACCTTGCAGCTTCCCACTTTTCTTGACTGGAGCTGGCCTCAGCCCACTGCTCTTTCTTAGGCTGTGCCTGGAGCTAGGGTTAGGGTTAGGGTTACGCCTAGGGTTAGGATTCAGAAAACCACAAAGCCCAGAGCTCCAGGGACACTGACAATGCGAGAGGCATGCCAAGGGGAGCGCCGAACTGGAACAACCTTGCAGCTTCCCTCTTTTCCTGACTGGAGCTGGCCTCAGCCACTGCTGTTTCTTAGGCTGCGCCTGGAGCTAGGGTTAGGGTTAGGGTTACGCCCAGGGTTAGGATTCAGAAAACCACAAAGCCCAGAGCTCCAGGGACACTGACAATGTGAGAGGCATGCCAAGGGGAGCGCAGAACTGGAACAACCTTACAGCTTCCCTCTTTTCCTGACTGGAGCTGGCCTCAGCCACTGCTGTTTCTTAGGCTGCGCCTGGAGCTAGGGTTAGGGTTAGGGTTACGCCCAGGGTTAGGATTCAGAAAACCACAAAGCCCAGAGCTCCAGGGACACTGACAATACGAAAGGCATGCCAAGGGGAGCGCGGCACTGCCCCAAATTGCAGCCTTCATGTTTTCCTGACTGGAACTCCCCTCAGCCCCATGCAATTTCTTAGGCTGCGCCTAGGAGTAGGGTTAGGGTAAGGGTAACGCCTAGGGTTAGGGTTCAGAAAACCACAAAGCCCAGAGCTCCAGGGACACTGACAATGCGGGAGGCATGCCAAGGGGAGCGCAGAACTGGAACAACCTTGCAGCTTCCCACTTTTCTTGACTGGAGCTGGCCTCAGCCCACTGCTCTTTCTTAGGCTGTGCCTGGAGCTAGGGTTAGGGTTAGGGTTACGCCTAGGGCTAGGATTCAGAAAACCACAAAGCCCAGAGCTCCAGGGACACTGACAATGTGAGAGGCATGCCAAGGGGAGCGCAGAACTGGAACAACCTTACAGCTTCCCTCTTTTCCTGACTGGAGCTGGCCTCAGCCACTGCTGTTTCTTAGGCTGCGCCTGGAGCTAGCGTTAGGGTTAGGGTTACGCCCAGGGTTAGGATTCAGAAAACCACAAAGCCCAGAGCTCCAGGGACACTGACAATACGAAAGGCATGCCAAGGGGAGCGCGGCACTGCCCCAAATTGCAGCCTTCATGTTTTCCTGACTGGAACTCCCCTCAGCCCCATGCAATTTCTTAGGCTGCGCCTAGGAGTAGGGTTAGGGTAAGGGTAACGCCTAGGGTTAGGGTTCAGAAAACCACAAAGCCCAGAGCTCCAGGGACACTGACAATGCGAGAGGCATGCCAAGGGGAGTGCAGAACTGGAACAACCTTACAGCTTCCCTCTTTTCCTGACTGGAGCTGGCCTCAGCCACTGCTGTTTCTTAGGCTGCGCCTGGAGCTAGGGTTAGGGTTAGGGTTACGCCCAGGGTTAGGATTCAGAAAACCACAAAGCCCAGAGCTCCAGGGACACTGACAATACGAAAGGCATGCCAAGGGGAGCGCGGCACTGCCCCAAATTGCAGCCTTCATGTTTTCCTGACTGGAACTCCCCTCAGCCCCATGCAATTTCTTAGGCTGCGCCTAGGAGTAGGGTTAGGGTAAGGGTAACGCCTAGGGTTAGGGTTCAGAAAACCACAAAGCCCAGAGCTCCAGGGACACTGACAATGCGGGAGGCATGCCAAGGGGAGCGCAGAACTGGAACAACCTTGCAGCTTCCCACTTTTCTTGACTGGAGCTGGCCTCAGCCCACTGCTCTTTCTTAGGCTGCGCCTAGGAGTAGGGTTAGGGTAAGGGTAACGCCTAGGGTTAGGGTTCAGAAAACCACAAAGCCCAGAGCTCCAGGGACACTGACAATGCGAGAGGCATGCCAAGGGGAGCGCAGAACTGGAACAACCTTACAGCTTCCCTCTTTTCCTGACTGGAGCTGGCCTCAGCCCACTGCTCTTTCTTAGGCTGCGCCTGGAGCTAGGGTTAGGGTTAGGGATATGCCTAGGGTTGGGGTTTAGGAAACCACAAAGCCCAGAGCTCCAGGGACACTGACAAAGCAAGAGGCATGCCAAGGGGAGCGTGGCACTGGCCAAACCTTGCAGCCTTCATGTTTTCCTGACTTGAACTCCCCTCAGCCCAATGCAGTTTCTCTGACTGTGCCTAGGTGTAGGGTTAGGCTTAGGGGAAGGTTCGGGTGGAGGTATTTTCAGCCCCTGGGAGCTTGCAGAAGGATGGTTTCACCTCTCGCGTGCCAACACAAAGAAGCCCGGATGTCAACGCTGAAACCCCTCTGGAAGGCAGCCCTCAGTGCCCAGCATTCAGTGAAAACTGGTTAGAGCTCCTCACCCAAAGGGGCTGTATCTTCCTGTCACCATTATGCAGGCACGCAGGCCAAGGGAAAGAAGTAAAGGGAGGAGGGGACTCTCTGTATGTGTTCCACGCAGGTTTAGTCCCGTGAAAAGACAGGACGAAGAGGCCAATTGCTGGGAGGGTCCAGGGATCTTATACTGGGTATGGAGTAGGTGGGGAAAGGGATCTCAGCCAATGGTATAGACACAAGCAGGTGGGATTGACGGGAAGGGAACCACTGGGAACAACACATAGGAGGGACTCAGGGAAGGATCCAATGGGGCGTCGAGGAACAAGGAACTTTCTAGAGCTAATACATATTAAAGAAGGAAAATGAATCTACATCATTTCATACAAAAAACAAGGAGACAAAATATTAACTAATCAGGGGAAAACATGCAAAAGGCAAAACAAGGGAATCATAGGTTCACACCATGACTGCAAAGTCACATGCTTAACTTGGGTTGCTAACCACCACAGCTGCTTGCCTGAGTTCTCCTCAGGACAAAGAGTAGCTGCAGCCACCTGAGCCGCTACATTAGGGCTCAGAAATCCACAAAGCAATGAGCTCCAGGGACACTGACAATGCGAGAGGCATGCCAAGGGGAGCGCAGAACTGGAACAACCTTGCAGCTTCCCTCTTTTCCTGACTGGAGCTGGCCTCAGCCCACTGCTCTTTCTCAGGCTGCGCCTGGAGCTAGGGTTGGGGTTAGGGATATGCCTAGGGTTGGGGTTTAGGAAACCACAAAGCCCAGAGCTCCAGGGACACTGACAAAGCGAGAGGCATGCCAAGGGGAGCGCGGCACTGCCCCAAATTGCAGCCTTCATGTTTTCCTGACTTGAACTCCCCTCAGCCCCATGCAATTTCTTAGGCTGCGCCTAGGAGTAGGGTTAGGGTAAGGGTAACGCCTAGGGTTAGGGTTCAGAAAACCACAAAGCCCAGAGCTCCAGGGACACTGACAATGCGGGAGGCATGCCAAGGGGAGCGCAGAACTGGAACAACCTTACAGCTTCCCTCTTTTCCTGACTGGAGCTGGCCTCAGCCACTGCTGTTTCTTAGGCTGCGCCTGGAGCTAGGGTTAGGGTTAGGGTTACGCCCAGGGTTAGGATTCAGAAAACCACAAAGCCCAGAGCTCCAGGGACACTGACAAAGCGAGAGGCATGCCAAGGGGAGCGCGGCACTGCCCCAAATTGCAGCCTTCATGTTTTCCTGACTGGAACTCCCCTCAGCCCCATGCAATTTCTTAGGCTGCGCCTAGGAGTAGGGTTAGGGTAAGGGTAACGCCTAGGGTTAGGGTTCAGAAAACCACAAAGCCCAGAGCTCCAGGGACACTGACAATGCGAGAGGCATGCCAAGGGGAGCGCAGAACTGGAACAACCTTGCAGCTTCCCACTTTTCTTGACTGGAGCTGGCCTCAGCCCACTGCTCTTTCTTAGGCTGTGCCTGGAGCTAGGGTTAGGGTTAGGGTTACGCCTAGGGTTAGGATTCAGAAAACCACAAAGCCCAGAGCTCCAGGGACACTGACAATGCGAGAGGCATGCCAAGGGGAGTGCAGAACTGGAACAACCTTACAGCTTCCCTCTTTTCCTGACTGGAGCTGGCCTCAGCCACTGCTGTTTCTTAGGCTGCGCCTGGAGCTAGGGTTAGGGTTAGGGTTACGCCCAGGGTTAGGATTCAGAAAACCACAAAGCCCAGAGCTCCAGGGACACTGACAATACGAAAGGCATGCCAAGGGGAGCGCGGCACTGCCCCAAATTGCAGCCTTCATGTTTTCCTGACTGGAACTCCCCTCAGCCCCATGCAATTTCTTAGGCTGCGCCTAGGAGTAGGGTTAGGGTAAGGGTAACGCCTAGGGTTAGGGTTCAGAAAACCACAAAGCCCAGAGCTCCAGGGACACTGACAATGCGGGAGGCATGCCAAGGGGAGCGCAGAACTGGAACAACCTTGCAGCTTCCCACTTTTCTTGACTGGAGCTGGCCTCAGCCCACTGCTCTTTCTTAGGCTGCGCCTGGAGCTAGGGTTAGGGTTAGGGTTACGCCTAGGGTTAGGATTCAGAAAACCACAAAGCCCAGAGCTCCAGGGACACTGACAATGCGAGAGGCATGCCAAGGGGAGCGCAGAACTGGAACAACCTTACAGCTTCCCTCTTTTCCTGACTGGAGCTGGCCTCAGCCCACTGCTCTTTCTTAGGCTGCGCCTGGAGCTAGGGTTAGGGTTAGGGATATGCCTAGGGTTGGGGTTTAGGAAACCACAAAGCCCAGAGCTCCAGGGACACTGACAAAGCAAGAGGCATGCCAAGGGGAGCGTGGCACTGGCCAAACCTTGCAGCCTTCATGTTTTCCTGACTTGAACTCCCCTCAGCCCAATGCAGTTTCTCTGACTGTGCCTAGGTGTAGGGTTAGGCTTAGGGGAAGGTTCGGGTGGAGGTATTTTCAGCCCCTGGGAGCTTGCAGAAGGATGGTTTCACCTCTCGCGTGCCAACACAAAGAAGCCCGGATGTCAACGCTGAAACCCCTCTGGAAGGCAGCCCTCAGTGCCCAGCATTCAGTGAAAACTGGTTAGAGCTCCTCACCCAAAGGGGCTGTATCTTCCTGTCACCATTATGCAGGCACGCAGGCCAAGGGAAAGAAGTAAAGGGAGGAGGGGACTCTCTGTATGTGTTCCACGCAGGTTTAGTCCCGTGAAAAGACAGGACGAAGAGGCCAATTGCTGGGAGGGTCCAGGGATCTTATACTGGGTATGGAGTAGGTGGGGAAAGGGATCTCAGCCAATGGTATAGACACAAGCAGGTGGGATTGACGGGAAGGGAACCACTGGGAACAACACATAGGAGGGACTCAGGGAAGGATCCAATGGGGCATCGAGGAACAAGGAACTTTCTAGAGCTAATACATATTAAAGAAGGAAAATGAATCTACATCATTTCATACAAAAAACAAGGAGACAAAATATTAACTAATCAGGGGAAAACATGCAAAAGGCAAAACAAGGGAATCATAGGTTCACACCATGACTGCAAAGTCACATGCTTAACTTGGGTTGCTAACCACCACAGCTGCTTGCCTGAGTTCTCCTCAGGACAAAGAGTAGCTGCAGCCACCTGAGCCGCTACATTAGGGCTCAGAAAACCACAAAGCCCAGAGCTCCAGGGACACTGACAATGCGAGAGGCATGCCAAGGGGAGCGCAGAACTGGAACAACCTTGCAGCTTCCCTCTTTTCCTGACTGGAGCTGGCCTCAGCCCACTGCTCTTTCTCAGGCTGCGCCTGGAGCTAGGGTTGGGGTTAGGGATATGCCTAGGGTTGGGGTTTAGGAAACCACAAAGCCCAGAGCTCCAGGGACACTGACAAAGCGAGAGGCATGCCAAGGGGAGCGCGGCACTGCCCCAAATTGCAGCCTTCATGTTTTCCTGACTTGAACTCCCCTCAGCCCCATGCAATTTCTTAGGCTGCGCCTAGGAGTAGGGTTAGGGTAAGGGTAACGCCTAGGGTTAGGGTTCAGAAAACCACAAAGCCCAGAGCTCCAGGGACACTGACAATGCGGGAGGCATGCCAAGGGGAGCGCAGAACTGGAACAACCTTGCAGCTTCCCACTTTTCTTGACTGGAGCTGGCCTCAGCCCACTGCTCTTTCTTAGGCTGTGCCTGGAGCTAGGGTTAGGGTTAGGGTTACGCCTAGGGTTAGGATTCAGAAAACCACAAAGCCCAGAGCTCCAGGGACACTGACAATGCGAGAGGCATGCCAAGGGGAGTGCAGAACTGGAACAACCTTACAGCTTCCCTCTTTTCCTGACTGGAGCTGGCCTCAGCCCACTGCTCTTTCTTAGGCTGCGCCTGGAGCTAGGGTTAGGGTTAGGGATATGCCTAGGGTTGGGGTTTAGGAAACCACAAAGCCCAGAGCTCCAGGGACACTGACAAAGCAAGAGGCATGCCAAGGGGAGCGTGGCACTGGCCAAACCTTGCAGCCTTCATGTTTTCCTGACTTGAACTCCCCTCAGCCCAATGCAGTTTCTCTGACTGTGCCTAGGTGTAGGGTTAGGCTTAGGGGAAGGTTCGGGTGGAGGTATTTTCAGCCCCTGGGAGCTTGCAGAAGGATGGTTTCACCTCTCGCGTGCCAACACAAAGAAGCCCGGATGTCAACGCTGAAACCCCTCTGGAAGGCAGCCCTCAGTGCCCAGCATTCAGTGAAAACTGGTTAGAGCTCCTTACCCAAAGGGGCTGTATCTTCCTGTCACCATTATGCAGGCACGCAGGCCAAGGGAAAGAAGTAAAGGGAGGAGGGGACTCTCTGTATGTGTTCCACGCAGGTTTAGTCCCGTGAAAAGACAGGACGAAGAGGCCAATTGCTGGGAGGGTCCAGGGATCTTATACTGGGTATGGAGTAGGTGGGGAAAGGGATCTCAGCCAATGGTATAGACACAAGCAGGTGGGATTGACGGGAAGGGAACCACTGGGAACAACACATAGGAGGGACTCAGGGAAGGATCCAATGGGGCGTCGAGGAACAAGGAACTTTCTAGAGCTAATACATATTAAAGAAGGAAAATGAATCTACATCATTTCATACAAAAAACAAGGAGACAAAATATTAACTAATCAGGGGAAAACATGCAAAAGGCAAAACAAGGGAATCATAGGTTCACACCATGACTGCAAAGTCACATGCTTAACTTGGGTTGCTAACCACCACAGCTGCTTGCCTGAGTTCTCCTCAGGACAAAGAGTAGCTGCAGCCACCTGAGCCGCTACATTAGGGCTCAGAAATCCACAAAGCAATGAGCTCCAGGGACACTGACAATGCGAGAGGCATGCCAAGGGGAGCGCAGAACTGGAACAACCTTGCAGCTTCCCTCTTTTCCTGACTGGAGCTGGCCTCAGCCCACTGCTCTTTCTTAGGCTGCGCCTGGAGCTAGGGTTAGGGTTAGGGTTATGCCTAGGGTTGGGGTTTAGGAAACCACAAAGCCCAGAGCTGCAGGGACACTGACAAAGCGAGAGGCATGCCAAGGGGAGCGCGGCACTGCCCCAAATTGCAGCCTTCATGTTTTCCTGACTGGAAGTCCCCTCAGCCCCATGCAATTTCTTAGGCTGCGCCTAGGAGTAGGGTTAGGGTAAGGGTAACGCCTAGGGTTAGGGTTCAGAAAACCACAAAGCCCAGAGCTCCAGGGACACTGACAATGCGAGAGGCATGCCAAGGGGAGCGCAGAACTGGAACAACCTTGCAGCTTCCCACTTTTCTTGACTGGAGCTGGCCTCAGCCCACTGCTCTTTCTTAGGCTGTGCCTGGAGCTAGGGTTAGGGTTAGGGTTACGCCTAGGGTTAGGATTCAGAAAACCACAAAGCCCAGAGCTCCAGGGACACTGACAATGCGAGAGGCATGCCAAGGGGAGCGCCGAACTGGAACAACCTTGCAGCTTCCCTCTTTTCCTGACTGGAGCTGGCCTCAGCCACTGCTGTTTCTTAGGCTGCGCCTGGAGCTAGGGTTAGGGTTAGGGTTACGCCCAGGGTTAGGATTCAGAAAACCACAAAGCCCAGAGCTCCAGGGACACTGACAATACGAAAGGCATGCCAAGGGGAGCGCGGCACTGCCCCAAATTGCAGCCTTCATGTTTTCCTGACTGGAACTCCCCTCAGCCCCATGCAATTTCTTAGGCTGCGCCTAGGAGTAGGGTTAGGGTAAGGGTAACGCCTAGGGTTAGGGTTCAGAAAACCACAAAGCCCAGAGCTCCAGGGACACTGACAATGCGGGAGGCATGCCAAGGGGAGCGCAGAACTGGAACAACCTTGCAGCTTCCCACTTTTCTTGACTGGAGCTGGCCTCAGCCCACTGCTCTTTCTTAGGCTGCGCCTGGAGCTAGGGTTAGGGTTAGGGTTACGCCTAGGGTTAGGATTCAGAAAACCACAAAGCCCAGAGCTCCAGGGACACTGACAATGCGAGAGGCATGCCAAGGGGAGCGCAGAACTGGAACAACCTTACAGCTTCCCTCTTTTCCTGACTGGAGCTGGCCTCAGCCCACTGCTCTTTCTTAGGCTGCGCCTGGAGCTAGGGTTAGGGTTAGGGATATGCCTAGGGTTGGGGTTTAGGAAACCACAAAGCCCAGAGCTCCAGGGACACTGACAAAGCAAGAGGCATGCCAAGGGGAGCGTGGCACTGGCCAAACCTTGCAGCCTTCATGTTTTCCTGACTTGAACTCCCCTCAGCCCAATGCAGTTTCTCTGACTGTGCCTAGGTGTAGGGTTAGGCTTAGGGGAAGGTTCGGGTGGAGGTATTTTCAGCCCCTGGGAGCTTGCAGAAGGATGGTTTCACCTCTCGCGTGCCAACACAAAGAAGCCCGGATGTCAACGCTGAAACCCCTCTGGAAGGCAGCCCTCAGTGCCCAGCATTCAGTGAAAACTGGTTAGAGCTCCTCACCCAAAGGGGCTGTATCTTCCTGTCACCATTATGCAGGCACGCAGGCCAAGGGAAAGAAGTAAAGGGAGGAGGGGACTCTCTGTATGTGTTCCACGCAGGTTTAGTCCCGTGAAAAGACAGGACGAAGAGGCCAATTGCTGGGAGGGTCCAGGGATCTTATACTGGGTATGGAGTAGGTGGGGAAAGGGATCTCAGCCAATGGTATAGACACAAGCAGGTGGGATTGACGGGAAGGGAACCACTGGGAACAACACATAGGAGGGACTCAGGGAAGGATCCAATGGGGCATCGAGGAACAAGGAACTTTCTAGAGCTAATACATATTAAAGAAGGAAAATGAATCTACATCATTTCATACAAAAAACAAGGAGACAAAATATTAACTAATCAGGGGAAAACATGCAAAAGGCAAAACAAGGGAATCATAGGTTCACACCATGACTGCAAAGTCACATGCTTAACTTGGGTTGCTAACCACCACAGCTGCTTGCCTGAGTTCTCCTCAGGACAAAGAGTAGCTGCAGCCACCTGAGCCGCTACATTAGGGCTCAGAAAACCACAAAGCCCAGAGCTCCAGGGACACTGACAATGCGAGAGGCATGCCAAGGGGAGCGCCGAACTGGAACAACCTTGCAGCTTCCCTCTTTTCCTGACTGGAGCTGGCCTCAGCCACTGCTGTTTCTTAGGCTGCGCCTGGAGCTAGGGTTAGGGTTAGGGTTACGCCCAGGGTTAGGATTCAGAAAACCACAAAGCCCAGAGCTCCAGGGACACTGACAATACGAAAGGCATGCCAAGGGGAGCGCGGCACTGCCCCAAATTGCAGCCTTCATGTTTTCCTGACTGGAACTCCCCTCAGCCCCATGCAATTTCTTAGGCTGCGCCTAGGAGTAGGGTTAGGGTAAGGGGAACACCTAGGGTTAGGGTTCAGAAAACCACAAAGCCCAGAGCTCCAGGGACACTGACAATGCGAGAGGCATGCCAAGGGGAGCGCAGAACTGGAACAACCTTGCAGCTTCCCACTTTTCTTGACTGGAGCTGGCCTCAGCCCACTGCTCTTTCTTAGGCTGTGCCTGGAGCTAGGGTTAGGGTTAGGGTTACGCCTAGGGTTAGGATTCAGAAAACCACAAAGCCCAGAGCTCCAGGGACACTGACAATGCGAGAGGCATGCCAAGGGGAGTGCAGAACTGGAACAACCTTACAGCTTCCCTCTTTTCCTGACTGGAGCTGGCCTCAGCCACTGCTGTTTCTTAGGCTGCACCTGGAGCTAGGGTTAGGGTTAGGGTTACGCCCAGGGTTAGGATTCAGAAAACCACAAAGCCCAGAGCTCCAGGGACACTGACAAAGCAAGAGGCATGCCAAGGGGAGCGCGGCACTGCCCCAAATTGCAGCCTTCATGTTTTCCTGACTGGAACTCCCCTCAGCCCCATGCAATTTCTTAGGCTGCGCCTAGGAGTAGGGTTAGGGTAAGGGTAACGCCTAGGGTTAGGGTTCAGAAAACCACAAAGCCCAGAGCTCCAGGGACACTGACAATGCGGGAGGCATGCCAAGGGGAGCGCAGAACTGGAACAACCTTGCAGCTTCCCACTTTTCTTGACTGGAGCTGGCCTCAGCCCACTGCTCTTTCTTAGGCTGTGCCTGGAGCTAGGGTTAGGGTTAGGGTTACGCCTAGGGTTAGGATTCAGAAAACCACAAAGCCCAGAGCTCCAGGGACACTGACAATGCGAGAGGCATGCCAAGGGGAGCGCAGAACTGGAACAACCTTACAGCTTCCCTCTTTTCCTGACTGGAGCTGGCCTCAGCCCACTGCTCTTTCTTAGGCTGCGCCTGGAGCTAGGGTTAGGGTTAGGGATATGCCTAGGGTTGGGGTTTAGGAAACCACAAAGCCCAGAGCTCCAGGGACACTGACAAAGCAAGAGGCATGCCAAGGGGAGCGTGGCACTGGCCAAACCTTGCAGCCTTCATGTTTTCCTGACTTGAACTCCCCTCAGCCCAATGCAGTTTCTCTGACTGTGCCTAGGTGTAGGGTTAGGCTTAGGGGAAGGTTCGGGTGGAGGTATTTTCAGCCCCTGGGAGCTTGCAGAAGGATGGTTTCACCTCTCGCGTGCCAACACAAAGAAGCCCGGATGTCAACGCTGAAACCCCTCTGGAAGGCAGCCCTCAGTGCCCAGCATTCAGTGAAAACTGGTTAGAGCTCCTCACCCAAAGGGGCTGTATCTTCCTGTCACCATTATGCAGGCACGCAGGCCAAGGGAAAGAAGTAAAGGGAGGAGGGGACTCTCTGTATGTGTTCCACGCAGGTTTAGTCCCGTGAAAAGACAGGACGAAGAGGCCAATTGCTGGGAGGGTCCAGGGATCTTATACTGGGTATGGAGTAGGTGGGGAAAGGGATCTCAGCCAATGGTATAGACACAAGCAGGTGGGATTGACGGGAAGGGAACCACTGGGAACAACACATAGGAGGGACTCAGGGAAGGATCCAATGGGGCGTCGAGGAACAAGGAACTTTCTAGAGCTAATACATATTAAAGAAGGAAAATGAATCTACATCATTTCATACAAAAAACAAGGAGACAAAATATTAACTAATCAGGGGAAAACATGCAAAAGGCAAAACAAGGGAATCATAGGTTCACACCATGACTGCAAAGTCACATGCTTAACTTGGGTTGCTAACCACCACAGCTGCTTGCCTGAGTTCTCCTCAGGACAAAGAGTAGCTGCAGCCACCTGAGCCGCTACATTAGGGCTCAGAAATCCACAAAGCAATGAGCTCCAGGGACACTGACAATGCGAGAGGCATGCCAAGGGGAGCGCAGAACTGGAACAACCTTGCAGCTTCCCTCTTTTCCTGACTGGAGCTGGCCTCAGCCCACTGCTCTTTCTTAGGCTGCGCCTGGAGCTAGGGTTAGGGTTAGGGTTATGCCTAGGGTTGGGGTTTAGGAAACCACAAAGCCCAGAGCTCCAGGGACACTGACAAAGCGAGAGGCATGCCAAGGGGAGCGCGGCACTGCCCCAAATTGCAGCCTTCATGTTTTCCTGACTGGAAGTCCCCTCAGCCCCATGCAATTTCTTAGGCTGCGCCTAGGAGTAGGGTTAGGGTAAGGGTAACGCCTAGGGTTAGGGTTCAGAAAACCACAAAGCCCAGAGCTCCAGGGACACTGACAATGCGAGAGGCATGCCAAGGGGAGCGCAGAACTGGAACAACCTTGCAGCTTCCCACTTTTCTTGACTGGAGCTGGCCTCAGCCCACTGCTCTTTCTTAGGCTGTGCCTGGAGCTAGGGTTAGGGTTAGGGTTACGCCTAGGGTTAGGATTCAGAAAACCACAAAGCCCAGAGCTCCAGGGACACTGACAATGCGAGAGGCATGCCAAGGGGAGTGCAGAACTGGAACAACCTTACAGCTTCCCTCTTTTCCTGACTGGAGCTGGCCTCAGCCACTGCTGTTTCTTAGGCTGCGCCTGGAGCTAGGGTTAGGGTTAGGGTTACGCCCAGGGTTAGGATTCAGAAAACCACAAAGCCCAGAGCTCCAGGGACACTGACAATACGAAAGGCATGCCAAGGGGAGCGCGGCACTGCCCCAAATTGCAGCCTTCATGTTTTCCTGACTGGAACTCCCCTCAGCCCCATGCAATTTCTTAGGCTGCGCCTAGGAGTAGGGTTAGGGTAAGGGTAACGCCTAGGGTTAGGGTTCAGAAAACCACAAAGCCCAGAGCTCCAGGGACACTGACAATGCGGGAGGCATGCCAAGGGGAGCACAGAACTGGAACAACCTTGCAGCTTCCCACTTTTCTTGACTGGAGCTGGCCTCAGCCCACTGCTCTTTCTTAGGCTGCGCCTGGAGCTAGGGTTAGGGTTAGGGTTACGCCTAGGGTTAGGATTCAGAAAACCACAAAGCCCAGAGCTCCAGGGACACTGACAATGCGAGAGGCATGCCAAGGGGAGCGCAGAACTGGAACAACCTTACAGCTTCCCTCTTTTCCTGACTGGAGCTGGCCTCAGCCCACTGCTCTTTCTTAGGCTGCGCCTGGAGCTAGGGTTAGGGTTAGGGATATGCCTAGGGTTGGGGTTTAGGAAACCACAAAGCCCAGAGCTCCAGGGACACTGACAAAGCAAGAGGCATGCCAAGGGGAGCGTGGCACTGGCCAAACCTTGCAGCCTTCATGTTTTCCTGACTTGAACTCCCCTCAGCCCAATGCAGTTTCTCTGACTGTGCCTAGGTGTAGGGTTAGGCTTAGGGGAAGGTTCGGGTGGAGGTATTTTCAGCCCCTGGGAGCTTGCAGAAGGATGGTTTCACCTCTCGCGTGCCAACACAAAGAAGCCCGGATGTCAACGCTGAAACCCCTCTGGAAGGCAGCCCTCAGTGCCCAGCATTCAGTGAAAACTGGTTAGAGCTCCTTACCCAAAGGGGCTGTATCTTCCTGTCACCATTATGCAGGCACGCAGGCCAAGGGAAAGAAGTAAAGGGAGGAGGGGACTCTCTGTATGTGTTCCACGCAGGTTTAGTCCCGTGAAAAGACAGGACGAAGAGGCCAATTGCTGGGAGGGTCCAGGGATCTTATACTGGGTATGGAGTAGGTGGGGAAAGGGATCTCAGCCAATGGTATAGACACAAGCAGGTGGGATTGACGGGAAGGGAACCACTGGGAACAACACATAGGAGGGACTCAGGGAAGGATCCAATGGGGCGTCGAGGAACAAGGAACTTTCTAGAGCTAATACATATTAAAGAAGGAAAATGAATCTACATCATTTCATACAAAAAACAAGGAGACAAAATATTAACTAATCAGGGGAAAACATGCAAAAGGCAAAACAAGGGAATCATAGGTTCACACCATGACTGCAAAGTCACATGCTTAACTTGGGTTGCTAACCACCACAGCTGCTTGCCTGAGTTCTCCTCAGGACAAAGAGTAGCTGCAGCCACCTGAGCCGCTACATTAGGGCTCAGAAAACCACAAAGCAATGAGCTCCAGGGACACTGACAATGCGAGAGGCATGCCAAGGGGAGCGCCGAACTGGAACAACCTTGCAGCTTCCCTCTTTTCCTGACTGGAGCTGGCCTCAGCCACTGCTGTTTCTTAGGCTGCGCCTGGAGCTAGGGTTAGGGTTAGGGTTACGCCCAGGGTTAGGATTCAGAAAACCACAAAGCCCAGAGCTCCAGGGACACTGACAATACGAAAGGCATGCCAAGGGGAGCGCGGCACTGCCCCAAATTGCAGCCTTCATGTTTTCCTGACTGGAACTCCCCTCAGCCCCATGCAATTTCTTAGGCTGCGCCTAGGAGTAGGGTTAGGGTAAGGGTAACGCCTAGGGTTAGGGTTCAGAAAACCACAAAGCCCAGAGCTCCAGGGACACTGACAATGCGGGAGGCATGCCAAGGGGAGCGCAGAACTGGAACAACCTTGCAGCTTCCCACTTTTCTTGACTGGAGCTGGCCTCAGCCCACTGCTCTTTCTTAGGCTGCGCCTGGAGCTAGGGTTAGGGTTAGGGTTACGCCTAGGGTTAGGATTCAGAAAACCACAAAGCCCAGAGCTCCAGGGACACTGACAATGCGAGAGGCATGCCAAGGGGAGTGCAGAACTGGAACAACCTTACAGCTTCCCTCTTTTCCTGACTGGAGCTGGCCTCAGCCACTGCTGTTTCTTAGGCTGCGCCTGGAGCTAGGGTTAGGGTTAGGGTTACGCCCAGGGTTAGGATTCAGAAAACCACAAAGCCCAGAGCTCCAGGGACACTGACAATACGAAAGGCATGCCAAGGGGAGCGTGGCACTGCCCCAAATTGCAGCCTTCATGTTTTCCTGACTGGAACTCCCCTCAGCCCCATGCAATTTCTTAGGCTGCGCCTAGGAGTAGGGTTAGGGTAAGGGTAACGCCTAGGGTTAGGGTTCAGAAAACCACAAAGCCCAGAGCTCCAGGGACACTGACAATGCGAGAGGCATGCCAAGGGGAGCGCAGAACTGGAACAACCTTACAGCTTCCCTCTTTTCCTGACTGGAGCTGGCCTCAGCCCACTGCTCTTTCTTAGGCTGCGCCTGGAGCTAGGGTTAGGGTTAGGGATATGCCTAGGGTTGGGGTTTAGGAAACCACAAAGCCCAGAGCTCCAGGGACACTGACAAAGCAAGAGGCATGCCAAGGGGAGCGTGGCACTGGCCAAACCTTGCAGCCTTCATGTTTTCCTGACTTGAACTCCCCTCAGCCCAATGCAGTTTCTCTGACTGTGCCTAGGTGTAGGGTTAGGCTTAGGGGAAGGTTCGGGTGGAGGTATTTTCAGCCCCTGGGAGCTTGCAGAAGGATGGTTTCACCTCTCGCGTGCCAACACAAAGAAGCCCGGATGTCAACGCTGAAACCCCTCTGGAAGGCAGCCCTCAGTGCCCAGCATTCAGTGAAAACTGGTTAGAGCTCCTTACCCAAAGGGGCTGTATCTTCCTGTCACCATTATGCAGGCACGCAGGCCAAGGGAAAGAAGTAAAGGGAGGAGGGGACTCTCTGTATGTGTTCCACGCAGGTTTAGTCCCGTGAAAAGACAGGACGAAGAGGCCAATTGCTGGGAGGGTCCAGGGATCTTATACTGGGTATGGAGTAGGTGGGGAAAGGGATCTCAGCCAATGGTATAGACACAAGCAGGTGGGATTGACGGGAAGGGAACCACTGGGAACAACACATAGGAGGGACTCAGGGAAGGATCCAATGGGGCGTCGAGGAACAAGGAACTTTCTAGAGCTAATACATATTAAAGAAGGAAAATGAATCTACATCATTTCATACAAAAAACAAGGAGACAAAATATTAACTAATCAGGGGAAAACATGCAAAAGGCAAAACAAGGGAATCATAGGTTCACACCATGACTGCAAAGTCACATGCTTAACTTGGGTTGCTAACCACCACAGCTGCTTGCCTGAGTTCTCCTCAGGACAAAGAGTAGCTGCAGCCACCTGAGCCGCTACATTAGGGCTCAGAAAACCACAAAGCAATGAGCTCCAGGGACACTGACAATGCGAGAGGCATGCCAAGGGGAGCGCAGAACTGGAACAACCTTGCAGCTTCCCACTTTTCTTGACTGGAGCTGGCCTCAGCCCACTGCTCTTTCTTAGGCTGTGCCTGGAGCTAGGGTTAGGGTTAGGGTTACGCCTAGTGTTAGGATTCAGAAAACCACAAAGCCCAGAGCTCCAGGGACACTGACAATGCGAGAGGCATGCCAAGGGGAGTGCAGAACTGGAACAACCTTACAGCTTCCCTCTTTTCCTGACTGGAGCTGGCCTCAGCCACTGCTGTTTCTTAGGCTGCACCTGGAGCTAGGGTTAGGGTTAGGGTTATGCCCAGGGTTAGGATTCAGAAAACCACAAAGCCCAGAGCTCCAGGGACACTGACAATACGAAAGGCATGCCAAGGGGAGCGTGGCACTGCCCCAAATTGCAGCCTTCATGTTTTCCTGACTGGAACTCCCCTCAGCCCCATGCAATTTCTTAGGCTGCGCCTAGGAGTAGGGTTAGGGTAAGGGTAACGCCTAGGGTTAGGGTTCAGAAAACCACAAAGCCCAGAGCTCCAGGGACACTGACAATGCGGGAGGCATGCCAAGGGGAGCGCAGAACTGGAACAACCTTGCAGCTTCCCACTTTTCTTGACTGGAGCTGGCCTCAGCCCACTGCTCTTTCTTAGGCTGCGCCTGGAGCTAGGGTTAGGGTTAGGGTTACGCCCAGGGTTAGGATTCAGAAAACCACAAAGCCCAGAGCTCCAGGGACACTGACAATACGAAAGGCATGCCAAGGGGAGCGCGGCACTGCCCCAAATTGCAGCCTTCATGTTTTCCTGACTGGAACTCCCCTCAGCCCCATGCAATGTCTTAGGCTGCGCCTAGGAGTAGGGTTAGGGTAAGGGTAACGCCAAGGGTTAGGGTTCAGAAAACCACAAAGCCCAGAGCTCCAGGGACACTGACAATGCGGGAGGCATGCCAAGGGGAGCGCAGAACTGGAACAACCTTGCAGCTTCCCACTTTTCTTGACTGGAGCTGGCCTCAGCCCACTGCTCTTTCTTAGGCTGCGCCTGGAGCTAGGGTTAGGGTTAGGGTTACGCCTAGGGTTAGGATTCAGAAAACCACAAAGCCCAGAGCTCCAGGGACACTGACAATGCGAGAGGCATGCCAAGGGGAGCGCAGAACTGGAACAACCTTACAGCTTCCCTCTTTTCCTGACTGGAGCTGGCCTCAGCCCACTGCTCTTTCTTAGGCTGCGCCTGGAGCTAGGGTTAGGGTTAGGGATATGCCTAGGGTTGGGGTTTAGGAAACCACAAAGCCCAGAGCTGCAGGGACACTGACAAAGCGAGAGGCATGCCAAGGGGAGCGCGGCACTGCCCCAAATTGCAGCCTTCATGTTTTCCTGACTGGAACTCCCCTCAGCCCCATGCAATTTCTTAGGCTGCGCCTAGGAGTAGGGTTAGGGTAAGGGTAACGCCTAGGGTTAGGGTTCAGAAAACCACAAAGCCCAGAGCTCCAGGGACACTGACAATGCGGGAGGCATGCCAAGGGGAGCGCAGAACTGGAACAACCTTGCAGCTTCCCACTTTTCTTGACTGGAGCTGGCCTCAGCCCACTGCTCTTCCTTAGGCTGTGCCTGGAGCTAGGGTTAGGGTTAGGGTTACGCCTAGGGTTAGGATTCAGAAAACCACAAAGCCCAGAGCTCCAGGGACACTGACAATGCGAGAGGCATGCCAAGGGGAGTGCAGAACTGGAACAACCTTACAGCTTCCCTCTTTTCCTGACTGGAGCTGGCCTCAGCCACTGCTGTTTCTTAGGCTGCGCCTGGAGCTAGGGTTAGGGTTAGGGTTACGCCCAGGGTTAGGATTCAGAAAACCACAAAGCCCAGAGCTCCAGGGACACTGACAATACGAAAGGCATGCCAAGGGGAGCGCGGCACTGCCCCAAATTGCAGCCTTCATGTTTTCCTGACTGGAACTCCCCTCAGCCCCATGCAATTTCTTAGGCTGCGCCTAGGAGTAGGGTTAGGGTAAGGGTAACGCCTAGGGTTAGGGTTCAGAAAACCACAAAGCCCAGAGCTCCAGGGACACTGACAATGCGAGAGGCATGCCAAGGGGAGCGCAGAACTGGAACAACCTTACAGCTTCCCTCTTTTCCTGACTGGAGCCGGCCTCAGCCCACTGCTCTTTCTTAGGCTGCGCCTGGAGCTAGGGTTAGGGTTAGGGATATGCCTAGGGTTGGGGTTTAGGAAACCACAAAGCCCAGAGCTCCAGGGACACTGACAAAGCAAGAGGCATGCCAAGGGGAGCGTGGCACTGGCCAAACCTTGCAGCCTTCATGTTTTCCTGACTTGAACTCCCCTCAGCCCAATGCAGTTTCTCTGACTGTGCCTAGGTGTAGGGTTAGGCTTAGGGGAAGGTTCGGGTGGAGGTATTTTCAGCCCCTGGGAGCTTGCAGAAGGATGGTTTCACCTCTCGCGTGCCAACACAAAGAAGCCCGGATGTCAACGCTGAAACCCCTCTGGAAGGCAGCCCTCAGTGCCCAGCATTCAGTGAAAACTGGTTAGAGCTCCTCACCCAAAGGGGCTGTATCTTCCTGTCACCATTATGCAGGCACGCAGGCCAAGGGAAAGAAGTAAAGGGAGGAGGGGACTCTCTGTATGTGTTCCACGCAGGTTTAGTCCCGTGAAAAGACAGGACGAAGAGGCCAATTGCTGGGAGGGTCCAGGGATCTTATACTGGGTATGGAGTAGGTGGGGAAAGGGATCTCAGCCAATGGTATAGACACAAGCAGGTGGGATTGACGGGAAGGGAACCACTGGGAACAACACATAGGAGGGACTCAGGGAAGGATCCAATGGGGCGTCGAGGAACAAGGAACTTTCTAGAGCTAATACATATTAAAGAAGGAAAATGAATCTACATCATTTCATACAAAAAACAAGGAGACAAAATATTAACTAATCAGGGGAAAACATGCAAAAGGCAAAACAAGGGAATCATAGGTTCACACCATGACTGCAAAGTCACATGCTTAACTTGGGTTGCTAACCACCACAGCTGCTTGCCTGAGTTCTCCTCAGGACAAAGAGTAGCTGCAGCCACCTGAGCCGCTACATTAGGGCTCAGAAAACCACAAAGCCCAGAGCTCCAGGGACACTGACAATGCGAGAGGCATGCCAAGGGGAGCGCAGAACTGGAACAACCTTGCAGCTTCCCTCTTTTCCTGACTGGAGCTGGCCTCAGCCCACTGCTCTTTCTTAGGCTGCGCCTGGAGCTAGGGTTGGGGTTAGGGATATGCCTAGGGTTGGGGTTTAGGAAACCACAAAGCCCAGAGCTCCAGGGACACTGACAAAGCGAGAGGCATGCCAAGGGGAGCGCGGCACTGCCCCAAATTGCAGCCTTCATGTTTTCCTGACTTGAACTCCCCTCAGCCCCATGCAATTTCTTAGGCTGCGCCTAGGAGTAGGGTTAGGGTAAGGGTAACGCCTAGGGTTAGGGTTCAGAAAACCACAAAGCCCAGAGCTCCAGGGACACTGACAATGCGGGAGGCATGCCAAGGGGAGCGCAGAACTGGAACAACCTTACAGCTTCCCTCTTTTCCTGACTGGAGCTGGCCTCAGCCACTGCTGTTTCTTAGGCTGCGCCTGGAGCTAGGGTTAGGGTTAGGGTTACGCCCAGGGTTAGGATTCAGAAAACCACAAAGCCCAGAGCTCCAGGGACACTGACAATACGAAAGGCATGCCAAGGGGAGCGCGGCACTGCCCCAAATTGCAGCCTTCATGTTTTCCTGACTGGAACTCCCCTCAGCCCCATGCAATTTCTTAGGCTGCGCCTAGGAGTAGGGTTAGGGTAAGGGTAACGCCTAGGGTTAGGGTTCAGAAAACCACAAAGCCCAGAGCTCCAGGGACACTGACAATGCGAGAGGCATGCCAAGGGGAGTGCAGAACTGGAACAACCTTACAGCTTCCCTCTTTTCCTGACTGGAGCTGGCCTCAGCCACTGCTGTTTCTTAGGCTGCGCCTGGAGCTAGGGTTAGGGTTAGGGTTACGCCCAGGGTTAGGATTCAGAAAACCACAAAGCCCAGAGCTCCAGGGACACTGACAATACGAAAGGCATGCCAAGGGGAGCGCGGCACTGCCCCAAATTGCAGCCTTCATGTTTTCCTGACTGGAACTCCCCTCAGCCCCATGCAATTTCTTAGGCTGCGCCTAGGAGTAGGGTTAGGGTAAGGGTAACGCCTAGGGTTAGGGTTCAGAAAACCACAAAGCCCAGAGCTCCAGGGACACTGACAATGCGGGAGGCATGCCAAGGGGAGCGCAGAACTGGAACAACCTTGCAGCTTCCCACTTTTCTTGACTGGAGCTGGCCTCAGCCCACTGCTCTTTCTTAGGCTGCGCCTGGAGCTAGGGTTAGGGTTAGGGTTACGCCTAGGGTTAGGATTCAGAAAACCACAAAGCCCAGAGCTCCAGGGACACTGACAATGCGAGAGGCATGCCAAGGGGAGCGCAGAACTGGAACAACCTTACAGCTTCCCTCTTTTCCTGACTGGAGCTGGCCTCAGCCCACTGCTCTTTCTTAGGCTGCGCCTGGAGCTAGGGTTAGGGTTAGGGATATGCCTAGGGTTGGGGTTTAGGAAACCACAAAGCCCAGAGCTCCAGGGACACTGACAAAGCAAGAGGCATGCCAAGGGGAGCGTGGCACTGGCCAAACCTTGCAGCCTTCATGTTTTCCTGACTTGAACTCCCCTCAGCCCAATGCAGTTTCTCTGACTGTGCCTAGGTGTAGGGTTAGGCTTAGGGGAAGGTTCGGGTGGAGGTATTTTCAGCCCCTGGGAGCTTGCAGAAGGATGGTTTCACCTCTCGCGTGCCAACACAAAGAAGCCCGGATGTCAACGCTGAAACCCCTCTGGAAGGCAGCCCTCAGTGCCCAGCATTCAGTGAAAACTGGTTAGAGCTCCTCACCCAAAGGGGCTGTATCTTCCTGTCACCATTATGCAGGCACGCAGGCCAAGGGAAAGAAGTAAAGGGAGGAGGGGACTCTCTGTATGTGTTCCACGCAGGTTTAGTCCCGTGAAAAGACAGGACGAAGAGGCCAATTGCTGGGAGGGTCCAGGGATCTTATACTGGGTATGGAGTAGGTGGGGAAAGGGATCTCAGCCAATGGTATAGACACAAGCAGGTGGGATTGACGGGAAGGGAACCACTGGGAACAACACATAGGAGGGACTCAGGGAAGGATCCAATGGGGCATCGAGGAACAAGGAACTTTCTAGAGCTAATACATATTAAAGAAGGAAAATGAATCTACATCATTTCATACAAAAAACAAGGAGACAAAATATTAACTAATCAGGGGAAAACATGCAAAAGGCAAAACAAGGGAATCATAGGTTCACACCATGACTGCAAAGTCACATGCTTAACTTGGGTTGCTAACCACCACAGCTGCTTGCCTGAGTTCTCCTCAGGACAAAGAGTAGCTGCAGCCACCTGAGCCGCTACATTAGGGCTCAGAAAACCACAAAGCCCAGAGCTCCAGGGACACTGACAATGCGAGAGGCATGCCAAGGGGAGCGCCGAACTGGAACAACCTTGCAGCTTCCCTCTTTTCCTGACTGGAGCTGGCCTCAGCCACTGCTGTTTCTTAGGCTGCGCCTGGAGCTAGGGTTAGGGTTAGGGTTACGCCCAGGGTTAGGATTCAGAAAACCACAAAGCCCAGAGCTCCAGGGACACTGACAATACGAAAGGCATGCCAAGGGGAGCGCGGCACTGCCCCAAATTGCAGCCTTCATGTTTTCCTGACTGGAACTCCCCTCAGCCCCATGCAATTTCTTAGGCTGCGCCTAGGAGTAGGGTTAGGGTAAGGGGAACGCCTAGGGTTAGGGTTCAGAAAACCACAAAGCCCAGAGCTCCAGGGACACTGACAATGCGGGAGGCATGCCAAGGGGAGCGCAGAACTGGAACAACCTTGCAGCTTCCCACTTTTCTTGACTGGAGCTGGCCTCAGCCCACTGCTCTTTCTTAGGCTGTGCCTGGAGCTAGGGTTAGGGTTAGGGTTACGCCTAGGGTTAGGATTCAGAAAACCACAAAGCCCAGAGCTCCAGGGACACTGACAATGCGAGAGGCATGCCAAGGGGAGTGCAGAACTGGAACAACCTTACAGCTTCCCTCTTTTCCTGACTGGAGCTGGCCTCAGCCACTGCTGTTTCTTAGGCTGCACCTGGAGCTAGGGTTAGGGTTAGGGTTACGCCCAGGGTTAGGATTCAGAAAACCACAAAGCCCAGAGCTCCAGGGACACTGACAAAGCGAGAGGCATGCCAAGGGGAGCGCGGCACTGCCCCAAATTGCAGCCTTCATGTTTTCCTGACTGGAACTCCCCTCAGCCCCATGCAATTTCTTAGGCTGCGCCTAGGAGTAGGGTTAGGGTAAGGGTAACGCCTAGGGTTAGGGTTCAGAAAACCACAAAGCCCAGAGCTCCAGGGACACTGACAATGCGGGAGGCATGCCAAGGGGAGCGCAGAACTGGAACAACCTTGCAGCTTCCCACTTTTCTTGACTGGAGCTGGCCTCAGCCCACTGCTCTTTCTTAGGCTGTGCCTGGAGCTAGGGTTAGGGTTAGGGTTACGCCTAGGGTTAGGATTCAGAAAACCACAAAGCCCAGAGCTCCAGGGACACTGACAATGCGAGAGGCATGCCAAGGGGAGTGCAGAACTGGAACAACCTTACAGCTTCCCTCTTTTCCTGACTGGAGCTGGCCTCAGCCACTGCTGTTTCTTAGGCTGCGCCTGGAGCTAGGGTTAGGGTTAGGGTTACGCCCAGGGTTAGGATTCAGAAAACCACAAAGCCCAGAGCTCCAGGGACACTGACAATACGAAAGGCATGCCAAGGGGAGCGCGGCACTGCCCCAAATTGCAGCCTTCATGTTTTCCTGACTGGAACTCCCCTCAGCCCCATGCAATTTCTTAGGCTGCGCCTAGGAGTAGGGTTAGGGTAAGGGTAACGCCTAGGGTTAGGGTTCAGAAAACCACAAAGCCCAGAGCTCCAGGGACACTGACAATGCGGGAGGCATGCCAAGGGGAGCGCAGAACTGGAACAACCTTGCAGCTTCCCACTTTTCTTGACTGGAGCTGGCCTCAGCCCACTGCTCTTTCTTAGGCTGCGCCTGGAGCTAGGGTTAGGGTTAGGGTTACGCCTAGGGTTAGGATTCAGAAAACCACAAAGCCCAGAGCTCCAGGGACACTGACAATGCGAGAGGCATGCCAAGGGGAGCGCAGAACTGGAACAACCTTACAGCTTCCCTCTTTTCCTGACTGGAGCTGGCCTCAGCCCACTGCTCTTTCTTAGGCTGCGCCTGGAGCTAGGGTTAGGGTTAGGGATATGCCTAGGGTTGGGGTTTAGGAAACCACAAAGCCCAGAGCTCCAGGGACACTGACAAAGCAAGAGGCATGCCAAGGGGAGCGTGGCACTGGCCAAACCTTGCAGCCTTCATGTTTTCCTGACTTGAACTCCCCTCAGCCCAATGCAGTTTCTCTGACTGTGCCTAGGTGTAGGGTTAGGCTTAGGGGAAGGTTCGGGTGGAGGTATTTTCAGCCCCTGGGAGCTTGCAGAAGGATGGTTTCACCTCTCGCGTGCCAACACAAAGAAGCCCGGATGTCAACGCTGAAACCCCTCTGGAAGGCAGCCCTCAGTGCCCAGCATTCAGTGAAAACTGGTTAGAGCTCCTCACCCAAAGGGGCTGTATCTTCCTGTCACCATTATGCAGGCACGCAGGCCAAGGGAAAGAAGTAAAGGGAGGAGGGGACTCTCTGTATGTGTTCCACGCAGGTTTAGTCCCGTGAAAAGACAGGACGAAGAGGCCAATTGCTGGGAGGGTCCAGGGATCTTATACTGGGTATGGAGTAGGTGGGGAAAGGGATCTCAGCCAATGGTATAGACACAAGCAGGTGGGATTGACGGGAAGGGAACCACTGGGAACAACACATAGGAGGGACTCAGGGAAGGATCCAATGGGGCGTCGAGGAACAAGGAACTTTCTAGAGCTAATACATATTAAAGAAGGAAAATGAATCTACATCATTTCATACAAAAAACAAGGAGACAAAATATTAACTAATCAGGGGAAAACATGCAAAAGGCAAAACAAGGGAATCATAGGTTCACACCATGACTGCAAAGTCACATGCTTAACTTGGGTTGCTAACCACCACAGCTGCTTGCCTGAGTTCTCCTCAGGACAAAGAGTAGCTGCAGCCACCTGAGCCGCTACATTAGGGCTCAGAAATCCACAAAGCAATGAGCTCCAGGGACACTGACAATGCGAGAGGCATGCCAAGGGGAGCGCAGAACTGGAACAACCTTGCAGCTTCCCTCTTTTCCTGACTGGAGCTGGCCTCAGCCCACTGCTCTTTCTTAGGCTGCGCCTGGAGCTAGGGTTAGGGTTAGGGTTATGCCTAGGGTTGGGGTTTAGGAAACCACAAAGCCCAGAGCTGCAGGGACACTGACAAAGCGAGAGGCATGCCAAGGGGAGCGCGGCACTGCCCCAAATTGCAGCCTTCATGTTTTCCTGACTGGAACTCCCCTCAGCCCCATGCAATTTCTTAGGCTGCGCCTAGGAGTAGGGTTAGGGTAAGGGTAACGCCTAGGGTTAGGGTTCAGAAAACCACAAAGCCCAGAGCTCCAGGGACACTGACAATGCGAGAGGCATGCCAAGGGGAGCGCAGAACTGGAACAACCTTGCAGCTTCCCACTTTTCTTGACTGGAGCTGGCCTCAGCCCACTGCTCTTTCTTAGGCTGTGCCTGGAGCTAGGGTTAGGGTTAGGGTTACGCCTAGGGTTAGGATTCAGAAAACCACAAAGCCCAGAGCTCCAGGGACACTGACAATGCGAGAGGCATGCCAAGGGGAGTGCAGAACTGGAACAACCTTACAGCTTCCCTCTTTTCCTGACTGGAGCTGGCCTCAGCCACTGCTGTTTCTTAGGCTGCGCCTGGAGCTAGGGTTAGGGTTAGGGTTACGCCCAGGGTTAGGATTCAGAAAACCACAAAGCCCAGAGCTCCAGGGACACTGACAATACGAAAGGCATGCCAAGGGGAGCGCGGCACTGCCCCAAATTGCAGCCTTCATGTTTTCCTGACTGGAACTCCCCTCAGCCCCATGCAATTTCTTAGGCTGCGCCTAGGAGTAGGGTTAGGGTTAGGGTAACGCCTAGGGTTAGGGTTCAGAAAACCACAAAGCCCAGAGCTCCAGGGACACTGACAATGCGAGAGGCATGCCAAGGGGAGCGCAGAACTGGAACAACCTTGCAGCTTCCCACTTTTCTTGACTGGAGCTGGCCTCAGCCCACTGCTCTTTCTTAGGCTGTGCCTGGAGCTAGGGTTAGGGTTAGGGTTACGCCTAGGGTTAGGATTCAGAAAACCACAAAGCCCAGAGCTCCAGGGACACTGACAATGCGAGAGGCATGCCAAGGGGAGTGCAGAACTGGAACAACCTTACAGCTTCCCTCTTTTCCTGACTGGAGCTGGCCTCAGCCACTGCTCTTTCTTAGGCTGCGCCTGGAGCTAGGGTTAGGGTTAGGGATATGCCTAGGGTTGGGGTTTAGGAAACCACAAAGCCCAGAGCTCCAGGGACACTGACAAAGCAAGAGGCATGCCAAGGGGAGCGTGGCACTGGCCAAACCTTGCAGCCTTCATGTTTTCCTGACTTGAACTCCCCTCAGCCCAATGCAGTTTCTCTGACTGTGCCTAGGTGTAGGGTTAGGCTTAGGGGAAGGTTCGGGTGGAGGTATTTTCAGCCCCTGGGAGCTTGCAGAAGGATGGTTTCACCTCTCGCGTGCCAACACAAAGAAGCCCGGATGTCAACGCTGAAACCCCTCTGGAAGGCAGCCCTCAGTGCCCAGCATTCAGTGAAAACTGGTTAGAGCTCCTCACCCAAAGGGGCTGTATCTTCCTGTCACCATTATGCAGGCACGCAGGCCAAGGGAAAGAAGTAAAGGGAGGAGGGGACTCTCTGTATGTGTTCCACGCAGGTTTAGTCCCGTGAAAAGACAGGACGAAGAGGCCAATTGCTGGGAGGGTCCAGGGATCTTATACTGGGTATGGAGTAGGTGGGGAAAGGGATCTCAGCCAATGGTATAGACACAAGCAGGTGGGATTGACGGGAAGGGAACCACTGGGAACAACACATAGGAGGGACTCAGGGAAGGATCCAATGGGGCATCGAGGAACAAGGAACTTTCTAGAGCTAATACATATTAAAGAAGGAAAATGAATCTACATCATTTCATACAAAAAACAAGGAGACAAAATATTAACTAATCAGGGGAAAACATGCAAAAGGCAAAACAAGGGAATCATAGGTTCACACCATGACTGCAAAGTCACATGCTTAACTTGGGTTGCTAACCACCACAGCTGCTTGCCTGAGTTCTCCTCAGGACAAAGAGTAGCTGCAGCCACCTGAGCCGCTACATTAGGGCTCAGAAAACCACAAAGCCCAGAGCTCCAGGGACACTGACAATGCGAGAGGCATGCCAAGGGGAGCGCCGAACTGGAACAACCTTGCAGCTTCCCTCTTTTCCTGACTGGAGCTGGCCTCAGCCACTGCTGTTTCTTAGGCTGCGCCTGGAGCTAGGGTTAGGGTTAGGGTTACGCCCAGGGTTAGGATTCAGAAAACCACAAAGCCCAGAGCTCCAGGGACACTGACAATACGAAAGGCATGCCAAGGGGAGCGCGGCACTGCCCCAAATTGCAGCCTTCATGTTTTCCTGACTGGAACTCCCCTCAGCCCCATGCAATTTCTTAGGCTGCGCCTAGGAGTAGGGTTAGGGTAAGGGGAACACCTAGGGTTAGGGTTCAGAAAACCACAAAGCCCAGAGCTCCAGGGACACTGACAATGCGAGAGGCATGCCAAGGGGAGCGCAGAACTGGAACAACCTTGCAGCTTCCCACTTTTCTTGACTGGAGCTGGCCTCAGCCCACTGCTCTTTCTTAGGCTGTGCCTGGAGCTAGGGTTAGGGTTAGGGTTACGCCTAGGGTTAGGATTCAGAAAACCACAAAGCCCAGAGCTCCAGGGACACTGACAATGCGAGAGGCATGCCAAGGGGAGTGCAGAACTGGAACAACCTTACAGCTTCCCTCTTTTCCTGACTGGAGCTGGCCTCAGCCACTGCTGTTTCTTAGGCTGCACCTGGAGCTAGGGTTAGGGTTAGGGTTACGCCCAGGGTTAGGATTCAGAAAACCACAAAGCCCAGAGCTCCAGGGACACTGACAAAGCAAGAGGCATGCCAAGGGGAGCGCGGCACTGCCCCAAATTGCAGCCTTCATGTTTTCCTGACTGGAACTCCCCTCAGCCCCATGCAATTTCTTAGGCTGCGCCTAGGAGTAGGGTTAGGGTAAGGGTAACGCCTAGGGTTAGGGTTCAGAAAACCACAAAGCCCAGAGCTCCAGGGACACTGACAATGCGGGAGGCATGCCAAGGGGAGCGCAGAACTGGAACAACCTTGCAGCTTCCCACTTTTCTTGACTGGAGCTGGCCTCAGCCCACTGCTCTTTCTTAGGCTGTGCCTGGAGCTAGGGTTAGGGTTAGGGTTACGCCTAGGGTTAGGATTCAGAAAACCACAAAGCCCAGAGCTCCAGGGACACTGACAATGCGAGAGGCATGCCAAGGGGAGTGCAGAACTGGAACAACCTTACAGCTTCCCTCTTTTCCTGACTGGAGCTGGCCTCAGCCACTGCTGTTTCTTAGGCTGCGCCTGGAGCTAGGGTTAGGGTTAGGGTTACGCCCAGGGTTAGGATTCAGAAAACCACAAAGCCCAGAGCTCCAGGGACACTGACAATGCGAGAGGCATGCCAAGGGGAGCGCAGAACTGGAACAACCTTACAGCTTCCCTCTTTTCCTGACTGGAGCTGGCCTCAGCCCACTGCTCTTTCTTAGGCTGCGCCTGGAGCTAGGGTTAGGGTTAGGGATATGCCTAGGGTTGGGGTTTAGGAAACCACAAAGCCCAGAGCTCCAGGGACACTGACAAAGCAAGAGGCATGCCAAGGGGAGCGTGGCACTGGCCAAACCTTGCAGCCTTCATGTTTTCCTGACTTGAACTCCCCTCAGCCCAATGCAGTTTCTCTGACTGTGCCTAGGTGTAGGGTTAGGCTTAGGGGAAGGTTCGGGTGGAGGTATTTTCAGCCCCTGGGAGCTTGCAGAAGGATGGTTTCACCTCTCGCGTGCCAACACAAAGAAGCCCGGATGTCAACGCTGAAACCCCTCTGGAAGGCAGCCCTCAGTGCCCAGCATTCAGTGAAAACTGGTTAGAGCTCCTCACCCAAAGGGGCTGTATCTTCCTGTCACCATTATGCAGGCACGCAGGCCAAGGGAAAGAAGTAAAGGGAGGAGGGGACTCTCTGTATGTGTTCCACGCAGGTTTAGTCCCGTGAAAAGACAGGACGAAGAGGCCAATTGCTGGGAGGGTCCAGGGATCTTATACTGGGTATGGAGTAGGTGGGGAAAGGGATCTCAGCCAATGGTATAGACACAAGCAGGTGGGATTGACGGGAAGGGAACCACTGGGAACAACACATAGGAGGGACTCAGGGAAGGATCCAATGGGGCGTCGAGGAACAAGGAACTTTCTAGAGCTAATACATATTAAAGAAGGAAAATGAATCTACATCATTTCATACAAAAAACAAGGAGACAAAATATTAACTAATCAGGGGAAAACATGCAAAAGGCAAAACAAGGGAATCATAGGTTCACACCATGACTGCAAAGTCACATGCTTAACTTGGGTTGCTAACCACCACAGCTGCTTGCCTGAGTTCTCCTCAGGACAAAGAGTAGCTGCAGCCACCTGAGCCGCTACATTAGGGCTCAGAAATCCACAAAGCAATGAGCTCCAGGGACACTGACAATGCGAGAGGCATGCCAAGGGGAGCGCAGAACTGGAACAACCTTGCAGCTTCCCTCTTTTCCTGACTGGAGCTGGCCTCAGCCCACTGCTCTTTCTTAGGCTGCGCCTGGAGCTAGGGTTAGGGTTAGGGTTATGCCTAGGGTTGGGGTTTAGGAAACCACAAAGCCCAGAGCTCCAGGGACACTGACAAAGCGAGAGGCATGCCAAGGGGAGCGCGGCACTGCCCCAAATTGCAGCCTTCATGTTTTCCTGACTGGAACTCCCCTCAGCCCCATGCAATTTCTTAGGCTGCGCCTAGGAGTAGGGTTAGGGTAAGGGTAACGCCTAGGGTTAGGGTTCAGAAAACCACAAAGCCCAGAGCTCCAGGGACACTGACAATGCGAGAGGCATGCCAAGGGGAGCGCAGAACTGGAACAACCTTGCAGCTTCCCACTTTTCTTGACTGGAGCTGGCCTCAGCCCACTGCTCTTTCTTAGGCTGTGCCTGGAGCTAGGGTTAGGGTTAGGGTTACGCCTAGGGTTAGGATTCAGAAAACCACAAAGCCCAGAGCTCCAGGGACACTGACAATGCGAGAGGCATGCCAAGGGGAGTGCAGAACTGGAACAACCTTACAGCTTCCCTCTTTTCCTGACTGGAGCTGGCCTCAGCCACTGCTGTTTCTTAGGCTGCGCCTGGAGCTAGGGTTAGGGTTAGGGTTACGCCCAGGGTTAGGATTCAGAAAACCACAAAGCCCAGAGCTCCAGGGACACTGACAATACGAAAGGCATGCCAAGGGGAGCGCGGCACTGCCCCAAATTGCAGCCTTCATGTTTTCCTGACTGGAACTCCCCTCAGCCCCATGCAATTTCTTAGGCTGCGCCTAGGAGTAGGGTTAGAGTAAGGGTAACGCCTAGGGTTAGGGTTCAGAAAACCACAAAGCCCAGAGCTCCAGGGACACTGACAATGCGGGAGGCATGCCAAGGGGAGCACAGAACTGGAACAACCTTGCAGCTTCCCACTTTTCTTGACTGGAGCTGGCCTCAGCCCACTGCTCTTTCTTAGGCTGCGCCTGGAGCTAGGGTTAGGGTTAGGGTTACGCCTAGGGTTAGGATTCAGAAAACCACAAAGCCCAGAGCTCCAGGGACACTGACAATGCGAGAGGCATGCCAAGGGGAGCGCAGAACTGGAACAACCTTACAGCTTCCCTCTTTTCCTGACTGGAGCTGGCCTCAGCCCACTGCTCTTTCTTAGGCTGCGCCTGGAGCTAGGGTTAGGGTTAGGGATATGCCTAGGGTTGGGGTTTAGGAAACCACAAAGCCCAGAGCTCCAGGGACACTGACAAAGCAAGAGGCATGCCAAGGGGAGCGTGGCACTGGCCAAACCTTGCAGCCTTCATGTTTTCCTGACTTGAACTCCCCTCAGCCCAATGCAGTTTCTCTGACTGTGCCTAGGTGTAGGGTTAGGCTTAGGGGAAGGTTCGGGTGGAGGTATTTTCAGCCCCTGGGAGCTTGCAGAAGGATGGTTTCACCTCTCGCGTGCCAACACAAAGAAGCCCGGATGTCAACGCTGAAACCCCTCTGGAAGGCAGCCCTCAGTGCCCAGCATTCAGTGAAAACTGGTTAGAGCTCCTCACCCAAAGGGGCTGTATCTTCCTGTCACCATTATGCAGGCACGCAGGCCAAGGGAAAGAAGTAAAGGGAGGAGGGGACTCTCTGTATGTGTTCCACGCAGGTTTAGTCCCGTGAAAAGACAGGACGAAGAGGCCAATTGCTGGGAGGGTCCAGGGATCTTATACTGGGTATGGAGTAGGTGGGGAAAGGGATCTCAGCCAATGGTATAGACACAAGCAGGTGGGATTGACGGGAAGGGAACCACTGGGAACAACACATAGGAGGGACTCAGGGAAGGATCCAATGGGGCATCGAGGAACAAGGAACTTTCTAGAGCTAATACATATTAAAGAAGGAAAATGAATCTACATCATTTCATACAAAAAACAAGGAGACAAAATATTAACTAATCAGGGGAAAACATGCAAAAGGCAAAACAAGGGAATCATAGGTTCACACCATGACTGCAAAGTCACATGCTTAACTTGGGTTGCTAACCACCACAGCTGCTTGCCTGAGTTCTCCTCAGGACAAAGAGTAGCTGCAGCCACCTGAGCCGCTACATTAGGGCTCAGAAAACCACAAAGCCCAGAGCTCCAGGGACACTGACAATGCGAGAGGCATGCCAAGGGGAGCGCCGAACTGGAACAACCTTGCAGCTTCCCTCTTTTCCTGACTGGAGCTGGCCTCAGCCACTGCTGTTTCTTAGGCTGCGCCTGGAGCTAGGGTTAGGGTTAGGGTTACGCCCAGGGTTAGGATTCAGAAAACCACAAAGCCCAGAGCTCCAGGGACACTGACAATGCGAGAGGCATGCCAAGGGGAGTGCAGAACTGGAACAACCTTACAGCTTCCCTCTTTTCCTGACTGGAGCTGGCCTCAGCCACTGCTGTTTCTTAGGCTGCGCCTGGAGCTAGGGTTAGGGTTAGGGTTACGCCCAGGGTTAGGATTCAGAAAACCACAAAGCCCAGAGCTCCAGGGACACTGACAATACGAAAGGCATGCCAAGGGGAGCGCGGCACTGCCCCAAATTGCAGCCTTCATGTTTTCCTGACTGGAACTCCCCTCAGCCCCATGCAATTTCTTAGGCTGCGCCTAGGAGTAGGGTTAGGGTAAGGGTAACGCCTAGGGTTAGGGTTCAGAAAACCACAAAGCCCAGAGCTCCAGGGACACTGACAATGCGGGAGGCATGCCAAGGGGAGCGCAGAACTGGAACAACCTTGCAGCTTCCCACTTTTCTTGACTGGAGCTGGCCTCAGCCCACTGCTCTTTCTTAGGCTGCGCCTGGAGCTAGGGTTAGGGTTAGGGTTACGCCTAGGGTTAGGATTCAGAAAACCACAAAGCCCAGAGCTCCAGGGACACTGACAATGCGAGAGGCATGCCAAGGGGAGCGCAGAACTGGAACAACCTTACAGCTTCCCTCTTTTCCTGACTGGAGCTGGCCTCAGCCCACTGCTCTTTCTTAGGCTGCGCCTGGAGCTAGGGTTAGGGTTAGGGATATGCCTAGGGTTGGGGTTTAGGAAACCACAAAGCCCAGAGCTCCAGGGACACTGACAAAGCAAGAGGCATGCCAAGGGGAGCGTGGCACTGGCCAAACCTTGCAGCCTTCATGTTTTCCTGACTTGAACTCCCCTCAGCCCAATGCAGTTTCTCTGACTGTGCCTAGGTGTAGGGTTAGGCTTAGGGGAAGGTTCGGGTGGAGGTATTTTCAGCCCCTGGGAGCTTGCAGAAGGATGGTTTCACCTCTCGCGTGCCAACACAAAGAAGCCCGGATGTCAACGCTGAAACCCCTCTGGAAGGCAGCCCTCAGTGCCCAGCATTCAGTGAAAACTGGTTAGAGCTCCTCACCCAAAGGGGCTGTATCTTCCTGTCACCATTATGCAGGCACGCAGGCCAAGGGAAAGAAGTAAAGGGAGGAGGGGACTCTCTGTATGTGTTCCACGCAGGTTTAGTCCCGTGAAAAGACAGGACGAAGAGGCCAATTGCTGGGAGGGTCCAGGGATCTTATACTGGGTATGGAGTAGGTGGGGAAAGGGATCTCAGCCAATGGTATAGACACAAGCAGGTGGGATTGACGGGAAGGGAACCACTGGGAACAACACATAGGAGGGACTCAGGGAAGGATCCAATGGGGCGTCGAGGAACAAGGAACTTTCTAGAGCTAATACATATTAAAGAAGGAAAATGAATCTACATCATTTCATACAAAAAACAAGGAGACAAAATATTAACTAATCAGGGGAAAACATGCAAAAGGCAAAACAAGGGAATCATAGGTTCACACCATGACTGCAAAGTCACATGCTTAACTTGGGTTGCTAACCACCACAGCTGCTTGCCTGAGTTCTCCTCAGGACAAAGAGTAGCTGCAGCCACCTGAGCCGCTACATTAGGGCTCAGAAAACCACAAAGCCCAGAGCTCCAGGGACACTGACAATGCGAGAGGCATGCCAAGGGGAGTGCAGAACTGGAACAACCTTACAGCTTCCCTCTTTTCCTGACTGGAGCTGGCCTCAGCCACTGCTGTTTCTTAGGCTGCGCCTGGAGCTAGGGTTAGGGTTAGGGTTACGCCCAGGGTTAGGATTCAGAAAACCACAAAGCCCAGAGCTCCAGGGACACTGACAATACGAAAGGCATGCCAAGGGGAGCGCGGCACTGCCCCAAATTGCAGCCTTCATGTTTTCCTGACTGGAACTCCCCTCAGCCCCATGCAATTTCTTAGGCTGCGCCTAGGAGTAGGGTTAGGGTAAGGGTAACGCCTAGGGTTAGGATTCAGAAAACCACAAAGCCCAGAGCTCCAGGGACACTGACAATGCGGGAGGCATGCCAAGGGGAGCGCAGAACTGGAACAACCTTGCAGCTTCCCACTTTTCTTGACTGGAGCTGGCCTCAGCCCACTGCTCTTTCTTAGGCTGCGCCTGGAGCTAGGGTTAGGGTTAGGGTTACGCCTAGGGTTAGGATTCAGAAAACCACAAAGCCCAGAGCTCCAGGGACACTGACAATGCGAGAGGCATGCCAAGGGGAGCGCAGAACTGGAACAACCTTACAGCTTCCCTCTTTTCCTGACTGGAGCCGGCCTCAGCCCACTGCTCTTTCTTAGGCTGCGCCTGGAGCTAGGGTTAGGGTTAGGGATATGCCTAGGGTTGGGGTTTAGGAAACCACAAAGCCCAGAGCTCCAGGGACACTGACAAAGCAAGAGGCATGCCAAGGGGAGCGTGGCACTGGCCAAACCTTGCAGCCTTCATGTTTTCCTGACTTGAACTCCCCTCAGCCCAATGCAGTTTCTCTGACTGTGCCTAGGTGTAGGGTTAGGCTTAGGGGAAGGTTCGGGTGGAGGTATTTTCAGCCCCTGGGAGCTTGCAGAAGGATGGTTTCACCTCTCGCGTGCCAACACAAAGAAGCCCGGATGTCAACGCTGAAACCCCTCTGGAAGGCAGCCCTCAGTGCCCAGCATTCAGTGAAAACTGGTTAGAGCTCCTTACCCAAAGGGGCTGTATCTTCCTGTCACCATTATGCAGGCACGCAGGCCAAGGGAAAGAAGTAAAGGGAGGAGGGGACTCTCTGTATGTGTTCCACGCAGGTTTAGTCCCGTGAAAAGACAGGACGAAGAGGCCAATTGCTGGGAGGGTCCAGGGATCTTATACTGGGTATGGAGTAGGTGGGGAAAGGGATCTCAGCCAATGGTATAGACACAAGCAGGTGGGATTGACGGGAAGGGAACCACTGGGAACAACACATAGGAGGGACTCAGGGAAGGATCCAATGGGGCGTCGAGGAACAAGGAACTTTCTAGAGCTAATACATATTAAAGAAGGAAAATGAATCTACATCATTTCATACAAAAAACAAGGAGACAAAATATTAACTAATCAGGGGAAAACATGCAAAAGGCAAAACAAGGGAATCATAGGTTCACACCATGACTGCAAAGTCACATGCTTAACTTGGGTTGCTAACCACCACAGCTGCTTGCCTGAGTTCTCCTCAGGACAAAGAGTAGCTGCAGCCACCTGAGCCGCTACATTAGGGCTCAGAAATCCACAAAGCAATGAGCTCCAGGGACACTGACAATGCGAGAGGCATGCCAAGGGGAGCGCAGAACTGGAACAACCTTGCAGCTTCCCTCTTTTCCTGACTGGAGCTGGCCTCAGCCACTGCTGTTTCTTAGGCTGCGCCTGGAGCTAGGGTTAGGGTTAGGGTTACGCCCAGGGTTAGGATTCAGAAAACCACAAAGCCCAGAGCTCCAGGGACACTGACAATACGAAAGGCATGCCAAGGGGAGCGCGGCACTGCCCCAAATTGCAGCCTTCATGTTTTCCTGACTGGAACTCCCCTCAGCCCCATGCAATTTCTTAGGCTGCGCCTAGGAGTAGGGTTAGGGTAAGGGTAACGCCTAGGGTTAGGGTTCAGAAAACCACAAAGCCCAGAGCTCCAGGGACACTGACAATGCGGGAGGCATGCCAAGGGGAGCGCAGAACTGGAACAACCTTGCAGCTTCCCACTTTTCTTGACTGGAGCTGGCCTCAGCCCACTGCTCTTTCTTAGGCTGTGCCTGGAGCTAGGGTTAGGGTTAGGGTTACGCCTAGGGTTAGGATTCAGAAAACCACAAAGCCCAGAGCTCCAGGGACACTGACAATGCGAGAGGCATGCCAAGGGGAGTGCAGAACTGGAACAACCTTACAGCTTCCCTCTTTTCCTGACTGGAGCTGGCCTCAGCCACTGCTGTTTCTTAGGCTGCGCCTGGAGCTAGGGTTAGGGTTAGGGTTACGCCCAGGGTTAGGATTCAGAAAACCACAAAGCCCAGAGCTCCAGGGACACTGACAATACGAAAGGCATGCCAAGGGGAGCGCGGCACTGCCCCAAATTGCAGCCTTCATGTTTTCCTGACTGGAACTCCCCTCAGCCCCATGCAATTTCTTAGGCTGCGCCTAGGAGTAGGGTTAGGGTAAGGGTAACGCCTAGGGTTAGGGTTCAGAAAACCACAAAGCCCAGAGCTCCAGGGACACTGACAATGCGGGAGGCATGCCAAGGGGAGCGCAGAACTGGAACAACCTTGCAGCTTCCCACTTTTCTTGACTGGAGCTGGCCTCAGCCCACTGCTCTTTCTTAGGCTGCGCCTGGAGCTAGGGTTAGGGTTAGGGTTACGCCTAGGGTTAGGATTCAGAAAACCACAAAGCCCAGAGCTCCAGGGACACTGACAATGCGAGAGGCATGCCAAGGGGAGCGCAGAACTGGAACAACCTTACAGCTTCCCTCTTTTCCTGACTGGAGCTGGCCTCAGCCCACTGCTCTTTCTTAGGCTGCGCCTGGAGCTAGGGTTAGGGTTAGGGATATGCCTAGGGTTGGGGTTTAGGAAACCACAAAGCCCAGAGCTCCAGGGACACTGACAAAGCAAGAGGCATGCCAAGGGGAGCGTGGCACTGGCCAAACCTTGCAGCCTTCATGTTTTCCTGACTTGAACTCCCCTCAGCCCAATGCAGTTTCTCTGACTGTGCCTAGGTGTAGGGTTAGGCTTAGGGGAAGGTTCGGGTGGAGGTATTTTCAGCCCCTGGGAGCTTGCAGAAGGATGGTTTCACCTCTCGCGTGCCAACACAAAGAAGCCCGGATGTCAACGCTGAAACCCCTCTGGAAGGCAGCCCTCAGTGCCCAGCATTCAGTGAAAACTGGTTAGAGCTCCTCACCCAAAGGGGCTGTATCTTCCTGTCACCATTATGCAGGCACGCAGGCCAAGGGAAAGAAGTAAAGGGAGGAGGGGACTCTCTGTATGTGTTCCACGCAGGTTTAGTCCCGTGAAAAGACAGGACGAAGAGGCCAATTGCTGGGAGGGTCCAGGGATCTTATACTGGGTATGGAGTAGGTGGGGAAAGGGATCTCAGCCAATGGTATAGACACAAGCAGGTGGGATTGACGGGAAGGGAACCACTGGGAACAACACATAGGAGGGACTCAGGGAAGGATCCAATGGGGCGTCGAGGAACAAGGAACTTTCTAGAGCTAATACATATTAAAGAAGGAAAATGAATCTACATCATTTCATACAAAAAACAAGGAGACAAAATATTAACTAATCAGGGGAAAACATGCAAAAGGCAAAACAAGGGAATCATAGGTTCACACCATGACTGCAAAGTCACATGCTTAACTTGGGTTGCTAACCACCACAGCTGCTTGCCTGAGTTCTCCTCAGGACAAAGAGTAGCTGCAGCCACCTGAGCCGCTACATTAGGGCTCAGAAAACCACAAAGCCCAGAGCTCCAGGGACACTGACAATGTGAGAGGCATGCCAAGGGGAGCGCAGAACTGGAACAACCTTACAGCTTCCCTCTTTTCCTGACTGGAGCTGGCCTCAGCCACTGCTGTTTCTTAGGCTGCGCCTGGAGCTAGGGTTAGGGTTAGGGTTACGCCCAGGGTTAGGATTCAGAAAACCACAAAGCCCAGAGCTCCAGGGACACTGACAATACGAAAGGCATGCCAAGGGGAGCGCGGCACTGCCCCAAATTGCAGCCTTCATGTTTTCCTGACTGGAACTCCCCTCAGCCCCATGCAATTTCTTAGGCTGCGCCTAGGAGTAGGGTTAGGGTAAGGGTAACGCCTAGGGTTAGGGTTCAGAAAACCACAAAGCCCAGAGCTCCAGGGACACTGACAATGCGGGAGGCATGCCAAGGGGAGCGCAGAACTGGAACAACCTTGCAGCTTCCCACTTTTCTTGACTGGAGCTGGCCTCAGCCCACTGCTCTTTCTTAGGCTGTGCCTGGAGCTAGGGTTAGGGTTAGGGTTACGCCTAGGGCTAGGATTCAGAAAACCACAAAGCCCAGAGCTCCAGGGACACTGACAATGTGAGAGGCATGCCAAGGGGAGCGCAGAACTGGAACAACCTTACAGCTTCCCTCTTTTCCTGACTGGAGCTGGCCTCAGCCACTGCTGTTTCTTCGGCTGCGCCTGGAGCTAGGGTTAGGGTTAGGGTTACGCCCAGGGTTAGGATTCAGAAAACCACAAAGCCCAGAGCTCCAGGGACACTGACAATGCGGGAGGCATGCCAAGGGGAGCGCAGAACTGGAACAACCTTGCAGCTTCCCACTTTTCTTGACTGGAGCTGGCCTCAGCCCACTGCTCTTTCTTAGGCTGCGCCTGGAGCTAGGGTTAGGGTTAGGGATATGCCTAGGGTTGGGGTTTAGGAAACCACAAAGCCCAGAGCTCCAGGGACACTGACAAAGCAAGAGGCATGCCAAGGGGAGCGTGGCACTGGCCAAACCTTGCAGCCTTCATGTTTTCCTGACTTGAACTCCCCTCAGCCCAATGCAGTTTCTCTGACTGTGCCTAGGTGTAGGGTTAGGCTTAGGGGAAGGTTCGGGTGGAGGTATTTTCAGCCCCTGGGAGCTTGCAGAAGGATGGTTTCACCTCTCGCGTGCCAACACAAAGAAGCCCGGATGTCAACGCTGAAACCCCTCTGGAAGGCAGCCCTCAGTGCCCAGCATTCAGTGAAAACTGGTTAGAGCTCCTTACCCAAAGGGGCTGTATCTTCCTGTCACCATTATGCAGGCACGCAGGCCAAGGGAAAGAAGTAAAGGGAGGAGGGGACTCTCTGTATGTGTTCCACGCAGGTTTAGTCCCGTGAAAAGACAGGACGAAGAGGCCAATTGCTGGGAGGGTCCAGGGATCTTATACTGGGTATGGAGTAGGTGGGGAAAGGGATCTCAGCCAATGGTATAGACACAAGCAGGTGGGATTGACGGGAAGGGAACCACTGGGAACAACACATAGGAGGGACTCAGGGAAGGATCCAATGGGGCGTCGAGGAACAAGGAACTTTCTAGAGCTAATACATATTAAAGAAGGAAAATGAATCTACATCATTTCATACAAAAAACAAGGAGACAAAATATTAACTAATCAGGGGAAAACATGCAAAAGGCAAAACAAGGGAATCATAGGTTCACACCATGACTGCAAAGTCACATGCTTAACTTGGGTTGCTAACCACCACAGCTGCTTGCCTGAGTTCTCCTCAGGACAAAGAGTAGCTGCAGCCACCTGAGCCGCTACATTAGGGCTCAGAAAACCACAAAGCAATGAGCTCCAGGGACACTGACAATGCGAGAGGCATGCCAAGGGGAGCGCCGAACTGGAACAACCTTGCAGCTTCCCTCTTTTCCTGACTGGAGCTGGCCTCAGCCACTGCTGTTTCTTAGGCTGCGCCTGGAGCTAGGGTTAGGGTTAGGGTTACGCCCAGGGTTAGGATTCAGAAAACCACAAAGCCCAGAGCTCCAGGGACACTGACAATACGAAAGGCATGCCAAGGGGAGCGCGGCACTGCCCCAAATTGCAGCCTTCATGTTTTCCTGACTGGAACTCCCCTCAGCCCCATGCAATTTCTTAGGCTGCGCCTAGGAGTAGGGTTAGGGTAAGGGTAACGCCTAGGGTTAGGGTTCAGAAAACCACAAAGCCCAGAGCTCCAGGGACACTGACAATGCGGGAGGCATGCCAAGGGGAGCGCAGAACTGGAACAACCTTGCAGCTTCCCACTTTTCTTGACTGGAGCTGGCCTCAGCCCACTGCTCTTTCTTAGGCTGTGCCTGGAGCTAGGGTTAGGGTTAGGGTTACGCCTAGGGTTAGGATTCAGAAAACCACAAAGCCCAGAGCTCCAGGGACACTGACAATGCGAGAGGCATGCCAAGGGGAGTGCAGAACTGGAACAACCTTACAGCTTCCCTCTTTTCCTGACTGGAGCTGGCCTCAGCCACTGCTGTTTCTTAGGCTGCGCCTGGAGCTAGGGTTAGGGTTAGGGTTACGCCCAGGGTTAGGATTCAGAAAACCACAAAGCCCAGAGCTCCAGGGACACTGACAATACGAAAGGCATGCCAAGGGGAGCGCGGCACTGCCCCAAATTGCAGCCTTCATGTTTTCCTGACTGGAACTCCCCTCAGCCCCATGCAATTTCTTAGGCTGCGCCTAGGAGTAGGGTTAGGGTAAGGGTAACGCCTAGGGTTAGGGTTCAGAAAACCACAAAGCCCAGAGCTCCAGGGACACTGACAATGCGGGAGGCATGCCAAGGGGAGCGCAGAACTGGAACAACCTTGCAGCTTCCCACTTTTCTTGACTGGAGCTGGCCTCAGCCCACTGCTCTTTCTTAGGCTGCGCCTGGAGCTAGGGTTAGGGTTAGGGTTACGCCTAGGGTTAGGATTCAGAAAACCACAAAGCCCAGAGCTCCAGGGACACTGACAATGCGAGAGGCATGCCAAGGGGAGCGCAGAACTGGAACAACCTTACAGCTTCCCTCTTTTCCTGACTGGAGCTGGCCTCAGCCCACTGCTCTTTCTTAGGCTGCGCCTGGAGCTAGGGTTAGGGTTAGGGATATGCCTAGGGTTGGGGTTTAGGAAACCACAAAGCCCAGAGCTCCAGGGACACTGACAAAGCAAGAGGCATGCCAAGGGGAGCGTGGCACTGGCCAAACCTTGCAGCCTTCATGTTTTCCTGACTTGAACTCCCCTCAGCCCAATGCAGTTTCTCTGACTGTGCCTAGGTGTAGGGTTAGGCTTAGGGGAAGGTTCGGGTGGAGGTATTTTCAGCCCCTGGGAGCTTGCAGAAGGATGGTTTCACCTCTCGCGTGCCAACACAAAGAAGCCCGGATGTCAACGCTGAAACCCCTCTGGAAGGCAGCCCTCAGTGCCCAGCATTCAGTGAAAACTGGTTAGAGCTCCTCACCCAAAGGGGCTGTATCTTCCTGTCACCATTATGCAGGCACGCAGGCCAAGGGAAAGAAGTAAAGGGAGGAGGGGACTCTCTGTATGTGTTCCACGCAGGTTTAGTCCCGTGAAAAGACAGGACGAAGAGGCCAATTGCTGGGAGGGTCCAGGGATCTTATACTGGGTATGGAGTAGGTGGGGAAAGGGATCTCAGCCAATGGTATAGACACAAGCAGGTGGGATTGACGGGAAGGGAACCACTGGGAACAACACATAGGAGGGACTCAGGGAAGGATCCAATGGGGCGTCGAGGAACAAGGAACTTTCTAGAGCTAATACATATTAAAGAAGGAAAATGAATCTACATCATTTCATACAAAAAACAAGGAGACAAAATATTAACTAATCAGGGGAAAACATGCAAAAGGCAAAACAAGGGAATCATAGGTTCACACCATGACTGCAAAGTCACATGCTTAACTTGGGTTGCTAACCACCACAGCTGCTTGCCTGAGTTCTCCTCAGGACAAAGAGTAGCTGCAGCCACCTGAGCCGCTACATTAGGGCTCAGAAAACCACAAAGCCCAGAGCTCCAGGGACACTGACAATGTGAGAGGCATGCCAAGGGGAGCGCAGAACTGGAACAACCTTACAGCTTCCCTCTTTTCCTGACTGGAGCTGGCCTCAGCCACTGCTGTTTCTTAGGCTGCGCCTGGAGCTAGGGTTAGGGTTAGGGTTACGCCCAGGGTTAGGATTCAGAAAACCACAAAGCCCAGAGCTCCAGGGACACTGACAATACGAAAGGCATGCCAAGGGGAGCGCGGCACTGCCCCAAATTGCAGCCTTCATGTTTTCCTGACTGGAACTCCCCTCAGCCCCATGCAATTTCTTAGGCTGCGCCTAGGAGTAGGGTTAGGGTAAGGGTAACGCCTAGGGTTAGGGTTCAGAAAACCACAAAGCCCAGAGCTCCAGGGACACTGACAATGCGGGAGGCATGCCAAGGGGAGCGCAGAACTGGAACAACCTTGCAGCTTCCCACTTTTCTTGACTGGAGCTGGCCTCAGCCCACTGCTCTTTCTTAGGCTGTGCCTGGAGCTAGGGTTAGGGTTAGGGTTACGCCTAGGGCTAGGATTCA
The DNA here is from genome assembly GCF_965178545.1 of Coloeus monedula. Classification (NCBI taxonomy): domain Eukaryota; kingdom Metazoa; phylum Chordata; class Aves; order Passeriformes; family Corvidae; genus Coloeus; species Coloeus monedula. Next base: position 32,030,687 of record NC_138784.1, on the reverse strand, counting down.
GAAAACCACAAAGCCCAGAGCTCCAGGGACACTGACAATGTGAGAGGCATGCCAAGGGGAGCGCAGAACTGGAACAACCTTACAGCTTCCCTCTTTTCCTGACTGGAGCTGGCCTCAGCCACTGCTGTTTCTTCGGCTGCGCCTGGAGCTAGGGTTAGGGTTAGGGTTACGCCCAGGGTTAGGATTCAGAAAACCACAAAGCCCAGAGCTCCAGGGACACTGACAATACGAAAGGCATGCCAAGGGGAGCGCGGCACTGCCCCAAATTGCAGCCTTCATGTTTTCCTGACTGGAACTCCCCTCAGCCCCATGCAATTTCTTAGGCTGCGCCTAGGAGTAGGGTTAGGGTAAGGGTAACGCCTAGGGTTAGGGTTCAGAAAACCACAAAGCCCAGAGCTCCAGGGACACTGACAATGCGAGAGGCATGCCAAGGGGAGTGCAGAACTGGAACAACCTTACAGCTTCCCTCTTTTCCTGACTGGAGCTGGCCTCAGCCACTGCTGTTTCTTAGGCTGCGCCTGGAGCTAGGGTTAGGGTTAGGGTTACGCCCAGGGTTAGGATTCAGAAAACCACAAAGCCCAGAGCTCCAGGGACACTGACAATACGAAAGGCATGCCAAGGGGAGCGCGGCACTGCCCCAAATTGCAGCCTTCATGTTTTCCTGACTGGAACTCCCCTCAGCCCCATGCAATTTCTTAGGCTGCGCCTAGGAGTAGGGTTAGGGTAAGGGTAACGCCTAGGGTTAGGGTTCAGAAAACCACAAAGCCCAGAGCTCCAGGGACACTGACAATGCGGGAGGCATGCCAAGGGGAGCGCAGAACTGGAACAACCTTGCAGCTTCCCACTTTTCTTGACTGGAGCTGGCCTCAGCCCACTGCTCTTTCTTAGGCTGCGCCTGGAGCTGGGGTTAGGGTTAGGGTTACGCCTAGGGTTAGGATTCAGAAAACCACAAAGCCCAGAGCTCCAGGGACACTGACAATGCGAGAGGCATGCCAAGGGGAGCGCAGAACTGGAACAACCTTACAGCTTCCCTCTTTTCCTGACTGGAGCTGGCCTCAGCCCACTGCTCTTTCTTAGGCTGCGCCTGGAGCTAGGGTTAGGGTTAGGGATATGCCTAGGGTTGGGGTTTAGGAAACCACAAAGCCCAGAGCTCCAGGGACACTGACAAAGCAAGAGGCATGCCAAGGGGAGCGTGGCACTGGCCAAACCTTGCAGCCTTCATGTTTTCCTGACTTGAACTCCCCTCAGCCCAATGCAGTTTCTCTGACTGTGCCTAGGTGTAGGGTTAGGCTTAGGGGAAGGTTCGGGTGGAGGTATTTTCAGCCCCTGGGAGCTTGCAGAAGGATGGTTTCACCTCTCGCGTGCCAACACAAAGAAGCCCGGATGTCAACGCTGAAACCCCTCTGGAAGGCAGCCCTCAGTGCCCAGCATTCAGTGAAAACTGGTTAGAGCTCCTCACCCAAAGGGGCTGTATCTTCCTGTCACCATTATGCAGGCACGCAGGCCAAGGGAAAGAAGTAAAGGGAGGAGGGGACTCTCTGTATGTGTTCCACGCAGGTTTAGTCCCGTGAAAAGACAGGACGAAGAGGCCAATTGCTGGGAGGGTCCAGGGATCTTATACTGGGTATGGAGTAGGTGGGGAAAGGGATCTCAGCCAATGGTATAGACACAAGCAGGTGGGATTGACGGGAAGGGAACCACTGGGAACAACACATAGGAGGGACTCAGGGAAGGATCCAATGGGGCGTCGAGGAACAAGGAACTTTCTAGAGCTAATACATATTAAAGAAGGAAAATGAATCTACATCATTTCATACAAAAAACAAGGAGACAAAATATTAACTAATCAGGGGAAAACATGCAAAAGGCAAAACAAGGGAATCATAGGTTCACACCATGACTGCAAAGTCACATGCTTAACTTGGGTTGCTAACCACCACAGCTGCTTGCCTGAGTTCTCCTCAGGACAAAGAGTAGCTGCAGCCACCTGAGCCGCTACATTAGGGCTCAGAAATCCACAAAGCAATGAGCTCCAGGGACACTGACAATGCGAGAGGCATGCCAAGGGGAGCGCAGAACTGGAACAACCTTGCAGCTTCCCTCTTTTCCTGACAGGAGCTGGCCTCAGCCCACTGCTCTTTCTCAGGCTGCGCCTGGAGCTAGGGTTGGGGTTAGGGATATGCCTAGGGTTGGGGTTTAGGAAACCACAAAGCCCAGAGCTCCAGGGACACTGACAAAGCGAGAGGCATGCCAAGGGGAGCGCGGCACTGCCCCAAATTGCAGCCTTCATGTTTTCCTGACTTGAACTCCCCTCAGCCCCATGCAATTTCTTAGGCTGCGCCTAGGAGTAGGGTTAGGGTAAGGGTAACGCCTAGGGTTAGGGTTCAGAAAACCACAAAGCCCAGAGCTCCAGGGACACTGACAATGCGGGAGGCATGCCAAGGGGAGCGCAGAACTGGAACAACCTTACAGCTTCCCTCTTTTCCTGACTGGAGCTGGCCTCAGCCACTGCTGTTTCTTAGGCTGCGCCTGGAGCTAGGGTTAGGGTTAGGGTTACGCCCAGGGTTAGGATTCAGAAAACCACAAAGCCCAGAGCTCCAGGGACACTGACAAAGCGAGAGGCATGCCAAGGGGAGCGCGGCACTGCCCCAAATTGCAGCCTTCATGTTTTCCTGACTGGAACTCCCCTCAGCCCCATGCAATTTCTTAGGCTGCGCCTAGGAGTAGGGTTAGGGTAAGGGTAACGCCTAGGGTTAGGGTTCAGAAAACCACAAAGCCCAGAGCTCCAGGGACACTGACAATGCGAGAGGCATGCCAAGGGGAGCGCAGAACTGGAACAACCTTGCAGCTTCCCACTTTTCTTGACTGGAGCTGGCCTCAGCCCACTGCTCTTTCTTAGGCTGTGCCTGGAGCTAGGGTTAGGGTTAGGGTTACGCCTAGGGTTAGGATTCAGAAAACCACAAAGCCCAGAGCTCCAGGGACACTGACAATGCGAGAGGCATGCCAAGGGGAGTGCAGAACTGGAACAACCTTACAGCTTCCCTCTTTTCCTGACTGGAGCTGGCCTCAGCCACTGCTGTTTCTTAGGCTGCGCCTGGAGCTAGGGTTAGGGTTAGGGTTACGCCCAGGGTTAGGATTCAGAAAACCACAAAGCCCAGAGCTCCAGGGACACTGACAATACGAAAGGCATGCCAAGGGGAGCGCGGCACTGCCCCAAATTGCAGCCTTCATGTTTTCCTGACTGGAACTCCCCTCAGCCCCATGCAATTTCTTAGGCTGCGCCTAGGAGTAGGGTTAGGGTAAGGGTAACGCCTAGGGTTAGGGTTCAGAAAACCACAAAGCCCAGAGCTCCAGGGACACTGACAATGCGGGAGGCATGCCAAGGGGAGCGCAGAACTGGAACAACCTTGCAGCTTCCCACTTTTCTTGACTGGAGCTGGCCTCAGCCCACTGCTCTTTCTTAGGCTGCGCCTGGAGCTAGGGTTAGGGTTAGGGTTACGCCTAGGGTTAGGATTCAGAAAACCACAAAGCCCAGAGCTCCAGGGACACTGACAATGCGAGAGGCATGCCAAGGGGAGCGCAGAACTGGAACAACCTTACAGCTTCCCTCTTTTCCTGACTGGAGCTGGCCTCAGCCCACTGCTCTTTCTTAGGCTGCGCCTGGAGCTAGGGTTAGGGTTAGGGATATGCCTAGGGTTGGGGTTTAGGAAACCACAAAGCCCAGAGCTCCAGGGACACTGACAAAGCAAGAGGCATGCCAAGGGGAGCGTGGCACTGGCCAAACCTTGCAGCCTTCATGTTTTCCTGACTTGAACTCCCCTCAGCCCAATGCAGTTTCTCTGACTGTGCCTAGGTGTAGGGTTAGGCTTAGGGGAAGGTTCGGGTGGAGGTATTTTCAGCCCCTGGGAGCTTGCAGAAGGATGGTTTCACCTCTCGCGTGCCAACACAAAGAAGCCCGGATGTCAACGCTGAAACCCCTCTGGAAGGCAGCCCTCAGTGCCCAGCATTCAGTGAAAACTGGTTAGAGCTCCTCACCCAAAGGGGCTGTATCTTCCTGTCACCATTATGCAGGCACGCAGGCCAAGGGAAAGAAGTAAAGGGAGGAGGGGACTCTCTGTATGTGTTCCACGCAGGTTTAGTCCCGTGAAAAGACAGGACGAAGAGGCCAATTGCTGGGAGGGTCCAGGGATCTTATACTGGGTATGGAGTAGGTGGGGAAAGGGATCTCAGCCAATGGTATAGACACAAGCAGGTGGGATTGACGGGAAGGGAACCACTGGGAACAACACATAGGAGGGACTCAGGGAAGGATCCAATGGGGCATCGAGGAACAAGGAACTTTCTAGAGCTAATACATATTAAAGAAGGAAAATGAATCTACATCATTTCATACAAAAAACAAGGAGACAAAATATTAACTAATCAGGGGAAAACATGCAAAAGGCAAAACAAGGGAATCATAGGTTCACACCATGACTGCAAAGTCACATGCTTAACTTGGGTTGCTAACCACCACAGCTGCTTGCCTGAGTTCTCCTCAGGACAAAGAGTAGCTGCAGCCACCTGAGCCGCTACATTAGGGCTCAGAAAACCACAAAGCCCAGAGCTCCAGGGACACTGACAATGCGAGAGGCATGCCAAGGGGAGTGCAGAACTGGAACAACCTTGCAGCTTCCCTCTTTTCCTGACAGGAGCTGGCCTCAGCCCACTGCTCTTTCTCAGGCTGCGCCTGGAGCTAGGGTTGGGGTTAGGGATATGCCTAGGGTTGGGGTTTAGGAAACCACAAAGCCCAGAGCTCCAGGGACACTGACAAAGCGAGAGGCATGCCAAGGGGAGCGCGGCACTGCCCCAAATTGCAGCCTTCATGTTTTCCTGACTTGAACTCCCCTCAGCCCCATGCAATTTCTTAGGCTGCGCCTAGGAGTAGGGTTAGGGTAAGGGTAACGCCTAGGGTTAGGGTTCAGAAAACCACAAAGCCCAGAGCTCCAGGGACACTGACAATGCGGGAGGCATGCCAAGGGGAGCGCAGAACTGGAACAACCTTACAGCTTCCCTCTTTTCCTGACTGGAGCTGGCCTCAGCCACTGCTGTTTCTTAGGCTGCGCCTGGAGCTAGGGTTAGGGTTAGGGTTACGCCCAGGGTTAGGATTCAGAAAACCACAAAGCCCAGAGCTCCAGGGACACTGACAAAGCGAGAGGCATGCCAAGGGGAGCGCGGCACTGCCCCAAATTGCAGCCTTCATGTTTTCCTGACTGGAACTCCCCTCAGCCCCATGCAATTTCTTAGGCTGCGCCTAGGAGTAGGGTTAGGGTAAGGGTAACGCCTAGGGTTAGGGTTCAGAAAACCACAAAGCCCAGAGCTCCAGGGACACTGACAATGCGAGAGGCATGCCAAGGGGAGCGCAGAACTGGAACAACCTTGCAGCTTCCCACTTTTCTTGACTGGAGCTGGCCTCAGCCCACTGCTCTTTCTTAGGCTGTGCCTGGAGCTAGGGTTAGGGTTAGGGTTACGCCTAGGGTTAGGATTCAGAAAACCACAAAGCCCAGAGCTCCAGGGACACTGACAATGCGAGAGGCATGCCAAGGGGAGTGCAGAACTGGAACAACCTTACAGCTTCCCTCTTTTCCTGACTGGAGCTGGCCTCAGCCACTGCTGTTTCTTAGGCTGCGCCTGGAGCTAGGGTTAGGGTTAGGGTTACGCCCAGGGTTAGGATTCAGAAAACCACAAAGCCCAGAGCTCCAGGGACACTGACAATACGAAAGGCATGCCAAGGGGAGCGCGGCACTGCCCCAAATTGCAGCCTTCATGTTTTCCTGACTGGAACTCCCCTCAGCCCCATGCAATTTCTTAGGCTGCGCCTAGGAGTAGGGTTAGGGTAAGGGTAACGCCTAGGGTTAGGGTTCAGAAAACCACAAAGCCCAGAGCTCCAGGGACACTGACAATGCGGGAGGCATGCCAAGGGGAGCGCAGAACTGGAACAACCTTGCAGCTTCCCACTTTTCTTGACTGGAGCTGGCCTCAGCCCACTGCTCTTTCTTAGGCTGCGCCTGGAGCTAGGGTTAGGGTTAGGGTTACGCCTAGGGTTAGGATTCAGAAAACCACAAAGCCCAGAGCTCCAGGGACACTGACAATGCGAGAGGCATGCCAAGGGGAGCGCAGAACTGGAACAACCTTACAGCTTCCCTCTTTTCCTGACTGGAGCTGGCCTCAGCCCACTGCTCTTTCTTAGGCTGCGCCTGGAGCTAGGGTTAGGGTTAGGGATATGCCTAGGGTTGGGGTTTAGGAAACCACAAAGCCCAGAGCTCCAGGGACACTGACAAAGCAAGAGGCATGCCAAGGGGAGCGTGGCACTGGCCAAACCTTGCAGCCTTCATGTTTTCCTGACTTGAACTCCCCTCAGCCCAATGCAGTTTCTCTGACTGTGCCTAGGTGTAGGGTTAGGCTTAGGGGAAGGTTCGGGTGGAGGTATTTTCAGCCCCTGGGAGCTTGCAGAAGGATGGTTTCACCTCTCGCGTGCCAACACAAAGAAGCCCGGATGTCAACGCTGAAACCCCTCTGGAAGGCAGCCCTCAGTGCCCAGCATTCAGTGAAAACTGGTTAGAGCTCCTCACCCAAAGGGGCTGTATCTTCCTGTCACCATTATGCAGGCACGCAGGCCAAGGGAAAGAAGTAAAGGGAGGAGGGGACTCTCTGTATGTGTTCCACGCAGGTTTAGTCCCGTGAAAAGACAGGACGAAGAGGCCAATTGCTGGGAGGGTCCAGGGATCTTATACTGGGTATGGAGTAGGTGGGGAAAGGGATCTCAGCCAATGGTATAGACACAAGCAGGTGGGATTGACGGGAAGGGAACCACTGGGAACAACACATAGGAGGGACTCAGGGAAGGATCCAATGGGGCATCGAGGAACAAGGAACTTTCTAGAGCTAATACATATTAAAGAAGGAAAATGAATCTACATCATTTCATACAAAAAACAAGGAGACAAAATATTAACTAATCAGGGGAAAACATGCAAAAGGCAAAACAAGGGAATCATAGGTTCACACCATGACTGCAAAGTCACATGCTTAACTTGGGTTGCTAACCACCACAGCTGCTTGCCTGAGTTCTCCTCAGGACAAAGAGTAGCTGCAGCCACCTGAGCCGCTACATTAGGGCTCAGAAAACCACAAAGCCCAGAGCTCCAGGGACACTGACAATGCGAGAGGCATGCCAAGGGGAGTGCAGAACTGGAACAACCTTACAGCTTCCCTCTTTTCCTGACTGGAGCTGGCCTCAGCCACTGCTGTTTCTTAGGCTGCGCCTGGAGCTAGGGTTAGGGTTAGGGTTACGCCCAGGGTTAGGATTCAGAAAACCACAAAGCCCAGAGCTCCAGGGACACTGACAATACGAAAGGCATGCCAAGGGGAGCGCGGCACTGCCCCAAATTGCAGCCTTCATGTTTTCCTGACTGGAACTCCCCTCAGCCCCATGCAATTTCTTAGGCTGCGCCTAGGAGTAGGGTTAGGGTAAGGGTAACGCCTAGGGTTAGGATTCAGAAAACCACAAAGCCCAGAGCTCCAGGGACACTGACAATGCGGGAGGCATGCCAAGGGGAGCGCAGAACTGGAACAACCTTGCAGCTTCCCACTTTTCTTGACTGGAGCTGGCCTCAGCCCACTGCTCTTTCTTAGGCTGCGCCTGGAGCTAGGGTTAGGGTTAGGGTTACGCCTAGGGTTAGGATTCAGAAAACCACAAAGCCCAGAGCTCCAGGGACACTGACAATGCGAGAGGCATGCCAAGGGGAGCGCAGAACTGGAACAACCTTACAGCTTCCCTCTTTTCCTGACTGGAGCCGGCCTCAGCCCACTGCTCTTTCTTAGGCTGCGCCTGGAGCTAGGGTTAGGGTTAGGGATATGCCTAGGGTTGGGGTTTAGGAAACCACAAAGCCCAGAGCTCCAGGGACACTGACAAAGCAAGAGGCATGCCAAGGGGAGCGTGGCACTGGCCAAACCTTGCAGCCTTCATGTTTTCCTGACTTGAACTCCCCTCAGCCCAATGCAGTTTCTCTGACTGTGCCTAGGTGTAGGGTTAGGCTTAGGGGAAGGTTCGGGTGGAGGTATTTTCAGCCCCTGGGAGCTTGCAGAAGGATGGTTTCACCTCTCGCGTGCCAACACAAAGAAGCCCGGATGTCAACGCTGAAACCCCTCTGGAAGGCAGCCCTCAGTGCCCAGCATTCAGTGAAAACTGGTTAGAGCTCCTTACCCAAAGGGGCTGTATCTTCCTGTCACCATTATGCAGGCACGCAGGCCAAGGGAAAGAAGTAAAGGGAGGAGGGGACTCTCTGTATGTGTTCCACGCAGGTTTAGTCCCGTGAAAAGACAGGACGAAGAGGCCAATTGCTGGGAGGGTCCAGGGATCTTATACTGGGTATGGAGTAGGTGGGGAAAGGGATCTCAGCCAATGGTATAGACACAAGCAGGTGGGATTGACGGGAAGGGAACCACTGGGAACAACACATAGGAGGGACTCAGGGAAGGATCCAATGGGGCGTCGAGGAACAAGGAACTTTCTAGAGCTAATACATATTAAAGAAGGAAAATGAATCTACATCATTTCATACAAAAAACAAGGAGACAAAATATTAACTAATCAGGGGAAAACATGCAAAAGGCAAAACAAGGGAATCATAGGTTCACACCATGACTGCAAAGTCACATGCTTAACTTGGGTTGCTAACCACCACAGCTGCTTGCCTGAGTTCTCCTCAGGACAAAGAGTAGCTGCAGCCACCTGAGCCGCTACATTAGGGCTCAGAAAACCACAAAGCAATGAGCTCCAGGGACACTGACAATGCGAGAGGCATGCCAAGGGGAGCGCCGAACTGGAACAACCTTGCAGCTTCCCTCTTTTCCTGACTGGAGCTGGCCTCAGCCACTGCTGTTTCTTAGGCTGCGCCTGGAGCTAGGGTTAGGGTTAGGGTTACGCCCAGGGTTAGGATTCAGAAAACCACAAAGCCCAGAGCTCCAGGGACACTGACAATACGAAAGGCATGCCAAGGGGAGCGCGGCACTGCCCCAAATTGCAGCCTTCATGTTTTCCTGACTGGAACTCCCCTCAGCCCCATGCAATTTCTTAGGCTGCGCCTAGGAGTAGGGTTAGGGTAAGGGTAACGCCTAGGGTTAGGGTTCAGAAAACCACAAAGCCCAGAGCTCCAGGGACACTGACAATGCGGGAGGCATGCCAAGGGGAGCGCAGAACTGGAACAACCTTGCAGCTTCCCACTTTTCTTGACTGGAGCTGGCCTCAGCCCACTGCTCTTTCTTAGGCTGTGCCTGGAGCTAGGGTTAGGGTTAGGGTTACGCCTAGGGTTAGGATTCAGAAAACCACAAAGCCCAGAGCTCCAGGGACACTGACAATGCGAGAGGCATGCCAAGGGGAGTGCAGAACTGGAACAACCTTACAGCTTCCCTCTTTTCCTGACTGGAGCTGGCCTCAGCCACTGCTGTTTCTTAGGCTGCGCCTGGAGCTAGGGTTAGGGTTAGGGTTACGCCCAGGGTTAGGATTCAGAAAACCACAAAGCCCAGAGCTCCAGGGACACTGACAATACGAAAGGCATGCCAAGGGGAGCGCGGCACTGCCCCAAATTGCAGCCTTCATGTTTTCCTGACTGGAACTCCCCTCAGCCCCATGCAATTTCTTAGGCTGCGCCTAGGAGTAGGGTTAGGGTAAGGGTAACGCCTAGGGTTAGGGTTCAGAAAACCACAAAGCCCAGAGCTCCAGGGACACTGACAATGCGGGAGGCATGCCAAGGGGAGCGCAGAACTGGAACAACCTTGCAGCTTCCCACTTTTCTTGACTGGAGCTGGCCTCAGCCCACTGCTCTTTCTTAGGCTGCGCCTGGAGCTAGGGTTAGGGTTAGGGTTACGCCTAGGGTTAGGATTCAGAAAACCACAAAGCCCAGAGCTCCAGGGACACTGACAATGCGAGAGGCATGCCAAGGGGAGCGCAGAACTGGAACAACCTTACAGCTTCCCTCTTTTCCTGACTGGAGCTGGCCTCAGCCCACTGCTCTTTCTTAGGCTGTGCCTGGAGCTAGGGTTAGGGTTAGGGATATGCCTAGGGTTGGGGTTTAGGAAACCACAAAGCCCAGAGCTGCAGGGACACTGACAAAGCGAGAGGCATGCCAAGGAGAGCGCGGCACTGCCCCAAATTGCAGCCTTCATGTTTTCCTGACTGGAACTCCCCTCAGCCCCATGCAATTTCTTAGGCTGCGCCTAGGAGTAGGGTTAGGGTAAGGGTAACGCCTAGGGTTAGGGTTCAGAAAACCACAAAGCCCAGAGCTCCAGGGACACTGACAATGCGGGAGGCATGCCAAGGGGAGCGCAGAACTGGAACAACCTTGCAGCTTCCCACTTTTCTTGACTGGAGCTGGCCTCAGCCCACTGCTCTTTCTTAGGCTGCGCCTGGAGCTAGGGTTAGGGTTAGGGTTACGCCTAGGGTTAGGATTCAGAAAACCACAAAGCCCAGAGCTCCAGGGACACTGACAATGCGAGAGGCATGCCAAGGGGAGTGCAGAACTGGAACAACCTTACAGCTTCCCTCTTTTCCTGACTGGAGCTGGCCTCAGCCACTGCTGTTTCTTAGGCTGCGCCTGGAGCTAGGGTTAGGGTTAGGGTTACGCCCAGGGTTAGGATTCAGAAAACCACAAAGCCCAGAGCTCCAGGGACACTGACAATACGAAAGGCATGCCAAGGGGAGCGTGGCACTGCCCCAAATTGCAGCCTTCATGTTTTCCTGACTGGAACTCCCCTCAGCCCCATGCAATTTCTTAGGCTGCGCCTAGGAGTAGGGTTAGGGTAAGGGTAACGCCTAGGGTTAGGGTTCAGAAAACCACAAAGCCCAGAGCTCCAGGGACACTGACAATGCGAGAGGCATGCCAAGGGGAGCGCAGAACTGGAACAACCTTACAGCTTCCCTCTTTTCCTGACTGGAGCTGGCCTCAGCCCACTGCTCTTTCTTAGGCTGCGCCTGGAGCTAGGGTTAGGGTTAGGGATATGCCTAGGGTTGGGGTTTAGGAAACCACAAAGCCCAGAGCTCCAGGGACACTGACAAAGCAAGAGGCATGCCAAGGGGAGCGTGGCACTGGCCAAACCTTGCAGCCTTCATGTTTTCCTGACTTGAACTCCCCTCAGCCCAATGCAGTTTCTCTGACTGTGCCTAGGTGTAGGGTTAGGCTTAGGGGAAGGTTCGGGTGGAGGTATTTTCAGCCCCTGGGAGCTTGCAGAAGGATGGTTTCACCTCTCGCGTGCCAACACAAAGAAGCCCGGATGTCAACGCTGAAACCCCTCTGGAAGGCAGCCCTCAGTGCCCAGCATTCAGTGAAAACTGGTTAGAGCTCCTTACCCAAAGGGGCTGTATCTTCCTGTCACCATTATGCAGGCACGCAGGCCAAGGGAAAGAAGTAAAGGGAGGAGGGGACTCTCTGTATGTGTTCCACGCAGGTTTAGTCCCGTGAAAAGACAGGACGAAGAGGCCAATTGCTGGGAGGGTCCAGGGATCTTATACTGGGTATGGAGTAGGTGGGGAAAGGGATCTCAGCCAATGGTATAGACACAAGCAGGTGGGATTGACGGGAAGGGAACCACTGGGAACAACACATAGGAGGGACTCAGGGAAGGATCCAATGGGGCGTCGAGGAACAAGGAACTTTCTAGAGCTAATACATATTAAAGAAGGAAAATGAATCTACATCATTTCATACAAAAAACAAGGAGACAAAATATTAACTAATCAGGGGAAAACATGCAAAAGGCAAAACAAGGGAATCATAGGTTCACACCATGACTGCAAAGTCACATGCTTAACTTGGGTTGCTAACCACCACAGCTGCTTGCCTGAGTTCTCCTCAGGACAAAGAGTAGCTGCAGCCACCTGAGCCGCTACATTAGGGCTCAGAAAACCACAAAGCCCAGAGCTCCAGGGACACTGACAATGCGAGAGGCATGCCAAGGGGAGCGCAGAACTGGAACAACCTTGCAGCTTCCCTCTTTTCCTGACTGGAGCTGGCCTCAGCCCACTGCTCTTTCTCAGGCTGCGCCTGGAGCTAGGGTTAGGGTTAGGGATATGCCTAGGGTTGGGGTTTAGGAAACCACAAAGCCCAGAGCTGCAGGGACACTGACAAAGCGAGAGGCATGCCAAGGGGAGCGCGGCACTGCCCCAAATTGCAGCCTTCATGTTTTCCTGACTTGACTCCCCTCAGCCCCATGCAATTTCTTAGGCTGCGCCTAGGAGTAGGGTTAGGGTAAGGGTAACGCCTAGGGTTAGGGTTCAGAAAACCACAAAGCCCAGAGCTCCAGGGACACTGACAATGCGGGAGGCATGCCAAGGGGAGCGCAGAACTGGAACAACCTTGCAGCTTCCCACTTTTCTTGACTGGAGCTGGCCTCAGCCCACTGCTCTTTCTTAGGCTGTGCCTGGAGCTAGGGTTAGGGTTAGGGTTACGCCTAGGGTTAGGATTCAGAAAACCACAAAGCCCAGAGCTCCAGGGACACTGACAATGCGAGAGGCATGCCAAGGGGAGCGCCGAACTGGAACAACCTTGCAGCTTCCCTCTTTTCCTGACTGGAGCTGGCCTCAGCCACTGCTGTTTCTTAGGCTGCGCCTGGAGCTAGGGTTAGGGTTAGGGTTACGCCCAGGGTTAGGATTCAGAAAACCACAAAGCCCAGAGCTCCAGGGACACTGACAATGTGAGAGGCATGCCAAGGGGAGCGCAGAACTGGAACAACCTTACAGCTTCCCTCTTTTCCTGACTGGAGCTGGCCTCAGCCACTGCTGTTTCTTAGGCTGCGCCTGGAGCTAGGGTTAGGGTTAGGGTTACGCCCAGGGTTAGGATTCAGAAAACCACAAAGCCCAGAGCTCCAGGGACACTGACAATACGAAAGGCATGCCAAGGGGAGCGCGGCACTGCCCCAAATTGCAGCCTTCATGTTTTCCTGACTGGAACTCCCCTCAGCCCCATGCAATTTCTTAGGCTGCGCCTAGGAGTAGGGTTAGGGTAAGGGTAACGCCTAGGGTTAGGGTTCAGAAAACCACAAAGCCCAGAGCTCCAGGGACACTGACAATGCGGGAGGCATGCCAAGGGGAGCGCAGAACTGGAACAACCTTGCAGCTTCCCACTTTTCTTGACTGGAGCTGGCCTCAGCCCACTGCTCTTTCTTAGGCTGTGCCTGGAGCTAGGGTTAGGGTTAGGGTTACGCCTAGGGCTAGGATTCAGAAAACCACAAAGCCCAGAGCTCCAGGGACACTGACAATGTGAGAGGCATGCCAAGGGGAGCGCAGAACTGGAACAACCTTACAGCTTCCCTCTTTTCCTGACTGGAGCTGGCCTCAGCCACTGCTGTTTCTTAGGCTGCGCCTGGAGCTAGCGTTAGGGTTAGGGTTACGCCCAGGGTTAGGATTCAGAAAACCACAAAGCCCAGAGCTCCAGGGACACTGACAATACGAAAGGCATGCCAAGGGGAGCGCGGCACTGCCCCAAATTGCAGCCTTCATGTTTTCCTGACTGGAACTCCCCTCAGCCCCATGCAATTTCTTAGGCTGCGCCTAGGAGTAGGGTTAGGGTAAGGGTAACGCCTAGGGTTAGGGTTCAGAAAACCACAAAGCCCAGAGCTCCAGGGACACTGACAATGCGAGAGGCATGCCAAGGGGAGTGCAGAACTGGAACAACCTTACAGCTTCCCTCTTTTCCTGACTGGAGCTGGCCTCAGCCACTGCTGTTTCTTAGGCTGCGCCTGGAGCTAGGGTTAGGGTTAGGGTTACGCCCAGGGTTAGGATTCAGAAAACCACAAAGCCCAGAGCTCCAGGGACACTGACAATACGAAAGGCATGCCAAGGGGAGCGCGGCACTGCCCCAAATTGCAGCCTTCATGTTTTCCTGACTGGAACTCCCCTCAGCCCCATGCAATTTCTTAGGCTGCGCCTAGGAGTAGGGTTAGGGTAAGGGTAACGCCTAGGGTTAGGGTTCAGAAAACCACAAAGCCCAGAGCTCCAGGGACACTGACAATGCGGGAGGCATGCCAAGGGGAGCGCAGAACTGGAACAACCTTGCAGCTTCCCACTTTTCTTGACTGGAGCTGGCCTCAGCCCACTGCTCTTTCTTAGGCTGCGCCTAGGAGTAGGGTTAGGGTAAGGGTAACGCCTAGGGTTAGGGTTCAGAAAACCACAAAGCCCAGAGCTCCAGGGACACTGACAATGCGAGAGGCATGCCAAGGGGAGCGCAGAACTGGAACAACCTTACAGCTTCCCTCTTTTCCTGACTGGAGCTGGCCTCAGCCCACTGCTCTTTCTTAGGCTGCGCCTGGAGCTAGGGTTAGGGTTAGGGATATGCCTAGGGTTGGGGTTTAGGAAACCACAAAGCCCAGAGCTCCAGGGACACTGACAAAGCAAGAGGCATGCCAAGGGGAGCGTGGCACTGGCCAAACCTTGCAGCCTTCATGTTTTCCTGACTTGAACTCCCCTCAGCCCAATGCAGTTTCTCTGACTGTGCCTAGGTGTAGGGTTAGGCTTAGGGGAAGGTTCGGGTGGAGGTATTTTCAGCCCCTGGGAGCTTGCAGAAGGATGGTTTCACCTCTCGCGTGCCAACACAAAGAAGCCCGGATGTCAACGCTGAAACCCCTCTGGAAGGCAGCCCTCAGTGCCCAGCATTCAGTGAAAACTGGTTAGAGCTCCTCACCCAAAGGGGCTGTATCTTCCTGTCACCATTATGCAGGCACGCAGGCCAAGGGAAAGAAGTAAAGGGAGGAGGGGACTCTCTGTATGTGTTCCACGCAGGTTTAGTCCCGTGAAAAGACAGGACGAAGAGGCCAATTGCTGGGAGGGTCCAGGGATCTTATACTGGGTATGGAGTAGGTGGGGAAAGGGATCTCAGCCAATGGTATAGACACAAGCAGGTGGGATTGACGGGAAGGGAACCACTGGGAACAACACATAGGAGGGACTCAGGGAAGGATCCAATGGGGCGTCGAGGAACAAGGAACTTTCTAGAGCTAATACATATTAAAGAAGGAAAATGAATCTACATCATTTCATACAAAAAACAAGGAGACAAAATATTAACTAATCAGGGGAAAACATGCAAAAGGCAAAACAAGGGAATCATAGGTTCACACCATGACTGCAAAGTCACATGCTTAACTTGGGTTGCTAACCACCACAGCTGCTTGCCTGAGTTCTCCTCAGGACAAAGAGTAGCTGCAGCCACCTGAGCCGCTACATTAGGGCTCAGAAATCCACAAAGCAATGAGCTCCAGGGACACTGACAATGCGAGAGGCATGCCAAGGGGAGCGCAGAACTGGAACAACCTTGCAGCTTCCCTCTTTTCCTGACTGGAGCTGGCCTCAGCCCACTGCTCTTTCTCAGGCTGCGCCTGGAGCTAGGGTTGGGGTTAGGGATATGCCTAGGGTTGGGGTTTAGGAAACCACAAAGCCCAGAGCTCCAGGGACACTGACAAAGCGAGAGGCATGCCAAGGGGAGCGCGGCACTGCCCCAAATTGCAGCCTTCATGTTTTCCTGACTTGAACTCCCCTCAGCCCCATGCAATTTCTTAGGCTGCGCCTAGGAGTAGGGTTAGGGTAAGGGTAACGCCTAGGGTTAGGGTTCAGAAAACCACAAAGCCCAGAGCTCCAGGGACACTGACAATGCGGGAGGCATGCCAAGGGGAGCGCAGAACTGGAACAACCTTACAGCTTCCCTCTTTTCCTGACTGGAGCTGGCCTCAGCCACTGCTGTTTCTTAGGCTGCGCCTGGAGCTAGGGTTAGGGTTAGGGTTACGCCCAGGGTTAGGATTCAGAAAACCACAAAGCCCAGAGCTCCAGGGACACTGACAAAGCGAGAGGCATGCCAAGGGGAGCGCGGCACTGCCCCAAATTGCAGCCTTCATGTTTTCCTGACTGGAACTCCCCTCAGCCCCATGCAATTTCTTAGGCTGCGCCTAGGAGTAGGGTTAGGGTAAGGGTAACGCCTAGGGTTAGGGTTCAGAAAACCACAAAGCCCAGAGCTCCAGGGACACTGACAATGCGAGAGGCATGCCAAGGGGAGCGCAGAACTGGAACAACCTTGCAGCTTCCCACTTTTCTTGACTGGAGCTGGCCTCAGCCCACTGCTCTTTCTTAGGCTGTGCCTGGAGCTAGGGTTAGGGTTAGGGTTACGCCTAGGGTTAGGATTCAGAAAACCACAAAGCCCAGAGCTCCAGGGACACTGACAATGCGAGAGGCATGCCAAGGGGAGTGCAGAACTGGAACAACCTTACAGCTTCCCTCTTTTCCTGACTGGAGCTGGCCTCAGCCACTGCTGTTTCTTAGGCTGCGCCTGGAGCTAGGGTTAGGGTTAGGGTTACGCCCAGGGTTAGGATTCAGAAAACCACAAAGCCCAGAGCTCCAGGGACACTGACAATACGAAAGGCATGCCAAGGGGAGCGCGGCACTGCCCCAAATTGCAGCCTTCATGTTTTCCTGACTGGAACTCCCCTCAGCCCCATGCAATTTCTTAGGCTGCGCCTAGGAGTAGGGTTAGGGTAAGGGTAACGCCTAGGGTTAGGGTTCAGAAAACCACAAAGCCCAGAGCTCCAGGGACACTGACAATGCGGGAGGCATGCCAAGGGGAGCGCAGAACTGGAACAACCTTGCAGCTTCCCACTTTTCTTGACTGGAGCTGGCCTCAGCCCACTGCTCTTTCTTAGGCTGCGCCTGGAGCTAGGGTTAGGGTTAGGGTTACGCCTAGGGTTAGGATTCAGAAAACCACAAAGCCCAGAGCTCCAGGGACACTGACAATGCGAGAGGCATGCCAAGGGGAGCGCAGAACTGGAACAACCTTACAGCTTCCCTCTTTTCCTGACTGGAGCTGGCCTCAGCCCACTGCTCTTTCTTAGGCTGCGCCTGGAGCTAGGGTTAGGGTTAGGGATATGCCTAGGGTTGGGGTTTAGGAAACCACAAAGCCCAGAGCTCCAGGGACACTGACAAAGCAAGAGGCATGCCAAGGGGAGCGTGGCACTGGCCAAACCTTGCAGCCTTCATGTTTTCCTGACTTGAACTCCCCTCAGCCCAATGCAGTTTCTCTGACTGTGCCTAGGTGTAGGGTTAGGCTTAGGGGAAGGTTCGGGTGGAGGTATTTTCAGCCCCTGGGAGCTTGCAGAAGGATGGTTTCACCTCTCGCGTGCCAACACAAAGAAGCCCGGATGTCAACGCTGAAACCCCTCTGGAAGGCAGCCCTCAGTGCCCAGCATTCAGTGAAAACTGGTTAGAGCTCCTCACCCAAAGGGGCTGTATCTTCCTGTCACCATTATGCAGGCACGCAGGCCAAGGGAAAGAAGTAAAGGGAGGAGGGGACTCTCTGTATGTGTTCCACGCAGGTTTAGTCCCGTGAAAAGACAGGACGAAGAGGCCAATTGCTGGGAGGGTCCAGGGATCTTATACTGGGTATGGAGTAGGTGGGGAAAGGGATCTCAGCCAATGGTATAGACACAAGCAGGTGGGATTGACGGGAAGGGAACCACTGGGAACAACACATAGGAGGGACTCAGGGAAGGATCCAATGGGGCATCGAGGAACAAGGAACTTTCTAGAGCTAATACATATTAAAGAAGGAAAATGAATCTACATCATTTCATACAAAAAACAAGGAGACAAAATATTAACTAATCAGGGGAAAACATGCAAAAGGCAAAACAAGGGAATCATAGGTTCACACCATGACTGCAAAGTCACATGCTTAACTTGGGTTGCTAACCACCACAGCTGCTTGCCTGAGTTCTCCTCAGGACAAAGAGTAGCTGCAGCCACCTGAGCCGCTACATTAGGGCTCAGAAAACCACAAAGCCCAGAGCTCCAGGGACACTGACAATGCGAGAGGCATGCCAAGGGGAGCGCAGAACTGGAACAACCTTGCAGCTTCCCTCTTTTCCTGACTGGAGCTGGCCTCAGCCCACTGCTCTTTCTCAGGCTGCGCCTGGAGCTAGGGTTGGGGTTAGGGATATGCCTAGGGTTGGGGTTTAGGAAACCACAAAGCCCAGAGCTCCAGGGACACTGACAAAGCGAGAGGCATGCCAAGGGGAGCGCGGCACTGCCCCAAATTGCAGCCTTCATGTTTTCCTGACTTGAACTCCCCTCAGCCCCATGCAATTTCTTAGGCTGCGCCTAGGAGTAGGGTTAGGGTAAGGGTAACGCCTAGGGTTAGGGTTCAGAAAACCACAAAGCCCAGAGCTCCAGGGACACTGACAATGCGGGAGGCATGCCAAGGGGAGCGCAGAACTGGAACAACCTTGCAGCTTCCCACTTTTCTTGACTGGAGCTGGCCTCAGCCCACTGCTCTTTCTTAGGCTGTGCCTGGAGCTAGGGTTAGGGTTAGGGTTACGCCTAGGGTTAGGATTCAGAAAACCACAAAGCCCAGAGCTCCAGGGACACTGACAATGCGAGAGGCATGCCAAGGGGAGTGCAGAACTGGAACAACCTTACAGCTTCCCTCTTTTCCTGACTGGAGCTGGCCTCAGCCCACTGCTCTTTCTTAGGCTGCGCCTGGAGCTAGGGTTAGGGTTAGGGATATGCCTAGGGTTGGGGTTTAGGAAACCACAAAGCCCAGAGCTCCAGGGACACTGACAAAGCAAGAGGCATGCCAAGGGGAGCGTGGCACTGGCCAAACCTTGCAGCCTTCATGTTTTCCTGACTTGAACTCCCCTCAGCCCAATGCAGTTTCTCTGACTGTGCCTAGGTGTAGGGTTAGGCTTAGGGGAAGGTTCGGGTGGAGGTATTTTCAGCCCCTGGGAGCTTGCAGAAGGATGGTTTCACCTCTCGCGTGCCAACACAAAGAAGCCCGGATGTCAACGCTGAAACCCCTCTGGAAGGCAGCCCTCAGTGCCCAGCATTCAGTGAAAACTGGTTAGAGCTCCTCACCCAAAGGGGCTGTATCTTCCTGTCACCATTATGCAGGCACGCAGGCCAAGGGAAAGAAGTAAAGGGAGGAGGGGACTCTCTGTATGTGTTCCACGCAGGTTTAGTCCCGTGAAAAGACAGGACGAAGAGGCCAATTGCTGGGAGGGTCCAGGGATCTTATACTGGGTATGGAGTAGGTGGGGAAAGGGATC
Source organism: Coloeus monedula (assembly GCF_965178545.1). NCBI lineage: Eukaryota > Metazoa > Chordata > Aves > Passeriformes > Corvidae > Coloeus > Coloeus monedula. Next base: position 32,011,571 of record NC_138784.1, on the reverse strand, counting down.
TCAGCCAATGGTATAGACACAAGCAGGTGGGATTGACGGGAAGGGAACCACTGGGAACAACACATAGGAGGGACTCAGGGAAGGATCCAATGGGGCGTCGAGGAACAAGGAACTTTCTAGAGCTAATACATATTAAAGAAGGAAAATGAATCTACATCATTTCATACAAAAAACAAGGAGACAAAATATTAACTAATCAGGGGAAAACATGCAAAAGGCAAAACAAGGGAATCATAGGTTCACACCATGACTGCAAAGTCACATGCTTAACTTGGGTTGCTAACCACCACAGCTGCTTGCCTGAGTTCTCCTCAGGACAAAGAGTAGCTGCAGCCACCTGAGCCGCTACATTAGGGCTCAGAAATCCACAAAGCAATGAGCTCCAGGGACACTGACAATGCGAGAGGCATGCCAAGGGGAGCGCAGAACTGGAACAACCTTGCAGCTTCCCTCTTTTCCTGACTGGAGCTGGCCTCAGCCCACTGCTCTTTCTTAGGCTGCGCCTGGAGCTAGGGTTAGGGTTAGGGTTATGCCTAGGGTTGGGGTTTAGGAAACCACAAAGCCCAGAGCTGCAGGGACACTGACAAAGCGAGAGGCATGCCAAGGGGAGCGCGGCACTGCCCCAAATTGCAGCCTTCATGTTTTCCTGACTGGAAGTCCCCTCAGCCCCATGCAATTTCTTAGGCTGCGCCTAGGAGTAGGGTTAGGGTAAGGGTAACGCCTAGGGTTAGGGTTCAGAAAACCACAAAGCCCAGAGCTCCAGGGACACTGACAATGCGAGAGGCATGCCAAGGGGAGCGCAGAACTGGAACAACCTTGCAGCTTCCCACTTTTCTTGACTGGAGCTGGCCTCAGCCCACTGCTCTTTCTTAGGCTGTGCCTGGAGCTAGGGTTAGGGTTAGGGTTACGCCTAGGGTTAGGATTCAGAAAACCACAAAGCCCAGAGCTCCAGGGACACTGACAATGCGAGAGGCATGCCAAGGGGAGCGCCGAACTGGAACAACCTTGCAGCTTCCCTCTTTTCCTGACTGGAGCTGGCCTCAGCCACTGCTGTTTCTTAGGCTGCGCCTGGAGCTAGGGTTAGGGTTAGGGTTACGCCCAGGGTTAGGATTCAGAAAACCACAAAGCCCAGAGCTCCAGGGACACTGACAATACGAAAGGCATGCCAAGGGGAGCGCGGCACTGCCCCAAATTGCAGCCTTCATGTTTTCCTGACTGGAACTCCCCTCAGCCCCATGCAATTTCTTAGGCTGCGCCTAGGAGTAGGGTTAGGGTAAGGGTAACGCCTAGGGTTAGGGTTCAGAAAACCACAAAGCCCAGAGCTCCAGGGACACTGACAATGCGGGAGGCATGCCAAGGGGAGCGCAGAACTGGAACAACCTTGCAGCTTCCCACTTTTCTTGACTGGAGCTGGCCTCAGCCCACTGCTCTTTCTTAGGCTGCGCCTGGAGCTAGGGTTAGGGTTAGGGTTACGCCTAGGGTTAGGATTCAGAAAACCACAAAGCCCAGAGCTCCAGGGACACTGACAATGCGAGAGGCATGCCAAGGGGAGCGCAGAACTGGAACAACCTTACAGCTTCCCTCTTTTCCTGACTGGAGCTGGCCTCAGCCCACTGCTCTTTCTTAGGCTGCGCCTGGAGCTAGGGTTAGGGTTAGGGATATGCCTAGGGTTGGGGTTTAGGAAACCACAAAGCCCAGAGCTCCAGGGACACTGACAAAGCAAGAGGCATGCCAAGGGGAGCGTGGCACTGGCCAAACCTTGCAGCCTTCATGTTTTCCTGACTTGAACTCCCCTCAGCCCAATGCAGTTTCTCTGACTGTGCCTAGGTGTAGGGTTAGGCTTAGGGGAAGGTTCGGGTGGAGGTATTTTCAGCCCCTGGGAGCTTGCAGAAGGATGGTTTCACCTCTCGCGTGCCAACACAAAGAAGCCCGGATGTCAACGCTGAAACCCCTCTGGAAGGCAGCCCTCAGTGCCCAGCATTCAGTGAAAACTGGTTAGAGCTCCTCACCCAAAGGGGCTGTATCTTCCTGTCACCATTATGCAGGCACGCAGGCCAAGGGAAAGAAGTAAAGGGAGGAGGGGACTCTCTGTATGTGTTCCACGCAGGTTTAGTCCCGTGAAAAGACAGGACGAAGAGGCCAATTGCTGGGAGGGTCCAGGGATCTTATACTGGGTATGGAGTAGGTGGGGAAAGGGATCTCAGCCAATGGTATAGACACAAGCAGGTGGGATTGACGGGAAGGGAACCACTGGGAACAACACATAGGAGGGACTCAGGGAAGGATCCAATGGGGCATCGAGGAACAAGGAACTTTCTAGAGCTAATACATATTAAAGAAGGAAAATGAATCTACATCATTTCATACAAAAAACAAGGAGACAAAATATTAACTAATCAGGGGAAAACATGCAAAAGGCAAAACAAGGGAATCATAGGTTCACACCATGACTGCAAAGTCACATGCTTAACTTGGGTTGCTAACCACCACAGCTGCTTGCCTGAGTTCTCCTCAGGACAAAGAGTAGCTGCAGCCACCTGAGCCGCTACATTAGGGCTCAGAAAACCACAAAGCCCAGAGCTCCAGGGACACTGACAATGCGAGAGGCATGCCAAGGGGAGCGCCGAACTGGAACAACCTTGCAGCTTCCCTCTTTTCCTGACTGGAGCTGGCCTCAGCCACTGCTGTTTCTTAGGCTGCGCCTGGAGCTAGGGTTAGGGTTAGGGTTACGCCCAGGGTTAGGATTCAGAAAACCACAAAGCCCAGAGCTCCAGGGACACTGACAATACGAAAGGCATGCCAAGGGGAGCGCGGCACTGCCCCAAATTGCAGCCTTCATGTTTTCCTGACTGGAACTCCCCTCAGCCCCATGCAATTTCTTAGGCTGCGCCTAGGAGTAGGGTTAGGGTAAGGGGAACACCTAGGGTTAGGGTTCAGAAAACCACAAAGCCCAGAGCTCCAGGGACACTGACAATGCGAGAGGCATGCCAAGGGGAGCGCAGAACTGGAACAACCTTGCAGCTTCCCACTTTTCTTGACTGGAGCTGGCCTCAGCCCACTGCTCTTTCTTAGGCTGTGCCTGGAGCTAGGGTTAGGGTTAGGGTTACGCCTAGGGTTAGGATTCAGAAAACCACAAAGCCCAGAGCTCCAGGGACACTGACAATGCGAGAGGCATGCCAAGGGGAGTGCAGAACTGGAACAACCTTACAGCTTCCCTCTTTTCCTGACTGGAGCTGGCCTCAGCCACTGCTGTTTCTTAGGCTGCACCTGGAGCTAGGGTTAGGGTTAGGGTTACGCCCAGGGTTAGGATTCAGAAAACCACAAAGCCCAGAGCTCCAGGGACACTGACAAAGCAAGAGGCATGCCAAGGGGAGCGCGGCACTGCCCCAAATTGCAGCCTTCATGTTTTCCTGACTGGAACTCCCCTCAGCCCCATGCAATTTCTTAGGCTGCGCCTAGGAGTAGGGTTAGGGTAAGGGTAACGCCTAGGGTTAGGGTTCAGAAAACCACAAAGCCCAGAGCTCCAGGGACACTGACAATGCGGGAGGCATGCCAAGGGGAGCGCAGAACTGGAACAACCTTGCAGCTTCCCACTTTTCTTGACTGGAGCTGGCCTCAGCCCACTGCTCTTTCTTAGGCTGTGCCTGGAGCTAGGGTTAGGGTTAGGGTTACGCCTAGGGTTAGGATTCAGAAAACCACAAAGCCCAGAGCTCCAGGGACACTGACAATGCGAGAGGCATGCCAAGGGGAGCGCAGAACTGGAACAACCTTACAGCTTCCCTCTTTTCCTGACTGGAGCTGGCCTCAGCCCACTGCTCTTTCTTAGGCTGCGCCTGGAGCTAGGGTTAGGGTTAGGGATATGCCTAGGGTTGGGGTTTAGGAAACCACAAAGCCCAGAGCTCCAGGGACACTGACAAAGCAAGAGGCATGCCAAGGGGAGCGTGGCACTGGCCAAACCTTGCAGCCTTCATGTTTTCCTGACTTGAACTCCCCTCAGCCCAATGCAGTTTCTCTGACTGTGCCTAGGTGTAGGGTTAGGCTTAGGGGAAGGTTCGGGTGGAGGTATTTTCAGCCCCTGGGAGCTTGCAGAAGGATGGTTTCACCTCTCGCGTGCCAACACAAAGAAGCCCGGATGTCAACGCTGAAACCCCTCTGGAAGGCAGCCCTCAGTGCCCAGCATTCAGTGAAAACTGGTTAGAGCTCCTCACCCAAAGGGGCTGTATCTTCCTGTCACCATTATGCAGGCACGCAGGCCAAGGGAAAGAAGTAAAGGGAGGAGGGGACTCTCTGTATGTGTTCCACGCAGGTTTAGTCCCGTGAAAAGACAGGACGAAGAGGCCAATTGCTGGGAGGGTCCAGGGATCTTATACTGGGTATGGAGTAGGTGGGGAAAGGGATCTCAGCCAATGGTATAGACACAAGCAGGTGGGATTGACGGGAAGGGAACCACTGGGAACAACACATAGGAGGGACTCAGGGAAGGATCCAATGGGGCGTCGAGGAACAAGGAACTTTCTAGAGCTAATACATATTAAAGAAGGAAAATGAATCTACATCATTTCATACAAAAAACAAGGAGACAAAATATTAACTAATCAGGGGAAAACATGCAAAAGGCAAAACAAGGGAATCATAGGTTCACACCATGACTGCAAAGTCACATGCTTAACTTGGGTTGCTAACCACCACAGCTGCTTGCCTGAGTTCTCCTCAGGACAAAGAGTAGCTGCAGCCACCTGAGCCGCTACATTAGGGCTCAGAAATCCACAAAGCAATGAGCTCCAGGGACACTGACAATGCGAGAGGCATGCCAAGGGGAGCGCAGAACTGGAACAACCTTGCAGCTTCCCTCTTTTCCTGACTGGAGCTGGCCTCAGCCCACTGCTCTTTCTTAGGCTGCGCCTGGAGCTAGGGTTAGGGTTAGGGTTATGCCTAGGGTTGGGGTTTAGGAAACCACAAAGCCCAGAGCTCCAGGGACACTGACAAAGCGAGAGGCATGCCAAGGGGAGCGCGGCACTGCCCCAAATTGCAGCCTTCATGTTTTCCTGACTGGAACTCCCCTCAGCCCCATGCAATTTCTTAGGCTGCGCCTAGGAGTAGGGTTAGGGTAAGGGTAACGCCTAGGGTTAGGGTTCAGAAAACCACAAAGCCCAGAGCTCCAGGGACACTGACAATGCGAGAGGCATGCCAAGGGGAGCGCAGAACTGGAACAACCTTGCAGCTTCCCACTTTTCTTGACTGGAGCTGGCCTCAGCCCACTGCTCTTTCTTAGGCTGTGCCTGGAGCTAGGGTTAGGGTTAGGGTTACGCCTAGGGTTAGGATTCAGAAAACCACAAAGCCCAGAGCTCCAGGGACACTGACAATGCGAGAGGCATGCCAAGGGGAGTGCAGAACTGGAACAACCTTACAGCTTCCCTCTTTTCCTGACTGGAGCTGGCCTCAGCCACTGCTGTTTCTTAGGCTGCGCCTGGAGCTAGGGTTAGGGTTAGGGTTACGCCCAGGGTTAGGATTCAGAAAACCACAAAGCCCAGAGCTCCAGGGACACTGACAATACGAAAGGCATGCCAAGGGGAGCGCGGCACTGCCCCAAATTGCAGCCTTCATGTTTTCCTGACTGGAACTCCCCTCAGCCCCATGCAATTTCTTAGGCTGCGCCTAGGAGTAGGGTTAGGGTAAGGGTAACGCCTAGGGTTAGGGTTCAGAAAACCACAAAGCCCAGAGCTCCAGGGACACTGACAATGCGGGAGGCATGCCAAGGGGAGCACAGAACTGGAACAACCTTGCAGCTTCCCACTTTTCTTGACTGGAGCTGGCCTCAGCCCACTGCTCTTTCTTAGGCTGCGCCTGGAGCTAGGGTTAGGGTTAGGGTTACGCCTAGGGTTAGGATTCAGAAAACCACAAAGCCCAGAGCTCCAGGGACACTGACAATGCGAGAGGCATGCCAAGGGGAGCGCAGAACTGGAACAACCTTACAGCTTCCCTCTTTTCCTGACTGGAGCTGGCCTCAGCCCACTGCTCTTTCTTAGGCTGCGCCTGGAGCTAGGGTTAGGGTTAGGGATATGCCTAGGGTTGGGGTTTAGGAAACCACAAAGCCCAGAGCTCCAGGGACACTGACAAAGCAAGAGGCATGCCAAGGGGAGCGTGGCACTGGCCAAACCTTGCAGCCTTCATGTTTTCCTGACTTGAACTCCCCTCAGCCCAATGCAGTTTCTCTGACTGTGCCTAGGTGTAGGGTTAGGCTTAGGGGAAGGTTCGGGTGGAGGTATTTTCAGCCCCTGGGAGCTTGCAGAAGGATGGTTTCACCTCTCGCGTGCCAACACAAAGAAGCCCGGATGTCAACGCTGAAACCCCTCTGGAAGGCAGCCCTCAGTGCCCAGCATTCAGTGAAAACTGGTTAGAGCTCCTTACCCAAAGGGGCTGTATCTTCCTGTCACCATTATGCAGGCACGCAGGCCAAGGGAAAGAAGTAAAGGGAGGAGGGGACTCTCTGTATGTGTTCCACGCAGGTTTAGTCCCGTGAAAAGACAGGACGAAGAGGCCAATTGCTGGGAGGGTCCAGGGATCTTATACTGGGTATGGAGTAGGTGGGGAAAGGGATCTCAGCCAATGGTATAGACACAAGCAGGTGGGATTGACGGGAAGGGAACCACTGGGAACAACACATAGGAGGGACTCAGGGAAGGATCCAATGGGGCGTCGAGGAACAAGGAACTTTCTAGAGCTAATACATATTAAAGAAGGAAAATGAATCTACATCATTTCATACAAAAAACAAGGAGACAAAATATTAACTAATCAGGGGAAAACATGCAAAAGGCAAAACAAGGGAATCATAGGTTCACACCATGACTGCAAAGTCACATGCTTAACTTGGGTTGCTAACCACCACAGCTGCTTGCCTGAGTTCTCCTCAGGACAAAGAGTAGCTGCAGCCACCTGAGCCGCTACATTAGGGCTCAGAAAACCACAAAGCAATGAGCTCCAGGGACACTGACAATGCGAGAGGCATGCCAAGGGGAGCGCCGAACTGGAACAACCTTGCAGCTTCCCTCTTTTCCTGACTGGAGCTGGCCTCAGCCACTGCTGTTTCTTAGGCTGCGCCTGGAGCTAGGGTTAGGGTTAGGGTTACGCCCAGGGTTAGGATTCAGAAAACCACAAAGCCCAGAGCTCCAGGGACACTGACAATACGAAAGGCATGCCAAGGGGAGCGCGGCACTGCCCCAAATTGCAGCCTTCATGTTTTCCTGACTGGAACTCCCCTCAGCCCCATGCAATTTCTTAGGCTGCGCCTAGGAGTAGGGTTAGGGTAAGGGTAACGCCTAGGGTTAGGGTTCAGAAAACCACAAAGCCCAGAGCTCCAGGGACACTGACAATGCGGGAGGCATGCCAAGGGGAGCGCAGAACTGGAACAACCTTGCAGCTTCCCACTTTTCTTGACTGGAGCTGGCCTCAGCCCACTGCTCTTTCTTAGGCTGCGCCTGGAGCTAGGGTTAGGGTTAGGGTTACGCCTAGGGTTAGGATTCAGAAAACCACAAAGCCCAGAGCTCCAGGGACACTGACAATGCGAGAGGCATGCCAAGGGGAGTGCAGAACTGGAACAACCTTACAGCTTCCCTCTTTTCCTGACTGGAGCTGGCCTCAGCCACTGCTGTTTCTTAGGCTGCGCCTGGAGCTAGGGTTAGGGTTAGGGTTACGCCCAGGGTTAGGATTCAGAAAACCACAAAGCCCAGAGCTCCAGGGACACTGACAATACGAAAGGCATGCCAAGGGGAGCGTGGCACTGCCCCAAATTGCAGCCTTCATGTTTTCCTGACTGGAACTCCCCTCAGCCCCATGCAATTTCTTAGGCTGCGCCTAGGAGTAGGGTTAGGGTAAGGGTAACGCCTAGGGTTAGGGTTCAGAAAACCACAAAGCCCAGAGCTCCAGGGACACTGACAATGCGAGAGGCATGCCAAGGGGAGCGCAGAACTGGAACAACCTTACAGCTTCCCTCTTTTCCTGACTGGAGCTGGCCTCAGCCCACTGCTCTTTCTTAGGCTGCGCCTGGAGCTAGGGTTAGGGTTAGGGATATGCCTAGGGTTGGGGTTTAGGAAACCACAAAGCCCAGAGCTCCAGGGACACTGACAAAGCAAGAGGCATGCCAAGGGGAGCGTGGCACTGGCCAAACCTTGCAGCCTTCATGTTTTCCTGACTTGAACTCCCCTCAGCCCAATGCAGTTTCTCTGACTGTGCCTAGGTGTAGGGTTAGGCTTAGGGGAAGGTTCGGGTGGAGGTATTTTCAGCCCCTGGGAGCTTGCAGAAGGATGGTTTCACCTCTCGCGTGCCAACACAAAGAAGCCCGGATGTCAACGCTGAAACCCCTCTGGAAGGCAGCCCTCAGTGCCCAGCATTCAGTGAAAACTGGTTAGAGCTCCTTACCCAAAGGGGCTGTATCTTCCTGTCACCATTATGCAGGCACGCAGGCCAAGGGAAAGAAGTAAAGGGAGGAGGGGACTCTCTGTATGTGTTCCACGCAGGTTTAGTCCCGTGAAAAGACAGGACGAAGAGGCCAATTGCTGGGAGGGTCCAGGGATCTTATACTGGGTATGGAGTAGGTGGGGAAAGGGATCTCAGCCAATGGTATAGACACAAGCAGGTGGGATTGACGGGAAGGGAACCACTGGGAACAACACATAGGAGGGACTCAGGGAAGGATCCAATGGGGCGTCGAGGAACAAGGAACTTTCTAGAGCTAATACATATTAAAGAAGGAAAATGAATCTACATCATTTCATACAAAAAACAAGGAGACAAAATATTAACTAATCAGGGGAAAACATGCAAAAGGCAAAACAAGGGAATCATAGGTTCACACCATGACTGCAAAGTCACATGCTTAACTTGGGTTGCTAACCACCACAGCTGCTTGCCTGAGTTCTCCTCAGGACAAAGAGTAGCTGCAGCCACCTGAGCCGCTACATTAGGGCTCAGAAAACCACAAAGCCCAGAGCTCCAGGGACACTGACAATGCGAGAGGCATGCCAAGGGGAGCGCAGAACTGGAACAACCTTGCAGCTTCCCTCTTTTCCTGACTGGAGCTGGCCTCAGCCCACTGCTCTTTCTCAGGCTGCGCCTGGAGCTAGGGTTAGGGTTAGGGATATGCCTAGGGTTGGGGTTTAGGAAACCACAAAGCCCAGAGCTGCAGGGACACTGACAAAGCGAGAGGCATGCCAAGGGGAGCGCGGCACTGCCCCAAATTGCAGCCTTCATGTTTTCCTGACTGGAACTCCCCTCAGCCCCATGCAATTTCTTAGGCTGCGCCTAGGAGTAGGGTTAGGGTAAGGGTAACGCCTAGGGTTAGGGTTCAGAAAACCACAAAGCCCAGAGCTCCAGGGACACTGACAATGCGAGAGGCATGCCAAGGGGAGCGCAGAACTGGAACAACCTTGCAGCTTCCCACTTTTCTTGACTGGAGCTGGCCTCAGCCCACTGCTCTTTCTTAGGCTGTGCCTGGAGCTAGGGTTAGGGTTAGGGTTACGCCTAGGGTTAGGATTCAGAAAACCACAAAGCCCAGAGCTCCAGGGACACTGACAATGCGAGAGGCATGCCAAGGGGAGCGCCGAACTGGAACAACCTTGCAGCTTCCCTCTTTTCCTGACTGGAGCTGGCCTCAGCCACTGCTGTTTCTTAGGCTGCGCCTGGAGCTAGGGTTAGGGTTAGGGTTACGCCCAGGGTTAGGATTCAGAAAACCACAAAGCCCAGAGCTCCAGGGACACTGACAATGTGAGAGGCATGCCAAGGGGAGCGCAGAACTGGAACAACCTTACAGCTTCCCTCTTTTCCTGACTGGAGCTGGCCTCAGCCACTGCTGTTTCTTAGGCTGCGCCTGGAGCTAGGGTTAGGGTTAGGGTTACGCCCAGGGTTAGGATTCAGAAAACCACAAAGCCCAGAGCTCCAGGGACACTGACAATACGAAAGGCATGCCAAGGGGAGCGCGGCACTGCCCCAAATTGCAGCCTTCATGTTTTCCTGACTGGAACTCCCCTCAGCCCCATGCAATTTCTTAGGCTGCGCCTAGGAGTAGGGTTAGGGTAAGGGTAACGCCTAGGGTTAGGGTTCAGAAAACCACAAAGCCCAGAGCTCCAGGGACACTGACAATGCGGGAGGCATGCCAAGGGGAGCGCAGAACTGGAACAACCTTGCAGCTTCCCACTTTTCTTGACTGGAGCTGGCCTCAGCCCACTGCTCTTTCTTAGGCTGTGCCTGGAGCTAGGGTTAGGGTTAGGGTTACGCCTAGGGCTAGGATTCAGAAAACCACAAAGCCCAGAGCTCCAGGGACACTGACAATGTGAGAGGCATGCCAAGGGGAGCGCAGAACTGGAACAACCTTACAGCTTCCCTCTTTTCCTGACTGGAGCTGGCCTCAGCCACTGCTGTTTCTTAGGCTGCGCCTGGAGCTAGGGTTAGGGTTAGGGTTACGCCCAGGGTTAGGATTCAGAAAACCACAAAGCCCAGAGCTCCAGGGACACTGACAATACGAAAGGCATGCCAAGGGGAGCGCGGCACTGCCCCAAATTGCAGCCTTCATGTTTTCCTGACTGGAACTCCCCTCAGCCCCATGCAATTTCTTAGGCTGCGCCTAGGAGTAGGGTTAGGGTAAGGGTAACGCCTAGGGTTAGGGTTCAGAAAACCACAAAGCCCAGAGCTCCAGGGACACTGACAATGCGAGAGGCATGCCAAGGGGAGTGCAGAACTGGAACAACCTTACAGCTTCCCTCTTTTCCTGACTGGAGCTGGCCTCAGCCACTGCTGTTTCTTAGGCTGCGCCTGGAGCTAGGGTTAGGGTTAGGGTTACGCCCAGGGTTAGGATTCAGAAAACCACAAAGCCCAGAGCTCCAGGGACACTGACAAAGCGAGAGGCATGCCAAGGGGAGCGCGGCACTGCCCCAAATTGCAGCCTTCATGTTTTCCTGACTTGAACTCCCCTCAGCCCCATGCAATTTCTTAGGCTGCGCCTAGGAGTAGGGTTAGGGTAAGGGTAACGCCTAGGGTTAGGGTTCAGAAAACCACAAAGCCCAGAGCTCCAGGGACACTGACAATGCGGGAGGCATGCCAAGGGGAGCGCAGAACTGGAACAACCTTGCAGCTTCCCACTTTTCTTGACTGGAGCTGGCCTCAGCCCACTGCTCTTTCTTAGGCTGTGCCTGGAGCTAGGGTTAGGGTTAGGGTTACGCCTAGGGTTAGGATTCAGAAAACCACAAAGCCCAGAGCTCCAGGGACACTGACAATGCGAGAGGCATGCCAAGGGGAGTGCAGAACTGGAACAACCTTACAGCTTCCCTCTTTTCCTGACTGGAGCTGGCCTCAGCCACTGCTGTTTCTTAGGCTGCGCCTGGAGCTAGGGTTAGGGTTAGGGTTACGCCCAGGGTTAGGATTCAGAAAACCACAAAGCCCAGAGCTCCAGGGACACTGACAATACGAAAGGCATGCCAAGGGGAGCGCGGCACTGCCCCAAATTGCAGCCTTCATGTTTTCCTGACTGGAACTCCCCTCAGCCCCATGCAATTTCTTAGGCTGCGCCTAGGAGTAGGGTTAGGGTAAGGGTAACGCCTAGGGTTAGGGTTCAGAAAACCACAAAGCCCAGAGCTCCAGGGACACTGACAATGCGGGAGGCATGCCAAGGGGAGCGCAGAACTGGAACAACCTTGCAGCTTCCCACTTTTCTTGACTGGAGCTGGCCTCAGCCCACTGCTCTTTCTTAGGCTGCGCCTGGAGCTAGGGTTAGGGTTAGGGTTACGCCTAGGGTTAGGATTCAGAAAACCACAAAGCCCAGAGCTCCAGGGACACTGACAATGCGAGAGGCATGCCAAGGGGAGCGCAGAACTGGAACAACCTTACAGCTTCCCTCTTTTCCTGACTGGAGCTGGCCTCAGCCCACTGCTCTTTCTTAGGCTGCGCCTGGAGCTAGGGTTAGGGTTAGGGATATGCCTAGGGTTGGGGTTTAGGAAACCACAAAGCCCAGAGCTCCAGGGACACTGACAAAGCAAGAGGCATGCCAAGGGGAGCGTGGCACTGGCCAAACCTTGCAGCCTTCATGTTTTCCTGACTTGAACTCCCCTCAGCCCAATGCAGTTTCTCTGACTGTGCCTAGGTGTAGGGTTAGGCTTAGGGGAAGGTTCGGGTGGAGGTATTTTCAGCCCCTGGGAGCTTGCAGAAGGATGGTTTCACCTCTCGCGTGCCAACACAAAGAAGCCCGGATGTCAACGCTGAAACCCCTCTGGAAGGCAGCCCTCAGTGCCCAGCATTCAGTGAAAACTGGTTAGAGCTCCTCACCCAAAGGGGCTGTATCTTCCTGTCACCATTATGCAGGCACGCAGGCCAAGGGAAAGAAGTAAAGGGAGGAGGGGACTCTCTGTATGTGTTCCACGCAGGTTTAGTCCCGTGAAAAGACAGGACGAAGAGGCCAATTGCTGGGAGGGTCCAGGGATCTTATACTGGGTATGGAGTAGGTGGGGAAAGGGATCTCAGCCAATGGTATAGACACAAGCAGGTGGGATTGACGGGAAGGGAACCACTGGGAACAACACATAGGAGGGACTCAGGGAAGGATCCAATGGGGCGTCGAGGAACAAGGAACTTTCTAGAGCTAATACATATTAAAGAAGGAAAATGAATCTACATCATTTCATACAAAAAACAAGGAGACAAAATATTAACTAATCAGGGGAAAACATGCAAAAGGCAAAACAAGGGAATCATAGGTTCACACCATGACTGCAAAGTCACATGCTTAACTTGGGTTGCTAACCACCACAGCTGCTTGCCTGAGTTCTCCTCAGGACAAAGAGTAGCTGCAGCCACCTGAGCCGCTACATTAGGGCTCAGAAAACCACAAAGCAATGAGCTCCAGGGACACTGACAATGCGAGAGGCATGCCAAGGGGAGCGCCGAACTGGAACAACCTTGCAGCTTCCCTCTTTTCCTGACTGGAGCTGGCCTCAGCCACTGCTGTTTCTTAGGCTGCGCCTGGAGCTAGGGTTAGGGTTAGGGTTACGCCCAGGGTTAGGATTCAGAAAACCACAAAGCCCAGAGCTCCAGGGACACTGACAATACGAAAGGCATGCCAAGGGGAGCGCGGCACTGCCCCAAATTGCAGCCTTCATGTTTTCCTGACTGGAACTCCCCTCAGCCCCATGCAATTTCTTAGGCTGCGCCTAGGAGTAGGGTTAGGGTAAGGGTAACGCCTAGGGTTAGGGTTCAGAAAACCACAAAGCCCAGAGCTCCAGGGACACTGACAATGCGGGAGGCATGCCAAGGGGAGCGCAGAACTGGAACAACCTTGCAGCTTCCCACTTTTCTTGACTGGAGCTGGCCTCAGCCCACTGCTCTTTCTTAGGCTGTGCCTGGAGCTAGGGTTAGGGTTAGGGTTACGCCTAGGGTTAGGATTCAGAAAACCACAAAGCCCAGAGCTCCAGGGACACTGACAATGCGAGAGGCATGCCAAGGGGAGTGCAGAACTGGAACAACCTTACAGCTTCCCTCTTTTCCTGACTGGAGCTGGCCTCAGCCACTGCTGTTTCTTAGGCTGCGCCTGGAGCTAGGGTTAGGGTTAGGGTTACGCCCAGGGTTAGGATTCAGAAAACCACAAAGCCCAGAGCTCCAGGGACACTGACAATACGAAAGGCATGCCAAGGGGAGCGCGGCACTGCCCCAAATTGCAGCCTTCATGTTTTCCTGACTGGAACTCCCCTCAGCCCCATGCAATTTCTTAGGCTGCGCCTAGGAGTAGGGTTAGGGTAAGGGTAACGCCTAGGGTTAGGGTTCAGAAAACCACAAAGCCCAGAGCTCCAGGGACACTGACAATGCGGGAGGCATGCCAAGGGGAGCGCAGAACTGGAACAACCTTGCAGCTTCCCACTTTTCTTGACTGGAGCTGGCCTCAGCCCACTGCTCTTTCTTAGGCTGCGCCTGGAGCTAGGGTTAGGGTTAGGGTTACGCCTAGGGTTAGGATTCAGAAAACCACAAAGCCCAGAGCTCCAGGGACACTGACAATGCGAGAGGCATGCCAAGGGGAGCGCAGAACTGGAACAACCTTACAGCTTCCCTCTTTTCCTGACTGGAGCTGGCCTCAGCCCACTGCTCTTTCTTAGGCTGTGCCTGGAGCTAGGGTTAGGGTTAGGGATATGCCTAGGGTTGGGGTTTAGGAAACCACAAAGCCCAGAGCTGCAGGGACACTGACAAAGCGAGAGGCATGCCAAGGAGAGCGCGGCACTGCCCCAAATTGCAGCCTTCATGTTTTCCTGACTGGAACTCCCCTCAGCCCCATGCAATTTCTTAGGCTGCGCCTAGGAGTAGGGTTAGGGTAAGGGTAACGCCTAGGGTTAGGGTTCAGAAAACCACAAAGCCCAGAGCTCCAGGGACACTGACAATGCGGGAGGCATGCCAAGGGGAGCGCAGAACTGGAACAACCTTGCAGCTTCCCACTTTTCTTGACTGGAGCTGGCCTCAGCCCACTGCTCTTTCTTAGGCTGCGCCTGGAGCTAGGGTTAGGGTTAGGGTTACGCCTAGGGTTAGGATTCAGAAAACCACAAAGCCCAGAGCTCCAGGGACACTGACAATGCGAGAGGCATGCCAAGGGGAGTGCAGAACTGGAACAACCTTACAGCTTCCCTCTTTTCCTGACTGGAGCTGGCCTCAGCCACTGCTGTTTCTTAGGCTGCGCCTGGAGCTAGGGTTAGGGTTAGGGTTACGCCCAGGGTTAGGATTCAGAAAACCACAAAGCCCAGAGCTCCAGGGACACTGACAATACGAAAGGCATGCCAAGGGGAGCGTGGCACTGCCCCAAATTGCAGCCTTCATGTTTTCCTGACTGGAACTCCCCTCAGCCCCATGCAATTTCTTAGGCTGCGCCTAGGAGTAGGGTTAGGGTAAGGGTAACGCCTAGGGTTAGGGTTCAGAAAACCACAAAGCCCAGAGCTCCAGGGACACTGACAATGCGAGAGGCATGCCAAGGGGAGCGCAGAACTGGAACAACCTTACAGCTTCCCTCTTTTCCTGACTGGAGCTGGCCTCAGCCCACTGCTCTTTCTTAGGCTGCGCCTGGAGCTAGGGTTAGGGTTAGGGATATGCCTAGGGTTGGGGTTTAGGAAACCACAAAGCCCAGAGCTCCAGGGACACTGACAAAGCAAGAGGCATGCCAAGGGGAGCGTGGCACTGGCCAAACCTTGCAGCCTTCATGTTTTCCTGACTTGAACTCCCCTCAGCCCAATGCAGTTTCTCTGACTGTGCCTAGGTGTAGGGTTAGGCTTAGGGGAAGGTTCGGGTGGAGGTATTTTCAGCCCCTGGGAGCTTGCAGAAGGATGGTTTCACCTCTCGCGTGCCAACACAAAGAAGCCCGGATGTCAACGCTGAAACCCCTCTGGAAGGCAGCCCTCAGTGCCCAGCATTCAGTGAAAACTGGTTAGAGCTCCTTACCCAAAGGGGCTGTATCTTCCTGTCACCATTATGCAGGCACGCAGGCCAAGGGAAAGAAGTAAAGGGAGGAGGGGACTCTCTGTATGTGTTCCACGCAGGTTTAGTCCCGTGAAAAGACAGGACGAAGAGGCCAATTGCTGGGAGGGTCCAGGGATCTTATACTGGGTATGGAGTAGGTGGGGAAAGGGATCTCAGCCAATGGTATAGACACAAGCAGGTGGGATTGACGGGAAGGGAACCACTGGGAACAACACATAGGAGGGACTCAGGGAAGGATCCAATGGGGCGTCGAGGAACAAGGAACTTTCTAGAGCTAATACATATTAAAGAAGGAAAATGAATCTACATCATTTCATACAAAAAACAAGGAGACAAAATATTAACTAATCAGGGGAAAACATGCAAAAGGCAAAACAAGGGAATCATAGGTTCACACCATGACTGCAAAGTCACATGCTTAACTTGGGTTGCTAACCACCACAGCTGCTTGCCTGAGTTCTCCTCAGGACAAAGAGTAGCTGCAGCCACCTGAGCCGCTACATTAGGGCTCAGAAAACCACAAAGCCCAGAGCTCCAGGGACACTGACAATGCGAGAGGCATGCCAAGGGGAGCGCAGAACTGGAACAACCTTGCAGCTTCCCTCTTTTCCTGACTGGAGCTGGCCTCAGCCCACTGCTCTTTCTCAGGCTGCGCCTGGAGCTAGGGTTAGGGTTAGGGATATGCCTAGGGTTGGGGTTTAGGAAACCACAAAGCCCAGAGCTGCAGGGACACTGACAAAGCGAGAGGCATGCCAAGGGGAGCGCGGCACTGCCCCAAATTTCAGCCTTCATGTTTTCCTGACTTGACTCCCCTCAGCCCCATGCAATTTCTTAGGCTGCGCCTAGGAGTAGGGTTAGGGTAAGGGTAACGCCTAGGGTTAGGGTTCAGAAAACCACAAAGCCCAGAGCTCCAGGGACACTGACAATGCGGGAGGCATGCCAAGGGGAGCGCAGAACTGGAACAACCTTGCAGCTTCCCACTTTTCTTGACTGGAGCTGGCCTCAGCCCACTGCTCTTTCTTAGGCTGTGCCTGGAGCTAGGGTTAGGGTTAGGGTTACGCCTAGGGTTAGGATTCAGAAAACCACAAAGCCCAGAGCTCCAGGGACACTGACAATGCGAGAGGCATGCCAAGGGGAGCGCCGAACTGGAACAACCTTGCAGCTTCCCTCTTTTCCTGACTGGAGCTGGCCTCAGCCACTGCTGTTTCTTAGGCTGCGCCTGGAGCTAGGGTTAGGGTTAGGGTTACGCCCAGGGTTAGGATTCAGAAAACCACAAAGCCCAGAGCTCCAGGGACACTGACAATGTGAGAGGCATGCCAAGGGGAGCGCAGAACTGGAACAACCTTACAGCTTCCCTCTTTTCCTGACTGGAGCTGGCCTCAGCCACTGCTGTTTCTTAGGCTGCGCCTGGAGCTAGGGTTAGGGTTAGGGTTACGCCCAGGGTTAGGATTCAGAAAACCACAAAGCCCAGAGCTCCAGGGACACTGACAATACGAAAGGCATGCCAAGGGGAGCGCGGCACTGCCCCAAATTGCAGCCTTCATGTTTTCCTGACTGGAACTCCCCTCAGCCCCATGCAATTTCTTAGGCTGCGCCTAGGAGTAGGGTTAGGGTAAGGGTAACGCCTAGGGTTAGGGTTCAGAAAACCACAAAGCCCAGAGCTCCAGGGACACTGACAATGCGGGAGGCATGCCAAGGGGAGCGCAGAACTGGAACAACCTTGCAGCTTCCCACTTTTCTTGACTGGAGCTGGCCTCAGCCCACTGCTCTTTCTTAGGCTGTGCCTGGAGCTAGGGTTAGGGTTAGGGTTACGCCTAGGGCTAGGATTCAGAAAACCACAAAGCCCAGAGCTCCAGGGACACTGACAATGTGAGAGGCATGCCAAGGGGAGCGCAGAACTGGAACAACCTTACAGCTTCCCTCTTTTCCTGACTGGAGCTGGCCTCAGCCACTGCTGTTTCTTAGGCTGCGCCTGGAGCTAGCGTTAGGGTTAGGGTTACGCCCAGGGTTAGGATTCAGAAAACCACAAAGCCCAGAGCTCCAGGGACACTGACAATGCGAGAGGCATGCCAAGGGGAGTGCAGAACTGGAACAACCTTACAGCTTCCCTCTTTTCCTGACTGGAGCTGGCCTCAGCCACTGCTGTTTCTTAGGCTGCGCCTGGAGCTAGGGTTAGGGTTAGGGTTACGCCCAGGGTTAGGATTCAGAAAACCACAAAGCCCAGAGCTCCAGGGACACTGACAATACGAAAGGCATGCCAAGGGGAGCGCGGCACTGCCCCAAATTGCAGCCTTCATGTTTTCCTGACTGGAACTCCCCTCAGCCCCATGCAATTTCTTAGGCTGCGCCTA
The DNA here is from genome assembly GCF_965178545.1 of Coloeus monedula. Lineage (NCBI taxonomy): Eukaryota > Metazoa > Chordata > Aves > Passeriformes > Corvidae > Coloeus > Coloeus monedula. The sequence continues at coordinate 31,993,728 of NC_138784.1, read as the reverse complement.
GGAGTAGGGTTAGGGTAAGGGTAACGCCTAGGGTTAGGGTTCAGAAAACCACAAAGCCCAGAGCTCCAGGGACACTGACAATGCGGGAGGCATGCCAAGGGGAGCGCAGAACTGGAACAACCTTGCAGCTTCCCACTTTTCTTGACTGGAGCTGGCCTCAGCCCACTGCTCTTTCTTAGGCTGCGCCTAGGAGTAGGGTTAGGGTAAGGGTAACGCCTAGGGTTAGGGTTCAGAAAACCACAAAGCCCAGAGCTCCAGGGACACTGACAATGCGGGAGGCATGCCAAGGGGAGCGCAGAACTGGAACAACCTTGCAGCTTCCCACTTTTCTTGACTGGAGCTGGCCTCAGCCCACTGCTCTTTCTTAGGCTGCGCCTGGAGCTGGGGTTAGGGTTAGGGTTACGCCTAGGGTTAGGATTCAGAAAACCACAAAGCCCAGAGCTCCAGGGACACTGACAATGCGAGAGGCATGCCAAGGGGAGCGCAGAACTGGAACAACCTTACAGCTTCCCTCTTTTCCTGACTGGAGCTGGCCTCAGCCCACTGCTCTTTCTTAGGCTGCGCCTGGAGCTAGGGTTAGGGTTAGGGATATGCCTAGGGTTGGGGTTTAGGAAACCACAAAGCCCAGAGCTCCAGGGACACTGACAAAGCAAGAGGCATGCCAAGGGGAGCGTGGCACTGGCCAAACCTTGCAGCCTTCATGTTTTCCTGACTTGAACTCCCCTCAGCCCAATGCAGTTTCTCTGACTGTGCCTAGGTGTAGGGTTAGGCTTAGGGGAAGGTTCGGGTGGAGGTATTTTCAGCCCCTGGGAGCTTGCAGAAGGATGGTTTCACCTCTCGCGTGCCAACACAAAGAAGCCCGGATGTCAACGCTGAAACCCCTCTGGAAGGCAGCCCTCAGTGCCCAGCATTCAGTGAAAACTGGTTAGAGCTCCTCACCCAAAGGGGCTGTATCTTCCTGTCACCATTATGCAGGCACGCAGGCCAAGGGAAAGAAGTAAAGGGAGGAGGGGACTCTCTGTATGTGTTCCACGCAGGTTTACTCCCGTGAAAAGACAGGACGAAGAGGCCAATTGCTGGGAGGGTCCAGGGATCTTATACTGGGTATGGAGTAGGTGGGGAAAGGGATCTCAGCCAATGGTATAGACACAAGCAGGTGGGATTGACGGGAAGGGAACCACTGGGAACAACACATAGGAGGGACTCAGGGAAGGATCCAATGGGGCGTCGAGGAACAAGGAACTTTCTAGAGCTAATACATATTAAAGAAGGAAAATGAATCTACATCATTTCATACAAAAAACAAGGAGACAAAATATTAACTAATCAGGGGAAAACATGCAAAAGGCAAAACAAGGGAATCATAGGTTCACACCATGACTGCAAAGTCACATGCTTAACTTGGGTTGCTAACCACCACAGCTGCTTGCCTGAGTTCTCCTCAGGACAAAGAGTAGCTGCAGCCACCTGAGCCGCTACATTAGGGCTCAGAAATCCACAAAGCAATGAGCTCCAGGGACACTGACAATGCGAGAGGCATGCCAAGGGGAGCGCAGAACTGGAACAACCTTGCAGCTTCCCTCTTTTCCTGACTGGAGCTGGCCTCAGCCCACTGCTCTTTCTCAGGCTGCGCCTGGAGCTAGGGTTGGGGTTAGGGATATGCCTAGGGTTGGGGTTTAGGAAACCACAAAGCCCAGAGCTCCAGGGACACTGACAAAGCGAGAGGCATGCCAAGGGGAGCGCGGCACTGCCCCAAATTGCAGCCTTCATGTTTTCCTGACTTGAACTCCCCTCAGCCCCATGCAATTTCTTAGGCTGCGCCTAGGAGTAGGGTTAGGGTAAGGGTAAAGCCTAGGGTTAGGGTTCAGAAAACCACAAAGCCCAGAGCTCCAGGGACACTGACAATGCGGGAGGCATGCCAAGGGGAGCGCAGAACTGGAACAACCTTACAGCTTCCCTCTTTTCCTGACTGGAGCTGGCCTCAGCCACTGCTGTTTCTTAGGCTGCGCCTGGAGCTAGGGTTAGGGTTAGGGTTACGCCCAGGGTTAGGATTCAGAAAACCACAAAGCCCAGAGCTCCAGGGACACTGACAAAGCGAGAGGCATGCCAAGGGGAGCGCGGCACTGCCCCAAATTGCAGCCTTCATGTTTTCCTGACTGGAACTCCCCTCAGCCCCATGCAATTTCTTAGGCTGCGCCTAGGAGTAGGGTTAGGGTAAGGGTAACGCCTAGGGTTAGGGTTCAGAAAACCACAAAGCCCAGAGCTCCAGGGACACTGACAATGCGAGAGGCATGCCAAGGGGAGCGCAGAACTGGAACAACCTTGCAGCTTCCCACTTTTCTTGACTGGAGCTGGCCTCAGCCCACTGCTCTTTCTTAGGCTGTGCCTGGAGCTAGGGTTAGGGTTAGGGTTACGCCTAGGGTTAGGATTCAGAAAACCACAAAGCCCAGAGCTCCAGGGACACTGACAATGCGAGAGGCATGCCAAGGGGAGTGCAGAACTGGAACAACCTTACAGCTTCCCTCTTTTCCTGACTGGAGCTGGCCTCAGCCACTGCTGTTTCTTAGGCTGCGCCTGGAGCTAGGGTTAGGGTTAGGGTTACGCCCAGGGTTAGGATTCAGAAAACCACAAAGCCCAGAGCTCCAGGGACACTGACAATACGAAAGGCATGCCAAGGGGAGCGCGGCACTGCCCCAAATTGCAGCCTTCATGTTTTCCTGACTGGAACTCCCCTCAGCCCCATGCAATTTCTTAGGCTGCGCCTAGGAGTAGGGTTAGGGTAAGGGTAACGCCTAGGGTTAGGGTTCAGAAAACCACAAAGCCCAGAGCTCCAGGGACACTGACAATGCGGGAGGCATGCCAAGGGGAGCGCAGAACTGGAACAACCTTGCAGCTTCCCACTTTTCTTGACTGGAGCTGGCCTCAGCCCACTGCTCTTTCTTAGGCTGCGCCTGGAGCTAGGGTTAGGGTTAGGGTTACGCCTAGGGTTAGGATTCAGAAAACCACAAAGCCCAGAGCTCCAGGGACACTGACAATGCGAGAGGCATGCCAAGGGGAGCGCAGAACTGGAACAACCTTACAGCTTCCCTCTTTTCCTGACTGGAGCTGGCCTCAGCCCACTGCTCTTTCTTAGGCTGCGCCTGGAGCTAGGGTTAGGGTTAGGGATATGCCTAGGGTTGGGGTTTAGGAAACCACAAAGCCCAGAGCTCCAGGGACACTGACAAAGCAAGAGGCATGCCAAGGGGAGCGTGGCACTGGCCAAACCTTGCAGCCTTCATGTTTTCCTGACTTGAACTCCCCTCAGCCCAATGCAGTTTCTCTGACTGTGCCTAGGTGTAGGGTTAGGCTTAGGGGAAGGTTCGGGTGGAGGTATTTTCAGCCCCTGGGAGCTTGCAGAAGGATGGTTTCACCTCTCGCGTGCCAACACAAAGAAGCCCGGATGTCAACGCTGAAACCCCTCTGGAAGGCAGCCCTCAGTGCCCAGCATTCAGTGAAAACTGGTTAGAGCTCCTCACCCAAAGGGGCTGTATCTTCCTGTCACCATTATGCAGGCACGCAGGCCAAGGGAAAGAAGTAAAGGGAGGAGGGGACTCTCTGTATGTGTTCCACGCAGGTTTAGTCCCGTGAAAAGACAGGACGAAGAGGCCAATTGCTGGGAGGGTCCAGGGATCTTATACTGGGTATGGAGTAGGTGGGGAAAGGGATCTCAGCCAATGGTATAGACACAAGCAGGTGGGATTGACGGGAAGGGAACCACTGGGAACAACACATAGGAGGGACTCAGGGAAGGATCCAATGGGGCATCGAGGAACAAGGAACTTTCTAGAGCTAATACATATTAAAGAAGGAAAATGAATCTACATCATTTCATACAAAAAACAAGGAGACAAAATATTAACTAATCAGGGGAAAACATGCAAAAGGCAAAACAAGGGAATCATAGGTTCACACCATGACTGCAAAGTCACATGCTTAACTTGGGTTGCTAACCACCACAGCTGCTTGCCTGAGTTCTCCTCAGGACAAAGAGTAGCTGCAGCCACCTGAGCCGCTACATTAGGGCTCAGAAAACCACAAAGCCCAGAGCTCCAGGGACACTAACAATGCGAGAGGCATGCCAAGGGGAGCGCCGAACTGGAACAACCTTGCAGCTTCCCTCTTTTCCTGACTGGAGCTGGCCTCAGCCACTGCTGTTTCTTAGGCTGCGCCTGGAGCTAGGGTTAGGGTTAGGGTTACGCCCAGGGTTAGGATTCAGAAAACCACAAAGCCCAGAGCTCCAGGGACACTGACAATACGAAAGGCATGCCAAGGGGAGCGCGGCACTGCCCCAAATTGCAGCCTTCATGTTTTCCTGACATGAACTCCCCTCAGCCCCATGCAATTTCTTAGGCTGCGCCTAGGAGTAGGGTTAGGGTAAGGGTAACACCTAGGGTTAGGGTTCAGAAAACCACAAAGCCCAGAGCTCCAGGGACACTGACAATGCGAGAGGCATGCCAAGGGGAGCGCAGAACTGGAACAACCTTGCAGCTTCCCACTTTTCTTGACTGGAGCTGGCCTCAGCCCACTGCTCTTTCTTAGGCTGCGCCTGGAGCTAGGGTTAGGGTTAGGGTTACGCCTAGGGTTAGGATTCAGAAAACCACAAAGCCCAGAGCTCCAGGGACACTGACAATGCGAGAGGCATGCCAAGGGGAGTGCAGAACTGGAACAACCTTACAGCTTCCCTCTTTTCCTGACTGGAGCTGGCCTCAGCCACTGCTGTTTCTTAGGCTGCACCTGGAGCTAGGGTTAGGGTTAGGGTTACGCCCAGGGTTAGGATTCAGAAAACCACAAAGCCCAGAGCTCCAGGGACACTGACAAAGCGAGAGGCATGCCAAGGGGAGCGCGGCACTGCCCCAAATTGCAGCCTTCATGTTTTCCTGACTGGAACTCCCCTCAGCCCCATGCAATTTCTTAGGCTGCGCCTAGGAGTAGGGTTAGGGTAAGGGTAATGCCTAGGGTTAGGGTTCAGAAAACCACAAAGCCCAGAGCTCCAGGGACACTGACAATGCGGGAGGCATGCCAAGGGGAGCGCAGAACTGGAACAACCTTGCAGCTTCCCACTTTTCTTGACTGGAGCTGGCCTCAGCCCACTGCTCTTTCTTAGGCTGTGCCTGGAGCTAGGGTTAGGGTTAGGGTTACGCCTAGGGTTAGGATTCAGAAAACCACAAAGCCCAGAGCTCCAGGGACACTGACAATGCGAGAGGCATGCCAAGGGGAGTGCAGAACTGGAACAACCTTACAGCTTCCCTCTTTTCCTGACTGGAGCTGGCCTCAGCCACTGCTGTTTCTTAGGCTGCGCCTGGAGCTAGGGTTAGGGTTAGGGTTACGCCCAGGGTTAGGATTCAGAAAACCACAAAGCCCAGAGCTCCAGGGACACTGACAATACGAAAGGCATGCCAAGGGGAGCGCGGCACTGCCCCAAATTGCAGCCTTCATGTTTTCCTGACTGGAACTCCCCTCAGCCCCATGCAATTTCTTAGGCTGCGCCTAGGAGTAGGGTTAGGGTAAGGGTAACGCCTAGGGTTAGGGTTCAGAAAACCACAAAGCCCAGAGCTCCAGGGACACTGACAATGCGGGAGGCATGCCAAGGGGAGCGCAGAACTGGAACAACCTTGCAGCTTCCCACTTTTCCTGACTGGAGCTGGCCTCAGCCCACTGCTCTTTCTTAGGCTGCGCCTGGAGCTAGGGTTAGGGTTAGGGTTACGCCTAGGGTTAGGATTCAGAAAACCACAAAGCCCAGAGCTCCAGGGACACTGACAATGCGAGAGGCATGCCAAGGGGAGCGCAGAACTGGAACAACCTTACAGCTTCCCTCTTTTCCTGACTGGAGCCGGCCTCAGCCCACTGCTCTTTCTTAGGCTGTGCCTGGAGCTAGGGTTAGGGTTAGGGATATGCCTAGGGTTGGGGTTTAGGAAACCACAAAGCCCAGAGCTCCAGGGACACTGACAAAGCAAGAGGCATGCCAAGGGGAGCGTGGCACTGGCCAAACCTTGCAGCCTTCATGTTTTCCTGACTTGAACTCCCCTCAGCCCAATGCAGTTTCTCTGACTGTGCCTAGGTGTAGGGTTAGGCTTAGGGGAAGGTTCGGGTGGAGGTATTTTCAGCCCCTGGGAGCTTGCAGAAGGATGGTTTCACCTCTCGCGTGCCAACACAAAGAAGCCCGGATGTCAACGCTGAAACCCCTCTGGAAGGCAGCCCTCAGTGCCCAGCATTCAGTGAAAACTGGTTAGAGCTCCTCACCCAAAGGGGCTGTATCTTCCTGTCACCATTATGCAGGCACGCAGGCCAAGGGAAAGAAGTAAAGGGAGGAGGGGACTCTCTGTATGTGTTCCACGCAGGTTTAGTCCCGTGAAAAGACAGGACGAAGAGGCCAATTGCTGGGAGGGTCCAGGGATCTTATACTGGGTATGGAGTAGGTGGGGAAAGGGATCTCAGCCAATGGTATAGACACAAGCAGGTGGGATTGACGGGAAGGGAACCACTGGGAACAACACATAGGAGGGACTCAGGGAAGGATCCAATGGGGCGTCGAGGAACAAGGAACTTTCTAGAGCTAATACATATTAAAGAAGGAAAATGAATCTACATCATTTCATACAAAAAACAAGGAGACAAAATATTAACTAATCAGGGGAAAACATGCAAAAGGCAAAACAAGGGAATCATAGGTTCACACCATGACTGCAAAGTCACATGCTTAACTTGGGTTGCTAACCACCACAGCTGCTTGCCTGAGTTCTCCTCAGGACAAAGAGTAGCTGCAGCCACCTGAGCCGCTACATTAGGGCTCAGAAAACCACAAAGCAATGAGCTCCAGGGACACTGACAATGCGAGAGGCATGCCAAGGGGAGCGCCGAACTGGAACAACCTTGCAGCTTCCCTCTTTTCCTGACTGGAGCTGGCCTCAGCCACTGCTCTTTCTTAGGCTGCGCCTGGAGCTAGGGTTAGGGTTAGGGTTACGCCTAGGGTTAGGATTCAGAAAACCACAAAGCCCAGAGCTCCAGGGACACTGACAATGCGAGAGGCATGCCAAGGGGAGTGCAGAACTGGAACAACCTTACAGCTTCCCTCTTTTCCTGACTGGAGCTGGCCTCAGCCACTGCTGTTTCTTAGGCTGCACCTGGAGCTAGGGTTAGGGTTAGGGTTACGCCCAGGGTTAGGATTCAGAAAACCACAAAGCCCAGAGCTCCAGGGACACTGACAAAGCGAGAGGCATGCCAAGGGGAGCGCGGCACTGCCCCAAATTGCAGCCTTCATGTTTTCCTGACTGGAACTCCCCTCAGCCCCATGCAATTTCTTAGGCTGCGCCTAGGAGTAGGGTTAGGGTAAGGGTAATGCCTAGGGTTAGGGTTCAGAAAACCACAAAGCCCAGAGCTCCAGGGACACTGACAATGCGGGAGGCATGCCAAGGGGAGCGCAGAACTGGAACAACCTTGCAGCTTCCCACTTTTCTTGACTGGAGCTGGCCTCAGCCCACTGCTCTTTCTTAGGCTGTGCCTGGAGCTAGGGTTAGGGTTAGGGTTACGCCTAGGGTTAGGATTCAGAAAACCACAAAGCCCAGAGCTCCAGGGACACTGACAATGCGAGAGGCATGCCAAGGGGAGTGCAGAACTGGAACAACCTTACAGCTTCCCTCTTTTCCTGACTGGAGCTGGCCTCAGCCACTGCTGTTTCTTAGGCTGCGCCTGGAGCTAGGGTTAGGGTTAGGGTTACGCCCAGGGTTAGGATTCAGAAAACCACAAAGCCCAGAGCTCCAGGGACACTGACAATACGAAAGGCATGCCAAGGGGAGCGCGGCACTGCCCCAAATTGCAGCCTTCATGTTTTCCTGACTGGAACTCCCCTCAGCCCCATGCAATTTCTTAGGCTGCGCCTAGGAGTAGGGTTAGGGTAAGGGTAACGCCTAGGGTTAGGGTTCAGAAAACCACAAAGCCCAGAGCTCCAGGGACACTGACAATGCGGGAGGCATGCCAAGGGGAGCGCAGAACTGGAACAACCTTGCAGCTTCCCACTTTTCCTGACTGGAGCTGGCCTCAGCCCACTGCTCTTTCTTAGGCTGCGCCTGGAGCTAGGGTTAGGGTTAGGGTTACGCCTAGGGTTAGGATTCAGAAAACCACAAAGCCCAGAGCTCCAGGGACACTGACAATGCGAGAGGCATGCCAAGGGGAGCGCAGAACTGGAACAACCTTACAGCTTCCCTCTTTTCCTGACTGGAGCCGGCCTCAGCCCACTGCTCTTTCTTAGGCTGTGCCTGGAGCTAGGGTTAGGGTTAGGGATATGCCTAGGGTTGGGGTTTAGGAAACCACAAAGCCCAGAGCTCCAGGGACACTGACAAAGCAAGAGGCATGCCAAGGGGAGCGTGGCACTGGCCAAACCTTGCAGCCTTCATGTTTTCCTGACTTGAACTCCCCTCAGCCCAATGCAGTTTCTCTGACTGTGCCTAGGTGTAGGGTTAGGCTTAGGGGAAGGTTCGGGTGGAGGTATTTTCAGCCCCTGGGAGCTTGCAGAAGGATGGTTTCACCTCTCGCGTGCCAACACAAAGAAGCCCGGATGTCAACGCTGAAACCCCTCTGGAAGGCAGCCCTCAGTGCCCAGCATTCAGTGAAAACTGGTTAGAGCTCCTCACCCAAAGGGGCTGTATCTTCCTGTCACCATTATGCAGGCACGCAGGCCAAGGGAAAGAAGTAAAGGGAGGAGGGGACTCTCTGTATGTGTTCCACGCAGGTTTAGTCCCGTGAAAAGACAGGACGAAGAGGCCAATTGCTGGGAGGGTCCAGGGATCTTATACTGGGTATGGAGTAGGTGGGGAAAGGGATCTCAGCCAATGGTATAGACACAAGCAGGTGGGATTGACGGGAAGGGAACCACTGGGAACAACACATAGGAGGGACTCAGGGAAGGATCCAATGGGGCGTCGAGGAACAAGGAACTTTCTAGAGCTAATACATATTAAAGAAGGAAAATGAATCTACATCATTTCATACAAAAAACAAGGAGACAAAATATTAACTAATCAGGGGAAAACATGCAAAAGGCAAAACAAGGGAATCATAGGTTCACACCATGACTGCAAAGTCACATGCTTAACTTGGGTTGCTAACCACCACAGCTGCTTGCCTGAGTTCTCCTCAGGACAAAGAGTAGCTGCAGCCACCTGAGCCGCTACATTAGGGCTCAGAAAACCACAAAGCAATGAGCTCCAGGGACACTGACAATGCGAGAGGCATGCCAAGGGGAGCGCCGAACTGGAACAACCTTGCAGCTTCCCTCTTTTCCTGACTGGAGCTGGCCTCAGCCACTGCTGTTTCTTAGGCTGCGCCTGGAGCTAGGGTTAGGGTTAGGGTTACGCCCAGGGTTAGGATTCAGAAAACCACAAAGCCCAGAGCTCCAGGGACACTGACAATACGAAAGGCATGCCAAGGGGAGCGCGGCACTGCCCCAAATTGCAGCCTTCATGTTTTCCTGACTGGAACTCCCCTCAGCCCCATGCAATTTCTTAGGCTGCGCCTAGGAGTAGGGTTAGGGTAAGGGTAACGCCTAGGGTTAGGGTTCAGAAAACCACAAAGCCCAGAGCTCCAGGGACACTGACAATGCGGGAGGCATGCCAAGGGGAGCGCAGAACTGGAACAACCTTACAGCTTCCCACTTTTCCTGACTGGAGCTGGCCTCAGCCACTGCTGTTTCTTAGGCTGCGCCTGGAGCTAGGGTTAGGGTTAGGGTTACGCCCAGGGTTAGGATTCAGAAAACCACAAAGCCCAGAGCTCCAGGGACACTGACAATGCGAGAGGCATGCCAAGGGGAGTGCAGAACTGGAACAACCTTACAGCTTCCCTCTTTTCCTGACTGGAGCTGGCCTCAGCCACTGCTGTTTCTTAGGCTGCGCCTGGAGCTAGGGTTAGGGTTAGGGTTACGCCCAGGGTTAGGATTCAGAAAACCACAAAGCCCAGAGCTCCAGGGACACTGACAATGCGAAAGGCATGCCAAGGGGAGCGCGGCACTGCCCCAAATTGCAGCCTTCATGTTTTCCTGACTGGAACTCCCCTCAGCCCCATGCAATTTCTTAGGCTGCGCCTAGGAGTAGGGTTAGGGTAAGGGTAACGCCTAGGGTTAGGGTTCAGAAAACCACAAAGCCCAGAGCTCCAGGGACACTGACAATGCGGGAGGCATGCCAAGGGGAGCGCAGAACTGGAACAACCTTGCAGCTTCCCACTTTTCTTGACTGGAGCTGGCCTCAGCCCACTGCTCTTTCTTAGGCTGCGCCTGGAGCTAGGGTTAGGGTTAGGGTTACGCCTAGGGTTAGGATTCAGAAAACCACAAAGCCCAGAGCTCCAGGGACACTGACAATGCGAGAGGCATGCCAAGGGGAGCGCAGAACTGGAACAACCTTACAGCTTCCCTCTTTTCCTGACTGGAGCTGGCCTCAGCCCACTGCTCTTTCTTAGGCTGCGCCTGGAGCTAGGGTTAGGGTTAGGGATATGCCTAGGGTTGGGGTTTAGGAAACCACAAAGCCCAGAGCTCCAGGGACACTGACAAAGCAAGAGGCATGCCAAGGGGAGCGTGGCACTGGCCAAACCTTGCAGCCTTCATGTTTTCCTGACTTGAACTCCCCTCAGCCCAATGCAGTTTCTCTGACTGTGCCTAGGTGTAGGGTTAGGCTTAGGGGAAGGTTCGGGTGGAGGTATTTTCAGCCCCTGGGAGCTTGCAGAAGGATGGTTTCACCTCTCGCGTGCCAACACAAAGAAGCCCGGATGTCAACGCTGAAACCCCTCTGGAAGGCAGCCCTCAGTGCCCAGCATTCAGTGAAAACTGGTTAGAGCTCCTCACCCAAAGGGGCTGTATCTTCCTGTCACCATTATGCAGGCACGCAGGCCAAGGGAAAGAAGTAAAGGGAGGAGGGGACTCTCTGTATGTGTTCCACGCAGGTTTACTCCCGTGAAAAGACAGGACGAAGAGGCCAATTGCTGGGAGGGTCCAGGGATCTTATACTGGGTATGGAGTAGGTGGGGAAAGGGATCTCAGCCAATGGTATAGACACAAGCAGGTGGGATTGACGGGAAGGGAACCACTGGGAACAACACATAGGAGGGACTCAGGGAAGGATCCAATGGGGCGTCGAGGAACAAGGAACTTTCTAGAGCTAATACATATTAAAGAAGGAAAATGAATCTACATCATTTCATACAAAAAACAAGGAGACAAAATATTAACTAATCAGGGGAAAACATGCAAAAGGCAAAACAAGGGAATCATAGGTTCACACCATGACTGCAAAGTCACATGCTTAACTTGGGTTGCTAACCACCACAGCTGCTTGCCTGAGTTCTCCTCAGGACAAAGAGTAGCTGCAGCCACCTGAGCCGCTACATTAGGGCTCAGAAATCCACAAAGCAATGAGCTCCAGGGACACTGACAATGCGAGAGGCATGCCAAGGGGAGCGCAGAACTGGAACAACCTTGCAGCTTCCCTCTTTTCCTGACTGGAGCTGGCCTCAGCCCACTGCTCTTTCTTAGGCTGCGCCTGGAGCTAGGGTTAGGGTTAGGGTTATGCCTAGGGTTGGGGTTTAGGAAACCACAAAGCCCAGAGCTGCAGGGACACTGACAAAGCGAGAGGCATGCCAAGGGGAGCGCGGCACTGCCCCAAATTGCAGCCTTCATGTTTTCCTGACTGGAACTCCCCTCAGCCCCATGCAATTTCTTAGGCTGCGCCTAGGAGTAGGGTTAGGGTAAGGGTAACGCCTAGGGTTAGGGTTCAGAAAACCACAAAGCCCAGAGCTCCAGGGACACTGACAATGCGAGAGGCATGCCAAGGGGAGCGCAGAACTGGAACAACCTTGCAGCTTCCCACTTTTCTTGACTGGAGCTGGCCTCAGCCCACTGCTCTTTCTTAGGCTGTGCCTGGAGCTAGGGTTAGGGTTAGGGTTACGCCTAGGGTTAGGATTCAGAAAACCACAAAGCCCAGAGCTCCAGGGACACTGACAATGCGAGAGGCATGCCAAGGGGAGTGCAGAACTGGAACAACCTTACAGCTTCCCTCTTTTCCTGACTGGAGCTGGCCTCAGCCACTGCTGTTTCTTAGGCTGCGCCTGGAGCTAGGGTTAGGGTTAGGGTTACGCCCAGGGTTAGGATTCAGAAAACCACAAAGCCCAGAGCTCCAGGGACACTGACAATACGAAAGGCATGCCAAGGGGAGCGCGGCACTGCCCCAAATTGCAGCCTTCATGTTTTCCTGACTGGAACTCCCCTCAGCCCCATGCAATTTCTTAGGCTGCGCCTAGGAGTAGGGTTAGGGTAAGGGTAACGCCTAGGGTTAGGGTTCAGAAAACCACAAAGCCCAGAGCTCCAGGGACACTGACAATGCGGGAGGCATGCCAAGGGGAGCACAGAACTGGAACAACCTTGCAGCTTCCCACTTTTCTTGACTGGAGCTGGCCTCAGCCCACTGCTCTTTCTTAGGCTGCGCCTGGAGCTAGGGTTAGGGTTAGGGTTACGCCTAGGGTTAGGATTCAGAAAACCACAAAGCCCAGAGCTCCAGGGACACTGACAATGCGAGAGGCATGCCAAGGGGAGCGCAGAACTGGAACAACCTTACAGCTTCCCTCTTTTCCTGACTGGAGCTGGCCTCAGCCCACTGCTCTTTCTTAGGCTGCGCCTGGAGCTAGGGTTAGGGTTAGGGATATGCCTAGGGTTGGGGTTTAGGAAACCACAAAGCCCAGAGCTCCAGGGACACTGACAAAGCAAGAGGCATGCCAAGGGGAGCGTGGCACTGGCCAAACCTTGCAGCCTTCATGTTTTCCTGACTTGAACTCCCCTCAGCCCAATGCAGTTTCTCTGACTGTGCCTAGGTGTAGGGTTAGGCTTAGGGGAAGGTTCGGGTGGAGGTATTTTCAGCCCCTGGGAGCTTGCAGAAGGATGGTTTCACCTCTCGCGTGCCAACACAAAGAAGCCCGGATGTCAACGCTGAAACCCCTCTGGAAGGCAGCCCTCAGTGCCCAGCATTCAGTGAAAACTGGTTAGAGCTCCTCACCCAAAGGGGCTGTATCTTCCTGTCACCATTATGCAGGCACGCAGGCCAAGGGAAAGAAGTAAAGGGAGGAGGGGACTCTCTGTATGTGTTCCACGCAGGTTTACTCCCGTGAAAAGACAGGACGAAGAGGCCAATTGCTGGGAGGGTCCAGGGATCTTATACTGGGTATGGAGTAGGTGGGGAAAGGGATCTCAGCCAATGGTATAGACACAAGCAGGTGGGATTGACGGGAAGGGAACCACTGGGAACAACACATAGGAGGGACTCAGGGAAGGATCCAATGGGGCGTCGAGGAACAAGGAACTTTCTAGAGCTAATACATATTAAAGAAGGAAAATGAATCTACATCATTTCATACAAAAAACAAGGAGACAAAATATTAACTAATCAGGGGAAAACATGCAAAAGGCAAAACAAGGGAATCATAGGTTCACACCATGACTGCAAAGTCACATGCTTAACTTGGGTTGCTAACCACCACAGCTGCTTGCCTGAGTTCTCCTCAGGACAAAGAGTAGCTGCAGCCACCTGAGCCGCTACATTAGGGCTCAGAAAACCACAAAGCAATGAGCTCCAGGGACACTGACAATGCGAGAGGCATGCCAAGGGGAGCGCCGAACTGGAACAACCTTGCAGCTTCCCTCTTTTCCTGACTGGAGCTGGCCTCAGCCACTGCTGTTTCTTAGGCTGCGCCTGGAGCTAGGGTTAGGGTTAGGGTTAGGGTTACGCCCAGGGTTAGGATTCAGAAAACCACAAAGCCCAGAGCTCCAGGGACACTGACAATACGAAAGGCATGCCAAGGGGAGCGCGGCACTGCCCCAAATTGCAGCCTTCATGTTTTCCTGACTGGAACTCCCCTCAGCCCCATGCAATTTCTTAGGCTGCGCCTAGGAGTAGGGTTAGGGTAAGGGTAACACCTAGGGTTAGGGTTCAGAAAACCACAAAGCCCAGAGCTCCAGGGACACTGACAATGCGGGAGGCATGCCAAGGGGAGCGCAGAACTGGAACAACCTTGCAGCTTCCCACTTTTCTTGACTGGAGCTGGCCTCAGCCCACTGCTCTTTCTTAGGCTGTGCCTGGAGCTAGGGTTAGGGTTAGGGTTACGCCTAGGGTTAGGATTCAGAAAACCACAAAGCCCAGAGCTCCAGGGACACTGACAATGCGAGAGGCATGCCAAGGGGAGTGCAGAACTGGAACAACCTTACAGCTTCCCTCTTTTCCTGACTGGAGCTGGCCTCAGCCACTGCTGTTTCTTAGGCTGCACCTGGAGCTAGGGTTAGGGTTAGGGTTACGCCCAGGGTTAGGATTCAGAAAACCACAAAGCCCAGAGCTCCAGGGACACTGACAAAGCGAGAGGCATGCCAAGGGGAGCGCGGCACTGCCCCAAATTGCAGCCTTCATGTTTTCCTGACTGGAACTCCCCTCAGCCCCATGCAATTTCTTAGGCTGCGCCTAGGAGTAGGGTTAGGGTAAGGGTAACGCCTAGGGTTAGGGTTCAGAAAACCACAAAGCCCAGAGCTCCAGGGACACTGACAATGCGGGAGGCATGCCAAGGGGAGCGCCGAACTGGAACAACCTTGCAGCTTCCCACTTTTCTTGACTGGAGCTGGCCTCAGCCCACTGCTCTTTCTTAGGCTGTGCCTGGAGCTAGGGTTAGGGTTAGGGTTACGCCTAGGGTTAGGATTCAGAAAACCACAAAGCCCAGAGCTCCAGGGACACTGACAATGCGAGAGGCATGCCAAGGGGAGTGCAGAACTGGAACAACCTTACAGCTTCCCTCTTTTCCTGACTGGAGCTGGCCTCAGCCCACTGCTCTTTCTTAGGCTGCGCCTGGAGCTAGGGTTAGGGTTAGGGTTACGCCCAGGGTTAGGATTCAGAAAACCACAAAGCCCAGAGCTCCAGGGACACTGACAATACGAAAGGCATGCCAAGGGGAGCGCGGCACTGCCCCAAATTGCAGCCTTCATGTTTTCCTGACTGGAACTCCCCTCAGCCCCATGCAATTTCTTAGGCTGCGCCTAGGAGTAGGGTTAGGGTAAGGGTAACGCCTAGGGTTAGGATTCAGAAAACCACAAAGCCCAGAGCTCCAGGGACACTGACAATGCGGGAGGCATGCCAAGGGGAGCGCAGAACTGGAACAACCTTGCAGCTTCCCACTTTTCTTGACTGGAGCTGGCCTCAGCCCACTGCTCTTTCTTAGGCTGCGCCTGGAGCTAGGGTTAGGGTTAGGGTTACGCCTAGGGTTAGGATTCAGAAAACCACAAAGCCCAGAGCTCCAGGGACACTGACAATGCGAGAGGCATGCCAAGGGGAGCGCAGAACTGGAACAACCTTACAGCTTCCCTCTTTTCCTGACTGGAGCCGGCCTCAGCCCACTGCTCTTTCTTAGGCTGCGCCTGGAGCTAGGGTTAGGGTTAGGGATATGCCTAGGGTTGGGGTTTAGGAAACCACAAAGCCCAGAGCTCCAGGGACACTGACAAAGCAAGAGGCATGCCAAGGGGAGCGTGGCACTGGCCAAACCTTGCAGCCTTCATGTTTTCCTGACTTGAACTCCCCTCAGCCCAATGCAGTTTCTCTGACTGTGCCTAGGTGTAGGGTTAGGCTTAGGGGAAGGTTCGGGTGGAGGTATTTTCAGCCCCTGGGAGCTTGCAGAAGGATGGTTTCACCTCTCGCGTGCCAACACAAAGAAGCCCGGATGTCAACGCTGAAACCCCTCTGGAAGGCAGCCCTCAGTGCCCAGCATTCAGTGAAAACTGGTTAGAGCTCCTTACCCAAAGGGGCTGTATCTTCCTGTCACCATTATGCAGGCACGCAGGCCAAGGGAAAGAAGTAAAGGGAGGAGGGGACTCTCTGTATGTGTTCCACGCAGGTTTAGTCCCGTGAAAAGACAGGACGAAGAGGCCAATTGCTGGGAGGGTCCAGGGATCTTATACTGGGTATGGAGTAGGTGGGGAAAGGGATCTCAGCCAATGGTATAGACACAAGCAGGTGGGATTGACGGGAAGGGAACCACTGGGAACAACACATAGGAGGGACTCAGGGAAGGATCCAATGGGGCGTCGAGGAACAAGGAACTTTCTAGAGCTAATACATATTAAAGAAGGAAAATGAATCTACATCATTTCATACAAAAAACAAGGAGACAAAATATTAACTAATCAGGGGAAAACATGCAAAAGGCAAAACAAGGGAATCATAGGTTCACACCATGACTGCAAAGTCACATGCTTAACTTGGGTTGCTAACCACCACAGCTGCTTGCCTGAGTTCTCCTCAGGACAAAGAGTAGCTGCAGCCACCTGAGCCGCTACATTAGGGCTCAGAAAACCACAAAGCAATGAGCTCCAGGGACACTGACAATGCGAGAGGCATGCCAAGGGGAGCGCCGAACTGGAACAACCTTGCAGCTTCCCTCTTTTCCTGACTGGAGCTGGCCTCAGCCACTGCTGTTTCTTAGGCTGCGCCTGGAGCTAGGGTTAGGGTTAGGGTTACGCCCAGGGTTAGGATTCAGAAAACCACAAAGCCCAGAGCTCCAGGGACACTGACAATACGAAAGGCATGCCAAGGGGAGCGCGGCACTGCCCCAAATTGCAGCCTTCATGTTTTCCTGACTGGAACTCCCCTCAGCCCCATGCAATTTCTTAGGCTGCGCCTAGGAGTAGGGTTAGGGTAAGGGTAACGCCTAGGGTTAGGGTTCAGAAAACCACAAAGCCCAGAGCTCCAGGGACACTGACAATGCGGGAGGCATGCCAAGGGGAGCGCAGAACTGGAACAACCTTGCAGCTTCCCACTTTTCTTGACTGGAGCTGGCCTCAGCCCACTGCTCTTTCTTAGGCTGTGCCTGGAGCTAGGGTTAGGGTTAGGGTTACGCCTAGGGTTAGGATTCAGAAAACCACAAAGCCCAGAGCTCCAGGGACACTGACAATGCGAGAGGCATGCCAAGGGGAGTGCAGAACTGGAACAACCTTACAGCTTCCCTCTTTTCCTGACTGGAGCTGGCCTCAGCCACTGCTGTTTCTTAGGCTGCGCCTGGAGCTAGGGTTAGGGTTAGGGTTACGCCCAGGGTTAGGATTCAGAAAACCACAAAGCCCAGAGCTCCAGGGACACTGACAATACGAAAGGCATGCCAAGGGGAGCGCGGCACTGCCCCAAATTGCAGCCTTCATGTTTTCCTGACTGGAACTCCCCTCAGCCCCATGCAATTTCTTAGGCTGCGCCTAGGAGTAGGGTTAGGGTAAGGGTAACGCCTAGGGTTAGGGTTCAGAAAACCACAAAGCCCAGAGCTCCAGGGACACTGACAATGCGGGAGGCATGCCAAGGGGAGCGCAGAACTGGAACAACCTTGCAGCTTCCCACTTTTCTTGACTGGAGCTGGCCTCAGCCCACTGCTCTTTCTTAGGCTGCGCCTGGAGCTAGGGTTAGGGTTAGGGTTACGCCTAGGGTTAGGATTCAGAAAACCACAAAGCCCAGAGCTCCAGGGACACTGACAATGCGAGAGGCATGCCAAGGGGAGCGCAGAACTGGAACAACCTTACAGCTTCCCTCTTTTCCTGACTGGAGCCGGCCTCAGCCCACTGCTCTTTCTTAGGCTGCGCCTGGAGCTAGGGTTAGGGTTAGGGATATGCCTAGGGTTGGGGTTTAGGAAACCACAAAGCCCAGAGCTCCAGGGACACTGACAAAGCAAGAGGCATGCCAAGGGGAGCGTGGCACTGGCCAAACCTTGCAGCCTTCATGTTTTCCTGACTTGAACTCCCCTCAGCCCAATGCAGTTTCTCTGACTGTGCCTAGGTGTAGGGTTAGGCTTAGGGGAAGGTTCGGGTGGAGGTATTTTCAGCCCCTGGGAGCTTGCAGAAGGATGGTTTCACCTCTCGCGTGCCAACACAAAGAAGCCCGGATGTCAACGCTGAAACCCCTCTGGAAGGCAGCCCTCAGTGCCCAGCATTCAGTGAAAACTGGTTAGAGCTCCTCACCCAAAGGGGCTGTATCTTCCTGTCACCATTATGCAGGCACGCAGGCCAAGGGAAAGAAGTAAAGGGAGGAGGGGACTCTCTGTATGTGTTCCACGCAGGTTTAGTCCCGTGAAAAGACAGGACGAAGAGGCCAATTGCTGGGAGGGTCCAGGGATCTTATACTGGGTATGGAGTAGGTGGGGAAAGGGATCTCAGCCAATGGTATAGACACAAGCAGGTGGGATTGACGGGAAGGGAACCACTGGGAACAACACATAGGAGGGACTCAGGGAAGGATCCAATGGGGCGTCGAGGAACAAGGAACTTTCTAGAGCTAATACATATTAAAGAAGGAAAATGAATCTACATCATTTCATACAAAAAACAAGGAGACAAAATATTAACTAATCAGGGGAAAACATGCAAAAGGCAAAACAAGGGAATCATAGGTTCACACCATGACTGCAAAGTCACATGCTTAACTTGGGTTGCTAACCACCACAGCTGCTTGCCTGAGTTCTCCTCAGGACAAAGAGTAGCTGCAGCCACCTGAGCCGCTACATTAGGGCTCAGAAAACCACAAAGCAATGAGCTCCAGGGACACTGACAATGCGAGAGGCATGCCAAGGGGAGCGCCGAACTGGAACAACCTTGCAGCTTCCCACTTTTCTTGACTGGAGCTGGCCTCAGCCCACTGCTCTTTCTTAGGCTGTGCCTGGAGCTAGGGTTAGGGTTAGGGTTACGCCTAGGGTTAGGATTCAGAAAACCACAAAGCCCAGAGCTCCAGGGACACTGACAATGCGAGAGGCATGCCAAGGGGAGTGCAGAACTGGAACAACCTTACAGCTTCCCTCTTTTCCTGACTGGAGCTGGCCTCAGCCACTGCTGTTTCTTAGGCTGCACCTGGAGCTAGGGTTAGGGTTAGGGTTACGCCCAGGGTTAGGATTCAGAAAACCACAAAGCCCAGAGCTCCAGGGACACTGACAATACGAAAGGCATGCCAAGGGGAGCGCGGCACTGCCCCAAATTGCAGCCTTCATGTTTTCCTGACTGGAACTCCCCTCAGCCCCATGCAATTTCTTAGGCTGCGCCTAGGAGTAGGGTTAGGGTAAGGGTAACGCCTAGGGTTAGGGTTCAGAAAACCACAAAGCCCAGAGCTCCAGGGACACTGACAATGCGGGAGGCATGCCAAGGGGAGCGCAGAACTGGAACAACCTTGCAGCTTCCCACTTTTCTTGACTGGAGCTGGCCTCAGCCCACTGCTCTTTCTTAGGCTGTGCCTGGAGCTAGGGTTAGGGTTAGGGTTACGCCTAGGGTTAGGATTCAGAAAACCACAAAGCCCAGAGCTCCAGGGACACTGACAATGCGAGAGGCATGCCAAGGGGAGTGCAGAACTGGAACAACCTTACAGCTTCCCTCTTTTCCTGACTGGAGCTGGCCTCAGCCACTGCTGTTTCTTAGGCTGCGCCTGGAGCTAGGGTTAGGGTTAGGGTTACGCCCAGGGTTAGGATTCAGAAAACCACAAAGCCCAGAGCTCCAGGGACAGTGACAATACGAAAGGCATGCCAAGGGGAGCGCGGCACTGCCCCAAATTGCAGCCTTCATGTTTTCCTGACTGGAACTCCCCTCAGCCCCATGCAATTTCTTAGGCTGCGCCTAGGAGTAGGGTTAGGGTAAGGGTAACGCCAAGGGTTAGGGTTCAGAAAACCACAAAGCCCAGAGCTCCAGGGACACTGACAATGCGGGAGGCATGCCAAGGGGAGCGCAGAACTGGAACAACCTTGCAGCTTCCCACTTTTCTTGACTGGAGCTGGCCTCAGCCCACTGCTCTTTCTTAGGCTGCGCCTGGAGCTAGGGTTAGGGTTAGGGTTACGCCTAGGGTTAGGATTCAGAAAACCACAAAGCCCAGAGCTCCAGGGACACTGACAATGCGAGAGGCATGCCAAGGGGAGCGCAGAACTGGAACAACCTTACAGCTTCCCTCTTTTCCTGACTGGAGCTGGCCTCAGCCCACTGCTCTTTCTTAGGCTGTGCCTGGAGCTAGGGTTAGGGTTAGGGATATGCCTAGGGTTGGGGTTTAGGAAACCACAAAGCCCAGAGCTGCAGGGACACTGACAAAGCGAGAGGCATGCCAAGGGGAGCGCGGCACTGCCCCAAATTGCAGCCTTCATGTTTTCCTGACTGGAACTCCCCTCAGCCCCATGCAATTTCTTAGGCTGCGCCTAGGAGTAGGGTTAGGGTAAGGGTAACGCCTAGGGTTAGGGTTCAGAAAACCACAAAGCCCAGAGCTCCAGGGACACTGACAATGCGAGAGGCATGCCAAGGGGAGCGCAGAACTGGAACAACCTTGCAGCTTCCCACTTTTCTTGACTGGAGCTGGCCTCAGCCCACTGCTCTTTCTTAGGCTGTGCCTGGAGCTAGGGTTAGGGTTAGGGTTACGCCTAGGGTTAGGATTCAGAAAACCACAAAGCCCAGAGCTCCAGGGACACTGACAATGCGAGAGGCATGCCAAGGGGAGTGCAGAACTGGAACAACCTTACAGCTTCCCTCTTTTCCTGACTGGAGCTGGCCTCAGCCACTGCTGTTTCTTAGGCTGCGCCTGGAGCTAGGGTTAGGGTTAGGGTTACGCCCAGGGTTAGGATTCAGAAAACCACAAAGCCCAGAGCTCCAGGGACACTGACAATACGAAAGGCATGCCAAGGGGAGCGCGGCACTGCCCCAAATTGCAGCCTTCATGTTTTCCTGACTGGAACTCCCCTCAGCCCCATGCAATTTCTTAGGCTGCGCCTAGGAGTAGGGTTAGGGTAAGGGTAACGCCTAGGGTTAGGGTTCAGAAAACCACAAAGCCCAGAGCTCCAGGGACACTGACAATGCGGGAGGCATGCCAAGGGGAGCACAGAACTGGAACAACCTTGCAGCTTCCCACTTTTCTTGACTGGAGCTGGCCTCAGCCCACTGCTCTTTCTTAGGCTGCGCCTGGAGCTAGGGTTAGGGTTAGGGTTACGCCTAGGGTTAGGATTCAGAAAACCACAAAGCCCAGAGCTCCAGGGACACTGACAATGCGAGAGGCATGCCAAGGGGAGCGCAGAACTGGAACAACCTTACAGCTTCCCTCTTTTCCTGACTGGAGCTGGCCTCAGCCCACTGCTCTTTCTTAGGCTGCGCCTGGAGCTAGGGTTAGGGTTAGGGATATGCCTAGGGTTGGGGTTTAGGAAACCACAAAGCCCAGAGCTCCAGGGACACTGACAAAGCAAGAGGCATGCCAAGGGGAGCGTGGCACTGGCCAAACCTTGCAGCCTTCATGTTTTCCTGACTTGAACTCCCCTCAGCCCAATGCAGTTTCTCTGACTGTGCCTAGGTGTAGGGTTAGGCTTAGGGGAAGGTTCGGGTGGAGGTATTTTCAGCCCCTGGGAGCTTGCAGAAGGATGGTTTCACCTCTCGCGTGCCAACACAAAGAAGCCCGGATGTCAACGCTGAAACCCCTCTGGAAGGCAGCCCTCAGTGCCCAGCATTCAGTGAAAACTGGTTAGAGCTCCTCACCCAAAGGGGCTGTATCTTCCTGTCACCATTATGCAGGCACGCAGGCCAAGGGAAAGAAGTAAAGGGAGGAGGGGACTCTCTGTATGTGTTCCACGCAGGTTTACTCCCGTGAAAAGACAGGACGAAGAGGCCAATTGCTGGGAGGGTCCAGGGATCTTATACTGGGTATGGAGTAGGTGGGGAAAGGGATCTCAGCCAATGGTATAGACACAAGCAGGTGGGATTGACGGGAAGGGAACCACTGGGAACAACACATAGGAGGGACTCAGGGAAGGATCCAATGGGGCGTCGAGGAACAAGGAACTTTCTAGAGCTAATACATATTAAAGAAGGAAAATGAATCTACATCATTTCATACAAAAAACAAGGAGACAAAATATTAACTAATCAGGGGAAAACATGCAAAAGGCAAAACAAGGGAATCATAGGTTCACACCATGACTGCAAAGTCACATGCTTAACTTGGGTTGCTAACCACCACAGCTGCTTGCCTGAGTTCTCCTCAGGACAAAGAGTAGCTGCAGCCACCTGAGCCGCTACATTAGGGCTCAGAAAACCACAAAGCAATGAGCTCCAGGGACACTGACAATGCGAGAGGCATGCCAAGGGGAGCGCCGAACTGGAACAACCTTGCAGCTTCCCTCTTTTCCTGACTGGAGCTGGCCTCAGCCACTGCTGTTTCTTAGGCTGCGCCTGGAGCTAGGGTTAGGGTTAGGGTTAGGGTTACGCCCAGGGTTAGGATTCAGAAAACCACAAAGCCCAGAGCTCCAGGGACACTGACAATACGAAAGGCATGCCAAGGGGAGCGCGGCACTGCCCCAAATTGCAGCCTTCATGTTTTCCTGACTGGAACTCCCCTCAGCCCCATGCAATTTCTTAGGCTGCGCCTAGGAGTAGGGTTAGGGTAAGGGTAACACCTAGGGTTAGGGTTCAGAAAACCACAAAGCCCAGAGCTCCAGGGACACTGACAATGCGGGAGGCATGCCAAGGGGAGCGCAGAACTGGAACAACCTTGCAGCTTCCCACTTTTCTTGACTGGAGCTGGCCTCAGCCCACTGCTCTTTCTTAGGCTGTGCCTGGAGCTAGGGTTAGGGTTAGGGTTACGCCTAGGGTTAGGATTCAGAAAACCACAAAGCCCAGAGCTCCAGGGACACTGACAATGCGAGAGGCATGCCAAGGGGAGTGCAGAACTGGAACAACCTTACAGCTTCCCTCTTTTCCTGACTGGAGCTGGCCTCAGCCACTGCTGTTTCTTAGGCTGCACCTGGAGCTAGGGTTAGGGTTAGGGTTACGCCCAGGGTTAGGATTCAGAAAACCACAAAGCCCAGAGCTCCAGGGACACTGACAAAGCGAGAGGCATGCCAAGGGGAGCGCGGCACTGCCCCAAATTGCAGCCTTCATGTTTTCCTGACTGGAACTCCCCTCAGCCCCATGCAATTTCTTAGGCTGCGCCTAGGAGTAGGGTTAGGGTAAGGGTAACGCCTAGGGTTAGGGTTCAGAAAACCACAAAGCCCAGAGCTCCAGGGACACTGACAATGCGGGAGGCATGCCAAGGGGAGCGCCGAACTGGAACAACCTTGCAGCTTCCCACTTTTCTTGACTGGAGCTGGCCTCAGCCCACTGCTCTTTCTTAGGCTGTGCCTGGAGCTAGGGTTAGGGTTAGGGTTACGCCTAGGGTTAGGATTCAGAAAACCACAAAGCCCAGAGCTCCAGGGACACTGACAATGCGAGAGGCATGCCAAGGGGAGTGCAGAACTGGAACAACCTTACAGCTTCCCTCTTTTCCTGACTGGAGCTGGCCTCAGCCCACTGCTCTTTCTTAGGCTGCGCCTGGAGCTAGGGTTAGGGTTAGGGTTACGCCCAGGGTTAGGATTCAGAAAACCACAAAGCCCAGAGCTCCAGGGACACTGACAATACGAAAGGCATGCCAAGGGGAGCGCGGCACTGCCCCAAATTGCAGCCTTCATGTTTTCCTGACTGGAACTCCCCTCAGCCCCATGCAATTTCTTAGGCTGCGCCTAGGAGTAGGGTTAGGGTAAGGGTAACGCCTAGGGTTAGGATTCAGAAAACCACAAAGCCCAGAGCTCCAGGGACACTGACAATGCGGGAGGCATGCCAAGGGGAGCGCAGAACTGGAACAACCTTGCAGCTTCCCACTTTTCTTGACTGGAGCTGGCCTCAGCCCACTGCTCTTTCTTAGGCTGCGCCTGGAGCTAGGGTTAGGGTTAGGGTTACGCCTAGGGTTAGGATTCAGAAAACCACAAAGCCCAGAGCTCCAGGGACACTGACAATGCGAGAGGCATGCCAAGGGGAGCGCAGAACTGGAACAACCTTACAGCTTCCCTCTTTTCCTGACTGGAGCCGGCCTCAGCCCACTGCTCTTTCTTAGGCTGCGCCTGGAGCTAGGGTTAGGGTTAGGGATATGCCTAGGGTTGGGGTTTAGGAAACCACAAAGCCCAGAGCTCCAGGGACACTGACAAAGCAAGAGGCATGCCAAGGGGAGCGTGGCACTGGCCAAACCTTGCAGCCTTCATGTTTTCCTGACTTGAACTCCCCTCAGCCCAATGCAGTTTCTCTGACTGTGCCTAGGTGTAGGGTTAGGCTTAGGGGAAGGTTCGGGTGGAGGTATTTTCAGCCCCTGGGAGCTTGCAGAAGGATGGTTTCACCTCTCGCGTGCCAACACAAAGAAGCCCGGATGTCAACGCTGAAACCCCTCTGGAAGGCAGCCCTCAGTGCCCAGCATTCAGTGAAAACTGGTTAGAGCTCCTTACCCAAAGGGGCTGTATCTTCCTGTCACCATTATGCAGGCACGCAGGCCAAGGGAAAGAAGTAAAGGGAGGAGGGGACTCTCTGTATGTGTTCCACGCAGGTTTAGTCCCGTGAAAAGACAGGACGAAGAGGCCAATTGCTGGGAGGGTCCAGGGATCTTATACTGGGTATGGAGTAGGTGGGGAAAGGGATCTCAGCCAATGGTATAGACACAAGCAGGTGGGATTGACGGGAAGGGAACCACTGGGAACAACACATAGGAGGGACTCAGGGAAGGATCCAATGGGGCGTCGAGGAACAAGGAACTTTCTAGAGCTAATACATATTAAAGAAGGAAAATGAATCTACATCATTTCATACAAAAAACAAGGAGACAAAATATTAACTAATCAGGGGAAAACATGCAAAAGGCAAAACAAGGGAATCATAGGTTCACACCATGACTGCAAAGTCACATGCTTAACTTGGGTTGCTAACCACCACAGCTGCTTGCCTGAGTTCTCCTCAGGACAAAGAGTAGCTGCAGCCACCTGAGCCGCTACATTAGGGCTCAGAAAACCACAAAGCAATGAGCTCCAGGGACACTGACAATGCGAGAGGCATGCCAAGGGGAGCGCCGAACTGGAACAACCTTGCAGCTTCCCTCTTTTCCTGACTGGAGCTGGCCTCAGCCACTGCTGTTTCTTAGGCTGCGCCTGGAGCTAGGGTTAGGGTTAGGGTTACGCCCAGGGTTAGGATTCAGAAAACCACAAAGCCCAGAGCTCCAGGGACACTGACAATACGAAAGGCATGCCAAGGGGAGCGCGGCACTGCCCCAAATTGCAGCCTTCATGTTTTCCTGACTGGAACTCCCCTCAGCCCCATGCAATTTCTTAGGCTGCGCCTAGGAGTAGGGTTAGGGTAAGGGTAACGCCTAGGGTTAGGGTTCAGAAAACCACAAAGCCCAGAGCTCCAGGGACACTGACAATGCGGGAGGCATGCCAAGGGGAGCGCAGAACTGGAACAACCTTGCAGCTTCCCACTTTTCTTGACTGGAGCTGGCCTCAGCCCACTGCTCTTTCTTAGGCTGTGCCTGGAGCTAGGGTTAGGGTTAGGGTTACGCCTAGGGTTAGGATTCAGAAAACCACAAAGCCCAGAGCTCCAGGGACACTGACAATGCGAGAGGCATGCCAAGGGGAGTGCAGAACTGGAACAACCTTACAGCTTCCCTCTTTTCCTGACTGGAGCTGGCCTCAGCCACTGCTGTTTCTTAGGCTGCGCCTGGAGCTAGGGTTAGGGTTAGGGTTACGCCCAGGGTTAGGATTCAGAAAACCACAAAGCCCAGAGCTCCAGGGACACTGACAATACGAAAGGCATGCCAAGGGGAGCGCGGCACTGCCCCAAATTGCAGCCTTCATGTTTTCCTGACTGGAACTCCCCTCAGCCCCATGCAATTTCTTAGGCTGCGCCTAGGAGTAGGGTTAGGGTAAGGGTAACGCCTAGGGTTAGGGTTCAGAAAACCACAAAGCCCAGAGCTCCAGGGACACTGACAATGCGGGAGGCATGCCAAGGGGAGCGCAGAACTGGAACAACCTTGCAGCTTCCCACTTTTCTTGACTGGAGCTGGCCTCAGCCCACTGCTCTTTCTTAGGCTGCGCCTGGAGCTAGGGTTAGGGTTAGGGTTACGCCTAGGGTTAGGATTCAGAAAACCACAAAGCCCAGAGCTCCAGGGACACTGACAATGCGAGAGGCATGCCAAGGGGAGCGCAGAACTGGAACAACCTTACAGCTTCCCTCTTTTCCTGACTGGAGCCGGCCTCAGCCCACTGCTCTTTCTTAGGCTGCGCCTGGAGCTAGGGTTAGGGTTAGGGATATGCCTAGGGTTGGGGTTTAGGAAACCACAAAGCCCAGAGCTCCAGGGACACTGACAAAGCAAGAGGCATGCCAAGGGGAGCGTGGCACTGGCCAAACCTTGCAGCCTTCATGTTTTCCTGACTTGAACTCCCCTCAGCCCAATGCAGTTTCTCTGACTGTGCCTAGGTGTAGGGTTAGGCTTAGGGGAAGGTTCGGGTGGAGGTATTTTCAGCCCCTGGGAGCTTGCAGAAGGATGGTTTCACCTCTCGCGTGCCAACACAAAGAAGCCCGGATGTCAACGCTGAAACCCCTCTGGAAGGCAGCCCTCAGTGCCCAGCATTCAGTGAAAACTGGTTAGAGCTCCTCACCCAAAGGGGCTGTATCTTCCTGTCACCATTATGCAGGCACGCAGGCCAAGGGAAAGAAGTAAAGGGAGGAGGGGACTCTCTGTATGTGTTCCACGCAGGTTTAGTCCCGTGAAAAGACAGGACGAAGAGGCCAATTGCTGGGAGGGTCCAGGGATCTTATACTGGGTATGGAGTAGGTGGGGAAAGGGATCTCAGCCAATGGTATAGACACAAGCAGGTGGGATTGACGGGAAGGGAACCACTGGGAACAACACATAGGAGGGACTCAGGGAAGGATCCAATGGGGCGTCGAGGAACAAGGAACTTTCTAGAGCTAATACATATTAAAGAAGGAAAATGAATCTACATCATTTCATACAAAAAACAAGGAGACAAAATATTAACTAATCAGGGGAAAACATGCAAAAGGCAAAACAAGGGAATCATAGGTTCACACCATGACTGCAAAGTCACATGCTTAACTTGGGTTGCTAACCACCACAGCTGCTTGCCTGAGTTCTCCTCAGGACAAAGAGTAGCTGCAGCCACCTGAGCCGCTACATTAGGGCTCAGAAAACCACAAAGCAATGAGCTCCAGGGACACTGACAATGCGAGAGGCATGCCAAGGGGAGCGCCGAACTGGAACAACCTTGCAGCTTCCCACTTTTCTTGACTGGAGCTGGCCTCAGCCCACTGCTCTTTCTTAGGCTGTGCCTGGAGCTAGGGTTAGGGTTAGGGTTACGCCTAGGGTTAGGATTCAGAAAACCACAAAGCCCAGAGCTCCAGGGACACTGACAATGCGAGAGGCATGCCAAGGGGAGTGCAGAACTGGAACAACCTTACAGCTTCCCTCTTTTCCTGACTGGAGCTGGCCTCAGCCACTGCTGTTTCTTAGGCTGCACCTGGAGCTAGGGTTAGGGTTAGGGTTACGCCCAGGGTTAGGATTCAGAAAACCACAAAGCCCAGAGCTCCAGGGACACTGACAATACGAAAGGCATGCCAAGGGGAGCGCGGCACTGCCCCAAATTGCAGCCTTCATGTTTTCCTGACTGGAACTCCCCTCAGCCCCATGCAATTTCTTAGGCTGCGCCTAGGAGTAGGGTTAGGGTAAGGGTAACGCCTAGGGTTAGGGTTCAGAAAACCACAAAGCCCAGAGCTCCAGGGACACTGACAATGCGGGAGGCATGCCAAGGGGAGCGCAGAACTGGAACAACCTTGCAGCTTCCCACTTTTCTTGACTGGAGCTGGCCTCAGCCCACTGCTCTTTCTTAGGCTGTGCCTGGAGCTAGGGTTAGGGTTAGGGTTACGCCTAGGGTTAGGATTCAGAAAACCACAAAGCCCAGAGCTCCAGGGACACTGACAATGCGAGAGGCATGCCAAGGGGAGTGCAGAACTGGAACAACCTTACAGCTTCCCTCTTTTCCTGACTGGAGCTGGCCTCAGCCACTGCTGTTTCTTAGGCTGCGCCTGGAGCTAGGGTTAGGGTTAGGGTTACGCCCAGGGTTAGGATTCAGAAAACCACAAAGCCCAGAGCTCCAGGGACAGTGACAATACGAAAGGCATGCCAAGGGGAGCGCGGCACTGCCCCAAATTGCAGCCTTCATGTTTTCCTGACTGGAACTCCCCTCAGCCCCATGCAATTTCTTAGGCTGCGCCTAGGAGTAGGGTTAGGGTAAGGGTAACGCCAAGGGTTAGGGTTCAGAAAACCACAAAGCCCAGAGCTCCAGGGACACTGACAATGCGGGAGGCATGCCAAGGGGAGCGCAGAACTGGAACAACCTTGCAGCTTCCCACTTTTCTTGACTGGAGCTGGCCTCAGCCCACTGCTCTTTCTTAGGCTGCGCCTGGAGCTAGGGTTAGGGTTAGGGTTACGCCTAGGGTTAGGATTCAGAAAACCACAAAGCCCAGAGCTCCAGGGACACTGACAATGCGAGAGGCATGCCAAGGGGAGCGCAGAACTGGAACAACCTTACAGCTTCCCTCTTTTCCTGACTGGAGCTGGCCTCAGCCCACTGCTCTTTCTTAGGCTGTGCCTGGAGCTAGGGTTAGGGTTAGGGATATGCCTAGGGTTGGGGTTTAGGAAACCACAAAGCCCAGAGCTGCAGGGACACTGACAAAGCGAGAGGCATGCCAAGGGGAGCGCGGCACTGCCCCAAATTGCAGCCTTCATGTTTTCCTGACTGGAACTCCCCTCAGCCCCATGCAATTTCTTAGGCTGCGCCTAGGAGTAGGGTTAGGGTAAGGGTAACGCCTAGGGTTAGGGTTCAGAAAACCACAAAGCCCAGAGCTCCAGGGACACTGACAATACGAAAGGCATGCCAAGGGGAGCGTGGCACTGCCCCAAATTGCAGGCTTCATGTTTTCCTGACTGGAACTCCCCTCAGCCCCATGCAATTTCTTAGGCTGCGCCTAGGAGTAGGGTTAGGGTAAGGGTAACGCCTAGGGTTAGGGTTCAGAAAACCACAAAGCCCAGAGCTCCAGGGACACTGACAATGCGAGAGGCATGCCAAGGGGAGCGCAGAACTGGAACAACCTTACAGCTTCCCTCTTTTCCTGACTGGAGCTGGCCTCAGCCCACTGCTCTTTCTTAGGCTGCGCCTGGAGCTAGGGTTAGGGTTAGGGATATGCCTAGGGTTGGGGTTTAGGAAACCACAAAGCCCAGAGCTCCAGGGACACTGACAAAGCAAGAGGCATGCCAAGGGGAGCGTGGCACTGGCCAAACCTTGCAGCCTTCATGTTTTCCTGACTTGAACTCCCCTCAGCCCAATGCAGTTTCTCTGACTGTGCCTAGGTGTAGGGTTAGGCTTAGGGGAAGGTTCGGGTGGAGGTATTTTCAGCCCCTGGGAGCTTGCAGAAGGATGGTTTCACCTCTCGCGTGCCAACACAAAGAAGCCCGGATGTCAACGCTGAAACCCCTCTGGAAGGCAGCCCTCAGTGCCCAGCATTCAGTGAAAACTGGTTAGAGCTCCTTACCCAAAGGGGCTGTATCTTCCTGTCACCATTATGCAGGCACGCAGGCCAAGGGAAAGAAGTAAAGGGAGGAGGGGACTCTCTGTATGTGTTCCACGCAGGTTTAGTCCCGTGAAAAGACAGGACGAAGAGGCCAATTGCTGGGAGGGTCCAGGGATCTTATACTGGGTATGGAGTAGGTGGGGAAAGGGATCTCAGCCAATGGTATAGACACAAGCAGGTGGGATTGACGGGAAGGGAACCACTGGGAACAACACATAGGAGGGACTCAGGGAAGGATCCAATGGGGCGTCGAGGAACAAGGAACTTTCTAGAGCTAATACATATTAAAGAAGGAAAATGAATCTACATCATTTCATACAAAAAACAAGGAGACAAAATATTAACTAATCAGGGGAAAACATGCAAAAGGCAAAACAAGGGAATCATAGGTTCACACCATGACTGCAAAGTCACATGCTTAACTTGGGTTGCTAACCACCACAGCTGCTTGCCTGAGTTCTCCTCAGGACAAAGAGTAGCTGCAGCCACCTGAGCCGCTACATTAGGGCTCAGAAAACCACAAAGCCCAGAGCTCCAGGGACACTGACAATGCGAGAGGCATGCCAAGGGGAGCGCAGAACTGGAACAACCTTGCAGCTTCCCTCTTTTCCTGACTGGAGCTGGCCTCAGCCCACTGCTCTTTCTCAGGCTGCGCCTGGAGCTAGGGTTAGGGTTAGGGATATGCCTAGGGTTGGGGTTTAGGAAACCACAAAGCCCAGAGCTGCAGGGACACTGACAAAGCGAGAGGCATGCCAAGGGGAGCGCGGCACTGCCCCAAATTGCAGCCTTCATGTTTTCCTGACTTGAACTCCCCTCAGCCCCATGCAATTTCTTAGGCTGCGCCTAGGAGTAGGGTTAGGGTAAGGGTAACGCCTAGGGTTAGGGTTCAGAAAACCACAAAGCCCAGAGCTCCAGGGACACTGACAATGCGAGAGACATGCCAAGGGGAGCGCAGAACTGGAACAACCTTGCAGCTTCCCACTTTTCTTGACTGGAGCTGGCCTCAGCCCACTGCTCTTTCTTAGGCTGTGCCTGGAGCTAGGGTTAGGGTTAGGGTTACGCCTAGGGTTAGGATTCAGAAAACCACAAAGCCCAGAGCTCCAGGGACACTGACAATGCGAGAGGCATGCCAAGGGGAGCGCCGAACTGGAACAACCTTGCAGCTTCCCTCTTTTCCTGACTGGAGCTGGCCTCAGCCACTGCTGTTTCTTAGGCTGCGCCTGGAGCTAGGGTTAGGGTTAGGGTTACGCCCAGGGTTAGGATTCAGAAAACCACAAAGCCCAGAGCTCCAGGGACACTGACAATGTGAGAGGCATGCCAAGGGGAGCGCAGAACTGGAACAACCTTACAGCTTCCCTCTTTTCCTGACTGGAGCTGGCCTCAGCCACTGCTGTTTCTTAGGCTGCGCCTGGAGCTAGGGTTAGGGTTAGGGTTACGCCCAGGGTTAGGATTCAGAAAACCACAAAGCCCAGAGCTCCAGGGACACTGACAATACGAAAGGCATGCCAAGGGGAGCGCGGCACTGCCCCAAATTGCAGCCTTCATGTTTTCCTGACTGGAACTCCCCTCAGCCCCATGCAATTTCTTAGGCTGCGCCTAGGAGTAGGGTTAGGGTAAGGGTAACGCCTAGGGTTAGGGTTCAGAAAACCACAAAGCCCAGAGCTCCAGGGACACTGACAATGCGGGAGGCATGCCAAGGGGAGCGCAGAACTGGAACAACCTTGCAGCTTCCCACTTTTCTTGACTGGAGCTGGCCTCAGCCCACTGCTCTTTCTTAGGCTGCGCCTGGAGCTAGGGTTAGGGTTAGGGTTACGCCTAGGGTTAGGATTCAGAAAACCACAAAGCCCAGAGCTCCAGGGACACTGACAATGCGAGAGGCATGCCAAGGGGAGCGCAGAACTGGAACAACCTTACAGCTTCCCTCTTTTCCTGACTGGAGCCGGCCTCAGCCCACTGCTCTTTCTTAGGCTGCGCCTGGAGCTAGGGTTAGGGTTAGGGATATGCCTAGGGTTGGGGTTTAGGAAACCACAAAGCCCAGAGCTCCAGGGACACTGACAAAGCAAGAGGCATGCCAAGGGGAGCGTGGCACTGGCCAAACCTTGCAGCCTTCATGTTTTCCTGACTTGAACTCCCCTCAGCCCAATGCAGTTTCTCTGACTGTGCCTAGGTGTAGGGTTAGGCTTAGGGGAAGGTTCGGGTGGAGGTATTTTCAGCCCCTGGGAGCTTGCAGAAGGATGGTTTCACCTCTCGCGTGCCAACACAAAGAAGCCCGGATGTCAACGCTGAAACCCCTCTGGAAGGCAGCCCTCAGTGCCCAGCATTCAGTGAAAACTGGTTAGAGCTCCTTACCCAAAGGGGCTGTATCTTCCTGTCACCATTATGCAGGCACGCAGGCCAAGGGAAAGAAGTAAAGGGAGGAGGGGACTCTCTGTATGTGTTCCACGCAGGTTTAGTCCCGTGAAAAGACAGGACGAAGAGGCCAATTGCTGGGAGGGTCCAGGGATCTTATACTGGGTATGGAGTAGGTGGGGAAAGGGATCTCAGCCAATGGTATAGACACAAGCAGGTGGGATTGACGGGAAGGGAACCACTGGGAACAACACATAGGAGGGACTCAGGGAAGGATCCAATGGGGCGTCGAGGAACAAGGAACTTTCTAGAGCTAATACATATTAAAGAAGGAAAATGAATCTACATCATTTCATACAAAAAACAAGGAGACAAAATATTAACTAATCAGGGGAAAACATGCAAAAGGCAAAACAAGGGAATCATAGGTTCACACCATGACTGCAAAGTCACATGCTTAACTTGGGTTGCTAACCACCACAGCTGCTTGCCTGAGTTCTCCTCAGGACAAAGAGTAGCTGCAGCCACCTGAGCCGCTACATTAGGGCTCAGAAAACCACAAAGCAATGAGCTCCAGGGACACTGACAATGCGAGAGGCATGCCAAGGGGAGCGCCGAACTGGAACAACCTTGCAGCTTCCCTCTTTTCCTGACTGGAGCTGGCCTCAGCCACTGCTGTTTCTTAGGCTGCGCCTGGAGCTAGGGTTAGGGTTAGGGTTACGCCCAGGGTTAGGATTCAGAAAACCACAAAGCCCAGAGCTCCAGGGACACTGACAATACGAAAGGCATGCCAAGGGGAGCGCGGCACTGCCCCAAATTGCAGCCTTCATGTTTTCCTGACTGGAACTCCCCTCAGCCCCATGCAATTTCTTAGGCTGCGCCTAGGAGTAGGGTTAGGGTAAGGGTAACGCCTAGGGTTAGGGTTCAGAAAACCACAAAGCCCAGAGCTCCAGGGACACTGACAATGCGGGAGGCATGCCAAGGGGAGCGCAGAACTGGAACAACCTTGCAGCTTCCCACTTTTCTTGACTGGAGCTGGCCTCAGCCCACTGCTCTTTCTTAGGCTGCGCCTGGAGCTAGGGTTAGGGTTAGGGTTACGCCTAGGGTTAGGATTCAGAAAACCACAAAGCCCAGAGCTCCAGGGACACTGACAATGCGAGAGGCATGCCAAGGGGAGCGCAGAACTGGAACAACCTTACAGCTTCCCTCTTTTCCTGACTGGAGCCGGCCTCAGCCCACTGCTCTTTCTTAGGCTGCGCCTGGAGCTAGGGTTAGGGTTAGGGATATGCCTAGGGTTGGGGTTTAGGAAACCACAAAGCCCAGAGCTCCAGGGACACTGACAAAGCAAGAGGCATGCCAAGGGGAGCGTGGCACTGGCCAAACCTTGCAGCCTTCATGTTTTCCTGACTTGAACTCCCCTCAGCCCAATGCAGTTTCTCTGACTGTGCCTAGGTGTAGGGTTAGGCTTAGGGGAAGGTTCGGGTGGAGGTATTTTCAGCCCCTGGGAGCTTGCAGAAGGATGGTTTCACCTCTCGCGTGCCAACACAAAGAAGCCCGGATGTCAACGCTGAAACCCCTCTGGAAGGCAGCCCTCAGTGCCCAGCATTCAGTGAAAACTGGTTAGAGCTCCTCACCCAAAGGGGCTGTATCTTCCTGTCACCATTATGCAGGCACGCAGGCCAAGGGAAAGAAGTAAAGGGAGGAGGGGACTCTCTGTATGTGTTCCACGCAGGTTTAGTCCCGTGAAAAGACAGGACGAAGAGGCCAATTGCTGGGAGGGTCCAGGGATCTTATACTGGGTATGGAGTAGGTGGGGAAAGGGATCTCAGCCAATGGTATAGACACAAGCAGGTGGGATTGACGGGAAGGGAACCACTGGGAACAACACATAGGAGGGACTCAGGG
Source organism: Coloeus monedula (assembly GCF_965178545.1). NCBI lineage: Eukaryota > Metazoa > Chordata > Aves > Passeriformes > Corvidae > Coloeus > Coloeus monedula. The sequence goes on along the minus strand of NC_138784.1, from coordinate 31,959,959 downwards.
AAGGATCCAATGGGGCGTCGAGGAACAAGGAACTTTCTAGAGCTAATACATATTAAAGAAGGAAAATGAATCTACATCATTTCATACAAAAAACAAGGAGACAAAATATTAACTAATCAGGGGAAAACATGCAAAAGGCAAAACAAGGGAATCATAGGTTCACACCATGACTGCAAAGTCACATGCTTAACTTGGGTTGCTAACCACCACAGCTGCTTGCCTGAGTTCTCCTCAGGACAAAGAGTAGCTGCAGCCACCTGAGCCGCTACATTAGGGCTCAGAAAACCACAAAGCCCAGAGCTCCAGGGACACTGACAATGCGAGAGGCATGCCAAGGGGAGCGCCGAACTGGAACAACCTTGCAGCTTCCCTCTTTTCCTGACTGGAGCTGGCCTCAGCCACTGCTGTTTCTTAGGCTGCGCCTGGAGCTAGGGTTAGGGTTAGGGTTACGCCCAGGGTTAGGATTCAGAAAACCACAAAGCCCAGAGCTCCAGGGACACTGACAATACGAAAGGCATGCCAAGGGGAGCGCGGCACTGCCCCAAATTGCAGCCTTCATGTTTTCCTGACTGGAACTCCCCTCAGCCCCATGCAATTTCTTAGGCTGCGCCTAGGAGTAGGGTTAGGGTAAGGGTAACGCCTAGGGTTAGGGTTCAGAAAACCACAAAGCCCAGAGCTCCAGGGACACTGACAATGCGGGAGGCATGCCAAGGGGAGCGCAGAACTGGAACAACCTTGCAGCTTCCCACTTTTCTTGACTGGAGCTGGCCTCAGCCCACTGCTCTTTCTTAGGCTGTGCCTGGAGCTAGGGTTAGGGTTAGGGTTACGCCTAGGGTTAGGATTCAGAAAACCACAAAGCCCAGAGCTCCAGGGACACTGACAATGTGAGAGGCATGCCAAGGGGAGTGCAGAACTGGAACAACCTTACAGCTTCCCTCTTTTCCTGACTGGAGCTGGCCTCAGCCACTGCTGTTTCTTAGGCTGCACCTGGAGCTAGGGTTAGGGTTAGGGTTACGCCCAGGGTTAGGATTCAGAAAACCACAAAGCCCAGAGCTCCAGGGACACTGACAATACGAAAGGCATGCCAAGGGGAGCGCGGCACTGCCCCAAATTGCAGCCTTCATGTTTTCCTGACTGGAACTCCCCTCAGCCCCATGCAATTTCTTAGGCTGCGCCTAGGAGTAGGGTTAGGGTAAGGGTAACGCCTAGGGTTAGGGTTCAGAAAACCACAAAGCCCAGAGCTCCAGGGACACTGACAATGCGGGAGGCATGCCAAGGGGAGCGCAGAACTGGAACAACCTTGCAGCTTCCCACTTTTCTTGACTGGAGCTGGCCTCAGCCCACTGCTCTTTCTTAGGCTGTGCCTGGAGCTAGGGTTAGGGTTAGGGTTACGCCTAGGGTTAGGATTCAGAAAACCACAAAGCCCAGAGCTCCAGGGACACTGACAATGCGAGAGGCATGCCAAGGGGAGTGCAGAACTGGAACAACCTTACAGCTTCCCTCTTTTCCTGACTGGAGCTGGCCTCAGCCACTGCTGTTTCTTAGGCTGCGCCTGGAGCTAGGGTTAGGGTTAGGGTTACGCCCAGGGTTAGGATTCAGAAAACCACAAAGCCCAGAGCTCCAGGGACACTGACAATACGAAAGGCATGCCAAGGGGAGCGCGGCACTGCCCCAAATTGCAGCCTTCATGTTTTCCTGACTGGAACTCCCCTCAGCCCCATGCAATTTCTTAGGCTGCGCCTAGGAGTAGGGTTAGGGTAAGGGTAACGCCAAGGGTTAGGGTTCAGAAAACCACAAAGCCCAGAGCTCCAGGGACACTGACAATGCGGGAGGCATGCCAAGGGGAGCGCAGAACTGGAACAACCTTGCAGCTTCCCACTTTTCTTGACTGGAGCTGGCCTCAGCCCACTGCTCTTTCTTAGGCTGCGCCTGGAGCTAGGGTTAGGGTTAGGGTTACGCCTAGGGTTAGGATTCAGAAAACCACAAAGCCCAGAGCTCCAGGGACACTGACAATGCGAGAGGCATGCCAAGGGGAGTGCAGAACTGGAACAACCTTACAGCTTCCCTCTTTTCCTGACTGGAGCTGGCCTCAGCCCACTGCTCTTTCTTAGGCTGTGCCTGGAGCTAGGGTTAGGGTTAGGGATATGCCTAGGGTTGGGGTTTAGGAAACCACAAAGCCCAGAGCTGCAGGGACACTGACAAAGCGAGAGGCATGCCAAGGGGAGCGCGGCACTGCCCCAAATTGCAGCCTTCATGTTTTCCTGACTGGAACTCCCCTCAGCCCCATGCAATTTCTTAGGCTGCGCCTAGGAGTAGGGTTAGGGTAAGGGTAACGCCTAGGGTTAGGGTTCAGAAAACCACAAAGCCCAGAGCTCCAGGGACACTGACAATGCGGGAGGCATGCCAAGGGGAGCGCAGAACTGGAACAACCTTGCAGCTTCCCACTTTTCTTGACTGGAGCTGGCCTCAGCCCACTGCTCTTTCTTAGGCTGCGCCTGGAGCTAGGGTTAGGGTTAGGGTTACGCCTAGGGTTAGGATTCAGAAAACCACAAAGCCCAGAGCTCCAGGGACACTGACAATGCGAGAGGCATGCCAAGGGGAGTGCAGAACTGGAACAACCTTACAGCTTCCCTCTTTTCCTGACTGGAGCTGGCCTCAGCCACTGCTGTTTCTTAGGCTGCGCCTGGAGCTAGGGTTAGGGTTAGGGTTACGCCCAGGGTTAGGATTCAGAAAACCACAAAGCCCAGAGCTCCAGGGACACTGACAATACGAAAGGCATGCCAAGGGGAGCGTGGCACTGCCCCAAATTGCAGCCTTCATGTTTTCCTGACTGGAACTCCCCTCAGCCCCATGCAATTTCTTAGGCTGCGCCTAGGAGTAGGGTTAGGGTAAGGGTAACGCCTAGGGTTAGGGTTCAGAAAACCACAAAGCCCAGAGCTCCAGGGACACTGACAATGCGAGAGGCATGCCAAGGGGAGCGCAGAACTGGAACAACCTTACAGCTTCCCTCTTTTCCTGACTGGAGCTGGCCTCAGCCCACTGCTCTTTCTTAGGCTGCGCCTGGAGCTAGGGTTAGGGTTAGGGATATGCCTAGGGTTGGGGTTTAGGAAACCACAAAGCCCAGAGCTCCAGGGACACTGACAAAGCAAGAGGCATGCCAAGGGGAGCGTGGCACTGGCCAAACCTTGCAGCCTTCATGTTTTCCTGACTTGAACTCCCCTCAGCCCAATGCAGTTTCTCTGACTGTGCCTAGGTGTAGGGTTAGGCTTAGGGGAAGGTTCGGGTGGAGGTATTTTCAGCCCCTGGGAGCTTGCAGAAGGATGGTTTCACCTCTCGCGTGCCAACACAAAGAAGCCCGGATGTCAACGCTGAAACCCCTCTGGAAGGCAGCCCTCAGTGCCCAGCATTCAGTGAAAACTGGTTAGAGCTCCTTACCCAAAGGGGCTGTATCTTCCTGTCACCATTATGCAGGCACGCAGGCCAAGGGAAAGAAGTAAAGGGAGGAGGGGACTCTCTGTATGTGTTCCACGCAGGTTTAGTCCCGTGAAAAGACAGGACGAAGAGGCCAATTGCTGGGAGGGTCCAGGGATCTTATACTGGGTATGGAGTAGGTGGGGAAAGGGATCTCAGCCAATGGTATAGACACAAGCAGGTGGGATTGACGGGAAGGGAACCACTGGGAACAACACATAGGAGGGACTCAGGGAAGGATCCAATGGGGCGTCGAGGAACAAGGAACTTTCTAGAGCTAATACATATTAAAGAAGGAAAATGAATCTACATCATTTCATACAAAAAACAAGGAGACAAAATATTAACTAATCAGGGGAAAACATGCAAAAGGCAAAACAAGGGAATCATAGGTTCACACCATGACTGCAAAGTCACATGCTTAACTTGGGTTGCTAACCACCACAGCTGCTTGCCTGAGTTCTCCTCAGGACAAAGAGTAGCTGCAGCCACCTGAGCCGCTACATTAGGGCTCAGAAAACCACAAAGCCCAGAGCTCCAGGGACACTGACAATGCGAGAGGCATGCCAAGGGGAGCGCAGAACTGGAACAACCTTGCAGCTTCCCTCTTTTCCTGACTGGAGCTGGCCTCAGCCCACTGCTCTTTCTCAGGCTGCGCCTGGAGCTAGGGTTAGGGTTAGGGATATGCCTAGGGTTGGGGTTTAGGAAACCACAAAGCCCAGAGCTGCAGGGACACTGACAAAGCGAGAGGCATGCCAAGGGGAGCGCGGCACTGCCCCAAATTGCAGCCTTCATGTTTTCCTGACTTGAACTCCCCTCAGCCCCATGCAATTTCTTAGGCTGCGCCTAGGAGTAGGGTTAGGGTAAGGGTAACGCCTAGGGTTAGGGTTCAGAAAACCACAAAGCCCAGAGCTCCAGGGACACTGACAATGCGAGAGGCATGCCAAGGGGAGCGCAGAACTGGAACAACCTTGCAGCTTCCCACTTTTCTTGACTGGAGCTGGCCTCAGCCCACTGCTCTTTCTTAGGCTGTGCCTGGAGCTAGGGTTAGGGTTAGGGTTACGCCTAGGGTTAGGATTCAGAAAACCACAAAGCCCAGAGCTCCAGGGACACTGACAATGCGAGAGGCATGCCAAGGGGAGCGCCGAACTGGAACAACCTTGCAGCTTCCCTCTTTTCCTGACTGGAGCTGGCCTCAGCCACTGCTGTTTCTTAGGCTGCGCCTGGAGCTAGGGTTAGGGTTAGGGTTACGCCCAGGGTTAGGATTCAGAAAACCACAAAGCCCAGAGCTCCAGGGACACTGACAATGTGAGAGGCATGCCAAGGGGAGCGCAGAACTGGAACAACCTTACAGCTTCCCTCTTTTCCTGACTGGAGCTGGCCTCAGCCACTGCTGTTTCTTAGGCTGCGCCTGGAGCTAGGGTTAGGGTTAGGGTTACGCCCAGGGTTAGGATTCAGAAAACCACAAAGCCCAGAGCTCCAGGGACACTGACAATACGAAAGGCATGCCAAGGGGAGCGCGGCACTGCCCCAAATTGCAGCCTTCATGTTTTCCTGACTGGAACTCCCCTCAGCCCCATGCAATTTCTTAGGCTGCGCCTAGGAGTAGGGTTAGGGTAAGGGTAACGCCTAGGGTTAGGGTTCAGAAAACCACAAAGCCCAGAGCTCCAGGGACACTGACAATGCGGGAGGCATGCCAAGGGGAGCGCAGAACTGGAACAACCTTGCAGCTTCCCACTTTTCTTGACTGGAGCTGGCCTCAGCCCACTGCTCTTTCTTAGGCTGCGCCTGGAGCTAGGGTTAGGGTTAGGGTTACGCCTAGGGTTAGGATTCAGAAAACCACAAAGCCCAGAGCTCCAGGGACACTGACAATGCGAGAGGCATGCCAAGGGGAGCGCAGAACTGGAACAACCTTACAGCTTCCCTCTTTTCCTGACTGGAGCCGGCCTCAGCCCACTGCTCTTTCTTAGGCTGCGCCTGGAGCTAGGGTTAGGGTTAGGGATATGCCTAGGGTTGGGGTTTAGGAAACCACAAAGCCCAGAGCTCCAGGGACACTGACAAAGCAAGAGGCATGCCAAGGGGAGCGTGGCACTGGCCAAACCTTGCAGCCTTCATGTTTTCCTGACTTGAACTCCCCTCAGCCCAATGCAGTTTCTCTGACTGTGCCTAGGTGTAGGGTTAGGCTTAGGGGAAGGTTCGGGTGGAGGTATTTTCAGCCCCTGGGAGCTTGCAGAAGGATGGTTTCACCTCTCGCGTGCCAACACAAAGAAGCCCGGATGTCAACGCTGAAACCCCTCTGGAAGGCAGCCCTCAGTGCCCAGCATTCAGTGAAAACTGGTTAGAGCTCCTTACCCAAAGGGGCTGTATCTTCCTGTCACCATTATGCAGGCACGCAGGCCAAGGGAAAGAAGTAAAGGGAGGAGGGGACTCTCTGTATGTGTTCCACGCAGGTTTAGTCCCGTGAAAAGACAGGACGAAGAGGCCAATTGCTGGGAGGGTCCAGGGATCTTATACTGGGTATGGAGTAGGTGGGGAAAGGGATCTCAGCCAATGGTATAGACACAAGCAGGTGGGATTGACGGGAAGGGAACCACTGGGAACAACACATAGGAGGGACTCAGGGAAGGATCCAATGGGGCGTCGAGGAACAAGGAACTTTCTAGAGCTAATACATATTAAAGAAGGAAAATGAATCTACATCATTTCATACAAAAAACAAGGAGACAAAATATTAACTAATCAGGGGAAAACATGCAAAAGGCAAAACAAGGGAATCATAGGTTCACACCATGACTGCAAAGTCACATGCTTAACTTGGGTTGCTAACCACCACAGCTGCTTGCCTGAGTTCTCCTCAGGACAAAGAGTAGCTGCAGCCACCTGAGCCGCTACATTAGGGCTCAGAAAACCACAAAGCAATGAGCTCCAGGGACACTGACAATGCGAGAGGCATGCCAAGGGGAGCGCCGAACTGGAACAACCTTGCAGCTTCCCTCTTTTCCTGACTGGAGCTGGCCTCAGCCACTGCTGTTTCTTAGGCTGCGCCTGGAGCTAGGGTTAGGGTTAGGGTTACGCCCAGGGTTAGGATTCAGAAAACCACAAAGCCCAGAGCTCCAGGGACACTGACAATACGAAAGGCATGCCAAGGGGAGCGCGGCACTGCCCCAAATTGCAGCCTTCATGTTTTCCTGACTGGAACTCCCCTCAGCCCCATGCAATTTCTTAGGCTGCGCCTAGGAGTAGGGTTAGGGTAAGGGTAACGCCTAGGGTTAGGGTTCAGAAAACCACAAAGCCCAGAGCTCCAGGGACACTGACAATGCGGGAGGCATGCCAAGGGGAGCGCAGAACTGGAACAACCTTGCAGCTTCCCACTTTTCTTGACTGGAGCTGGCCTCAGCCCACTGCTCTTTCTTAGGCTGCGCCTGGAGCTAGGGTTAGGGTTAGGGTTACGCCTAGGGTTAGGATTCAGAAAACCACAAAGCCCAGAGCTCCAGGGACACTGACAATGCGAGAGGCATGCCAAGGGGAGCGCAGAACTGGAACAACCTTACAGCTTCCCTCTTTTCCTGACTGGAGCCGGCCTCAGCCCACTGCTCTTTCTTAGGCTGCGCCTGGAGCTAGGGTTAGGGTTAGGGATATGCCTAGGGTTGGGGTTTAGGAAACCACAAAGCCCAGAGCTCCAGGGACACTGACAAAGCAAGAGGCATGCCAAGGGGAGCGTGGCACTGGCCAAACCTTGCAGCCTTCATGTTTTCCTGACTTGAACTCCCCTCAGCCCAATGCAGTTTCTCTGACTGTGCCTAGGTGTAGGGTTAGGCTTAGGGGAAGGTTCGGGTGGAGGTATTTTCAGCCCCTGGGAGCTTGCAGAAGGATGGTTTCACCTCTCGCGTGCCAACACAAAGAAGCCCGGATGTCAACGCTGAAACCCCTCTGGAAGGCAGCCCTCAGTGCCCAGCATTCAGTGAAAACTGGTTAGAGCTCCTCACCCAAAGGGGCTGTATCTTCCTGTCACCATTATGCAGGCACGCAGGCCAAGGGAAAGAAGTAAAGGGAGGAGGGGACTCTCTGTATGTGTTCCACGCAGGTTTACTCCCGTGAAAAGACAGGACGAAGAGGCCAATTGCTGGGAGGGTCCAGGGATCTTATACTGGGTATGGAGTAGGTGGGGAAAGGGATCTCAGCCAATGGTATAGACACAAGCAGGTGGGATTGACGGGAAGGGAACCACTGGGAACAACACATAGGAGGGACTCAGGGAAGGATCCAATGGGGCGTCGAGGAACAAGGAACTTTCTAGAGCTAATACATATTAAAGAAGGAAAATGAATCTACATCATTTCATACAAAAAACAAGGAGACAAAATATTAACTAATCAGGGGAAAACATGCAAAAGGCAAAACAAGGGAATCATAGGTTCACACCATGACTGCAAAGTCACATGCTTAACTTGGGTTGCTAACCACCACAGCTGCTTGCCTGAGTTCTCCTCAGGACAAAGAGTAGCTGCAGCCACCTGAGCCGCTACATTAGGGCTCAGAAAACCACAAAGCAATGAGCTCCAGGGACACTGACAATGCGAGAGGCATGCCAAGGGGAGCGCCGAACTGGAACAACCTTGCAGCTTCCCTCTTTTCCTGACTGGAGCTGGCCTCAGCCACTGCTGTTTCTTAGGCTGCGCCTGGAGCTAGGGTTAGGGTTAGGGTTACGCCCAGGGTTAGGATTCAGAAAACCACAAAGCCCAGAGCTCCAGGGACACTGACAATACGAAAGGCATGCCAAGGGGAGCGCGGCACTGCCCCAAATTGCAGCCTTCATGTTTTCCTGACTGGAACTCCCCTCAGCCCCATGCAATTTCTTAGGCTGCGCCTAGGAGTAGGGTTAGGGTAAGGGTAACGCCTAGGGTTAGGGTTCAGAAAACCACAAAGCCCAGAGCTCCAGGGACACTGACAATGCGGGAGGCATGCCAAGGGGAGCGCAGAACTGGAACAACCTTGCAGCTTCCCACTTTTCTTGACTGGAGCTGGCCTCAGCCCACTGCTCTTTCTTAGGCTGTGCCTGGAGCTAGGGTTAGGGTTAGGGTTACGCCTAGGGTTAGGATTCAGAAAACCACAAAGCCCAGAGCTCCAGGGACACTGACAATGTGAGAGGCATGCCAAGGGGAGTGCAGAACTGGAACAACCTTACAGCTTCCCTCTTTTCCTGACTGGAGCTGGCCTCAGCCACTGCTGTTTCTTAGGCTGCACCTGGAGCTAGGGTTAGGGTTAGGGTTACGCCCAGGGTTAGGATTCAGAAAACCACAAAGCCCAGAGCTCCAGGGACACTGACAATACGAAAGGCATGCCAAGGGGAGCGCGGCACTGCCCCAAATTGCAGCCTTCATGTTTTCCTGACTGGAACTCCCCTCAGCCCCATGCAATTTCTTAGGCTGCGCCTAGGAGTAGGGTTAGGGTAAGGGTAACGCCTAGGGTTAGGGTTCAGAAAACCACAAAGCCCAGAGCTCCAGGGACACTGACAATGCGGGAGGCATGCCAAGGGGAGCGCAGAACTGGAACAACCTTGCAGCTTCCCACTTTTCTTGACTGGAGCTGGCCTCAGCCCACTGCTCTTTCTTAGGCTGTGCCTGGAGCTAGGGTTAGGGTTAGGGTTACGCCTAGGGTTAGGATTCAGAAAACCACAAAGCCCAGAGCTCCAGGGACACTGACAATGCGAGAGGCATGCCAAGGGGAGTGCAGAACTGGAACAACCTTACAGCTTCCCTCTTTTCCTGACTGGAGCTGGCCTCAGCCACTGCTGTTTCTTAGGCTGCGCCTGGAGCTAGGGTTAGGGTTAGGGTTACGCCCAGGGTTAGGATTCAGAAAACCACAAAGCCCAGAGCTCCAGGGACACTGACAATACGAAAGGCATGCCAAGGGGAGCGCGGCACTGCCCCAAATTGCAGCCTTCATGTTTTCCTGACTGGAACTCCCCTCAGCCCCATGCAATTTCTTAGGCTGCGCCTAGGAGTAGGGTTAGGGTAAGGGTAACGCCAAGGGTTAGGGTTCAGAAAACCACAAAGCCCAGAGCTCCAGGGACACTGACAATGCGGGAGGCATGCCAAGGGGAGCGCAGAACTGGAACAACCTTGCAGCTTCCCACTTTTCTTGACTGGAGCTGGCCTCAGCCCACTGCTCTTTCTTAGGCTGCGCCTGGAGCTAGGGTTAGGGTTAGGGTTACGCCTAGGGTTAGGATTCAGAAAACCACAAAGCCCAGAGCTCCAGGGACACTGACAATGCGAGAGGCATGCCAAGGGGAGTGCAGAACTGGAACAACCTTACAGCTTCCCTCTTTTCCTGACTGGAGCTGGCCTCAGCCCACTGCTCTTTCTTAGGCTGTGCCTGGAGCTAGGGTTAGGGTTAGGGATATGCCTAGGGTTGGGGTTTAGGAAACCACAAAGCCCAGAGCTGCAGGGACACTGACAAAGCGAGAGGCATGCCAAGGGGAGCGCGGCACTGCCCCAAATTGCAGCCTTCATGTTTTCCTGACTGGAACTCCCCTCAGCCCCATGCAATTTCTTAGGCTGCGCCTAGGAGTAGGGTTAGGGTAAGGGTAACGCCTAGGGTTAGGGTTCAGAAAACCACAAAGCCCAGAGCTCCAGGGACACTGACAATGCGGGAGGCATGCCAAGGGGAGCGCAGAACTGGAACAACCTTGCAGCTTCCCACTTTTCTTGACTGGAGCTGGCCTCAGCCCACTGCTCTTTCTTAGGCTGCGCCTGGAGCTAGGGTTAGGGTTAGGGTTACGCCTAGGGTTAGGATTCAGAAAACCACAAAGCCCAGAGCTCCAGGGACACTGACAATGCGAGAGGCATGCCAAGGGGAGTGCAGAACTGGAACAACCTTACAGCTTCCCTCTTTTCCTGACTGGAGCTGGCCTCAGCCACTGCTGTTTCTTAGGCTGCGCCTGGAGCTAGGGTTAGGGTTAGGGTTACGCCCAGGGTTAGGATTCAGAAAACCACAAAGCCCAGAGCTCCAGGGACACTGACAATACGAAAGGCATGCCAAGGGGAGCGTGGCACTGCCCCAAATTGCAGCCTTCATGTTTTCCTGACTGGAACTCCCCTCAGCCCCATGCAATTTCTTAGGCTGCGCCTAGGAGTAGGGTTAGGGTAAGGGTAACGCCTAGGGTTAGGGTTCAGAAAACCACAAAGCCCAGAGCTCCAGGGACACTGACAATGCGAGAGGCATGCCAAGGGGAGCGCAGAACTGGAACAACCTTACAGCTTCCCTCTTTTCCTGACTGGAGCTGGCCTCAGCCCACTGCTCTTTCTTAGGCTGCGCCTGGAGCTAGGGTTAGGGTTAGGGATATGCCTAGGGTTGGGGTTTAGGAAACCACAAAGCCCAGAGCTCCAGGGACACTGACAAAGCAAGAGGCATGCCAAGGGGAGCGTGGCACTGGCCAAACCTTGCAGCCTTCATGTTTTCCTGACTTGAACTCCCCTCAGCCCAATGCAGTTTCTCTGACTGTGCCTAGGTGTAGGGTTAGGCTTAGGGGAAGGTTCGGGTGGAGGTATTTTCAGCCCCTGGGAGCTTGCAGAAGGATGGTTTCACCTCTCGCGTGCCAACACAAAGAAGCCCGGATGTCAACGCTGAAACCCCTCTGGAAGGCAGCCCTCAGTGCCCAGCATTCAGTGAAAACTGGTTAGAGCTCCTTACCCAAAGGGGCTGTATCTTCCTGTCACCATTATGCAGGCACGCAGGCCAAGGGAAAGAAGTAAAGGGAGGAGGGGACTCTCTGTATGTGTTCCACGCAGGTTTAGTCCCGTGAAAAGACAGGACGAAGAGGCCAATTGCTGGGAGGGTCCAGGGATCTTATACTGGGTATGGAGTAGGTGGGGAAAGGGATCTCAGCCAATGGTATAGACACAAGCAGGTGGGATTGACGGGAAGGGAACCACTGGGAACAACACATAGGAGGGACTCAGGGAAGGATCCAATGGGGCGTCGAGGAACAAGGAACTTTCTAGAGCTAATACATATTAAAGAAGGAAAATGAATCTACATCATTTCATACAAAAAACAAGGAGACAAAATATTAACTAATCAGGGGAAAACATGCAAAAGGCAAAACAAGGGAATCATAGGTTCACACCATGACTGCAAAGTCACATGCTTAACTTGGGTTGCTAACCACCACAGCTGCTTGCCTGAGTTCTCCTCAGGACAAAGAGTAGCTGCAGCCACCTGAGCCGCTACATTAGGGCTCAGAAAACCACAAAGCCCAGAGCTCCAGGGACACTGACAATGCGAGAGGCATGCCAAGGGGAGCGCAGAACTGGAACAACCTTGCAGCTTCCCTCTTTTCCTGACTGGAGCTGGCCTCAGCCCACTGCTCTTTCTCAGGCTGCGCCTGGAGCTAGGGTTAGGGTTAGGGATATGCCTAGGGTTGGGGTTTAGGAAACCACAAAGCCCAGAGCTGCAGGGACACTGACAAAGCGAGAGGCATGCCAAGGGGAGCGCGGCACTGCCCCAAATTGCAGCCTTCATGTTTTCCTGACTTGAACTCCCCTCAGCCCCATGCAATTTCTTAGGCTGCGCCTAGGAGTAGGGTTAGGGTAAGGGTAACGCCTAGGGTTAGGGTTCAGAAAACCACAAAGCCCAGAGCTCCAGGGACACTGACAATGCGAGAGGCATGCCAAGGGGAGCGCAGAACTGGAACAACCTTGCAGCTTCCCACTTTTCTTGACTGGAGCTGGCCTCAGCCCACTGCTCTTTCTTAGGCTGTGCCTGGAGCTAGGGTTAGGGTTAGGGTTACGCCTAGGGTTAGGATTCAGAAAACCACAAAGCCCAGAGCTCCAGGGACACTGACAATGCGAGAGGCATGCCAAGGGGAGCGCCGAACTGGAACAACCTTGCAGCTTCCCTCTTTTCCTGACTGGAGCTGGCCTCAGCCACTGCTGTTTCTTAGGCTGCGCCTGGAGCTAGGGTTAGGGTTAGGGTTACGCCCAGGGTTAGGATTCAGAAAACCACAAAGCCCAGAGCTCCAGGGACACTGACAATGTGAGAGGCATGCCAAGGGGAGCGCAGAACTGGAACAACCTTACAGCTTCCCTCTTTTCCTGACTGGAGCTGGCCTCAGCCACTGCTGTTTCTTAGGCTGCGCCTGGAGCTAGGGTTAGGGTTAGGGTTACGCCCAGGGTTAGGATTCAGAAAACCACAAAGCCCAGAGCTCCAGGGACACTGACAAAGCGAGAGGCATGCCAAGGGGAGCGCGGCACTGCCCCAAATTGCAGCCTTCATGTTTTCCTGACTTGAACTCCCCTCAGCCCCATGCAATTTCTTAGGCTGCGCCTAGGAGTAGGGTTAGGGTAAGGGTAACGCCTAGGGTTAGGGTTCAGAAAACCACAAAGCCCAGAGCTCCAGGGACACTGACAATGCGAGAGGCATGCCAAGGGGAGCGCAGAACTGGAACAACCTTGCAGCTTCCCACTTTTCTTGACTGGAGCTGGCCTCAGCCCACTGCTCTTTCTTAGGCTGTGCCTGGAGCTAGGGTTAGGGTTAGGGTTACGCCTAGGGTTAGGATTCAGAAAACCACAAAGCCCAGAGCTCCAGGGACACTGACAATGCGAGAGGCATGCCAAGGGGAGCGCCGAACTGGAACAACCTTGCAGCTTCCCTCTTTTCCTGACTGGAGCTGGCCTCAGCCACTGCTGTTTCTTAGGCTGCGCCTGGAGCTAGGGTTAGGGTTAGGGTTACGCCCAGGGTTAGGATTCAGAAAACCACAAAGCCCAGAGCTCCAGGGACACTGACAATGTGAGAGGCATGCCAAGGGGAGCGCAGAACTGGAACAACCTTACAGCTTCCCTCTTTTCCTGACTGGAGCTGGCCTCAGCCACTGCTGTTTCTTAGGCTGCGCCTGGAGCTAGGGTTAGGGTTAGGGTTACGCCCAGGGTTAGGATTCAGAAAACCACAAAGCCCAGAGCTCCAGGGACACTGACAATACGAAAGGCATGCCAAGGGGAGCGCGGCACTGCCCCAAATTGCAGCCTTCATGTTTTCCTGACTGGAACTCCCCTCAGCCCCATGCAATTTCTTAGGCTGCGCCTAGGAGTAGGGTTAGGGTAAGGGTAACGCCTAGGGTTAGGGTTCAGAAAACCACAAAGCCCAGAGCTCCAGGGACACTGACAATGCGGGAGGCATGCCAAGGGGAGCGCAGAACTGGAACAACCTTGCAGCTTCCCACTTTTCTTGACTGGAGCTGGCCTCAGCCCACTGCTCTTTCTTAGGCTGCGCCTGGAGCTAGGGTTAGGGTTAGGGTTACGCCTAGGGTTAGGATTCAGAAAACCACAAAGCCCAGAGCTCCAGGGACACTGACAATGCGAGAGGCATGCCAAGGGGAGCGCAGAACTGGAACAACCTTACAGCTTCCCTCTTTTCCTGACTGGAGCCGGCCTCAGCCCACTGCTCTTTCTTAGGCTGCGCCTGGAGCTAGGGTTAGGGTTAGGGATATGCCTAGGGTTGGGGTTTAGGAAACCACAAAGCCCAGAGCTCCAGGGACACTGACAAAGCAAGAGGCATGCCAAGGGGAGCGTGGCACTGGCCAAACCTTGCAGCCTTCATGTTTTCCTGACTTGAACTCCCCTCAGCCCAATGCAGTTTCTCTGACTGTGCCTAGGTGTAGGGTTAGGCTTAGGGGAAGGTTCGGGTGGAGGTATTTTCAGCCCCTGGGAGCTTGCAGAAGGATGGTTTCACCTCTCGCGTGCCAACACAAAGAAGCCCGGATGTCAACGCTGAAACCCCTCTGGAAGGCAGCCCTCAGTGCCCAGCATTCAGTGAAAACTGGTTAGAGCTCCTCACCCAAAGGGGCTGTATCTTCCTGTCACCATTATGCAGGCACGCAGGCCAAGGGAAAGAAGTAAAGGGAGGAGGGGACTCTCTGTATGTGTTCCACGCAGGTTTAGTCCCGTGAAAAGACAGGACGAAGAGGCCAATTGCTGGGAGGGTCCAGGGATCTTATACTGGGTATGGAGTAGGTGGGGAAAGGGATCTCAGCCAATGGTATAGACACAAGCAGGTGGGATTGACGGGAAGGGAACCACTGGGAACAACACATAGGAGGGACTCAGGGAAGGATCCAATGGGGCGTCGAGGAACAAGGAACTTTCTAGAGCTAATACATATTAAAGAAGGAAAATGAATCTACATCATTTCATACAAAAAACAAGGAGACAAAATATTAACTAATCAGGGGAAAACATGCAAAAGGCAAAACAAGGGAATCATAGGTTCACACCATGACTGCAAAGTCACATGCTTAACTTGGGTTGCTAACCACCACAGCTGCTTGCCTGAGTTCTCCTCAGGACAAAGAGTAGCTGCAGCCACCTGAGCCGCTACATTAGGGCTCAGAAAACCACAAAGCAATGAGCTCCAGGGACACTGACAATGCGAGAGGCATGCCAAGGGGAGCGCCGAACTGGAACAACCTTGCAGCTTCCCTCTTTTCCTGACTGGAGCTGGCCTCAGCCACTGCTGTTTCTTAGGCTGCGCCTGGAGCTAGGGTTAGGGTTAGGGTTACGCCCAGGGTTAGGATTCAGAAAACCACAAAGCCCAGAGCTCCAGGGACACTGACAATACGAAAGGCATGCCAAGGGGAGCGCGGCACTGCCCCAAATTGCAGCCTTCATGTTTTCCTGACTGGAACTCCCCTCAGCCCCATGCAATTTCTTAGGCTGCGCCTAGGAGTAGGGTTAGGGTAAGGGTAATGCCTAGGGTTAGGGTTCAGAAAACCACAAAGCCCAGAGCTCCAGGGACACTGACAATGCGGGAGGCATGCCAAGGGGAGCGCAGAACTGGAACAACCTTGCAGCTTCCCACTTTTCTTGACTGGAGCTGGCCTCAGCCCACTGCTCTTTCTTAGGCTGTGCCTGGAGCTAGGGTTAGGGTTAGGGTTACGCCTAGGGTTAGGATTCAGAAAACCACAAAGCCCAGAGCTCCAGGGACACTGACAATGCGAGAGGCATGCCAAGGGGAGTGCAGAACTGGAACAACCTTACAGCTTCCCTCTTTTCCTGACTGGAGCTGGCCTCAGCCACTGCTGTTTCTTAGGCTGCGCCTGGAGCTAGGGTTAGGGTTAGGGTTACGCCCAGGGTTAGGATTCAGAAAACCACAAAGCCCAGAGCTCCAGGGACACTGACAATACGAAAGGCATGCCAAGGGGAGCGCGGCACTGCCCCAAATTGCAGCCTTCATGTTTTCCTGACTGGAACTCCCCTCAGCCCCATGCAATTTCTTAGGCTGCGCCTAGGAGTAGGGTTAGGGTAAGGGTAACGCCAAGGGTTAGGGTTCAGAAAACCACAAAGCCCAGAGCTCCAGGGACACTGACAATGCGGGAGGCATGCCAAGGGGAGCGCAGAACTGGAACAACCTTGCAGCTTCCCACTTTTCTTGACTGGAGCTGGCCTCAGCCCACTGCTCTTTCTTAGGCTGCGCCTGGAGCTAGGGTTAGGGTTAGGGTTACGCCTAGGGTTAGGATTCAGAAAACCACAAAGCCCAGAGCTCCAGGGACACTGACAATGCGAGAGGCATGCCAAGGGGAGCGCAGAACTGGAACAACCTTACAGCTTCCCTCTTTTCCTGACTGGAGCTGGCCTCAGCCCACTGCTCTTTCTTAGGCTGTGCCTGGAGCTAGGGTTAGGGTTAGGGATATGCCTAGGGTTGGGGTTTAGGAAACCACAAAGCCCAGAGCTGCAGGGACACTGACAAAGCGAGAGGCATGCCAAGGGGAGCGCGGCACTGCCCCAAATTGCAGCCTTCATGTTTTCCTGACTGGAACTCCCCTCAGCCCCATGCAATTTCTTAGGCTGCGCCTAGGAGTAGGGTTAGGGTAAGGGTAACGCCTAGGGTTAGGGTTCAGAAAACCACAAAGCCCAGAGCTCCAGGGACACTGACAATGCGGGAGGCATGCCAAGGGGAGCGCAGAACTGGAACAACCTTGCAGCTTCCCACTTTTCTTGACTGGAGCTGGCCTCAGCCCACTGCTCTTTCTTAGGCTGCGCCTGGAGCTAGGGTTAGGGTTAGGGTTACGCCTAGGGTTAGGATTCAGAAAACCACAAAGCCCAGAGCTCCAGGGACACTGACAATGCGAGAGGCATGCCAAGGGGAGTGCAGAACTGGAACAACCTTACAGCTTCCCTCTTTTCCTGACTGGAGCTGGCCTCAGCCACTGCTGTTTCTTAGGCTGCGCCTGGAGCTAGGGTTAGGGTTAGGGTTACGCCCAGGGTTAGGATTCAGAAAACCACAAAGCCCAGAGCTCCAGGGACACTGACAATACGAAAGGCATGCCAAGGGGAGCGTGGCACTGCCCCAAATTGCAGCCTTCATGTTTTCCTGACTGGAACTCCCCTCAGCCCCATGCAATTTCTTAGGCTGCGCCTAGGAGTAGGGTTAGGGTAAGGGTAACGCCTAGGGTTAGGGTTCAGAAAACCACAAAGCCCAGAGCTCCAGGGACACTGACAATGCGAGAGGCATGCCAAGGGGAGCGCAGAACTGGAACAACCTTACAGCTTCCCTCTTTTCCTGACTGGAGCTGGCCTCAGCCCACTGCTCTTTCTTAGGCTGCGCCTGGAGCTAGGGTTAGGGTTAGGGATATGCCTAGGGTTGGGGTTTAGGAAACCACAAAGCCCAGAGCTCCAGGGACACTGACAAAGCAAGAGGCATGCCAAGGGGAGCGTGGCACTGGCCAAACCTTGCAGCCTTCATGTTTTCCTGACTTGAACTCCCCTCAGCCCAATGCAGTTTCTCTGACTGTGCCTAGGTGTAGGGTTAGGCTTAGGGGAAGGTTCGGGTGGAGGTATTTTCAGCCCCTGGGAGCTTGCAGAAGGATGGTTTCACCTCTCGCGTGCCAACACAAAGAAGCCCGGATGTCAACGCTGAAACCCCTCTGGAAGGCAGCCCTCAGTGCCCAGCATTCAGTGAAAACTGGTTAGAGCTCCTTACCCAAAGGGGCTGTATCTTCCTGTCACCATTATGCAGGCACGCAGGCCAAGGGAAAGAAGTAAAGGGAGGAGGGGACTCTCTGTATGTGTTCCACGCAGGTTTAGTCCCGTGAAAAGACAGGACGAAGAGGCCAATTGCTGGGAGGGTCCAGGGATCTTATACTGGGTATGGAGTAGGTGGGGAAAGGGATCTCAGCCAATGGTATAGACACAAGCAGGTGGGATTGACGGGAAGGGAACCACTGGGAACAACACATAGGAGGGACTCAGGGAAGGATCCAATGGGGCGTCGAGGAACAAGGAACTTTCTAGAGCTAATACATATTAAAGAAGGAAAATGAATCTACATCATTTCATACAAAAAACAAGGAGACAAAATATTAACTAATCAGGGGAAAACATGCAAAAGGCAAAACAAGGGAATCATAGGTTCACACCATGACTGCAAAGTCACATGCTTAACTTGGGTTGCTAACCACCACAGCTGCTTGCCTGAGTTCTCCTCAGCACAAAGAGTAGCTGCAGCCACCTGAGCCGCTACATTAGGGCTCAGAAAACCACAAAGCAATGAGCTCCAGGGACACTGACAATGCGAGAGGCATGCCAAGGGGAGCGCAGAACTGGAACAACCTTGCAGCTTCCCTCTTTTCCTGACTGGAGCTGGCCTCAGCCACTGCTGTTTCTTAGGCTGCGCCTGGAGCTAGGGTTAGGGTTAGGGATATGCCTAGGGTTGGGGTTTAGGAAACCACAAAGCCCAGAGCTGCAGGGACACTGACAAAGCGAGAGGCATGCCAAGGGGAGCGCGGCACTGCCCCAAATTGCAGCCTTCATGTTTTCCTGACTTGAACTCCCCTCAGCCCCATGCAATTTCTTAGGCTGCGCCTAGGAGTAGGGTTAGGGTAAGGGTAACGCCTAGGGTTAGGGTTCAGAAAACCACAAAGCCCAGAGCTCCAGGGACACTGACAATGCGGGAGGCATGCCAAGGGGAGCGCAGAACTGGAACAACCTTGCAGCTTCCCACTTTTCTTGACTGGAGCTGGCCTCAGCCCACTGCTCTTTCTTAGGCTGTGCCTGGAGCTAGGGTTAGGGTTAGGGTTACGCCTAGGGTTAGGATTCAGAAAACCACAAAGCCCAGAGCTCCAGGGACACTGACAATGCGAGAGGCATGCCAAGGGGAGCGCCGAACTGGAACAACCTTGCAGCTTCCCTCTTTTCCTGACTGGAGCTGGCCTCAGCCACTGCTGTTTCTTAGGCTGAGCCTGGAGCTAGGGTTAGGGTTAGGGTTACGCCCAGGGTTAGGATTCAGAAAACCACAAAGCCCAGAGCTCCAGGGACACTGACAATACGAAAGGCATGCCAAGGGGAGCGCGGCACTGCCCCAAATTGCAGCATTCATGTTTTCCTGACTGGAACTCCCCTCAGCCCCATGCAATTTCTTAGGCTGCGCCTAGGAGTAGGGTTAGGGTAAGGGTAACGCCTAGGGTTAGGGTTCAGAAAACCACAAAGCCCAGAGCTCCAGGGACACTGACAATGCGGGAGGCATGCCAAGGGGAGCGCAGAACTGGAACAACCTTGCAGCTTCCCACTTTTCTTGACTGGAGCTGGCCTCAGCCCACTGCTCTTTCTTAGGCTGTGCCTGGAGCTAGGGTTAGGGTTAGGGTTACGCCTAGGGCTAGGATTCAGAAAACCACAAAGCCCAGAGCTCCAGGGACACTGACAATGTGAGAGGCATGCCAAGGGGAGCGCAGAACTGGAACAACCTTACAGCTTCCCTCTTTTCCTGACTGGAGCTGGCCTCAGCCACTGCTGTTTCTTAGGCTGCGCCTGGAGCTAGGGTTAGGGTTAGGGTTACGCCCAGGGTTAGGATTCAGAAAACCACAAAGCCCAGAGCTCCAGGGACACTGACAATACGAAAGGCATGCCAAGGGGAGCGCGGCACTGCCCCAAATTGCAGCCTTCATGTTTTCCTGACTGGAACTCCCCTCAGCCCCATGCAATTTCTTAGGCTGCGCCTAGGAGTAGGGTTAGGGTAAGGGTAACGCCTAGGGTTAGGGTTCAGAAAACCACAAAGCCCAGAGCTCCAGGGACACTGACAATGCGGGAGGCATGCCAAGGGGAGCGCAGAACTGGAACAACCTTGCAGCTTCCCACTTTTCTTGACTGGAGCTGGCCTCAGCCCACTGCTCTTTCTTAGGCTGTGCCTGGAGCTAGGGTTAGGGTTAGGGTTACGCCTAGGGTTAGGATTCAGAAAACCACAAAGCCCAGAGCTCCAGGGACACTGACAATGCGAGAGGCATGCCAAGGGGAGCGCAGAACTGGAACAACCTTACAGCTTCCCTCTTTTCCTGACTGGAGCTGGCCTCAGCCACTGCTGTTTCTTAGGCTGCGCCTGGAGCTAGGGTTAGGGTTAGGGTTACGCCCAGGGTTAGGATTCAGAAAACCACAAAGCCCAGAGCTCCAGGGACAGTGACAATGCGAAAGGCATGCCAAGGGGAGCGCGGCACTGCCCCAAATTGCAGCCTTCATGTTTTCCTGACTGGAACTCCCCTCAGCCCCATGCAATTTCTTAGGCTGCGCCTAGGAGTAGGGTTAGGGTAAGGGTAACGCCTAGGGTTAGGGTTCAGAAAACCACAAAGCCCAGAGCTCCAGGGACACTGACAATGCGGGAGGCATGCCAAGGGGAGCACAGAACTGGAACAACCTTGCAGCTTCCCACTTTTCTTGACTGGAGCTGGCCTCAGCCCACTGCTCTTTCTTAGGCTGCGCCTGGAGCTAGGGTTAGGGTTAGGGTTACGCCTAGGGTTAGGATTCAGAAAACCACAAAGCCCAGAGCTCCAGGGACACTGACAATGCGAGAGGCATGCCAAGGGGAGCGCAGAACTGGAACAACCTTACAGCTTCCCTCTTTTCCTGACTGGAGCTGGCCTCAGCCCACTGCTCTTTCTTAGGCTGCGCCTGGAGCTAGGGTTAGGGTTAGGGATATGCCTAGGGTTGGGGTTTAGGAAACCACAAAGCCCAGAGCTCCAGGGACACTGACAAAGCGAGAGGCATGCCAAGGGGAGCGTGGCACTGGCCAAACCTTGCAGCCTTCATGTTTTCCTGACTTGAACTCCCCTCAGCCCAATGCAGTTTCTCTGACTGTGCCTAGGTGTAGGGTTAGGCTTAGGGGAAGGTTCGGGTGGAGGTATTTTCAGCCCCTGGGAGCTTGCAGAAGGATGGTTTCACCTCTCGCGTGCCAACACAAAGAAGCCCGGATGTCAACGCTGAAACCCCTCTGGAAGGCAGCCCTCAGTGCCCAGCATTCAGTGAAAACTGGTTAGAGCTCCTCACCCAAAGGGGCTGTATCTTCCTGTCACCATTATGCAGGCACGCAGGCCAAGGGAAAGAAGTAAAGGGAGGAGGGGACTCTCTGTATGTGTTCCACGCAGGTTTAGTCCCGTGAAAAGACAGGACGAAGAGGCCAATTGCTGGGAGGGTCCAGGGATCTTATACTGGGTATGGAGTAGGTGGGGAAAGGGATCTCAGCCAATGGTATAGACACAAGCAGGTGGGATTGACGGGAAGGGAACCACTGGGAACAACACATAGGAGGGACTCAGGGAAGGATCCAATGGGGCGTCGAGGAACAAGGAACTTTCTAGAGCTAATACATATTAAAGAAGGAAAATGAATCTACATCATTTCATACAAAAAACAAGGAGACAAAATATTAACTAATCAGGGGAAAACATGCAAAAGGCAAAACAAGGGAATCATAGGTTCACACCATGACTGCAAAGTCACATGCTTAACTTGGGTTGCTAACCACCACAGCTGCTTGCCTGAGTTCTCCTCAGGACAAAGAGTAGCTGCAGCCACCTGAGCCGCTACATTAGGGCTCAGAAAACCACAAAGCCCAGAGCTCCAGGGACACTGACAATGCGAGAGGCATGCCAAGGGGAGCGCCGAACTGGAACAACCTTGCAGCGTCCCTCTTTTCCTGACTGGAGCTGGCCTCAGCCACTGCTCTTTCTTAGGCTGCGCCTGGAGCTAGGGTTAGGGTTAGGGTTACGCCCAGGGTTAGGATTCAGAAAACCACAAAGCCCAGAGCTCCAGGGACACTGACAATGTGAGAGGCATGCCAAGGGGAGCGCAGAACTGGAACAACCTTACAGCTTCCCTCTTTTCCTGACTGGAGCTGGCCTCAGCCACTGCTGTTTCTTAGGCTGCGCCTGGAGCTAGGGTTAGGGTTAGGGTTACGCCCAGGGTTAGGATTCAGAAAACCACAAAGCCCAGAGCTCCAGGGACACTGACAATACGAAAGGCATGCCAAGGGGAGCGCGGCACTGCCCCAAATTGCAGCCTTCATGTTTTCCTGACTGGAACTCCCCTCAGCCCCATGCAATTTCTTAGGCTGCGCCTAGGAGTAGGGTTAGGGTAAGGGTAACGCCTAGGGTTAGGGTTCAGAAAACCACAAAGCCCAGAGCTCCAGGGACACTGACAATGCGGGAGGCATGCCAAGGGGAGCGCAGAACTGGAACAACCTTGCAGCTTCCCACTTTTCTTGACTGGAGCTGGCCTCAGCCCACTGCTCTTTCTTAGGCTGTGCCTGGAGCTAGGGTTAGGGTTAGGGTTACGCCTAGGGTTAGGATTCAGAAAACCACAAAGCCCAGAGCTCCAGGGACACTGACAATGCGAGAGGCATGCCAAGGGGAGCGCAGAACTGGAACAACCTTACAGCTTCCCTCTTTTCCTGACTGGAGCTGGCCTCAGCCCACTGCTCTTTCTTAGGCTGCGCCTGGAGCTAGGGTTAGGGTTAGGGATATGCCTAGGGTTGGGGTTTAGGAAACCACAAAGCCCAGAGCTCCAGGGACACTGACAAAGCGAGAGGCATGCCAAGGGGAGCGTGGCACTGGCCAAACCTTGCAGCCTTCATGTTTTCCTGACTTGAACTCCCCTCAGCCCAATGCAGTTTCTCTGACTGTGCCTAGGTGTAGGGTTAGGCTTAGGGGAAGGTTCGGGTGGAGGTATTTTCAGCCCCTGGGAGCTTGCAGAAGGATGGTTTCACCTCTCGCGTGCCAACACAAAGAAGCCCGGATGTCAACGCTGAAACCCCTCTGGAAGGCAGCCCTCAGTGCCCAGCATTCAGTGAAAACTGGTTAGAGCTCCTAACCCAAAGGGGCTGTATCTTCCTGTCACCATTATGCAGGCACGCAGGCCAAGGGAAAGAAGTAAAGGGAGGAGGGGACTCTCTGTATGTGTTCCACGCAGGTTTAGTCCCGTGAAAAGACAGGACGAAGAGGCCAATTGCTGGGAGGGTCCAGGGATCTTATACTGGGTATGGAGTAGGTGGGGAAAGGGATCTCAGCCAATGGTATAGACACAAGCAGGTGGGATTGACGGGAAGGGAACCACTGGGAACAACACATAGGAGGGACTCAGGGAAGGATCCAATGGGGCGTCGAGGAACAAGGAACTTTCTAGAGCTAATACATATTAAAGAAGGAAAATGAATCTACATCATTTCATACAAAAAACAAGGAGACAAAATATTAACTAATCAGGGGAAAACATGCAAAAGGCAAAACAAGGGAATCATAGGTTCACACCATGACTGCAAAGTCACATGCTTAACTTGGGTTGCTAACCACCACAGCTGCTTGCCTGAGTTCTCCTCAGGACAAAGAGTAGCTGCAGCCACCTGAGCCGCTACATTAGGGCTCAGAAAACCACAAAGCCCAGAGCTCCAGGGACACTGACAATGCGAGAGGCATGCCAAGGGGAGCGCCGAACTGGAACAACCTTGCAGCTTCCCTCTTTTCCTGACTGGAGCTGGCCTCAGCCACTGCTCTTTCTTAGGCTGCGCCTGGAGCTAGGGTTAGGGTTAGGGTTACGCCCAGGGTTAGGATTCAGAAAACCACAAAGCCCAGAGCTCCAGGGACACTGACAATGTGAGAGGCATGCCAAGGGGAGCGCAGAACTGGAACAACCTTACAGCTTCCCTCTTTTCCTGACTGGAGCTGGCCTCAGCCACTGCTGTTTCTTAGGCTGCGCCTGGAGCTAGGGTTAGGGTTAGGGTTACGCCCAGGGTTAGGATTCAGAAAACCACAAAGCCCAGAGCTCCAGGGACACTGACAATACGAAAGGCATGCCAAGGGGAGCGCGGCACTGCCCCAAATTGCAGCCTTCATGTTTTCCTGACTGGAACTCCCCTCAGCCCCATGCAATTTCTTAGGCTGCGCCTAGGAGTAGGGTTAGGGTAAGGGTAACGCCTAGGGTTAGGGTTCAGAAAACCACAAAGCCCAGAGCTCCAGGGACACTGACAATGCGGGAGGCATGCCAAGGGGAGCGCAGAACTGGAACAACCTTGCAGCTTCCCACTTTTCTTGACTGGAGCTGGCCTCAGCCCACTGCTCTTTCTTAGGCTGTGCCTGGAGCTAGGGTTAGGGTTAGGGTTACGCCTAGGGCTAGGATTCAGAAAACCACAAAGCCCAGAGCTCCAGGGACACTGACAATGTGAGAGGCATGCCAAGGGGAGCGCAGAACTGGAACAACCTTACAGCTTCCCTCTTTTCCTGACTGGAGCTGGCCTCAGCCACTGCTGTTTCTTAGGCTGCGCCTGGAGCTAGGGTTAGGGTTAGGGTTACGCCCAGGGTTAGGATTCAGAAAACCACAAAGCCCAGAGCTCCAGGGACACTGACAATACGAAAGGCATGCCAAGGGGAGCGCGGCACTGCCCCAAATTGCAGCCTTCATGTTTTCCTGACTGGAACTCCCCTCAGCCCCATGCAATTTCTTAGGCTGCGCCTAGGAGTAGGGTTAGGGTAAGGGTAACGCCTAGGGTTAGGGTTCAGAAAACCACAAAGCCCAGAGCTCCAGGGACACTGACAATGCGGGAGGCATGCCAAGGGGAGCGCAGAACTGGAACAACCTTGCAGCTTCCCACTTTTCTTGACTGGAGCTGGCCTCAGCCCACTGCTCTTTCTTAGGCTGTGCCTGGAGCTAGGGTTAGGGTTAGGGTTACGCCTAGGGTTAGGATTCAGAAAACCACAAAGCCCAGAGCTCCAGGGACACTGACAATGCGAGAGGCATGCCAAGGGGAGTGCAGAACTGGAACAACCTTACAGCTTCCCTCTTTTCCTGACTGGAGCTGGCCTCAGCCACTGCTGTTTCTTAGGCTGCGCCTGGAGCTAGGGTTAGGGTTAGGGTTACGCCCAGGGTTAGGATTCAGAAAACCACAAAGCCCAGAGCTCCAGGGACAGTGACAATGCGAAAGGCATGCCAAGGGGAGCGCGGCACTGCCCCAAATTGCAGCCTTCATGTTTTCCTGACTGGAACTCCCCTCAGCCCCATGCAATTTCTTAGGCTGCGCCTAGGAGTAGGGTTAGGGTAAGGGTAACGCCTAGGGTTAGGGTTCAGAAAACCACAAAGCCCAGAGCTCCAGGGACACTGACAATGCGGGAGGCATGCCAAGGGGAGCACAGAACTGGAACAACCTTGCAGCTTCCCACTTTTCTTGACTGGAGCTGGCCTCAGCCCACTGCTCTTTCTTAGGCTGCGCCTGGAGCTAGGGTTAGGGTTAGGGTTACGCCTAGGGTTAGGATTCAGAAAACCACAAAGCCCAGAGCTCCAGGGACACTGACAATGCGAGAGGCATGCCAAGGGGAGCGCAGAACTGGAACAACCTTACAGCTTCCCTCTTTTCCTGACTGGAGCTGGCCTCAGCCCACTGCTCTTTCTTAGGCTGCGCCTGGAGCTAGGGTTAGGGTTAGGGATATGCCTAGGGTTGGGGTTTAGGAAACCACAAAGCCCAGAGCTCCAGGGACACTGACAAAGCGAGAGGCATGCCAAGGGGAGCGTGGCACTGGCCAAACCTTGCAGCCTTCATGTTTTCCTGACTTGAACTCCCCTCAGCCCAATGCAGTTTCTCTGACTGTGCCTAGGTGTAGGGTTAGGCTTAGGGGAAGGTTCGGGTGGAGGTATTTTCAGCCCCTGGGAGCTTGCAGAAGGATGGTTTCACCTCTCGCGTGCCAACACAAAGAAGCCCGGATGTCAACGCTGAAACCCCTCTGGAAGGCAGCCCTCAGTGCCCAGCATTCAGTGAAAACTGGTTAGAGCTCCTCACCCAAAGGGGCTGTATCTTCCTGTCACCATTATGCAGGCACGCAGGCCAAGGGAAAGAAGTAAAGGGAGGAGGGGACTCTCTGTATGTGTTCCACGCAGGTTTAGTCCCGTGAAAAGACAGGACGAAGAGGCCAATTGCTGGGAGGGTCCAGGGATCTTATACTGGGTATGGAGTAGGTGGGGAAAGGGATCTCAGCCAATGGTATAGACACAAGCAGGTGGGATTGACGGGAAGGGAACCACTGGGAACAACACATAGGAGGGACTCAGGGAAGGATCCAATGGGGCGTCGAGGAACAAGGAACTTTCTAGAGCTAATACATATTAAAGAAGGAAAATGAATCTACATCATTTCATACAAAAAACAAGGAGACAAAATATTAACTAATCAGGGGAAAACATGCAAAAGGCAAAACAAGGGAATCATAGGTTCACACCATGACTGCAAAGTCACATGCTTAACTTGGGTTGCTAACCACCACAGCTGCTTGCCTGAGTTCTCCTCAGGACAAAGAGTAGCTGCAGCCACCTGAGCCGCTACATTAGGGCTCAGAAAACCACAAAGCCCAGAGCTCCAGGGACACTGACAATGCGAGAGGCATGCCAAGGGGAGCGCCGAACTGGAACAACCTTGCAGCTTCCCTCTTTTCCTGACTGGAGCTGGCCTCAGCCACTGCTCTTTCTTAGGCTGCGCCTGGAGCTAGGGTTAGGGTTAGGGTTACGCCCAGGGTTAGGATTCAGAAAACCACAAAGCCCAGAGCTCCAGGGACACTGACAATGTGAGAGGCATGCCAAGGGGAGCGCAGAACTGGAACAACCTTACAGCTTCCCTCTTTTCCTGACTGGAGCTGGCCTCAGCCACTGCTGTTTCTTAGGCTGCGCCTGGAGCTAGGGTTAGGGTTAGGGTTACGCCCAGGGTTAGGATTCAGAAAACCACAAAGCCCAGAGCTCCAGGGACACTGACAATACGAAAGGCATGCCAAGGGGAGCGCGGCACTGCCCCAAATTGCAGCCTTCATGTTTTCCTGACTGGAACTCCCCTCAGCCCCATGCAATTTCTTAGGCTGCGCCTAGGAGTAGGGTTAGGGTAAGGGTAACGCCAAGGGTTAGGGTTCAGAAAACCACAAAGCCCAGAGCTCCAGGGACACTGACAATGCGGGAGGCATGCCAAGGGGAGCGCAGAACTGGAACAACCTTGCAGCTTCCCACTTTTCTTGACTGGAGCTGGCCTCAGCCCACTGCTCTTTCTTAGGCTGCGCCTGGAGCTAGGGTTAGGGTTAGGGTTACGCCTAGGGTTAGGATTCAGAAAACCACAAAGCCCAGAGCTCCAGGGACACTGACAATGCGAGAGGCATGCCAAGGGGAGCGCAGAACTGGAACAACCTTACAGCTTCCCTCTTTTCCTGACTGGAGCTGGCCTCAGCCCACTGCTCTTTCTTAGGCTGTGCCTGGAGCTAGGGTTAGGGTTAGGGATATGCCTAGGGTTGGGGTTTAGGAAACCACAAAGCCCAGAGCTGCAGGGACACTGACAAAGCGAGAGGCATGCCAAGGGGAGCGCGGCACTGCCCCAAATTGCAGCCTTCATGTTTTCCTGACTGGAACTCCCCTCAGCCCCATGCAATTTCTTAGGCTGCGCCTAGGAGTAGGGTTAGGGTAAGGGTAACGCCTAGGGTTAGGGTTCAGAAAACCACAAAGCCCAGAGCTCCAGGGACACTGACAATGCGGGAGGCATGCCAAGGGGAGCGCAGAACTGGAACAACCTTGCAGCTTCCCACTTTTCTTGACTGGAGCTGGCCTCAGCCCACTGCTCTTTCTTAGGCTGCGCCTGGAGCTAGGGTTAGGGTTAGGGTTACGCCTAGGGTTAGGATTCAGAAAACCACAAAGCCCAGAGCTCCAGGGACACTGACAATGCGAGAGGCATGCCAAGGGGAGTGCAGAACTGGAACAACCTTACAGCTTCCCTCTTTTCCTGACTGGAGCTGGCCTCAGCCACTGCTGTTTCTTAGGCTGCGCCTGGAGCTAGGGTTAGGGTTAGGGTTACGCCCAGGGTTAGGATTCAGAAAACCACAAAGCCCAGAGCTCCAGGGACACTGACAATACGAAAGGCATGCCAAGGGGAGCGTGGCACTGCCCCAAATTGCAGCCTTCATGTTTTCCTGACTGGAACTCCCCTCAGCCCCATGCAATTTCTTAGGCTGCGCCTAGGAGTAGGGTTAGGGTAAGGGTAACGCCTAGGGTTAGGGTTCAGAAAACCACAAAGCCCAGAGCTCCAGGGACACTGACAATGCGAGAGGCATGCCAAGGGGAGCGCAGAACTGGAACAACCTTACAGCTTCCCTCTTTTCCTGACTGGAGCTGGCCTCAGCCCACTGCTCTTTCTTAGGCTGCGCCTGGAGCTAGGGTTAGGGTTAGGGATATGCCTAGGGTTGGGGTTTAGGAAACCACAAAGCCCAGAGCTCCAGGGACACTGACAAAGCAAGAGGCATGCCAAGGGGAGCGTGGCACTGGCCAAACCTTGCAGCCTTCATGTTTTCCTGACTTGAACTCCCCTCAGCCCAATGCAGTTTCTCTGACTGTGCCTAGGTGTAGGGTTAGGCTTAGGGGAAGGTTCGGGTGGAGGTATTTTCAGCCCCTGGGAGCTTGCAGAAGGATGGTTTCACCTCTCGCGTGCCAACACAAAGAAGCCCGGATGTCAACGCTGAAACCCCTCTGGAAGGCAGCCCTCAGTGCCCAGCATTCAGTGAAAACTGGTTAGAGCTCCTTACCCAAAGGGGCTGTATCTTCCTGTCACCATTATGCAGGCACGCAGGCCAAGGGAAAGAAGTAAAGGGAGGAGGGGACTCTCTGTATGTGTTCCACGCAGGTTTAGTCCCGTGAAAAGACAGGACGAAGAGGCCAATTGCTGGGAGGGTCCAGGGATCTTATACTGGGTATGGAGTAGGTGGGGAAAGGGATCTCAGCCAATGGTATAGACACAAGCAGGTGGGATTGACGGGAAGGGAACCACTGGGAACAACACATAGGAGGGACTCAGGGAAGGATCCAATGGGGCGTCGAGGAACAAGGAACTTTCTAGAGCTAATACATATTAAAGAAGGAAAATGAATCTACATCATTTCATACAAAAAACAAGGAGACAAAATATTAACTAATCAGGGGAAAACATGCAAAAGGCAAAACAAGGGAATCATAGGTTCACACCATGACTGCAAAGTCACATGCTTAACTTGGGTTGCTAACCACCACAGCTGCTTGCCTGAGTTCTCCTCAGGACAAAGAGTAGCTGCAGCCACCTGAGCCGCTACATTAGGGCTCAGAAAACCACAAAGCCCAGAGCTCCAGGGACACTGACAATGCGAGAGGCATGCCAAGGGGAGCGCCGAACTGGAACAACCTTGCAGCTTCCCTCTTTTCCTGACTGGAGCTGGCCTCAGCCACTGCTGTTTCTTAGGCTGCGCCTGGAGCTAGGGTTAGGGTTAGGGTTACGCCCAGGGTTAGGATTCAGAAAACCACAAAGCCCAGAGCTCCAGGGACACTGACAATACGAAAGGCATGCCAAGGGGAGCGCGGCACTGCCCCAAATTGCAGCCTTCATGTTTTCCTGACTGGAACTCCCCTCAGCCCCATGCAATTTCTTAGGCTGCGCCTAGGAGTAGGGTTAGGGTAAGGGTAACGCCTAGGGTTAGGGTTCAGAAAACCACAAAGCCCAGAGCTCCAGGGACACTGACAATGCGGGAGGCATGCCAAGGGGAGCGCAGAACTGGAACAACCTTGCAGCTTCCCACTTTTCTTGACTGGAGCTGGCCTCAGCCCACTGCTCTTTCTTAGGCTGTGCCTGGAGCTAGGGTTAGGGTTAGGGTTACGCCTAGGGCTAGGATTCAGAAAACCACAAAGCCCAGAGCTCCAGGGACACTGACAATGTGAGAGGCATGCCAAGGGGAGCGCAGAACTGGAACAACCTTACAGCTTCCCTCTTTTCCTGACTGGAGCTGGCCTCAGCCACTGCTGTTTCTTAGGCTGCGCCTGGAGCTAGGGTTAGGGTTAGGGTTACGCCCAGGGTTAGGATTCAGAAAACCACAAAGCCCAGAGCTCCAGGGACACTGACAATACGAAAGGCATGCCAAGGGGAGCGCGGCACTGCCCCAAATTGCAGCCTTCATGTTTTCCTGACTGGAACTCCCCTCAGCCCCATGCAATTTCTTAGGCTGCGCCTAGGAGTAGGGTTAGGGTAAGGGTAACGCCTAGGGTTAGGGTTCAGAAAACCACAAAGCCCAGAGCTCCAGGGACACTGACAATGCGGGAGGCATGCCAAGGGGAGCGCAGAACTGGAACAACCTTGCAGCTTCCCACTTTTCTTGACTGGAGCTGGCCTCAGCCCACTGCTCTTTCTTAGG
The DNA here is from genome assembly GCF_965178545.1 of Coloeus monedula. Lineage (NCBI taxonomy): Eukaryota > Metazoa > Chordata > Aves > Passeriformes > Corvidae > Coloeus > Coloeus monedula. The sequence goes on along the minus strand of NC_138784.1, from coordinate 31,930,018 downwards.
CTGTGCCTGGAGCTAGGGTTAGGGTTAGGGTTACGCCTAGGGTTAGGATTCAGAAAACCACAAAGCCCAGAGCTCCAGGGACACTGACAATGCGAGAGGCATGCCAAGGGGAGCGCAGAACTGGAACAACCTTACAGCTTCCCTCTTTTCCTGACTGGAGCTGGCCTCAGCCACTGCTGTTTCTTAGGCTGCACCTGGAGCTAGGGTTAGGGTTAGGGTTACGCCCAGGGTTAGGATTCAGAAAACCACAAAGCCCAGAGCTCCAGGGACACTGACAATACGAAAGGCATGCCAAGGGGAGCGCGGCACTGCCCCAAATTGCAGCCTTCATGTTTTCCTGACTGGAACTCCCCTCAGCCCCATGCAATTTCTTAGGCTGCGCCTAGGAGTAGGGTTAGGGTAAGGGTAACGCCTAGGGTTAGGGTTCAGAAAACCACAAAGCCCAGAGCTCCAGGGACACTGACAATGCGGGAGGCATGCCAAGGGGAGCGCAGAACTGGAACAACCTTGCAGCTTCCCACTTTTCTTGACTGGAGCTGGCCTCAGCCCACTGCTCTTTCTTAGGCTGTGCCTGGAGCTAGGGTTAGGGTTAGGGTTACGCCTAGGGTTAGGATTCAGAAAACCACAAAGCCCAGAGCTCCAGGGACACTGACAATGCGAGAGGCATGCCAAGGGGAGTGCAGAACTGGAACAACCTTACAGCTTCCCTCTTTTCCTGACTGGAGCTGGCCTCAGCCACTGCTGTTTCTTAGGCTGCGCCTGGAGCTAGGGTTAGGGTTAGGGTTACGCCCAGGGTTAGGATTCAGAAAACCACAAAGCCCAGAGCTCCAGGGACACTGACAATACGAAAGGCATGCCAAGGGGAGCGCGGCACTGCCCCAAATTGCAGCCTTCATGTTTTCCTGACTGGAACTCCCCTCAGCCCCATGCAATTTCTTAGGCTGCGCCTAGGAGTAGGGTTAGGGTAAGGGTAACGCCAAGGGTTAGGGTTCAGAAAACCACAAAGCCCAGAGCTCCAGGGACACTGACAATGCGGGAGGCATGCCAAGGGGAGCGCAGAACTGGAACAACCTTGCAGCTTCCCACTTTTCTTGACTGGAGCTGGCCTCAGCCCACTGCTCTTTCTTAGGCTGCGCCTGGAGCTAGGGTTAGGGTTAGGGTTACGCCTAGGGTTAGGATTCAGAAAACCACAAAGCCCAGAGCTCCAGGGACACTGACAATGCGAGAGGCATGCCAAGGGGAGTGCAGAACTGGAACAACCTTACAGCTTCCCTCTTTTCCTGACTGGAGCTGGCCTCAGCCCACTGCTCTTTCTTAGGCTGTGCCTGGAGCTAGGGTTAGGGTTAGGGATATGCCTAGGGTTGGGGTTTAGGAAACCACAAAGCCCAGAGCTGCAGGGACACTGACAAAGCGAGAGGCATGCCAAGGGGAGCGCGGCACTGCCCCAAATTGCAGCCTTCATGTTTTCCTGACTGGAACTCCCCTCAGCCCCATGCAATTTCTTAGGCTGCGCCTAGGAGTAGGGTTAGGGTAAGGGTAACGCCTAGGGTTAGGGTTCAGAAAACCACAAAGCCCAGAGCTCCAGGGACACTGACAATGCGGGAGGCATGCCAAGGGGAGCGCAGAACTGGAACAACCTTGCAGCTTCCCACTTTTCTTGACTGGAGCTGGCCTCAGCCCACTGCTCTTTCTTAGGCTGCGCCTGGAGCTAGGGTTAGGGTTAGGGTTACGCCTAGGGTTAGGATTCAGAAAACCACAAAGCCCAGAGCTCCAGGGACACTGACAATGCGAGAGGCATGCCAAGGGGAGTGCAGAACTGGAACAACCTTACAGCTTCCCTCTTTTCCTGACTGGAGCTGGCCTCAGCCACTGCTGTTTCTTAGGCTGCGCCTGGAGCTAGGGTTAGGGTTAGGGTTACGCCCAGGGTTAGGATTCAGAAAACCACAAAGCCCAGAGCTCCAGGGACACTGACAATACGAAAGGCATGCCAAGGGGAGCGTGGCACTGCCCCAAATTGCAGCCTTCATGTTTTCCTGACTGGAACTCCCCTCAGCCCCATGCAATTTCTTAGGCTGCGCCTAGGAGTAGGGTTAGGGTAAGGGTAACGCCTAGGGTTAGGGTTCAGAAAACCACAAAGCCCAGAGCTCCAGGGACACTGACAATGCGAGAGGCATGCCAAGGGGAGCGCAGAACTGGAACAACCTTACAGCTTCCCTCTTTTCCTGACTGGAGCTGGCCTCAGCCCACTGCTCTTTCTTAGGCTGCGCCTGGAGCTAGGGTTAGGGTTAGGGATATGCCTAGGGTTGGGGTTTAGGAAACCACAAAGCCCAGAGCTCCAGGGACACTGACAAAGCAAGAGGCATGCCAAGGGGAGCGTGGCACTGGCCAAACCTTGCAGCCTTCATGTTTTCCTGACTTGAACTCCCCTCAGCCCAATGCAGTTTCTCTGACTGTGCCTAGGTGTAGGGTTAGGCTTAGGGGAAGGTTCGGGTGGAGGTATTTTCAGCCCCTGGGAGCTTGCAGAAGGATGGTTTCACCTCTCGCGTGCCAACACAAAGAAGCCCGGATGTCAACGCTGAAACCCCTCTGGAAGGCAGCCCTCAGTGCCCAGCATTCAGTGAAAACTGGTTAGAGCTCCTTACCCAAAGGGGCTGTATCTTCCTGTCACCATTATGCAGGCACGCAGGCCAAGGGAAAGAAGTAAAGGGAGGAGGGGACTCTCTGTATGTGTTCCACGCAGGTTTAGTCCCGTGAAAAGACAGGACGAAGAGGCCAATTGCTGGGAGGGTCCAGGGATCTTATACTGGGTATGGAGTAGGTGGGGAAAGGGATCTCAGCCAATGGTATAGACACAAGCAGGTGGGATTGACGGGAAGGGAACCACTGGGAACAACACATAGGAGGGACTCAGGGAAGGATCCAATGGGGCGTCGAGGAACAAGGAACTTTCTAGAGCTAATACATATTAAAGAAGGAAAATGAATCTACATCATTTCATACAAAAAACAAGGAGACAAAATATTAACTAATCAGGGGAAAACATGCAAAAGGCAAAACAAGGGAATCATAGGTTCACACCATGACTGCAAAGTCACATGCTTAACTTGGGTTGCTAACCACCACAGCTGCTTGCCTGAGTTCTCCTCAGGACAAAGAGTAGCTGCAGCCACCTGAGCCGCTACATTAGGGCTCAGAAAACCACAAAGCCCAGAGCTCCAGGGACACTGACAATGCGAGAGGCATGCCAAGGGGAGCGCAGAACTGGAACAACCTTGCAGCTTCCCTCTTTTCCTGACTGGAGCTGGCCTCAGCCCACTGCTCTTTCTCAGGCTGCGCCTGGAGCTAGGGTTAGGGTTAGGGATATGCCTAGGGTTGGGGTTTAGGAAACCACAAAGCCCAGAGCTGCAGGGACACTGACAAAGCGAGAGGCATGCCAAGGGGAGCGCGGCACTGCCCCAAATTGCAGCCTTCATGTTTTCCTGACTTGAACTCCCCTCAGCCCCATGCAATTTCTTAGGCTGCGCCTAGGAGTAGGGTTAGGGTAAGGGTAACGCCTAGGGTTAGGGTTCAGAAAACCACAAAGCCCAGAGCTCCAGGGACACTGACAATGCGAGAGGCATGCCAAGGGGAGCGCAGAACTGGAACAACCTTGCAGCTTCCCACTTTTCTTGACTGGAGCTGGCCTCAGCCCACTGCTCTTTCTTAGGCTGTGCCTGGAGCTAGGGTTAGGGTTAGGGTTACGCCTAGGGTTAGGATTCAGAAAACCACAAAGCCCAGAGCTCCAGGGACACTGACAATGCGAGAGGCATGCCAAGGGGAGCGCCGAACTGGAACAACCTTGCAGCTTCCCTCTTTTCCTGACTGGAGCTGGCCTCAGCCACTGCTGTTTCTTAGGCTGCGCCTGGAGCTAGGGTTAGGGTTAGGGTTACGCCCAGGGTTAGGATTCAGAAAACCACAAAGCCCAGAGCTCCAGGGACACTGACAATGTGAGAGGCATGCCAAGGGGAGCGCAGAACTGGAACAACCTTACAGCTTCCCTCTTTTCCTGACTGGAGCTGGCCTCAGCCACTGCTGTTTCTTAGGCTGCGCCTGGAGCTAGGGTTAGGGTTAGGGTTACGCCCAGGGTTAGGATTCAGAAAACCACAAAGCCCAGAGCTCCAGGGACACTGACAATACGAAAGGCATGCCAAGGGGAGCGCGGCACTGCCCCAAATTGCAGCCTTCATGTTTTCCTGACTGGAACTCCCCTCAGCCCCATGCAATTTCTTAGGCTGCGCCTAGGAGTAGGGTTAGGGTAAGGGTAACGCCTAGGGTTAGGGTTCAGAAAACCACAAAGCCCAGAGCTCCAGGGACACTGACAATGCGGGAGGCATGCCAAGGGGAGCGCAGAACTGGAACAACCTTGCAGCTTCCCACTTTTCTTGACTGGAGCTGGCCTCAGCCCACTGCTCTTTCTTAGGCTGCGCCTGGAGCTAGGGTTAGGGTTAGGGTTACGCCTAGGGTTAGGATTCAGAAAACCACAAAGCCCAGAGCTCCAGGGACACTGACAATGCGAGAGGCATGCCAAGGGGAGCGCAGAACTGGAACAACCTTACAGCTTCCCTCTTTTCCTGACTGGAGCCGGCCTCAGCCCACTGCTCTTTCTTAGGCTGCGCCTGGAGCTAGGGTTAGGGTTAGGGATATGCCTAGGGTTGGGGTTTAGGAAACCACAAAGCCCAGAGCTCCAGGGACACTGACAAAGCAAGAGGCATGCCAAGGGGAGCGTGGCACTGGCCAAACCTTGCAGCCTTCATGTTTTCCTGACTTGAACTCCCCTCAGCCCAATGCAGTTTCTCTGACTGTGCCTAGGTGTAGGGTTAGGCTTAGGGGAAGGTTCGGGTGGAGGTATTTTCAGCCCCTGGGAGCTTGCAGAAGGATGGTTTCACCTCTCGCGTGCCAACACAAAGAAGCCCGGATGTCAACGCTGAAACCCCTCTGGAAGGCAGCCCTCAGTGCCCAGCATTCAGTGAAAACTGGTTAGAGCTCCTCACCCAAAGGGGCTGTATCTTCCTGTCACCATTATGCAGGCACGCAGGCCAAGGGAAAGAAGTAAAGGGAGGAGGGGACTCTCTGTATGTGTTCCACGCAGGTTTAGTCCCGTGAAAAGACAGGACGAAGAGGCCAATTGCTGGGAGGGTCCAGGGATCTTATACTGGGTATGGAGTAGGTGGGGAAAGGGATCTCAGCCAATGGTATAGACACAAGCAGGTGGGATTGACGGGAAGGGAACCACTGGGAACAACACATAGGAGGGACTCAGGGAAGGATCCAATGGGGCGTCGAGGAACAAGGAACTTTCTAGAGCTAATACATATTAAAGAAGGAAAATGAATCTACATCATTTCATACAAAAAACAAGGAGACAAAATATTAACTAATCAGGGGAAAACATGCAAAAGGCAAAACAAGGGAATCATAGGTTCACACCATGACTGCAAAGTCACATGCTTAACTTGGGTTGCTAACCACCACAGCTGCTTGCCTGAGTTCTCCTCAGGACAAAGAGTAGCTGCAGCCACCTGAGCCGCTACATTAGGGCTCAGAAAACCACAAAGCAATGAGCTCCAGGGACACTGACAATGCGAGAGGCATGCCAAGGGGAGCGCCGAACTGGAACAACCTTGCAGCTTCCCTCTTTTCCTGACTGGAGCTGGCCTCAGCCACTGCTGTTTCTTAGGCTGCGCCTGGAGCTAGGGTTAGGGTTAGGGTTACGCCCAGGGTTAGGATTCAGAAAACCACAAAGCCCAGAGCTCCAGGGACACTGACAATACGAAAGGCATGCCAAGGGGAGCGCGGCACTGCCCCAAATTGCAGCCTTCATGTTTTCCTGACTGGAACTCCCCTCAGCCCCATGCAATTTCTTAGGCTGCGCCTAGGAGTAGGGTTAGGGTAAGGGTAATGCCTAGGGTTAGGGTTCAGAAAACCACAAAGCCCAGAGCTCCAGGGACACTGACAATGCGGGAGGCATGCCAAGGGGAGCGCAGAACTGGAACAACCTTGCAGCTTCCCACTTTTCTTGACTGGAGCTGGCCTCAGCCCACTGCTCTTTCTTAGGCTGTGCCTGGAGCTAGGGTTAGGGTTAGGGTTACGCCTAGGGTTAGGATTCAGAAAACCACAAAGCCCAGAGCTCCAGGGACACTGACAATGCGAGAGGCATGCCAAGGGGAGTGCAGAACTGGAACAACCTTACAGCTTCCCTCTTTTCCTGACTGGAGCTGGCCTCAGCCACTGCTGTTTCTTAGGCTGCGCCTGGAGCTAGGGTTAGGGTTAGGGTTACGCCCAGGGTTAGGATTCAGAAAACCACAAAGCCCAGAGCTCCAGGGACACTGACAATACGAAAGGCATGCCAAGGGGAGCGCGGCACTGCCCCAAATTGCAGCCTTCATGTTTTCCTGACTGGAACTCCCCTCAGCCCCATGCAATTTCTTAGGCTGCGCCTAGGAGTAGGGTTAGGGTAAGGGTAACGCCAAGGGTTAGGGTTCAGAAAACCACAAAGCCCAGAGCTCCAGGGACACTGACAATGCGGGAGGCATGCCAAGGGGAGCGCAGAACTGGAACAACCTTGCAGCTTCCCACTTTTCTTGACTGGAGCTGGCCTCAGCCCACTGCTCTTTCTTAGGCTGCGCCTGGAGCTAGGGTTAGGGTTAGGGTTACGCCTAGGGTTAGGATTCAGAAAACCACAAAGCCCAGAGCTCCAGGGACACTGACAATGCGAGAGGCATGCCAAGGGGAGCGCAGAACTGGAACAACCTTACAGCTTCCCTCTTTTCCTGACTGGAGCTGGCCTCAGCCCACTGCTCTTTCTTAGGCTGTGCCTGGAGCTAGGGTTAGGGTTAGGGATATGCCTAGGGTTGGGGTTTAGGAAACCACAAAGCCCAGAGCTGCAGGGACACTGACAAAGCGAGAGGCATGCCAAGGGGAGCGCGGCACTGCCCCAAATTGCAGCCTTCATGTTTTCCTGACTGGAACTCCCCTCAGCCCCATGCAATTTCTTAGGCTGCGCCTAGGAGTAGGGTTAGGGTAAGGGTAACGCCTAGGGTTAGGGTTCAGAAAACCACAAAGCCCAGAGCTCCAGGGACACTGACAATGCGGGAGGCATGCCAAGGGGAGCGCAGAACTGGAACAACCTTGCAGCTTCCCACTTTTCTTGACTGGAGCTGGCCTCAGCCCACTGCTCTTTCTTAGGCTGCGCCTGGAGCTAGGGTTAGGGTTAGGGTTACGCCTAGGGTTAGGATTCAGAAAACCACAAAGCCCAGAGCTCCAGGGACACTGACAATGCGAGAGGCATGCCAAGGGGAGTGCAGAACTGGAACAACCTTACAGCTTCCCTCTTTTCCTGACTGGAGCTGGCCTCAGCCACTGCTGTTTCTTAGGCTGCGCCTGGAGCTAGGGTTAGGGTTAGGGTTACGCCCAGGGTTAGGATTCAGAAAACCACAAAGCCCAGAGCTCCAGGGACACTGACAATACGAAAGGCATGCCAAGGGGAGCGTGGCACTGCCCCAAATTGCAGCCTTCATGTTTTCCTGACTGGAACTCCCCTCAGCCCCATGCAATTTCTTAGGCTGCGCCTAGGAGTAGGGTTAGGGTAAGGGTAACGCCTAGGGTTAGGGTTCAGAAAACCACAAAGCCCAGAGCTCCAGGGACACTGACAATGCGAGAGGCATGCCAAGGGGAGCGCAGAACTGGAACAACCTTACAGCTTCCCTCTTTTCCTGACTGGAGCTGGCCTCAGCCCACTGCTCTTTCTTAGGCTGCGCCTGGAGCTAGGGTTAGGGTTAGGGATATGCCTAGGGTTGGGGTTTAGGAAACCACAAAGCCCAGAGCTCCAGGGACACTGACAAAGCAAGAGGCATGCCAAGGGGAGCGTGGCACTGGCCAAACCTTGCAGCCTTCATGTTTTCCTGACTTGAACTCCCCTCAGCCCAATGCAGTTTCTCTGACTGTGCCTAGGTGTAGGGTTAGGCTTAGGGGAAGGTTCGGGTGGAGGTATTTTCAGCCCCTGGGAGCTTGCAGAAGGATGGTTTCACCTCTCGCGTGCCAACACAAAGAAGCCCGGATGTCAACGCTGAAACCCCTCTGGAAGGCAGCCCTCAGTGCCCAGCATTCAGTGAAAACTGGTTAGAGCTCCTTACCCAAAGGGGCTGTATCTTCCTGTCACCATTATGCAGGCACGCAGGCCAAGGGAAAGAAGTAAAGGGAGGAGGGGACTCTCTGTATGTGTTCCACGCAGGTTTAGTCCCGTGAAAAGACAGGACGAAGAGGCCAATTGCTGGGAGGGTCCAGGGATCTTATACTGGGTATGGAGTAGGTGGGGAAAGGGATCTCAGCCAATGGTATAGACACAAGCAGGTGGGATTGACGGGAAGGGAACCACTGGGAACAACACATAGGAGGGACTCAGGGAAGGATCCAATGGGGCGTCGAGGAACAAGGAACTTTCTAGAGCTAATACATATTAAAGAAGGAAAATGAATCTACATCATTTCATACAAAAAACAAGGAGACAAAATATTAACTAATCAGGGGAAAACATGCAAAAGGCAAAACAAGGGAATCATAGGTTCACACCATGACTGCAAAGTCACATGCTTAACTTGGGTTGCTAACCACCACAGCTGCTTGCCTGAGTTCTCCTCAGCACAAAGAGTAGCTGCAGCCACCTGAGCCGCTACATTAGGGCTCAGAAAACCACAAAGCAATGAGCTCCAGGGACACTGACAATGCGAGAGGCATGCCAAGGGGAGCGCAGAACTGGAACAACCTTGCAGCTTCCCTCTTTTCCTGACTGGAGCTGGCCTCAGCCACTGCTGTTTCTTAGGCTGCGCCTGGAGCTAGGGTTAGGGTTAGGGATATGCCTAGGGTTGGGGTTTAGGAAACCACAAAGCCCAGAGCTGCAGGGACACTGACAAAGCGAGAGGCATGCCAAGGGGAGCGCGGCACTGCCCCAAATTGCAGCCTTCATGTTTTCCTGACTTGAACTCCCCTCAGCCCCATGCAATTTCTTAGGCTGCGCCTAGGAGTAGGGTTAGGGTAAGGGTAACGCCTAGGGTTAGGGTTCAGAAAACCACAAAGCCCAGAGCTCCAGGGACACTGACAATGCGGGAGGCATGCCAAGGGGAGCGCAGAACTGGAACAACCTTGCAGCTTCCCACTTTTCTTGACTGGAGCTGGCCTCAGCCCACTGCTCTTTCTTAGGCTGTGCCTGGAGCTAGGGTTAGGGTTAGGGTTACGCCTAGGGTTAGGATTCAGAAAACCACAAAGCCCAGAGCTCCAGGGACACTGACAATGCGAGAGGCATGCCAAGGGGAGCGCCGAACTGGAACAACCTTGCAGCTTCCCTCTTTTCCTGACTGGAGCTGGCCTCAGCCACTGCTGTTTCTTAGGCTGAGCCTGGAGCTAGGGTTAGGGTTAGGGTTACGCCCAGGGTTAGGATTCAGAAAACCACAAAGCCCAGAGCTCCAGGGACACTGACAATACGAAAGGCATGCCAAGGGGAGCGCGGCACTGCCCCAAATTGCAGCATTCATGTTTTCCTGACTGGAACTCCCCTCAGCCCCATGCAATTTCTTAGGCTGCGCCTAGGAGTAGGGTTAGGGTAAGGGTAACGCCTAGGGTTAGGGTTCAGAAAACCACAAAGCCCAGAGCTCCAGGGACACTGACAATGCGGGAGGCATGCCAAGGGGAGCGCAGAACTGGAACAACCTTGCAGCTTCCCACTTTTCTTGACTGGAGCTGGCCTCAGCCCACTGCTCTTTCTTAGGCTGTGCCTGGAGCTAGGGTTAGGGTTAGGGTTACGCCTAGGGCTAGGATTCAGAAAACCACAAAGCCCAGAGCTCCAGGGACACTGACAATGTGAGAGGCATGCCAAGGGGAGCGCAGAACTGGAACAACCTTACAGCTTCCCTCTTTTCCTGACTGGAGCTGGCCTCAGCCACTGCTGTTTCTTAGGCTGCGCCTGGAGCTAGGGTTAGGGTTAGGGTTACGCCCAGGGTTAGGATTCAGAAAACCACAAAGCCCAGAGCTCCAGGGACACTGACAATACGAAAGGCATGCCAAGGGGAGCGCGGCACTGCCCCAAATTGCAGCCTTCATGTTTTCCTGACTGGAACTCCCCTCAGCCCCATGCAATTTCTTAGGCTGCGCCTAGGAGTAGGGTTAGGGTAAGGGTAACGCCTAGGGTTAGGGTTCAGAAAACCACAAAGCCCAGAGCTCCAGGGACACTGACAATGCGGGAGGCATGCCAAGGGGAGCGCAGAACTGGAACAACCTTGCAGCTTCCCACTTTTCTTGACTGGAGCTGGCCTCAGCCCACTGCTCTTTCTTAGGCTGTGCCTGGAGCTAGGGTTAGGGTTAGGGTTACGCCTAGGGTTAGGATTCAGAAAACCACAAAGCCCAGAGCTCCAGGGACACTGACAATGCGAGAGGCATGCCAAGGGGAGCGCAGAACTGGAACAACCTTACAGCTTCCCTCTTTTCCTGACTGGAGCTGGCCTCAGCCACTGCTGTTTCTTAGGCTGCGCCTGGAGCTAGGGTTAGGGTTAGGGTTACGCCCAGGGTTAGGATTCAGAAAACCACAAAGCCCAGAGCTCCAGGGACAGTGACAATGCGAAAGGCATGCCAAGGGGAGCGCGGCACTGCCCCAAATTGCAGCCTTCATGTTTTCCTGACTGGAACTCCCCTCAGCCCCATGCAATTTCTTAGGCTGCGCCTAGGAGTAGGGTTAGGGTAAGGGTAACGCCTAGGGTTAGGGTTCAGAAAACCACAAAGCCCAGAGCTCCAGGGACACTGACAATGCGGGAGGCATGCCAAGGGGAGCACAGAACTGGAACAACCTTGCAGCTTCCCACTTTTCTTGACTGGAGCTGGCCTCAGCCCACTGCTCTTTCTTAGGCTGCGCCTGGAGCTAGGGTTAGGGTTAGGGTTACGCCTAGGGTTAGGATTCAGAAAACCACAAAGCCCAGAGCTCCAGGGACACTGACAATGCGAGAGGCATGCCAAGGGGAGCGCAGAACTGGAACAACCTTACAGCTTCCCTCTTTTCCTGACTGGAGCTGGCCTCAGCCCACTGCTCTTTCTTAGGCTGCGCCTGGAGCTAGGGTTAGGGTTAGGGATATGCCTAGGGTTGGGGTTTAGGAAACCACAAAGCCCAGAGCTCCAGGGACACTGACAAAGCGAGAGGCATGCCAAGGGGAGCGTGGCACTGGCCAAACCTTGCAGCCTTCATGTTTTCCTGACTTGAACTCCCCTCAGCCCAATGCAGTTTCTCTGACTGTGCCTAGGTGTAGGGTTAGGCTTAGGGGAAGGTTCGGGTGGAGGTATTTTCAGCCCCTGGGAGCTTGCAGAAGGATGGTTTCACCTCTCGCGTGCCAACACAAAGAAGCCCGGATGTCAACGCTGAAACCCCTCTGGAAGGCAGCCCTCAGTGCCCAGCATTCAGTGAAAACTGGTTAGAGCTCCTCACCCAAAGGGGCTGTATCTTCCTGTCACCATTATGCAGGCACGCAGGCCAAGGGAAAGAAGTAAAGGGAGGAGGGGACTCTCTGTATGTGTTCCACGCAGGTTTAGTCCCGTGAAAAGACAGGACGAAGAGGCCAATTGCTGGGAGGGTCCAGGGATCTTATACTGGGTATGGAGTAGGTGGGGAAAGGGATCTCAGCCAATGGTATAGACACAAGCAGGTGGGATTGACGGGAAGGGAACCACTGGGAACAACACATAGGAGGGACTCAGGGAAGGATCCAATGGGGCGTCGAGGAACAAGGAACTTTCTAGAGCTAATACATATTAAAGAAGGAAAATGAATCTACATCATTTCATACAAAAAACAAGGAGACAAAATATTAACTAATCAGGGGAAAACATGCAAAAGGCAAAACAAGGGAATCATAGGTTCACACCATGACTGCAAAGTCACATGCTTAACTTGGGTTGCTAACCACCACAGCTGCTTGCCTGAGTTCTCCTCAGGACAAAGAGTAGCTGCAGCCACCTGAGCCGCTACATTAGGGCTCAGAAAACCACAAAGCCCAGAGCTCCAGGGACACTGACAATGCGAGAGGCATGCCAAGGGGAGCGCCGAACTGGAACAACCTTGCAGCGTCCCTCTTTTCCTGACTGGAGCTGGCCTCAGCCACTGCTCTTTCTTAGGCTGCGCCTGGAGCTAGGGTTAGGGTTAGGGTTACGCCCAGGGTTAGGATTCAGAAAACCACAAAGCCCAGAGCTCCAGGGACACTGACAATGTGAGAGGCATGCCAAGGGGAGCGCAGAACTGGAACAACCTTACAGCTTCCCTCTTTTCCTGACTGGAGCTGGCCTCAGCCACTGCTGTTTCTTAGGCTGCGCCTGGAGCTAGGGTTAGGGTTAGGGTTACGCCCAGGGTTAGGATTCAGAAAACCACAAAGCCCAGAGCTCCAGGGACACTGACAATACGAAAGGCATGCCAAGGGGAGCGCGGCACTGCCCCAAATTGCAGCCTTCATGTTTTCCTGACTGGAACTCCCCTCAGCCCCATGCAATTTCTTAGGCTGCGCCTAGGAGTAGGGTTAGGGTAAGGGTAACGCCTAGGGTTAGGGTTCAGAAAACCACAAAGCCCAGAGCTCCAGGGACACTGACAATGCGGGAGGCATGCCAAGGGGAGCGCAGAACTGGAACAACCTTGCAGCTTCCCACTTTTCTTGACTGGAGCTGGCCTCAGCCCACTGCTCTTTCTTAGGCTGTGCCTGGAGCTAGGGTTAGGGTTAGGGTTACGCCTAGGGTTAGGATTCAGAAAACCACAAAGCCCAGAGCTCCAGGGACACTGACAATGCGAGAGGCATGCCAAGGGGAGCGCAGAACTGGAACAACCTTACAGCTTCCCTCTTTTCCTGACTGGAGCTGGCCTCAGCCCACTGCTCTTTCTTAGGCTGCGCCTGGAGCTAGGGTTAGGGTTAGGGATATGCCTAGGGTTGGGGTTTAGGAAACCACAAAGCCCAGAGCTCCAGGGACACTGACAAAGCGAGAGGCATGCCAAGGGGAGCGTGGCACTGGCCAAACCTTGCAGCCTTCATGTTTTCCTGACTTGAACTCCCCTCAGCCCAATGCAGTTTCTCTGACTGTGCCTAGGTGTAGGGTTAGGCTTAGGGGAAGGTTCGGGTGGAGGTATTTTCAGCCCCTGGGAGCTTGCAGAAGGATGGTTTCACCTCTCGCGTGCCAACACAAAGAAGCCCGGATGTCAACGCTGAAACCCCTCTGGAAGGCAGCCCTCAGTGCCCAGCATTCAGTGAAAACTGGTTAGAGCTCCTAACCCAAAGGGGCTGTATCTTCCTGTCACCATTATGCAGGCACGCAGGCCAAGGGAAAGAAGTAAAGGGAGGAGGGGACTCTCTGTATGTGTTCCACGCAGGTTTAGTCCCGTGAAAAGACAGGACGAAGAGGCCAATTGCTGGGAGGGTCCAGGGATCTTATACTGGGTATGGAGTAGGTGGGGAAAGGGATCTCAGCCAATGGTATAGACACAAGCAGGTGGGATTGACGGGAAGGGAACCACTGGGAACAACACATAGGAGGGACTCAGGGAAGGATCCAATGGGGCGTCGAGGAACAAGGAACTTTCTAGAGCTAATACATATTAAAGAAGGAAAATGAATCTACATCATTTCATACAAAAAACAAGGAGACAAAATATTAACTAATCAGGGGAAAACATGCAAAAGGCAAAACAAGGGAATCATAGGTTCACACCATGACTGCAAAGTCACATGCTTAACTTGGGTTGCTAACCACCACAGCTGCTTGCCTGAGTTCTCCTCAGGACAAAGAGTAGCTGCAGCCACCTGAGCCGCTACATTAGGGCTCAGAAAACCACAAAGCCCAGAGCTCCAGGGACACTGACAATGCGAGAGGCATGCCAAGGGGAGCGCCGAACTGGAACAACCTTGCAGCTTCCCTCTTTTCCTGACTGGAGCTGGCCTCAGCCACTGCTCTTTCTTAGGCTGCGCCTGGAGCTAGGGTTAGGGTTAGGGTTACGCCCAGGGTTAGGATTCAGAAAACCACAAAGCCCAGAGCTCCAGGGACACTGACAATGTGAGAGGCATGCCAAGGGGAGCGCAGAACTGGAACAACCTTACAGCTTCCCTCTTTTCCTGACTGGAGCTGGCCTCAGCCACTGCTGTTTCTTAGGCTGCGCCTGGAGCTAGGGTTAGGGTTAGGGTTACGCCCAGGGTTAGGATTCAGAAAACCACAAAGCCCAGAGCTCCAGGGACACTGACAATACGAAAGGCATGCCAAGGGGAGCGCGGCACTGCCCCAAATTGCAGCCTTCATGTTTTCCTGACTGGAACTCCCCTCAGCCCCATGCAATTTCTTAGGCTGCGCCTAGGAGTAGGGTTAGGGTAAGGGTAACGCCTAGGGTTAGGGTTCAGAAAACCACAAAGCCCAGAGCTCCAGGGACACTGACAATGCGGGAGGCATGCCAAGGGGAGCGCAGAACTGGAACAACCTTGCAGCTTCCCACTTTTCTTGACTGGAGCTGGCCTCAGCCCACTGCTCTTTCTTAGGCTGTGCCTGGAGCTAGGGTTAGGGTTAGGGTTACGCCTAGGGCTAGGATTCAGAAAACCACAAAGCCCAGAGCTCCAGGGACACTGACAATGTGAGAGGCATGCCAAGGGGAGCGCAGAACTGGAACAACCTTACAGCTTCCCTCTTTTCCTGACTGGAGCTGGCCTCAGCCACTGCTGTTTCTTAGGCTGCGCCTGGAGCTAGGGTTAGGGTTAGGGTTACGCCCAGGGTTAGGATTCAGAAAACCACAAAGCCCAGAGCTCCAGGGACACTGACAATACGAAAGGCATGCCAAGGGGAGCGCGGCACTGCCCCAAATTGCAGCCTTCATGTTTTCCTGACTGGAACTCCCCTCAGCCCCATGCAATTTCTTAGGCTGCGCCTAGGAGTAGGGTTAGGGTAAGGGTAACGCCTAGGGTTAGGGTTCAGAAAACCACAAAGCCCAGAGCTCCAGGGACACTGACAATGCGGGAGGCATGCCAAGGGGAGCGCAGAACTGGAACAACCTTGCAGCTTCCCACTTTTCTTGACTGGAGCTGGCCTCAGCCCACTGCTCTTTCTTAGGCTGTGCCTGGAGCTAGGGTTAGGGTTAGGGTTACGCCTAGGGTTAGGATTCAGAAAACCACAAAGCCCAGAGCTCCAGGGACACTGACAATGCGAGAGGCATGCCAAGGGGAGTGCAGAACTGGAACAACCTTACAGCTTCCCTCTTTTCCTGACTGGAGCTGGCCTCAGCCACTGCTGTTTCTTAGGCTGCGCCTGGAGCTAGGGTTAGGGTTAGGGTTACGCCCAGGGTTAGGATTCAGAAAACCACAAAGCCCAGAGCTCCAGGGACAGTGACAATGCGAAAGGCATGCCAAGGGGAGCGCGGCACTGCCCCAAATTGCAGCCTTCATGTTTTCCTGACTGGAACTCCCCTCAGCCCCATGCAATTTCTTAGGCTGCGCCTAGGAGTAGGGTTAGGGTAAGGGTAACGCCTAGGGTTAGGGTTCAGAAAACCACAAAGCCCAGAGCTCCAGGGACACTGACAATGCGGGAGGCATGCCAAGGGGAGCACAGAACTGGAACAACCTTGCAGCTTCCCACTTTTCTTGACTGGAGCTGGCCTCAGCCCACTGCTCTTTCTTAGGCTGCGCCTGGAGCTAGGGTTAGGGTTAGGGTTACGCCTAGGGTTAGGATTCAGAAAACCACAAAGCCCAGAGCTCCAGGGACACTGACAATGCGAGAGGCATGCCAAGGGGAGCGCAGAACTGGAACAACCTTACAGCTTCCCTCTTTTCCTGACTGGAGCTGGCCTCAGCCCACTGCTCTTTCTTAGGCTGCGCCTGGAGCTAGGGTTAGGGTTAGGGATATGCCTAGGGTTGGGGTTTAGGAAACCACAAAGCCCAGAGCTCCAGGGACACTGACAAAGCGAGAGGCATGCCAAGGGGAGCGTGGCACTGGCCAAACCTTGCAGCCTTCATGTTTTCCTGACTTGAACTCCCCTCAGCCCAATGCAGTTTCTCTGACTGTGCCTAGGTGTAGGGTTAGGCTTAGGGGAAGGTTCGGGTGGAGGTATTTTCAGCCCCTGGGAGCTTGCAGAAGGATGGTTTCACCTCTCGCGTGCCAACACAAAGAAGCCCGGATGTCAACGCTGAAACCCCTCTGGAAGGCAGCCCTCAGTGCCCAGCATTCAGTGAAAACTGGTTAGAGCTCCTCACCCAAAGGGGCTGTATCTTCCTGTCACCATTATGCAGGCACGCAGGCCAAGGGAAAGAAGTAAAGGGAGGAGGGGACTCTCTGTATGTGTTCCACGCAGGTTTAGTCCCGTGAAAAGACAGGACGAAGAGGCCAATTGCTGGGAGGGTCCAGGGATCTTATACTGGGTATGGAGTAGGTGGGGAAAGGGATCTCAGCCAATGGTATAGACACAAGCAGGTGGGATTGACGGGAAGGGAACCACTGGGAACAACACATAGGAGGGACTCAGGGAAGGATCCAATGGGGCGTCGAGGAACAAGGAACTTTCTAGAGCTAATACATATTAAAGAAGGAAAATGAATCTACATCATTTCATACAAAAAACAAGGAGACAAAATATTAACTAATCAGGGGAAAACATGCAAAAGGCAAAACAAGGGAATCATAGGTTCACACCATGACTGCAAAGTCACATGCTTAACTTGGGTTGCTAACCACCACAGCTGCTTGCCTGAGTTCTCCTCAGGACAAAGAGTAGCTGCAGCCACCTGAGCCGCTACATTAGGGCTCAGAAAACCACAAAGCCCAGAGCTCCAGGGACACTGACAATGCGAGAGGCATGCCAAGGGGAGCGCCGAACTGGAACAACCTTGCAGCTTCCCTCTTTTCCTGACTGGAGCTGGCCTCAGCCACTGCTCTTTCTTAGGCTGCGCCTGGAGCTAGGGTTAGGGTTAGGGTTACGCCCAGGGTTAGGATTCAGAAAACCACAAAGCCCAGAGCTCCAGGGACACTGACAATGTGAGAGGCATGCCAAGGGGAGCGCAGAACTGGAACAACCTTACAGCTTCCCTCTTTTCCTGACTGGAGCTGGCCTCAGCCACTGCTGTTTCTTAGGCTGCGCCTGGAGCTAGGGTTAGGGTTAGGGTTACGCCCAGGGTTAGGATTCAGAAAACCACAAAGCCCAGAGCTCCAGGGACACTGACAATACGAAAGGCATGCCAAGGGGAGCGCGGCACTGCCCCAAATTGCAGCCTTCATGTTTTCCTGACTGGAACTCCCCTCAGCCCCATGCAATTTCTTAGGCTGCGCCTAGGAGTAGGGTTAGGGTAAGGGTAACGCCAAGGGTTAGGGTTCAGAAAACCACAAAGCCCAGAGCTCCAGGGACACTGACAATGCGGGAGGCATGCCAAGGGGAGCGCAGAACTGGAACAACCTTGCAGCTTCCCACTTTTCTTGACTGGAGCTGGCCTCAGCCCACTGCTCTTTCTTAGGCTGCGCCTGGAGCTAGGGTTAGGGTTAGGGTTACGCCTAGGGTTAGGATTCAGAAAACCACAAAGCCCAGAGCTCCAGGGACACTGACAATGCGAGAGGCATGCCAAGGGGAGCGCAGAACTGGAACAACCTTACAGCTTCCCTCTTTTCCTGACTGGAGCTGGCCTCAGCCCACTGCTCTTTCTTAGGCTGTGCCTGGAGCTAGGGTTAGGGTTAGGGATATGCCTAGGGTTGGGGTTTAGGAAACCACAAAGCCCAGAGCTGCAGGGACACTGACAAAGCGAGAGGCATGCCAAGGGGAGCGCGGCACTGCCCCAAATTGCAGCCTTCATGTTTTCCTGACTGGAACTCCCCTCAGCCCCATGCAATTTCTTAGGCTGCGCCTAGGAGTAGGGTTAGGGTAAGGGTAACGCCTAGGGTTAGGGTTCAGAAAACCACAAAGCCCAGAGCTCCAGGGACACTGACAATGCGGGAGGCATGCCAAGGGGAGCGCAGAACTGGAACAACCTTGCAGCTTCCCACTTTTCTTGACTGGAGCTGGCCTCAGCCCACTGCTCTTTCTTAGGCTGCGCCTGGAGCTAGGGTTAGGGTTAGGGTTACGCCTAGGGTTAGGATTCAGAAAACCACAAAGCCCAGAGCTCCAGGGACACTGACAATGCGAGAGGCATGCCAAGGGGAGTGCAGAACTGGAACAACCTTACAGCTTCCCTCTTTTCCTGACTGGAGCTGGCCTCAGCCACTGCTGTTTCTTAGGCTGCGCCTGGAGCTAGGGTTAGGGTTAGGGTTACGCCCAGGGTTAGGATTCAGAAAACCACAAAGCCCAGAGCTCCAGGGACACTGACAATACGAAAGGCATGCCAAGGGGAGCGTGGCACTGCCCCAAATTGCAGCCTTCATGTTTTCCTGACTGGAACTCCCCTCAGCCCCATGCAATTTCTTAGGCTGCGCCTAGGAGTAGGGTTAGGGTAAGGGTAACGCCTAGGGTTAGGGTTCAGAAAACCACAAAGCCCAGAGCTCCAGGGACACTGACAATGCGAGAGGCATGCCAAGGGGAGCGCAGAACTGGAACAACCTTACAGCTTCCCTCTTTTCCTGACTGGAGCTGGCCTCAGCCCACTGCTCTTTCTTAGGCTGCGCCTGGAGCTAGGGTTAGGGTTAGGGATATGCCTAGGGTTGGGGTTTAGGAAACCACAAAGCCCAGAGCTCCAGGGACACTGACAAAGCAAGAGGCATGCCAAGGGGAGCGTGGCACTGGCCAAACCTTGCAGCCTTCATGTTTTCCTGACTTGAACTCCCCTCAGCCCAATGCAGTTTCTCTGACTGTGCCTAGGTGTAGGGTTAGGCTTAGGGGAAGGTTCGGGTGGAGGTATTTTCAGCCCCTGGGAGCTTGCAGAAGGATGGTTTCACCTCTCGCGTGCCAACACAAAGAAGCCCGGATGTCAACGCTGAAACCCCTCTGGAAGGCAGCCCTCAGTGCCCAGCATTCAGTGAAAACTGGTTAGAGCTCCTTACCCAAAGGGGCTGTATCTTCCTGTCACCATTATGCAGGCACGCAGGCCAAGGGAAAGAAGTAAAGGGAGGAGGGGACTCTCTGTATGTGTTCCACGCAGGTTTAGTCCCGTGAAAAGACAGGACGAAGAGGCCAATTGCTGGGAGGGTCCAGGGATCTTATACTGGGTATGGAGTAGGTGGGGAAAGGGATCTCAGCCAATGGTATAGACACAAGCAGGTGGGATTGACGGGAAGGGAACCACTGGGAACAACACATAGGAGGGACTCAGGGAAGGATCCAATGGGGCGTCGAGGAACAAGGAACTTTCTAGAGCTAATACATATTAAAGAAGGAAAATGAATCTACATCATTTCATACAAAAAACAAGGAGACAAAATATTAACTAATCAGGGGAAAACATGCAAAAGGCAAAACAAGGGAATCATAGGTTCACACCATGACTGCAAAGTCACATGCTTAACTTGGGTTGCTAACCACCACAGCTGCTTGCCTGAGTTCTCCTCAGGACAAAGAGTAGCTGCAGCCACCTGAGCCGCTACATTAGGGCTCAGAAAACCACAAAGCCCAGAGCTCCAGGGACACTGACAATGCGAGAGGCATGCCAAGGGGAGCGCCGAACTGGAACAACCTTGCAGCTTCCCTCTTTTCCTGACTGGAGCTGGCCTCAGCCACTGCTGTTTCTTAGGCTGCGCCTGGAGCTAGGGTTAGGGTTAGGGTTACGCCCAGGGTTAGGATTCAGAAAACCACAAAGCCCAGAGCTCCAGGGACACTGACAATACGAAAGGCATGCCAAGGGGAGCGCGGCACTGCCCCAAATTGCAGCCTTCATGTTTTCCTGACTGGAACTCCCCTCAGCCCCATGCAATTTCTTAGGCTGCGCCTAGGAGTAGGGTTAGGGTAAGGGTAACGCCTAGGGTTAGGGTTCAGAAAACCACAAAGCCCAGAGCTCCAGGGACACTGACAATGCGGGAGGCATGCCAAGGGGAGCGCAGAACTGGAACAACCTTGCAGCTTCCCACTTTTCTTGACTGGAGCTGGCCTCAGCCCACTGCTCTTTCTTAGGCTGTGCCTGGAGCTAGGGTTAGGGTTAGGGTTACGCCTAGGGCTAGGATTCAGAAAACCACAAAGCCCAGAGCTCCAGGGACACTGACAATGTGAGAGGCATGCCAAGGGGAGCGCAGAACTGGAACAACCTTACAGCTTCCCTCTTTTCCTGACTGGAGCTGGCCTCAGCCACTGCTGTTTCTTAGGCTGCGCCTGGAGCTAGGGTTAGGGTTAGGGTTACGCCCAGGGTTAGGATTCAGAAAACCACAAAGCCCAGAGCTCCAGGGACACTGACAATACGAAAGGCATGCCAAGGGGAGCGCGGCACTGCCCCAAATTGCAGCCTTCATGTTTTCCTGACTGGAACTCCCCTCAGCCCCATGCAATTTCTTAGGCTGCGCCTAGGAGTAGGGTTAGGGTAAGGGTAACGCCTAGGGTTAGGGTTCAGAAAACCACAAAGCCCAGAGCTCCAGGGACACTGACAATGCGGGAGGCATGCCAAGGGGAGCGCAGAACTGGAACAACCTTGCAGCTTCCCACTTTTCTTGACTGGAGCTGGCCTCAGCCCACTGCTCTTTCTTAGGCTGTGCCTGGAGCTAGGGTTAGGGTTAGGGTTACGCCTAGGGTTAGGATTCAGAAAACCACAAAGCCCAGAGCTCCAGGGACACTGACAATGCGAGAGGCATGCCAAGGGGAGCGCAGAACTGGAACAACCTTACAGCTTCCCTCTTTTCCTGACTGGAGCTGGCCTCAGCCACTGCTGTTTCTTAGGCTGCGCCTGGAGCTAGGGTTAGGGTTAGGGTTACGCCCAGGGTTAGGATTCAGAAAACCACAAAGCCCAGAGCTCCAGGGACAGTGACAATGCGAAAGGCATGCCAAGGGGAGCGCGGCACTGCCCCAAATTGCAGCCTTCATGTTTTCCTGACTGGAAC
This sequence comes from Coloeus monedula, assembly GCF_965178545.1. Taxonomy (NCBI): domain Eukaryota; kingdom Metazoa; phylum Chordata; class Aves; order Passeriformes; family Corvidae; genus Coloeus; species Coloeus monedula. Next base: position 31,909,003 of record NC_138784.1, on the reverse strand, counting down.
TCCCCTCAGCCCCATGCAATTTCTTAGGCTGCGCCTAGGAGTAGGGTTAGGGTAAGGGTAACGCCTAGGGTTAGGGTTCAGAAAACCACAAAGTCCAGAGCTCCAGGGACACTGACAATGCGGGAGGCATGCCAAGGGGAGCGCAGAACTGGAACAACCTTGCAGCTTCCCACTTTTCTTGACTGGAGCTGGCCTCAGCCCACTGCTCTTTCTTAGGCTGTGCCTGGAGCTAGGGTTAGGGTTAGGGTTACGCCTAGGGTTAGGATTCAGAAAACCACAAAGCCCAGAGCTCCAGGGACACTGACAATGCGAGAGGCATGCCAAGGGGAGTGCAGAACTGGAACAACCTTACAGCTTCCCTCTTTTCCTGACTGGAGCTGGCCTCAGCCACTGCTGTTTCTTAGGCTGCGCCTGGAGCTAGGGTTAGGGTTAGGGTTACGCCCAGGGTTAGGATTCAGAAAACCACAAAGCCCAGAGCTCCAGGGACACTGACAATACGAAAGGCATGCCAAGGGGAGCGTGGCACTGCCCCAAATTGCAGCCTTCATGTTTTCCTGACTGGAACTCCCCTCAGCCCCATGCAATTTCTTAGGCTGCGCCTAGGAGTAGGGTTAGGGTAAGGGTAACGCCTAGGGTTAGGGTTCAGAAAACCACAAAGCCCAGAGCTCCAGGGACACTGACAATGCGAGAGGCATGCCAAGGGGAGCGCAGAACTGGAACAACCTTACAGCTTCCCTCTTTTCCTGACTGGAGCTGGCCTCAGCCCACTGCTCTTTCTTAGGCTGCGCCTGGAGCTAGGGTTAGGGTTAGGGATATGCCTAGGGTTGGGGTTTAGGAAACCACAAAGCCCAGAGCTCCAGGGACACTGACAAAGCAAGAGGCATGCCAAGGGGAGCGTGGCACTGGCCAAACCTTGCAGCCTTCATGTTTTCCTGACTTGAACTCCCCTCAGCCCAATGCAGTTTCTCTGACTGTGCCTAGGTGTAGGGTTAGGCTTAGGGGAAGGTTCGGGTGGAGGTATTTTCAGCCCCTGGGAGCTTGCAGAAGGATGGTTTCACCTCTCGCGTGCCAACACAAAGAAGCCCGGATGTCAACGCTGAAACCCCTCTGGAAGGCAGCCCTCAGTGCCCAGCATTCAGTGAAAACTGGTTAGAGCTCCTTACCCAAAGGGGCTGTATCTTCCTGTCACCATTATGCAGGCACGCAGGCCAAGGGAAAGAAGTAAAGGGAGGAGGGGACTCTCTGTATGTGTTCCACGCAGGTTTAGTCCCGTGAAAAGACAGGACGAAGAGGCCAATTGCTGGGAGGGTCCAGGGATCTTATACTGGGTATGGAGTAGGTGGGGAAAGGGATCTCAGCCAATGGTATAGACACAAGCAGGTGGGATTGACGGGAAGGGAACCACTGGGAACAACACATAGGAGGGACTCAGGGAAGGATCCAATGGGGCGTCGAGGAACAAGGAACTTTCTAGAGCTAATACATATTAAAGAAGGAAAATGAATCTACATCATTTCATACAAAAAACAAGGAGACAAAATATTAACTAATCAGGGGAAAACATGCAAAAGGCAAAACAAGGGAATCATAGGTTCACACCATGACTGCAAAGTCACATGCTTAACTTGGGTTGCTAACCACCACAGCTGCTTGCCTGAGTTCTCCTCAGGACAAAGAGTAGCTGCAGCCACCTGAGCCGCTACATTAGGGCTCAGAAAACCACAAAGCCCAGAGCTCCAGGGACACTGACAATGCGAGAGGCATGCCAAGGGGAGCGCCGAACTGGAACAACCTTGCAGCTTCCCTCTTTTCCTGACTGGAGCTGGCCTCAGCCCACTGCTCTTTCTCAGGCTGCGCCTGGAGCTAGGGTTAGGGTTAGGGATATGCCTAGGGTTGGGGTTTAGGAAACCACAAAGCCCAGAGCTGCAGGGACACTGACAAAGCGAGAGGCATGCCAAGGGGAGCGCGGCACTGCCCCAAATTGCAGCCTTCATGTTTTCCTGACTTGAACTCCCCTCAGCCCCATGCAATTTCTTAGGCTGCGCCTAGGAGTAGGGTTAGGGTAAGGGTAACGCCTAGGGTTAGGGTTCAGAAAACCACAAAGCCCAGAGCTCCAGGGACACTGACAATGCGGGAGGCATGCCAAGGGGAGCGCAGAACTGGAACAACCTTGCAGCTTCCCACTTTTCTTGACTGGAGCTGGCCTCAGCCCACTGCTCTTTCTTAGGCTGTGCCTGGAGCTAGGGTTAGGGTTAGGGTTACGCCTAGGGTTAGGATTCAGAAAACCACAAAGCCCAGAGCTCCAGGGACACTGACAATGCGAGAGGCATGCCAAGGGGAGCGCCGAACTGGAACAACCTTGCAGCTTCCCTCTTTTCCTGACTGGAGCTGGCCTCAGCCACTGCTGTTTCTTAGGCTGCGCCTGGAGCTAGGGTTAGGGTTAGGGTTACGCCCAGGGTTAGGATTCAGAAAACCACAAAGCCCAGAGCTCCAGGGACACTGACAATGTGAGAGGCATGCCAAGGGGAGCGCAGAACTGGAACAACCTTACAGCTTCCCTCTTTTCCTGACTGGAGCTGGCCTCAGCCACTGCTGTTTCTTAGGCTGCGCCTGGAGCTAGGGTTAGGGTTAGGGTTACGCCCAGGGTTAGGATTCAGAAAACCACAAAGCCCAGAGCTCCAGGGACACTGACAATACGAAAGGCATGCCAAGGGGAGCGCGGCACTGCCCCAAATTGCAGCCTTCATGTTTTCCTGACTGGAACTCCCCTCAGCCCCATGCAATTTCTTAGGCTGCGCCTAGGAGTAGGGTTAGGGTAAGGGTAACGCCTAGGGTTAGGGTTCAGAAAACCACAAAGCCCAGAGCTCCAGGGACACTGACAATGCGGGAGGCATGCCAAGGGGAGCGCAGAACTGGAACAACCTTGCAGCTTCCCACTTTTCTTGACTGGAGCTGGCCTCAGCCCACTGCTCTTTCTTAGGCTGTGCCTGGAGCTAGGGTTAGGGTTAGGGTTACGCCTAGGGCTAGGATTCAGAAAACCACAAAGCCCAGAGCTCCAGGGACACTGACAATGTGAGAGGCATGCCAAGGGGAGCGCAGAACTGGAACAACCTTACAGCTTCCCTCTTTTCCTGACTGGAGCTGGCCTCAGCCACTGCTGTTTCTTAGGCTGCGCCTGGAGCTAGGGTTAGGGTTAGGGTTACGCCCAGGGTTAGGATTCAGAAAACCACAAAGCCCAGAGCTCCAGGGACACTGACAATACGAAAGGCATGCCAAGGGGAGCGCGGCACTGCCCCAAATTGCAGCCTTCATGTTTTCCTGACTGGAACTCCCCTCAGCCCCATGCAATTTCTTAGGCTGCGCCTAGGAGTAGGGTTAGGGTAAGGGTAACGCCTAGGGTTAGGGTTCAGAAAACCACAAAGCCCAGAGCTCCAGGGACACTGACAATGCGGGAGGCATGCCAAGGGGAGCGCAGAACTGGAACAACCTTGCAGCTTCCCACTTTTCTTGACTGGAGCTGGCCTCAGCCCACTGCTCTTTCTTAGGCTGTGCCTGGAGCTAGGGTTAGGGTTAGGGTTACGCCTAGGGTTAGGATTCAGAAAACCACAAAGCCCAGAGCTCCAGGGACACTGACAATGCGAGAGGCATGCCAAGGGGAGCGCAGAACTGGAACAACCTTACAGCTTCCCTCTTTTCCTGACTGGAGCTGGCCTCAGCCACTGCTGTTTCTTAGGCTGCGCCTGGAGCTAGGGTTAGGGTTAGGGTTACGCCCAGGGTTAGGATTCAGAAAACCACAAAGCCCAGAGCTCCAGGGACAGTGACAATGCGAAAGGCATGCCAAGGGGAGCGCGGCACTGCCCCAAATTGCAGCCTTCATGTTTTCCTGACTGGAACTCCCCTCAGCCCCATGCAATTTCTTAGGCTGCGCCTAGGAGTAGGGTTAGGGTAAGGGTAACGCCTAGGGTTAGGGTTCAGAAAACCACAAAGCCCAGAGCTCCAGGGACACTGACAATGCGGGAGGCATGCCAAGGGGAGCACAGAACTGGAACAACCTTGCAGCTTCCCACTTTTCTTGACTGGAGCTGGCCTCAGCCCACTGCTCTTTCTTAGGCTGCGCCTGGAGCTAGGGTTAGGGTTAGGGTTACGCCTAGGGTTAGGATTCAGAAAACCACAAAGCCCAGAGCTCCAGGGACACTGACAATGCGAGAGGCATGCCAAGGGGAGCGCAGAACTGGAACAACCTTACAGCTTCCCTCTTTTCCTGACTGGAGCTGGCCTCAGCCCACTGCTCTTTCTTAGGCTGCGCCTGGAGCTAGGGTTAGGGTTAGGGATATGCCTAGGGTTGGGGTTTAGGAAACCACAAAGCCCAGAGCTCCAGGGACACTGACAAAGCGAGAGGCATGCCAAGGGGAGCGTGGCACTGGCCAAACCTTGCAGCCTTCATGTTTTCCTGACTTGAACTCCCCTCAGCCCAATGCAGTTTCTCTGACTGTGCCTAGGTGTAGGGTTAGGCTTAGGGGAAGGTTCGGGTGGAGGTATTTTCAGCCCCTGGGAGCTTGCAGAAGGATGGTTTCACCTCTCGCGTGCCAACACAAAGAAGCCCGGATGTCAACGCTGAAACCCCTCTGGAAGGCAGCCCTCAGTGCCCAGCATTCAGTGAAAACTGGTTAGAGCTCCTCACCCAAAGGGGCTGTATCTTCCTGTCACCATTATGCAGGCACGCAGGCCAAGGGAAAGAAGTAAAGGGAGGAGGGGACTCTCTGTATGTGTTCCACGCAGGTTTAGTCCCGTGAAAAGACAGGACGAAGAGGCCAATTGCTGGGAGGGTCCAGGGATCTTATACTGGGTATGGAGTAGGTGGGGAAAGGGATCTCAGCCAATGGTATAGACACAAGCAGGTGGGATTGACGGGAAGGGAACCACTGGGAACAACACATAGGAGGGACTCAGGGAAGGATCCAATGGGGCGTCGAGGAACAAGGAACTTTCTAGAGCTAATACATATTAAAGAAGGAAAATGAATCTACATCATTTCATACAAAAAACAAGGAGACAAAATATTAACTAATCAGGGGAAAACATGCAAAAGGCAAAACAAGGGAATCATAGGTTCACACCATGACTGCAAAGTCACATGCTTAACTTGGGTTGCTAACCACCACAGCTGCTTGCCTGAGTTCTCCTCAGGACAAAGAGTAGCTGCAGCCACCTGAGCCGCTACATTAGGGCTCAGAAAACCACAAAGCCCAGAGCTCCAGGGACACTGACAATGCGAGAGGCATGCCAAGGGGAGCGCAGAACTGGAACAACCTTGCAGCTTCCCTCTTTTCCTGACTGGAGCTGGCCTCAGCCCACTGCTCTTTCTCAGGCTGCGCCTGGAGCTAGGGTTAGGGTTAGGGATATGCCTAGGGTTGGGGTTTAGGAAACCACAAAGCCCAGAGCTCCAGGGACACTGACAAAGCGAGAGGCATGCCAAGGGGAGCGCGGCACTGCCCCAAATTGCAGCCTTCATGTTTTCCTGACTTGAACTCCCCTCAGCCCCATGCAATTTCTTAGGCTGCGCCTAGGAGTAGGGTTAGGGTAAGGGTAACGCCTAGGGTTAGGGTTCAGAAAACCACAAAGCCCAGAGCTCCAGGGACACTGACAATGCGGGAGGCATGCCAAGGGGAGCGCAGAACTGGAACAACCTTGCAGCTTCCCACTTTTCTTGACTGGAGCTGGCCTCAGCCCACTGCTCTTTCTTAGGCTGTGCCTGGAGCTAGGGTTAGGGTTAGGGTTACGCCTAGGGTTAGGATTCAGAAAACCACAAAGCCCAGAGCTCCAGGGACACTGACAATGCGAGAGGCATGCCAAGGGGAGCGCCGAACTGGAACAACCTTGCAGCTTCCCTCTTTTCCTGACTGGAGCTGGCCTCAGCCACTGCTGTTTCTTAGGCTGCGCCTGGAGCTAGGGTTAGGGTTAGGGTTACGCCCAGGGTTAGGATTCAGAAAACCACAAAGCCCAGAGCTCCAGGGACACTGACAATGTGAGAGGCATGCCAAGGGGAGCGCAGAACTGGAACAACCTTACAGCTTCCCTCTTTTCCTGACTGGAGCTGGCCTCAGCCACTGCTGTTTCTTAGGCTGCGCCTGGAGCTAGGGTTAGGGTTAGGGTTACGCCCAGGGTTAGGATTCAGAAAACCACAAAGCCCAGAGCTCCAGGGACACTGACAATACGAAAGGCATGCCAAGGGGAGCGCGGCACTGCCCCAAATTGCAGCATTCATGTTTTCCTGACTGGAACTCCCCTCAGCCCCATGCAATTTCTTAGGCTGCGCCTAGGAGTAGGGTTAGGGTAAGGGTAACGCCTAGGGTTAGGGTTCAGAAAACCACAAAGCCCAGAGCTCCAGGGACACTGACAATGCGGGAGGCATGCCAAGGGGAGCGCAGAACTGGAACAACCTTGCAGCTTCCCACTTTTCTTGACTGGAGCTGGCCTCAGCCCACTGCTCTTTCTTAGGCTGTGCCTGGAGCTAGGGTTAGGGTTAGGGTTACGCCTAGGGCTAGGATTCAGAAAACCACAAAGCCCAGAGCTCCAGGGACACTGACAATGTGAGAGGCATGCCAAGGGGAGCGCAGAACTGGAACAACCTTACAGCTTCCCTCTTTTCCTGACTGGAGCTGGCCTCAGCCACTGCTGTTTCTTAGGCTGCGCCTGGAGCTAGGGTTAGGGTTAGGGTTACGCCCAGGGTTAGGATTCAGAAAACCACAAAGCCCAGAGCTCCAGGGACACTGACAATACGAAAGGCATGCCAAGGGGAGCGCGGCACTGCCCCAAATTGCAGCCTTCATGTTTTCCTGACTGGAACTCCCCTCAGCCCCATGCAATTTCTTAGGCTGCGCCTAGGAGTAGGGTTAGGGTAAGGGTAACGCCTAGGGTTAGGGTTCAGAAAACCACAAAGCCCAGAGCTCCAGGGACACTGACAATGCGGGAGGCATGCCAAGGGGAGCGCAGAACTGGAACAACCTTGCAGCTTCCCACTTTTCTTGACTGGAGCTGGCCTCAGCCCACTGCTCTTTCTTAGGCTGTGCCTGGAGCTAGGGTTAGGGTTAGGGTTACGCCTAGGGTTAGGATTCAGAAAACCACAAAGCCCAGAGCTCCAGGGACACTGACAATGCGAGAGGCATGCCAAGGGGAGCGCAGAACTGGAACAACCTTACAGCTTCCCTCTTTTCCTGACTGGAGCTGGCCTCAGCCACTGCTGTTTCTTAGGCTGCGCCTGGAGCTAGGGTTAGGGTTAGGGTTACGTCCAGGGTTAGGATTCAGAAAACCACAAAGCCCAGAGCTCCAGGGACAGTGACAATGCGAAAGGCATGCCAAGGGGAGCGCGGCACTGCCCCAAATTGCAGCCTTCATGTTTTCCTGACTGGAACTCCCCTCAGCCCCATGCAATTTCTTAGGCTGCGCCTAGGAGTAGGGTTAGGGTAAGGGTAACGCCTAGGGTTAGGGTTCAGAAAACCACAAAGCCCAGAGCTCCAGGGACACTGACAATGCGGGAGGCATGCCAAGGGGAGCACAGAACTGGAACAACCTTGCAGCTTCCCACTTTTCTTGACTGGAGCTGGCCTCAGCCCACTGCTCTTTCTTAGGCTGCGCCTGGAGCTAGGGTTAGGGTTAGGGATATGCCTAGGGTTGGGGTTTAGGAAACCACAAAGCCCAGAGCTCCAGGGACACTGACAAAGCGAGAGGCATGCCAAGGGGAGCGTGGCACTGGCCAAACCTTGCAGCCTTCATGTTTTCCTGACTTGAACTCCCCTCAGCCCAATGCAGTTTCTCTGACTGTGCCTAGGTGTAGGGTTAGGCTTAGGGGAAGGTTCGGGTGGAGGTATTTTCAGCCCCTGGGAGCTTGCAGAAGGATGGTTTCACCTCTCGCGTGCCAACACAAAGAAGCCCGGATGTCAACGCTGAAACCCCTCTGGAAGGCAGCCCTCAGTGCCCAGCATTCAGTGAAAACTGGTTAGAGCTCCTCACCCAAAGGGGCTGTATCTTCCTGTCACCATTATGCAGGCACGCAGGCCAAGGGAAAGAAGTAAAGGGAGGAGGGGACTCTCTGTATGTGTTCCACGCAGGTTTAGTCCCGTGAAAAGACAGGACGAAGAGGCCAATTGCTGGGAGGGTCCAGGGATCTTATACTGGGTATGGAGTAGGTGGGGAAAGGGATCTCAGCCAATGGTATAGACACAAGCAGGTGGGATTGACGGGAAGGGAACCACTGGGAACAACACATAGGAGGGACTCAGGGAAGGATCCAATGGGGCGTCGAGGAACAAGGAACTTTCTAGAGCTAATACATATTAAAGAAGGAAAATGAATCTACATCATTTCATACAAAAAACAAGGAGACAAAATATTAACTAATCAGGGGAAAACATGCAAAAGGCAAAACAAGGGAATCATAGGTTCACACCATGACTGCAAAGTCACATGCTTAACTTGGGTTGCTAACCACCACAGCTGCTTGCCTGAGTTCTCCTCAGGACAAAGAGTAGCTGCAGCCACCTGAGCCGCTACATTAGGGCTCAGAAAACCACAAAGCAATGAGCTCCAGGGACACTGACAATGCGAGAGGCATGCCAAGGGGAGCGCCGAACTGGAACAACCTTGCAGCTTCCCTCTTTTCCTGACTGGAGCTGGCCTCAGCCACTGCTCTTTCTTAGGCTGCGCCTGGAGCTAGGGTTAGGGTTAGGGTTACGCCCAGGGTTAGGATTCAGAAAACCACAAAGCCCAGAGCTCCAGGGACACTGACAATGTGAGAGGCATGCCAAGGGGAGCGCAGAACTGGAACAACCTTACAGCTTCCCTCTTTTCCTGACTGGAGCTGGCCTCAGCCACTGCTGTTTCTTAGGCTGCGCCTGGAGCTAGGGTTAGGGTTAGGGTTACGCCCAGGGTTAGGATTCAGAAAACCACAAAGCCCAGAGCTCCAGGGACACTGACAATACGAAAGGCATGCCAAGGGGAGCGCGGCACTGCCCCAAATTGCAGCCTTCATGTTTTCCTGACTGGAACTCCCCTCAGCCCCATGCAATTTCTTAGGCTGCGCCTAGGAGTAGGGTTAGGGTAAGGGTAACGCCTAGGGTTAGGGTTCAGAAAACCACAAAGCCCAGAGCTCCAGGGACACTGACAATGCGGGAGGCATGCCAAGGGGAGCGCAGAACTGGAACAACCTTGCAGCTTCCCACTTTTCTTGACTGGAGCTGGCCTCAGCCCACTGCTCTTTCTTAGGCTGTGCCTGGAGCTAGGGTTAGGGTTAGGGTTACGCCTAGGGCTAGGATTCAGAAAACCACAAAGCCCAGAGCTCCAGGGACACTGACAATGTGAGAGGCATGCCAAGGGGAGCGCAGAACTGGAACAACCTTACAGCTTCCCTCTTTTCCTGACTGGAGCTGGCCTCAGCCACTGCTGTTTCTTAGGCTGCGCCTGGAGCTAGGGTTAGGGTTAGGGTTACGCCCAGGGTTAGGATTCAGAAAACCACAAAGCCCAGAGCTCCAGGGACAGTGACAATGCGAAAGGCATGCCAAGGGGAGCGCGGCACTGCCCCAAATTGCAGCCTTCATGTTTTCCTGACTGGAACTCCCCTCAGCCCCATGCAATTTCTTAGGCTGCGCCTAGGAGTAGGGTTAGGGTAAGGGTAACGCCTAGGGTTAGGGTTCAGAAAACCACAAAGCCCAGAGCTCCAGGGACAGTGACAATGCGAAAGGCATGCCAAGGGGAGCGCGGCACTGCCCCAAATTGCAGCCTTCATGTTTTCCTGACTGGAACTCCCCTCAGCCCCATGCAATTTCTTAGGCTGCGCCTAGGAGTAGGGTTAGGGTAAGGGTAACGCCTAGGGTTAGGGTTCAGAAAACCACAAAGCCCAGAGCTCCAGGGACACTGACAATGCGGGAGGCATGCCAAGGGGAGCACAGAACTGGAACAACCTTGCAGCTTCCCACTTTTCTTGACTGGAGCTGGCCTCAGCCCACTGCTCTTTCTTAGGCTGCGCCTGGAGCTAGGGTTAGGGTTAGGGTTACGCCTAGGGTTAGGATTCAGAAAACCACAAAGCCCAGAGCTCCAGGGACACTGACAATGCGAGAGGCATGCCAAGGGGAGCGCAGAACTGGAACAACCTTACAGCTTCCCTCTTTTCCTGACTGGAGCTGGCCTCAGCCCACTGCTCTTTCTTAGGCTGCGCCTGGAGCTAGGGTTAGGGTTAGGGATATGCCTAGGGTTGGGGTTTAGGAAACCACAAAGCCCAGAGCTCCAGGGACACTGACAAAGCGAGAGGCATGCCAAGGGGAGCGTGGCACTGGCCAAACCTTGCAGCCTTCATGTTTTCCTGACTTGAACTCCCCTCAGCCCAATGCAGTTTCTCTGACTGTGCCTAGGTGTAGGGTTAGGCTTAGGGGAAGGTTCGGGTGGAGGTATTTTCAGCCCCTGGGAGCTTGCAGAAGGATGGTTTCACGTCTCGCGTGCCAACACAAAGAAGCCCGGATGTCAACGCTGAAACCCCTCTGGAAGGCAGCCCTCAGTGCCCAGCATTCAGTGAAAACTGGTTAGAGCTCCTCACCCAAAGGGGCTGTATCTTCCTGTCACCATTATGCAGGCACGCAGGCCAAGGGAAAGAAGTAAAGGGAGGAGGGGACTCTCTGTATGTGTTCCACGCAGGTTTAGTCCCGTGAAAAGACAGGACGAAGAGGCCAATTGCTGGGAGGGTCCAGGGATCTTATACTGGGTATGGAGTAGGTGGGGAAAGGGATCTCAGCCAATGGTATAGACACAAGCAGGTGGGATTGACGGGAAGGGAACCACTGGGAACAACACATAGGAGGGACTCAGGGAAGGATCCAATGGGGCGTCGAGGAACAAGGAACTTTCTAGAGCTAATACATATTAAAGAAGGAAAATGAATCTACATCATTTCATACAAAAAACAAGGAGACAAAATATTAACTAATCAGGGGAAAACATGCAAAAGGCAAAACAAGGGAATCATAGGTTCACACCATGACTGCAAAGTCACATGCTTAACTTGGGTTGCTAACCACCACAGCTGCTTGCCTGAGTTCTCCTCAGGACAAAGAGTAGCTGCAGCCACCTGAGCCGCTACATTAGGGCTCAGAAAACCACAAAGCCCAGAGCTCCAGGGACACTGACAATGCGAGAGGCATGCCAAGGGGAGCGCAGAACTGGAACAACCTTGCAGCTTCCCACTTTTCTTGACTGGAGCTGGCCTCAGCCACTGCTGTTTCTTAGGCTGCGCCTGGAGCTAGGGTTAGGGTTAGGGTTACGCCCAGGGTTAGGATTCAGAAAACCACAAAGCCCAGAGCTCCAGGGACACTGACAATGTGAGAGGCATGCCAAGGGGAGCGCAGAACTGGAACAACCTTACAGCTTCCCTCTTTTCCTGACTGGAGCTGGCCTCAGCCACTGCTGTTTCTTAGGCTGCGCCTGGAGCTAGGGTTAGGGTTAGGGTTACGCCCAGGGTTAGGATTCAGAAAACCACAAAGCCCAGAGCTCCAGGGACACTGACAATACGAAAGGCATGCCAAGGGGAGCGCGGCACTGCCCCAAATTGCAGCCTTCATGTTTTCCTGACTGGAACTCCCCTCAGCCCCATGCAATTTCTTAGGCTGCGCCTAGGAGTAGGGTTAGGGTAAGGGTAACGCCTAGGGTTAGGGTTCAGAAAACCACAAAGCCCAGAGCTCCAGGGACACTGACAATGCGGGAGGCATGCCAAGGGGAGCGCAGAACTGGAACAACCTTGCAGCTTCCCACTTTTCTTGACTGGAGCTGGCCTCAGCCCACTGCTCTTTCTTAGGCTGTGCCTGGAGCTAGGGTTAGGGTTAGGGTTACGCCTAGGGCTAGGATTCAGAAAACCACAAAGCCCAGAGCTCCAGGGACACTGACAATGTGAGAGGCATGCCAAGGGGAGCGCAGAACTGGAACAACCTTACAGCTTCCCTCTTTTCCTGACTGGAGCTGGCCTCAGCCACTGCTGTTTCTTAGGCTGCGCCTGGAGCTAGGGTTAGGGTTAGGGTTACGCCCAGGGTTAGGATTCAGAAAACCACAAAGCCCAGAGCTCCAGGGACAGTGACAATGCGAAAGGCATGCCAAGGGGAGCGCGGCACTGCCCCAAATTGCAGCCTTCATGTTTTCCTGACTGGAACTCCCCTCAGCCCCATGCAATTTCTTAGGCTGCGCCTAGGAGTAGGGTTAGGGTAAGGGTAACGCCTAGGGTTAGGGTTCAGAAAACCACAAAGCCCAGAGCTCCAGGGACACTGACAATGCGGGAGGCATGCCAAGGGGAGCACAGAACTGGAACAACCTTGCAGCTTCCCACTTTTCTTGACTGGAGCTGGCCTCAGCCCACTGCTCTTTCTTAGGCTGCGCCTGGAGCTAGGGTTAGGGTTAGGGTTACGCCTAGGGTTAGGATTCAGAAAACCACAAAGCCCAGAGCTCCAGGGACACTGACAATGCGAGAGGCATGCCAAGGGGAGCGCAGAACTGGAACAACCTTACAGCTTCCCTCTTTTCCTGACTGGAGCTGGCCTCAGCCCACTGCTGTTTCTTAGGCTGCGCCTGGAGCTAGGGTTAGGGTTAGGGATATGCCTAGGGTTGGGGTTTAGGAAACCACAAAGCCCAGAGCTCCAGGGACACTGACAAAGCGAGAGGCATGCCAAGGGGAGCGCGGCACTGCCCCAAATTGCAGCCTTCATGTTTTCCTGACTGGAACTCCCCTCAGCCCCATGCAATTTCTTAGGCTGCGCCTAGGAGTAGGGTTAGGGTAAGGGTAACGCCTAGGGTTAGGGTTCAGAAAACCACAAAGTCCAGAGCTCCAGGGACACTGACAATGCGGGAGGCATGCCAAGGGGAGCGCAGAACTGGAACAACCTTGCAGCTTCCCACTTTTCTTGACTGGAGCTGGCCTCAGCCCACTGCTCTTTCTTAGGCTGTGCCTGGAGCTAGGGTTAGGGTTAGGGTTACGCCTAGGGTTAGGATTCAGAAAACCACAAAGCCCAGAGCTCCAGGGACACTGACAATGCGAGAGGCATGCCAAGGGGAGTGCAGAACTGGAACAACCTTACAGCTTCCCTCTTTTCCTGACTGGAGCTGGCCTCAGCCACTGCTGTTTCTTAGGCTGCGCCTGGAGCTAGGGTTAGGGTTAGGGTTACGCCCAGGGTTAGGATTCAGAAAACCACAAAGCCCAGAGCTCCAGGGACACTGACAATACGAAAGGCATGCCAAGGGGAGCGTGGCACTGCCCCAAATTGCAGCCTTCATGTTTTCCTGACTGGAACTCCCCTCAGCCCCATGCAATTTCTTAGGCTGCGCCTAGGAGTAGGGTTAGGGTAAGGGTAACGCCTAGGGTTAGGGTTCAGAAAACCACAAAGCCCAGAGCTCCAGGGACACTGACAATGCGAGAGGCATGCCAAGGGGAGCGCAGAACTGGAACAACCTTACAGCTTCCCTCTTTTCCTGACTGGAGCTGGCCTCAGCCCACTGCTCTTTCTTAGGCTGCGCCTGGAGCTAGGGTTAGGGTTAGGGTTACGCCCAGGGTTAGGATTCAGAAAACCACAAAGCCCAGAGCTCCAGGGACACTGACAATACGAAAGGCATGCCAAGGGGAGCGCGGCACTGCCCCAAATTGCAGCCTTCATGTTTTCCTGACTGGAACTCCCCTCAGCCCCATGCAATTTCTTAGGCTGCGCCTAGGAGTAGGGTTAGGGTAAGGGTAACGCCTAGGGTTAGGGTTCAGAAAACCACAAAGCCCAGAGCTCCAGGGACACTGACAATGCGGGAGGCATGCCAAGGGGAGCACAGAACTGGAACAACCTTGCAGCTTCCCACTTTTCTTGACTGGAGCTGGCCTCAGCCCACTGCTCTTTCTTAGGCTGCGCCTGGAGCTAGGGTTAGGGTTAGGGTTACGCCTAGGGTTAGGATTCAGAAAACCACAAAGCCCAGAGCTCCAGGGACACTGACAATGCGAGAGGCATGCCAAGGGGAGCGCAGAACTGGAACAACCTTACAGCTTCCCTCTTTTCCTGACTGGAGCTGGCCTCAGCCCACTGCTCTTTCTTAGGCTGCGCCTGGAGCTAGGGTTAGGGTTAGGGATATGCCTAGGGTTGGGGTTTAGGAAACCACAAAGCCCAGAGCTCCAGGGACACTGACAAAGCGAGAGGCATGCCAAGGGGAGCGTGGCACTGGCCAAACCTTGCAGCCTTCATGTTTTCCTGACTTGAACTCCCCTCAGCCCAATGCAGTTTCTCTGACTGTGCCTAGGTGTAGGGTTAGGCTTAGGGGAAGGTTCGGGTGGAGGTATTTTCAGCCCCTGGGAGCTTGCAGAAGGATGGTTTCACGTCTCGCGTGCCAACACAAAGAAGCCCGGATGTCAACGCTGAAACCCCTCTGGAAGGCAGCCCTCAGTGCCCAGCATTCAGTGAAAACTGGTTAGAGCTCCTCACCCAAAGGGGCTGTATCTTCCTGTCACCATTATGCAGGCACGCAGGCCAAGGGAAAGAAGTAAAGGGAGGAGGGGACTCTCTGTATGTGTTCCACGCAGGTTTAGTCCCGTGAAAAGACAGGACGAAGAGGCCAATTGCTGGGAGGGTCCAGGGATCTTATACTGGGTATGGAGTAGGTGGGGAAAGGGATCTCAGCCAATGGTATAGACACAAGCAGGTGGGATTGACGGGAAGGGAACCACTGGGAACAACACATAGGAGGGACTCAGGGAAGGATCCAATGGGGCGTCGAGGAACAAGGAACTTTCTAGAGCTAATACATATTAAAGAAGGAAAATGAATCTACATCATTTCATACAAAAAACAAGGAGACAAAATATTAACTAATCAGGGGAAAACATGCAAAAGGCAAAACAAGGGAATCATAGGTTCACACCATGACTGCAAAGTCACATGCTTAACTTGGGTTGCTAACCACCACAGCTGCTTGCCTGAGTTCTCCTCAGGACAAAGAGTAGCTGCAGCCACCTGAGCCGCTACATTAGGGCTCAGAAAACCACAAAGCCCAGAGCTCCAGGGACACTGACAATGCGAGAGGCATGCCAAGGGGAGCGCAGAACTGGAACAACCTTGCAGCTTCCCTCTTTTCCTGACTGGAGCTGGCCTCAGCCCACTGCTCTTTCTCAGGCTGCGCCTGGAGCTAGGGTTAGGGTTAGGGATATGCCTAGGGTTGGGGTTTAGGAAACCACAAAGCCCAGAGCTGCAGGGACACTGACAAAGCGAGAGGCATGCCAAGGGGAGCGTGGCACTGCCCCAAATTGCAGCCTTCATGTTTTCCTGACTTGAACTCCCCTCAGCCCCATGCAATTTCTTAGGCTGCGCCTAGGAGTAGGGTTAGGGTAAGGGTAACGCCTAGGGTTAGGGTTCAGAAAACCACAAAGCCCAGAGCTCCAGGGACACTGACAATGCGAGAGGCATGCCAAGGGGAGCGCAGAACTGGAACAACCTTGCAGCTTCCCACTTTTCTTGACTGGAGCTGGCCTCAGCCACTGCTGTTTCTTAGGCTGCGCCTGGAGCTAGGGTTAGGGTTAGGGTTACGCCCAGGGTTAGGATTCAGAAAACCACAAAGCCCAGAGCTCCAGGGACACTGACAATGTGAGAGGCATGCCAAGGGGAGCGCAGAACTGGAACAACCTTACAGCTTCCCTCTTTTCCTGACTGGAGCTGGCCTCAGCCACTGCTGTTTCTTAGGCTGCGCCTGGAGCTAGGGTTAGGGTTAGGGTTACGCCCAGGGTTAGGATTCAGAAAACCACAAAGCCCAGAGCTCCAGGGACACTGACAATACGAAAGGCATGCCAAGGGGAG
This sequence comes from Coloeus monedula, assembly GCF_965178545.1. NCBI lineage: Eukaryota > Metazoa > Chordata > Aves > Passeriformes > Corvidae > Coloeus > Coloeus monedula. The sequence continues at coordinate 31,893,158 of NC_138784.1, read as the reverse complement.
CGCGGCACTGCCCCAAATTGCAGCCTTCATGTTTTCCTGACTGGAACTCCCCTCAGCCCCATGCAATTTCTTAGGCTGCGCCTAGGAGTAGGGTTAGGGTAAGGGTAACGCCTAGGGTTAGGGTTCAGAAAACCACAAAGCCCAGAGCTCCAGGGACACTGACAATGCGGGAGGCATGCCAAGGGGAGCGCAGAACTGGAACAACCTTGCAGCTTCCCACTTTTCTTGACTGGAGCTGGCCTCAGCCCACTGCTCTTTCTTAGGCTGTGCCTGGAGCTAGGGTTAGGGTTAGGGTTACGCCTAGGGCTAGGATTCAGAAAACCACAAAGCCCAGAGCTCCAGGGACACTGACAATGTGAGAGGCATGCCAAGGGGAGCGCAGAACTGGAACAACCTTACAGCTTCCCTCTTTTCCTGACTGGAGCTGGCCTCAGCCACTGCTGTTTCTTAGGCTGCGCCTGGAGCTAGGGTTAGGGTTAGGGTTACGCCCAGGGTTAGGATTCAGAAAACCACAAAGCCCAGAGCTCCAGGGACAGTGACAATGCGAAAGGCATGCCAAGGGGAGCGCGGCACTGCCCCAAATTGCAGCCTTCATGTTTTCCTGACTGGAACTCCCCTCAGCCCCATGCAATTTCTTAGGCTGCGCCTAGGAGTAGGGTTAGGGTAAGGGTAACGCCTAGGGTTAGGGTTCAGAAAACCACAAAGCCCAGAGCTCCAGGGACACTGACAATGCGGGAGGCATGCCAAGGGGAGCACAGAACTGGAACAACCTTGCAGCTTCCCACTTTTCTTGACTGGAGCTGGCCTCAGCCCACTGCTCTTTCTTAGGCTGCGCCTGGAGCTAGGGTTAGGGTTAGGGTTACGCCTAGGGTTAGGATTCAGAAAACCACAAAGCCCAGAGCTCCAGGGACACTGACAATGCGAGAGGCATGCCAAGGGGAGCGCAGAACTGGAACAACCTTACAGCTTCCCTCTTTTCCTGACTGGAGCTGGCCTCAGCCCACTGCTGTTTCTTAGGCTGCGCCTGGAGCTAGGGTTAGGGTTAGGGATATGCCTAGGGTTGGGGTTTAGGAAACCACAAAGCCCAGAGCTCCAGGGACACTGACAAAGCGAGAGGCATGCCAAGGGGAGCGCGGCACTGCCCCAAATTGCAGCCTTCATGTTTTCCTGACTGGAACTCCCCTCAGCCCCATGCAATTTCTTAGGCTGCGCCTAGGAGTAGGGTTAGGGTAAGGGTAACGCCTAGGGTTAGGGTTCAGAAAACCACAAAGTCCAGAGCTCCAGGGACACTGACAATGCGGGAGGCATGCCAAGGGGAGCGCAGAACTGGAACAACCTTGCAGCTTCCCACTTTTCTTGACTGGAGCTGGCCTCAGCCCACTGCTCTTTCTTAGGCTGTGCCTGGAGCTAGGGTTAGGGTTAGGGTTACGCCTAGGGTTAGGATTCAGAAAACCACAAAGCCCAGAGCTCCAGGGACACTGACAATGCGAGAGGCATGCCAAGGGGAGTGCAGAACTGGAACAACCTTACAGCTTCCCTCTTTTCCTGACTGGAGCTGGCCTCAGCCACTGCTGTTTCTTAGGCTGCGCCTGGAGCTAGGGTTAGGGTTAGGGTTACGCCCAGGGTTAGGATTCAGAAAACCACAAAGCCCAGAGCTCCAGGGACACTGACAATACGAAAGGCATGCCAAGGGGAGCGTGGCACTGCCCCAAATTGCAGCCTTCATGTTTTCCTGACTGGAACTCCCCTCAGCCCCATGCAATTTCTTAGGCTGCGCCTAGGAGTAGGGTTAGGGTAAGGGTAACGCCTAGGGTTAGGGTTCAGAAAACCACAAAGCCCAGAGCTCCAGGGACACTGACAATGCGAGAGGCATGCCAAGGGGAGCGCAGAACTGGAACAACCTTACAGCTTCCCTCTTTTCCTGACTGGAGCTGGCCTCAGCCCACTGCTCTTTCTTAGGCTGCGCCTGGAGCTAGGGTTAGGGTTAGGGTTACGCCCAGGGTTAGGATTCAGAAAACCACAAAGCCCAGAGCTCCAGGGACACTGACAATACGAAAGGCATGCCAAGGGGAGCGCGGCACTGCCCCAAATTGCAGCCTTCATGTTTTCCTGACTGGAACTCCCCTCAGCCCCATGCAATTTCTTAGGCTGCGCCTAGGAGTAGGGTTAGGGTAAGGGTAACGCCTAGGGTTAGGGTTCAGAAAACCACAAAGCCCAGAGCTCCAGGGACACTGACAATGCGGGAGGCATGCCAAGGGGAGCACAGAACTGGAACAACCTTGCAGCTTCCCACTTTTCTTGACTGGAGCTGGCCTCAGCCCACTGCTCTTTCTTAGGCTGCGCCTGGAGCTAGGGTTAGGGTTAGGGTTACGCCCAGGGTTAGGATTCAGAAAACCACAAAGCCCAGAGCTCCAGGGACACTGACAATGCGAGAGGCATGCCAAGGGGAGCGCAGAACTGGAACAACCTTACAGCTTCCCTCTTTTCCTGACTGGAGCTGGCCTCAGCCCACTGCTCTTTCTTAGGCTGCGCCTGGAGCTAGGGTTAGGGTTAGGGATATGCCTAGGGTTGGGGTTTAGGAAACCACAAAGCCCAGAGCTCCAGGGACACTGACAATGTGAGAGGCATGCCAAGGGGAGCGTGGCACTGGCCAAACCTTGCAGCCTTCATGTTTTCCTGACTTGAACTCCCCTCAGCCCAATGCAGTTTCTCTGACTGTGCCTAGGTGTAGGGTTAGGCTTAGGGGAAGGTTCGGGTGGAGGTATTTTCAGCCCCTGGGAGCTTGCAGAAGGATGGTTTCACCTCTCGCGTGCCAACACAAAGAAGCCCGGATGTCAACGCTGAAACCCCTCTGGAAGGCAGCCCTCAGTTCCCAGCATTCAGTGAAAACTGGTTAGAGCTCCTCACCCAAAGGGGCTGTATCTTCCTGTCACCATTATGCAGGCACGCAGGCCAAGGGAAAGAAGTAAAGGGAGGAGGGGACTCTCTGTATGTGTTCCACGCAGGTTTAGTCCCGTGAAAAGACAGGACGAAGAGGCCAATTGCTGGGAGGGTCCAGGGATCTTATACTGGGTATGGAGTAGGTGGGGAAAGGGATCTCAGCCAATGGTATAGACACAAGCAGGTGGGATTGACGGGAAGGGAACCACTGGGAACAACACATAGGAGGGACTCAGGGAAGGATCCAATGGGGCGTCGAGGAACAAGGAACTTTCTAGAGCTAATACATATTAAAGAAGGAAAATGAATCTACATCATTTCATACAAAAAACAAGGAGACAAAATATTAACTAATCAGGGGAAAACATGCAAAAGGCAAAACAAGGGAATCATAGGTTCACACCATGACTGCAAAGTCACATGCTTAACTTGGGTTGCTAACCACCACAGCTGCTTGCCTGAGTTCTCCTCAGGACAAAGAGTAGCTGCAGCCACCTGAGCCGCTACATTAGGGTTCAGAAAACCACAAAGCCCAGAGCTCCAGGGACACTGACAATGCGAGAGGCATGCCAAGGGGAGCGCCGAACTGGAACAACCTTGCAGCTTCCCTCTTTTCCTGACTGGAGCTGGCCTCAGCCACTGCTGTTTCTTAGGCTGCGCCTGGAGCTAGGGTTAGGGTTAGGGTTACGCCCAGGGTTAGGATTCAGAAAACCACAAAGCCCAGAGCTCCAGGGACACTGACAATGCGAGAGGCATGCCAAGGGGAGCGCAGAACTGGAACAACCTTACAGCTTCCCTCTTTTCCTGACTGGAGCTGGCCTCAGCCACTGCTGTTTCTTAGGCTGCGCCTGGAGCTAGGGTTAGGGTTAGGGTTACGCCCAGGGTTAGGATTCAGAAAACCACAAAGCCCAGAGCTCCAGGGACACTGACAATACGAAAGGCATGCCAAGGGGAGCGCGGCACTGCCCCAAATTGCAGCCTTCATGTTTTCCTGACTGGAACTCCCCTCAGCCCCATGCAATTTCTTAGGCTGCGCCTAGGAGTAGGGTTAGGGTAAGGGTAACGCCTAGGGTTAGGGTTCAGAAAACCACAAAGCCCAGAGCTCCAGGGACACTGACAATGCGGGAGGCATGCCAAGGGGAGCGCAGAACTGGAACAACCTTGCAGCTTCCCACTTTTCTTGACTGGAGCTGGCCTCAGCCCACTGCTCTTTCTTAGGCTGTGCCTGGAGCTAGGGTTAGGGTTAGGGTTACGCCTAGGGTTAGGATTCAGAAAACCACAAAGCCCAGAGCTCCAGGGACACTGACAATGCGAGAGGCATGCCAAGGGGAGCGCCGAACTGGAACAACCTTGCAGCTTCCCTCTTTTCCTGACTGGAGCTGGCCTCAGCCACTGCTGTTTCTTAGGCTGCGCCTGGAGCTAGGGTTAGGGTTAGGGTTACGCCCAGGGTTAGGATTCAGAAAACCACAAAGCCCAGAGCTCCAGGGACACTGACAATGTGAGAGGCATGCCAAGGGGAGCGCAGAACTGGAACAACCTTACAGCTTCCCTCTTTTCCTGACTGGAGCTGGCCTCAGCCCACTGCTCTTTCTTAGGCTGCGCCTGGAGCTAGGGTTAGGGTTAGGGATATGCCTAGGGTTGGGGTTTAGGAAACCACAAAGCCCAGAGCTCCAGGGACACTGACAAAGCGAGAGGCATGCCAAGGGGAGCGTGGCACTGGCCAAACCTTGCAGCCTTCATGTTTTCCTGACTTGAACTCCCCTCAGCCCAATGCAGTTTCTCTGACTGTGCCTAGGTGTAGGGTTAGGCTTAGGGGAAGGTTCGGGTGGAGGTATTTTCAGCCCCTGGGAGCTTGCAGAAGGATGGTTTCACCTCTCGCGTGCCAACACAAAGAAGCCCGGATGTCAACGCTGAAACCCCTCTGGAAGGCAGCCCTCAGTGCCCAGCATTCAGTGAAAACTGGTTAGAGCTCCTAACCCAAAGGGGCTGTATCTTCCTGTCACCATTATGCAGGCACGCAGGCCAAGGGAAAGAAGTAAAGGGAGGAGGGGACTCTCTGTATGTGTTCCACGCAGGTTTAGTCCCGTGAAAAGACAGGACGAAGAGGCCAATTGCTGGGAGGGTCCAGGGATCTTATACTGGGTATGGAGTAGGTGGGGAAAGGGATCTCAGCCAATGGTATAGACACAAGCAGGTGGGATTGACGGGAAGGGAACCACTGGGAACAACACATAGGAGGGACTCAGGGAAGGATCCAATGGGGCGTCGAGGAACAAGGAACTTTCTAGAGCTAATACATATTAAAGAAGGAAAATGAATCTACATCATTTCATACAAAAAACAAGGAGACAAAATATTAACTAATCAGGGGAAAACATGCAAAAGGCAAAACAAGGGAATCATAGGTTCACACCATGACTGCAAAGTCACATGCTTAACTTGGGTTGCTAACCACCACAGCTGCTTGCCTGAGTTCTCCTCAGGACAAAGAGTAGCTGCAGCCACCTGAGCCGCTACATTAGGGCTCAGAAAACCACAAAGCCCAGAGCTCCAGGGACACTGACAATGCGAGAGGCATGCCAAGGGGAGCGCCGAACTGGAACAACCTTGCAGCTTCCCTCTTTTCCTGACTGGAGCTGGCCTCAGCCACTGCTCTTTCTTAGGCTGCGCCTGGAGCTAGGGTTAGGGTTAGGGTTACGCCCAGGGTTAGGATTCAGAAAACCACAAAGCCCAGAGCTCCAGGGACACTGACAATGTGAGAGGCATGCCAAGGGGAGCGCAGAACTGGAACAACCTTACAGCTTCCCTCTTTTCCTGACTGGAGCTGGCCTCAGCCACTGCTGTTTCTTAGGCTGCGCCTGGAGCTAGGGTTAGGGTTAGGGTTACGCCCAGGGTTAGGATTCAGAAAACCACAAAGCCCAGAGCTCCAGGGACACTGACAATACGAAAGGCATGCCAAGGGGAGCGCGGCACTGCCCCAAATTGCAGCCTTCATGTTTTCCTGACTGGAACTCCCCTCAGCCCCATGCAATTTCTTAGGCTGCGCCTAGGAGTAGGGTTAGGGTAAGGGTAACGCCTAGGGTTAGGGTTCAGAAAACCACAAAGCCCAGAGCTCCAGGGACACTGACAATGCGGGAGGCATGCCAAGGGGAGCGCAGAACTGGAACAACCTTGCAGCTTCCCACTTTTCTTGACTGGAGCTGGCCTCAGCCCACTGCTCTTTCTTAGGCTGTGCCTGGAGCTAGGGTTAGGGTTAGGGTTACGCCTAGGGCTAGGATTCAGAAAACCACAAAGCCCAGAGCTCCAGGGACACTGACAATGTGAGAGGCATGCCAAGGGGAGCGCAGAACTGGAACAACCTTACAGCTTCCCTCTTTTCCTGACTGGAGCTGGCCTCAGCCACTGCTGTTTCTTAGGCTGCGCCTGGAGCTAGGGTTAGGGTTAGGGTTACGCCCAGGGTTAGGATTCAGAAAACCACAAAGCCCAGAGCTCCAGGGACACTGACAATACGAAAGGCATGCCAAGGGGAGCGCGGCACTGCCCCAAATTGCAGCCTTCATGTTTTCCTGACTGGAACTCCCCTCAGCCCCATGCAATTTCTTAGGCTGCGCCTAGGAGTAGGGTTAGGGTAAGGGTAACGCCTAGGGTTAGGGTTCAGAAAACCACAAAGCCCAGAGCTCCAGGGACACTGACAATGCGGGAGGCATGCCAAGGGGAGCGCAGAACTGGAACAACCTTGCAGCTTCCCACTTTTCTTGACTGGAGCTGGCCTCAGCCCACTGCTCTTTCTTAGGCTGTGCCTGGAGCTAGGGTTAGGGTTAGGGTTACGCCTAGGGTTAGGATTCAGAAAACCACAAAGCCCAGAGCTCCAGGGACACTGACAATGCGAGAGGCATGCCAAGGGGAGCGCAGAACTGGAACAACCTTACAGCTTCCCTCTTTTCCTGACTGGAGCTGGCCTCAGCCACTGCTGTTTCTTAGGCTGCGCCTGGAGCTAGGGTTAGGGTTAGGGTTACGCCCAGGGTTAGGATTCAGAAAACCACAAAGCCCAGAGCTCCAGGGACAGTGACAATGCGAAAGGCATGCCAAGGGGAGCGCGGCACTGCCCCAAATTGCAGCCTTCATGTTTTCCTGACTGGAACTCCCCTCAGCCCCATGCAATTTCTTAGGCTGCGCCTAGGAGTAGGGTTAGGGTAAGGGTAACGCCTAGGGTTAGGGTTCAGAAAACCACAAAGCCCAGAGCTCCAGGGACACTGACAATGCGGGAGGCATGCCAAGGGGAGCACAGAACTGGAACAACCTTGCAGCTTCCCACTTTTCTTGACTGGAGCTGGCCTCAGCCCACTGCTCTTTCTTAGGCTGCGCCTGGAGCTAGGGTTAGGGTTAGGGTTACGCCTAGGGTTAGGATTCAGAAAACCACAAAGCCCAGAGCTCCAGGGACACTGACAATGCGAGAGGCATGCCAAGGGGAGCGCAGAACTGGAACAACCTTACAGCTTCCCTCTTTTCCTGACTGGAGCTGGCCTCAGCCCACTGCTCTTTCTTAGGCTGCGCCTGGAGCTAGGGTTAGGGTTAGGGATATGCCTAGGGTTGGGGTTTAGGAAACCACAAAGCCCAGAGCTCCAGGGACACTGACAATGCGAGAGGCATGCCAAGGGGAGCGTGGCACTGGCCAAACCTTGCAGCCTTCATGTTTTCCTGACTTGAACTCCCCTCAGCCCAATGCAGTTTCTCTGACTGTGCCTAGGTGTAGGGTTAGGCTTAGGGGAAGGTTCGGGTGGAGGTATTTTCAGCCCCTGGGAGCTTGCAGAAGGATGGTTTCACGTCTCGCGTGCCAACACAAAGAAGCCCGGATGTCAACGCTGAAACCCCTCTGGAAGGCAGCCCTCAGTGCCCAGCATTCAGTGAAAACTGGTTAGAGCTCCTCACCCAAAGGGGCTGTATCTTCCTGTCACCATTATGCAGGCACGCAGGCCAAGGGAAAGAAGTAAAGGGAGGAGGGGACTCTCTGTATGTGTTCCACGCAGGTTTAGTCCCGTGAAAAGACAGGACGAAGAGGCCAATTGCTGGGAGGGTCCAGGGATCTTATACTGGGTATGGAGTAGGTGGGGAAAGGGATCTCAGCCAATGGTATAGACACAAGCAGGTGGGATTGACGGGAAGGGAACCACTGGGAACAACACATAGGAGGGACTCAGGGAAGGATCCAATGGGGCGTCGAGGAACAAGGAACTTTCTAGAGCTAATACATATTAAAGAAGGAAAATGAATCTACATCATTTCATACAAAAAACAAGGAGACAAAATATTAACTAATCAGGGGAAAACATGCAAAAGGCAAAACAAGGGAATCATAGGTTCACACCATGACTGCAAAGTCACATGCTTAACTTGGGTTGCTAACCACCACAGCTGCTTGCCTGAGTTCTCCTCAGGACAAAGAGTAGCTGCAGCCACCTGAGCCGCTACATTAGGGCTCAGAAAACCACAAAGCCCAGAGCTCCAGGGACACTGACAATGCGAGAGGCATGCCAAGGGGAGCGCCGAACTGGAACAACCTTGCAGCTTCCCTCTTTTCCTGACTGGAGCTGGCCTCAGCCCACTGCTCTTTCTCAGGCTGCGCCTGGAGCTAGGGTTAGGGTTAGGGATATGCCTAGGGTTGGGGTTTAGGAAACCACAAAGCCCAGAGCTGCAGGGACACTGACAAAGCGAGAGGCATGCCAAGGGGAGCGTGGCACTGCCCCAAATTGCAGCCTTCATGTTTTCCTGACTTGAACTCCCCTCAGCCCCATGCAATTTCTTAGGCTGCGCCTAGGAGTAGGGTTAGGGTAAGGGTAACGCCTAGGGTTAGGGTTCAGAAAACCACAAAGCCCAGAGCTCCAGGGACACTGACAATGCGAGAGGCATGCCAAGGGGAGCGCAGAACTGGAACAACCTTGCAGCTTCCCACTTTTCTTGACTGGAGCTGGCCTCAGCCCACTGCTCTTTCTTAGGCTGTGCCTGGAGCTAGGGTTAGGGTTAGGGTTACGCCTAGGGTTAGGATTCAGAAAACCACAAAGCCCAGAGCTCCAGGGACACTGACAATGCGAGAGGCATGCCAAGGGGAGCGCCGAACTGGAACAACCTTGCAGCTTCCCTCTTTTCCTGACTGGAGCTGGCCTCAGCCACTGCTGTTTCTTAGGCTGCGCCTGGAGCTAGGGTTAGGGTTAGGGTTACGCCCAGGGTTAGGATTCAGAAAACCACAAAGCCCAGAGCTCCAGGGACACTGACAATGTGAGAGGCATGCCAAGGGGAGCGCAGAACTGGAACAACCTTACAGCTTCCCTCTTTTCCTGACTGGAGCTGGCCTCAGCCACTGCTGTTTCTTAGGCTGCGCCTGGAGCTAGGGTTAGGGTTAGGGTTACGCCCAGGGTTAGGATTCAGAAAACCACAAAGCCCAGAGCTCCAGGGACACTGACAATACGAAAGGCATGCCAAGGGGAGCGCGGCACTGCCCCAAATTGCAGCCTTCATGTTTTCCTGACTGGAACTCCCCTCAGCCCCATGCAATTTCTTAGGCTGCGCCTAGGAGTAGGGTTAGGGTAAGGGTAACGCCTAGGGTTAGGGTTCAGAAAACCACAAAGCCCAGAGCTCCAGGGACACTGACAATGCGGGAGGCATGCCAAGGGGAGCGCAGAACTGGAACAACCTTGCAGCTTCCCACTTTTCTTGACTGGAGCTGGCCTCAGCCCACTGCTCTTTCTTAGGCTGTGCCTGGAGCTAGGGTTAGGGTTAGGGTTACGCCTAGGGCTAGGATTCAGAAAACCACAAAGCCCAGAGCTCCAGGGACACTGACAATGTGAGAGGCATGCCAAGGGGAGCGCAGAACTGGAACAACCTTACAGCTTCCCTCTTTTCCTGACTGGAGCTGGCCTCAGCCACTGCTGTTTCTTAGGCTGCGCCTGGAGCTAGGGTTAGGGTTAGGGTTACGCCCAGGGTTAGGATTCAGAAAACCACAAAGCCCAGAGCTCCAGGGACAGTGACAATGCGAAAGGCATGCCAAGGGGAGCGCGGCACTGCCCCAAATTGCAGCCTTCATGTTTTCCTGACTGGAACTCCCCTCAGCCCCATGCAATTTCTTAGGCTGCGCCTAGGAGTAGGGTTAGGGTAAGGGTAACGCCTAGGGTTAGGGTTCAGAAAACCACAAAGCCCAGAGCTCCAGGGACACTGACAATGCGGGAGGCATGCCAAGGGGAGCACAGAACTGGAACAACCTTGCAGCTTCCCACTTTTCTTGACTGGAGCTGGCCTCAGCCCACTGCTCTTTCTTAGGCTGCGCCTGGAGCTAGGGTTAGGGTTAGGGTTACGCCTAGGGTTAGGATTCAGAAAACCACAAAGCCCAGAGCTCCAGGGACACTGACAATGCGAGAGGCATGCCAAGGGGAGCGCAGAACTGGAACAACCTTACAGCTTCCCTCTTTTCCTGACTGGAGCTGGCCTCAGCCCACTGCTGTTTCTTAGGCTGCGCCTGGAGCTAGGGTTAGGGTTAGGGATATGCCTAGGGTTGGGGTTTAGGAAACCACAAAGCCCAGAGCTCCAGGGACACTGACAAAGCGAGAGGCATGCCAAGGGGAGCGCGGCACTGCCCCAAATTGCAGCCTTCATGTTTTCCTGACTGGAACTCCCCTCAGCCCCATGCAATTTCTTAGGCTGCGCCTAGGAGTAGGGTTAGGGTAAGGGTAACGCCTAGGGTTAGGGTTCAGAAAACCACAAAGTCCAGAGCTCCAGGGACACTGACAATGCGGGAGGCATGCCAAGGGGAGCGCAGAACTGGAACAACCTTGCAGCTTCCCACTTTTCTTGACTGGAGCTGGCCTCAGCCCACTGCTCTTTCTTAGGCTGTGCCTGGAGCTAGGGTTAGGGTTAGGGTTACGCCTAGGGTTAGGATTCAGAAAACCACAAAGCCCAGAGCTCCAGGGACACTGACAATGCGAGAGGCATGCCAAGGGGAGTGCAGAACTGGAACAACCTTACAGCTTCCCTCTTTTCCTGACTGGAGCTGGCCTCAGCCACTGCTGTTTCTTAGGCTGCGCCTGGAGCTAGGGTTAGGGTTAGGGTTACGCCCAGGGTTAGGATTCAGAAAACCACAAAGCCCAGAGCTCCAGGGACACTGACAATACGAAAGGCATGCCAAGGGGAGCGTGGCACTGCCCCAAATTGCAGCCTTCATGTTTTCCTGACTGGAACTCCCCTCAGCCCCATGCAATTTCTTAGGCTGCGCCTAGGAGTAGGGTTAGGGTAAGGGTAACGCCTAGGGTTAGGGTTCAGAAAACCACAAAGCCCAGAGCTCCAGGGACACTGACAATGCGAGAGGCATGCCAAGGGGAGCGCAGAACTGGAACAACCTTACAGCTTCCCTCTTTTCCTGACTGGAGCTGGCCTCAGCCCACTGCTCTTTCTTAGGCTGCGCCTGGAGCTAGGGTTAGGGTTAGGGTTACGCCCAGGGTTAGGATTCAGAAAACCACAAAGCCCAGAGCTCCAGGGACACTGACAATACGAAAGGCATGCCAAGGGGAGCGCGGCACTGCCCCAAATTGCAGCCTTCATGTTTTCCTGACTGGAACTCCCCTCAGCCCCATGCAATTTCTTAGGCTGCGCCTAGGAGTAGGGTTAGGGTAAGGGTAACGCCTAGGGTTAGGGTTCAGAAAACCACAAAGCCCAGAGCTCCAGGGACACTGACAATGCGGGAGGCATGCCAAGGGGAGCACAGAACTGGAACAACCTTGCAGCTTCCCACTTTTCTTGACTGGAGCTGGCCTCAGCCCACTGCTCTTTCTTAGGCTGCGCCTGGAGCTAGGGTTAGGGTTAGGGTTACGCCTAGGGTTAGGATTCAGAAAACCACAAAGCCCAGAGCTCCAGGGACACTGACAATGCGAGAGGCATGCCAAGGGGAGCGCAGAACTGGAACAACCTTACAGCTTCCCTCTTTTCCTGACTGGAGCTGGCCTCAGCCCACTGCTCTTTCTTAGGCTGCGCCTGGAGCTAGGGTTAGGGTTAGGGATATGCCTAGGGTTGGGGTTTAGGAAACCACAAAGCCCAGAGCTCCAGGGACACTGACAATGTGAGAGGCATGCCAAGGGGAGCGTGGCACTGGCCAAACCTTGCAGCCTTCATGTTTTCCTGACTTGAACTCCCCTCAGCCCAATGCAGTTTCTCTGACTGTGCCTAGGTGTAGGGTTAGGCTTAGGGGAAGGTTCGGGTGGAGGTATTTTCAGCCCCTGGGAGCTTGCAGAAGGATGGTTTCACCTCTCGCGTGCCAACACAAAGAAGCCCGGATGTCAACGCTGAAACCCCTCTGGAAGGCAGCCCTCAGTTCCCAGCATTCAGTGAAAACTGGTTAGAGCTCCTCACCCAAAGGGGCTGTATCTTCCTGTCACCATTATGCAGGCACGCAGGCCAAGGGAAAGAAGTAAAGGGAGGAGGGGACTCTCTGTATGTGTTCCACGCAGGTTTAGTCCCGTGAAAAGACAGGACGAAGAGGCCAATTGCTGGGAGGGTCCAGGGATCTTATACTGGGTATGGAGTAGGTGGGGAAAGGGATCTCAGCCAATGGTATAGACACAAGCAGGTGGGATTGACGGGAAGGGAACCACTGGGAACAACACATAGGAGGGACTCAGGGAAGGATCCAATGGGGCGTCGAGGAACAAGGAACTTTCTAGAGCTAATACATATTAAAGAAGGAAAATGAATCTACATCATTTCATACAAAAAACAAGGAGACAAAATATTAACTAATCAGGGGAAAACATGCAAAAGGCAAAACAAGGGAATCATAGGTTCACACCATGACTGCAAAGTCACATGCTTAACTTGGGTTGCTAACCACCACAGCTGCTTGCCTGAGTTCTCCTCAGGACAAAGAGTAGCTGCAGCCACCTGAGCCGCTACATTAGGGTTCAGAAAACCACAAAGCCCAGAGCTCCAGGGACACTGACAATGCGAGAGGCATGCCAAGGGGAGCGCCGAACTGGAACAACCTTGCAGCTTCCCTCTTTTCCTGACTGGAGCTGGCCTCAGCCACTGCTGTTTCTTAGGCTGCGCCTGGAGCTAGGGTTAGGGTTAGGGTTACGCCCAGGGTTAGGATTCAGAAAACCACAAAGCCCAGAGCTCCAGGGACACTGACAATGCGAGAGGCATGCCAAGGGGAGCGCAGAACTGGAACAACCTTACAGCTTCCCTCTTTTCCTGACTGGAGCTGGCCTCAGCCACTGCTGTTTCTTAGGCTGCGCCTGGAGCTAGGGTTAGGGTTAGGGTTACGCCCAGGGTTAGGATTCAGAAAACCACAAAGCCCAGAGCTCCAGGGACACTGACAATACGAAAGGCATGCCAAGGGGAGCGCGGCACTGCCCCAAATTGCAGCCTTCATGTTTTCCTGACTGGAACTCCCCTCAGCCCCATGCAATTTCTTAGGCTGCGCCTAGGAGTAGGGTTAGGGTAAGGGTAACGCCTAGGGTTAGGGTTCAGAAAACCACAAAGCCCAGAGCTCCAGGGACACTGACAATGCGGGAGGCATGCCAAGGGGAGCGCAGAACTGGAACAACCTTGCAGCTTCCCACTTTTCTTGACTGGAGCTGGCCTCAGCCCACTGCTCTTTCTTAGGCTGTGCCTGGAGCTAGGGTTAGGGTTAGGGTTACGCCTAGGGTTAGGATTCAGAAAACCACAAAGCCCAGAGCTCCAGGGACACTGACAATGCGAGAGGCATGCCAAGGGGAGCGCCGAACTGGAACAACCTTGCAGCTTCCCTCTTTTCCTGACTGGAGCTGGCCTCAGCCACTGCTGTTTCTTAGGCTGCGCCTGGAGCTAGGGTTAGGGTTAGGGTTACGCCCAGGGTTAGGATTCAGAAAACCACAAAGCCCAGAGCTCCAGGGACACTGACAATGTGAGAGGCATGCCAAGGGGAGCGCAGAACTGGAACAACCTTACAGCTTCCCTCTTTTCCTGACTGGAGCTGGCCTCAGCCCACTGCTCTTTCTTAGGCTGCGCCTGGAGCTAGGGTTAGGGTTAGGGATATGCCTAGGGTTGGGGTTTAGGAAACCACAAAGCCCAGAGCTCCAGGGACACTGACAAAGCGAGAGGCATGCCAAGGGGAGCGTGGCACTGGCCAAACCTTGCAGCCTTCATGTTTTCCTGACTTGAACTCCCCTCAGCCCAATGCAGTTTCTCTGACTGTGCCTAGGTGTAGGGTTAGGCTTAGGGGAAGGTTCGGGTGGAGGTATTTTCAGCCCCTGGGAGCTTGCAGAAGGATGGTTTCACCTCTCGCGTGCCAACACAAAGAAGCCCGGATGTCAACGCTGAAACCCCTCTGGAAGGCAGCCCTCAGTGCCCAGCATTCAGTGAAAACTGGTTAGAGCTCCTAACCCAAAGGGGCTGTATCTTCCTGTCACCATTATGCAGGCACGCAGGCCAAGGGAAAGAAGTAAAGGGAGGAGGGGACTCTCTGTATGTGTTCCACGCAGGTTTAGTCCCGTGAAAAGACAGGACGAAGAGGCCAATTGCTGGGAGGGTCCAGGGATCTTATACTGGGTATGGAGTAGGTGGGGAAAGGGATCTCAGCCAATGGTATAGACACAAGCAGGTGGGATTGACGGGAAGGGAACCACTGGGAACAACACATAGGAGGGACTCAGGGAAGGATCCAATGGGGCGTCGAGGAACAAGGAACTTTCTAGAGCTAATACATATTAAAGAAGGAAAATGAATCTACATCATTTCATACAAAAAACAAGGAGACAAAATATTAACTAATCAGGGGAAAACATGCAAAAGGCAAAACAAGGGAATCATAGGTTCACACCATGACTGCAAAGTCACATGCTTAACTTGGGTTGCTAACCACCACAGCTGCTTGCCTGAGTTCTCCTCAGGACAAAGAGTAGCTGCAGCCACCTGAGCCGCTACATTAGGGCTCAGAAAACCACAAAGCCCAGAGCTCCAGGGACACTGACAATGCGAGAGGCATGCCAAGGGGAGCGCCGAACTGGAACAACCTTGCAGCTTCCCTCTTTTCCTGACTGGAGCTGGCCTCAGCCACTGCTCTTTCTTAGGCTGCGCCTGGAGCTAGGGTTAGGGTTAGGGTTACGCCCAGGGTTAGGATTCAGAAAACCACAAAGCCCAGAGCTCCAGGGACACTGACAATGTGAGAGGCATGCCAAGGGGAGCGCAGAACTGGAACAACCTTACAGCTTCCCTCTTTTCCTGACTGGAGCTGGCCTCAGCCACTGCTGTTTCTTAGGCTGCGCCTGGAGCTAGGGTTAGGGTTAGGGTTACGCCCAGGGTTAGGATTCAGAAAACCACAAAGCCCAGAGCTCCAGGGACACTGACAATACGAAAGGCATGCCAAGGGGAGCGCGGCACTGCCCCAAATTGCAGCCTTCATGTTTTCCTGACTGGAACTCCCCTCAGCCCCATGCAATTTCTTAGGCTGCGCCTAGGAGTAGGGTTAGGGTAAGGGTAACGCCTAGGGTTAGGGTTCAGAAAACCACAAAGCCCAGAGCTCCAGGGACACTGACAATGCGGGAGGCATGCCAAGGGGAGCGCAGAACTGGAACAACCTTGCAGCTTCCCACTTTTCTTGACTGGAGCTGGCCTCAGCCCACTGCTCTTTCTTAGGCTGCGCCTGGAGCTAGGGTTAGGGTTAGGGTTACGCCTAGGGCTAGGATTCAGAAAACCACAAAGCCCAGAGCTCCAGGGACACTGACAATGTGAGAGGCATGCCAAGGGGAGCGCAGAACTGGAACAACCTTACAGCTTCCCTCTTTTCCTGACTGGAGCTGGCCTCAGCCACTGCTGTTTCTTAGGCTGCGCCTGGAGCTAGGGTTAGGGTTAGGGTTACGCCCAGGGTTAGGATTCAGAAAACCACAAAGCCCAGAGCTCCAGGGACACTGACAATACGAAAGGCATGCCAAGGGGAGCGCGGCACTGCCCCAAATTGCAGCCTTCATGTTTTCCTGACTGGAACTCCCCTCAGCCCCATGCAATTTCTTAGGCTGCGCCTAGGAGTAGGGTTAGGGTAAGGGTAACGCCTAGGGTTAGGGTTCAGAAAACCACAAAGCCCAGAGCTCCAGGGACACTGACAATGCGGGAGGCATGCCAAGGGGAGCGCAGAACTGGAACAACCTTGCAGCTTCCCACTTTTCTTGACTGGAGCTGGCCTCAGCCCACTGCTCTTTCTTAGGCTGTGCCTGGAGCTAGGGTTAGGGTTAGGGTTACGCCTAGGGTTAGGATTCAGAAAACCACAAAGCCCAGAGCTCCAGGGACACTGACAATGCGAGAGGCATGCCAAGGGGAGCGCAGAACTGGAACAACCTTACAGCTTCCCTCTTTTCCTGACTGGAGCTGGCCTCAGCCACTGCTGTTTCTTAGGCTGCGCCTGGAGCTAGGGTTAGGGTTAGGGTTACGCCCAGGGTTAGGATTCAGAAAACCACAAAGCCCAGAGCTCCAGGGACAGTGACAATGCGAAAGGCATGCCAAGGGGAGCGCGGCACTGCCCCAAATTGCAGCCTTCATGTTTTCCTGACTGGAACTCCCCTCAGCCCCATGCAATTTCTTAGGCTGCGCCTAGGAGTAGGGTTAGGGTAAGGGTAACGCCTAGGGTTAGGGTTCAGAAAACCACAAAGCCCAGAGCTCCAGGGACACTGACAATGCGGGAGGCATGCCAAGGGGAGCACAGAACTGGAACAACCTTGCAGCTTCCCACTTTTCTTGACTGGAGCTGGCCTCAGCCCACTGCTCTTTCTTAGGCTGCGCCTGGAGCTAGGGTTAGGGTTAGGGTTACGCCTAGGGTTAGGATTCAGAAAACCACAAAGCCCAGAGCTCCAGGGACACTGACAATGCGAGAGGCATGCCAAGGGGAGCGCAGAACTGGAACAACCTTACAGCTTCCCTCTTTTCCTGACTGGAGCTGGCCTCAGCCCACTGCTCTTTCTTAGGCTGCGCCTGGAGCTAGGGTTAGGGTTAGGGATATGCCTAGGGTTGGGGTTTAGGAAACCACAAAGCCCAGAGCTCCAGGGACACTGACAAAGCGAGAGGCATGCCAAGGGGAGCGTGGCACTGGCCAAACCTTGCAGCCTTCATGTTTTCCTGACTTGAACTCCCCTCAGCCCAATGCAGTTTCTCTGACTGTGCCTAGGTGTAGGGTTAGGCTTAGGGGAAGGTTCGGGTGGAGGTATTTTCAGCCCCTGGGAGCTTGCAGAAGTATGGTTTCACCTCTCGCGTGCCAACACAAAGAAGCCCGGATGTCAACGCTGAAACCCCTCTGGAAGGCAGCCCTCAGTGCCCAGCATTCAGTGAAAACTGGTTAGAGCTCCTCACCCAAAGGGGCTGTATCTTCCTGTCACCATTATGCAGGCACGCAGGCCAAGGGAAAGAAGTAAAGGGAGGAGGGGACTCTCTGTATGTGTTCCACGCAGGTTTAGTCCCGTGAAAAGACAGGACGAAGAGGCCAATTGCTGGGAGGGTCCAGGGATCTTATACTGGGTATGGAGTAGGTGGGGAAAGGGATCTCAGCCAATGGTATAGACACAAGCAGGTGGGATTGACGGGAAGGGAACCACTGGGAACAACACATAGGAGGGACTCAGGGAAGGATCCAATGGGGCGTCGAGGAACAAGGAACTTTCTAGAGCTAATACATATTAAAGAAGGAAAATGAATCTACATCATTTCATACAAAAAACAAGGAGACAAAATATTAACTAATCAGGGGAAAACATGCAAAAGGCAAAACAAGGGAATCATAGGTTCACACCATGACTGCAAAGTCACATGCTTAACTTGGGTTGCTAACCACCACAGCTGCTTGCCTGAGTTCTCCTCAGGACAAAGAGTAGCTGCAGCCACCTGAGCCGCTACATTAGGGTTCAGAAAACCACAAAGCCCAGAGCTCCAGGGACACTGACAATGCGAGAGGCATGCCAAGGGGAGCGCCGAACTGGAACAACCTTGCAGCTTCCCTCTTTTCCTGACTGGAGCTGGCCTCAGCCACTGCTCTTTCTTAGGCTGCGCCTGGAGCTAGGGTTAGGGTTAGGGTTACGCCCAGGGTTAGGGTTACGCCCAGGGTTAGGATTCAGAAAACCACAAAGCCCAGAGCTCCAGGGACACTGACAATGTGAGAGGCATGCCAAGGGGAGCGCAGAACTGGAACAACCTTACAGCTTCCCTCTTTTCCTGACTGGAGCTGGCCTCAGCCACTGCTGTTTCTTAGGCTGCGCCTGGAGCTAGGGTTAGGGTTAGGGTTACGCCCAGGGTTAGGATTCAGAAAACCACAAAGCCCAGAGCTCCAGGGACACTGACAATACGAAAGGCATGCCAAGGGGAGCGCGGCACTGCCCCAAATTGCAGCCTTCATGTTTTCCTGACTGGAACTCCCCTCAGCCCCATGCAATTTCTTAGGCTGCGCCTAGGAGTAGGGTTAGGGTAAGGGTAACGCCTAGGGTTAGGGTTCAGAAAACCACAAAGCCCAGAGCTCCAGGGACACTGACAATGCGGGAGGCATGCCAAGGGGAGCGCAGAACTGGAACAACCTTGCAGCTTCCCACTTTTCTTGACTGGAGCTGGCCTCAGCCCACTGCTCTTTCTTAGGCTGTGCCTGGAGCTAGGGTTAGGGTTAGGGTTACGCCTAGGGTTAGGATTCAGAAAACCACAAAGCCCAGAGCTCCAGGGACACTGACAATGCGAGAGGCATGCCAAGGGGAGCGCAGAACTGGAACAACCTTACAGCTTCCCTCTTTTCCTGACTGGAGCTGGCCTCAGCCACTGCTGTTTCTTAGGCTGTGCCTGGAGCTAGGGTTAGGGTTAGGGTTACGCCCAGGGTTAGGATTCAGAAAACCACAAAGCCCAGAGCTCCAGGGACACTGACAATACGAAAGGCATGCCAAGGGGAGCGCGGCACTGCCCCAAATTGCAGCCTTCATGTTTTCCTGACTGGAACTCCCCTCAGCCCCATGCAATTTCTTAGGCTGCGCCTAGGAGTAGGGTTAGGGTAAGAGTAACGCCTAGGGTTAGGGTTCAGAAAACCACAAAGCCCAGAGCTCCAGGGACACTGACAATGCGGGAGGCATGCCAAGGGGTGCGCGGCTCTGCCCCTGTTTTGCAGTGTTTTTGTTTTCCACGTTTTAACTCGCCTCTGCCCAATGCTGTTTTCTTGGCTGTGCCTAGTTTTAGGGTTAGGGTTTCTCGTAGGTTTAGCGTTCAGAAATCCACAAAGCCCAGAGCTCCAGGGACACTGACAGTGCTAAAGCCTTGACCAAGGGCAGCGCAGCACTTCACCAAACTTACAGCCTTCATGTTTTCCACATTGGAACTTGCCTCAGTCCAATGCTGTTTCTTAGGCTGTGCCTAGGTTTAGGACTAGGGGTAGCGTTACTCCTCGGGTAAGGGTTCAGAAAACCTCAGAGCAATGAGCTCCTGCGACACTGACAATGCGAAAAGCATGCCAAGGGTTGTGCGGCACTTCCCCAGCCTTGCAGCCTTCGTGTTTGCCTGATTGGAATTCGCCTCAGCGCAGTGGTTTTCATTTCACTGTTTCTAGGGTTAGGGTTGGGGTTTCCCCTGGGTTCAGTGTACTTAAAATGACAAATCCCAGAGCTCCTGGGACACTGACAATGCAAGAGGCATGCCAAGGTGCACGCAAAATTTCCTCATCTTTGTAGCCATGGTGTATGGCTGATTGGAACTCGCCTCTGCCCAATGCTCTTTATGAGTCTCTGTCTAGGCTTAGGGTTATGGTTAGGGTTACCCCTAGGTTTTGGGTTAAGAAATCCACAAAGCCCAGAGCTCCTGGGTCACTGACAATGACAAAAGATATCCAGGGGGAGCACGGCACTGCCCTATCTCCTCTGCCTTCGTGTTTTTAACATTGGAACTCATCTCAGCTCAGTGCTGTTTCCTAGTCTACGTGTATACATAGGATTAGGTTTTGGGTTAGGGTTTCGCTTTGGTTTAGGGTTCAGAGATCCACAGTGCCCAGAGCTCCAGAGACACTGACAATGATAAAGGCATGCCAAGGGGAGCATGGCAGTGCCCCAGCCTTGCAGCCTTTATGTTTTCCTGGCTGGAATTCGCCTCAGCCCAATGCTGTTTCTTAGGCTGCGCCTAGGTTTTGTTTTTAGGGTTAAGGTTACGCCTAGTGTTATGGTTCAGAATGCCACAATGAACAGAGGTCCACGGACACTGACAATGTTAAAGGTATGCCAAGGAATAAGCAGTCCAGTGCAGCGGGCAGGCTGGATTTCTTTCTAGCCCCTGGCTGCTCTTCAGGTCACCATGAATACAAAATTCAGACAAACAGGCTCACTTCTATGAAATCCTTGTCATATTGCTGATATCTTCCTTGTCCTATGCACTTGGCAATAAATTGGAAATTATTATCTCGAAGTGTGGCAATGGACTGCTATAACCAATGCTGAATCTTTTCAGCTTAGTTTCTGAGGGGCAGGAAAATTATTTCCTTGGGATGGTCTGTTTCTAAATATGTTCCTGAGGCTGACAGCCTGTGGTTTCCAGGCAGCTGTTGCTCCTGCTGCTTTTCCTGTGGTGGTGTTTTTTAACACATCTATTTAAAATGTTTATGTGCACTTCTTTTGTGCAGGGTACTAACATTTCTCTGAAGAACATAAGTATGAGACAAGAAACCGTCATCTCTAGCAGCTTATATCTCTGCTAAACTTCTCTGGATTTGCATGGCAGCAAGAAAAGACACATCTCTAACCCAAGGCCCTCTCTCTTTTGAACTCAAAGCCTGTCATAAACAATAAAAGCATTAAGACTTTTTGTAATGAAAAGGTGAGTGAATGCTTCATAACTGAGCGTATAAGGCAGTATGTGTGTATATATTACCTCATACACTCAGAGGTTGTCAACGTTCCCTGTGAAGGTTCAGATTTACAAACTTTATCAACTAAATGAATTCAACAAAAGTTTAGCAGGAAAGCAATGAGTTACTAGTTGGTCAGTAATATTTTAAGAGCTAAATAGACTCCAAGAAAAGTCAGAGATCACAACAGTAGGGCAAGCAGAACTAAAAAATCATTAGGTCACAAACACAAAATTGCTGAGAGTCAGTAGTCTGAGGTAGGTAGCAGGATGCAGAACACCAACCACTGTACATGAAACACACTAATCGCAGCAGAGAAGCTGTCCAATAAAATAGACCAGTGACTCAGGGTCCAGGAGATTTAGTCTGACACCATTCCAGGGATATCAGCATATGACTTCAAACACTGCATTAAGAGATAGAAAGCTTAATAGCTGCTTTCTGGTTTAGTACGATGCCTGGTGATAATATTCCTGAATTTAGAACTCATAAAATATCTGTTGCCTCCAGCAGCAGTATCTCAGTACTTTACTGAGATCAAATCCTTTACTGAAGTGTGTCAAATAGGTCAGAGGCAGATGACAGTACATGAGAAGGGGTACTGCCTCCATAAAACCATTTAGAAGAAACAGAATATATAAGGCCAGAAAAGATATGTGGGAGCACAGATATTCATGACTCTAAAAGACATTTTCAAGCCTCCTAAATCTCTGGTCATATATTCTATCCAATACTTTCAAAAATTAAAGTGAAAACCAGACTAGCAAACATACGTAGATAAGGAAAGCTGAATAAAGCTACCAAGCACATAGGAGAAAATGGAATGCCACTGATTTGGATCTACTACCTTCGTTCAGTGAAATGGTCAGGCAATAAAGAGAGGCTCACTGGCCAGCTCCTTGAAACTGGCTCCTTTGACCAGGGCATTTTCCTAGTAGAATAAGCAATCTCATTTCACTTACGGATCTTTTTTACTTTCAGGTGACGGTGCTATGCATCAGCAAAGCAGCAATTCAAGTAACACTACTCCTTTATCTTGGACACCAAACCTTTATCTAAAAAAAGTTTGAGACTATTAACCTTTGGAGCCTGAGCTCCAGCTAGAAATTAATTTTGCTTTACTGCCCATCTTTGTATGAAAACTGCTTAGGAGTTGAATATTTACCGCAGTAATGGCCTTTGAAGTTCAATCGTTAAAGGCATTAAGTTATGTAAAATGGTTACCCTTAAAATATGAGAACAATGGACCTTACTTATTCATTATGTATATTCTGTCTAATAACTATGGGATAAACCTCACCCAGCAGTGTTTGACTGAGATCAAATATAATATAAGACTGATAATAAATACTGAATTGCTATAGAAGAATCTGAGCTGAAGGTCTTCTTGTATTGTTGGAACCCAAAGTGCAGAGAATGTTTCTCTGTCTGTCCTGAGGGACCCACCACCCCAGGGAAACACTGTTTTTAACCTTGGTCCATGGAGAGAGCTGCCAAGGCTTTGGGATGAATTAGAATCTACAATGGTGTGAGTTAGGTAGTAGTATAGTTTGTCACAGGGTGAAAAATTTAGAATTTTAGGTTTATTAATATGGTAAGTAAATGAAGACAAGATGGAGGACTCCTGTCATTTTTCAGGTCTCTTCCTTCTTCTTCACCTACTCCATTTTCTGCAGTGTTGGTAGCACAGAATGATTGGTTAGGAAATGCCGCAGAACAGGGCTACGTGAATACATAGTTCATTAGGCATTGGTAGAAAAGTCAAAATAATGTACGTTCTTAGTGACAATTGGGTGATTTATCTTTAAAAGGGCCTTGAGTTTCCTGCATTTTGTCTTTTGGTACTTGCTCTGCTTCATGCTATGTCTGTGGCATGTAAATTGCTGATAAGATATAATAAACAATCTGAAGACCGAGAAGATCCAAAAGTGCTGTTCGTCTCTTACTCCTGGCAAAGACTTTCTCCCCCATCCGGGGAGGACATGTGGGGGTCGAGAGCCTGCACATTGCATGAATAAGATGAAATCAAGACTACACTTTACACTACACTTGTAGAATGTGGAAGTAGAAAGTTGAGAGATCTGTGAAGACTAATCTATTATAATTCAGCAATACTTTATATTTTTAAAGAAGACTCTACAAAACAAGGTCACAAAGGACATTCCTCATTGTTCATTAAAGCCGCTATTTCCTTGTATATGGTACTGCAGGGTGGAGTACAACTATTTTCTGCAAATCAGCTGAGAAAGCTATCAGAATACAATAAAATTCAAATGTGTATTCTAATCAGATCCTTCCCTAAGAGATAAATACTTTTATTTTGACTGCATTATGTCAGAAAATTTAATTCCAAGGAAAAAAGTTTGCTACTCAGTATTCACTATGGATTTTTTCTCCGAGTAGTCTGCTATTCTGCCATTTTTATGCTGTATTCCATATTGAAATGCTGGGGCATGCTACCAGTTTTTTGTTATACCATAAACTATGTGTGAAGTGATGCCAGCTCACTACTAGGTTTAGATTTCCTTTTTAGATTTAGGGCTATGTTATAGACAACAGAAGCAGTAGGTGGGACTAGGTTTAGGTCAGAGGAAAGCGGGAAGTTTCTTGGGGTAGTAACCTTCCTTCTTTTGCTCCTCCAGCCAGAAGACTGACTGCTCTGGAAACCCTCACTGGCATCTCCAGCCTGCTGTTCCTGAGGGACAGGCAGAAGCACTGTCCACTTACACCAGATCACTGGTTTCCTTTTCCTCCCTGGACACATCCCAAACCCAGACTACTGGAAATATATAGACATTTTCTAGCTATTTTCAGATCTCTTACTTTGCTGTAACTTCCCTAGAAGAGCTGCCTTGACTTCTGCTGGTTTTCCCAGTTCTTGCTCTACTAACTGCCTTCTGAGCCTGAGCTGATCACCCCAGATACAAGAAGAAGAAGAAGAGAGCAAAATTCATTCTAAGCTGCTGAGAAAATTTGGGATAGCCTTGGCTAGACTGACCCCAGGTGATATGGTTTGTAAATGCAATCTGGACATTTTCTTCCCCAACAGTCACATGAATTCTGTAAACAAGAGTGCACAGAAAATTCTGAATATGATTGTTTAAATTTAAACCTATTATACATATATAAACTGAATTAATTTAACTATCATGCACTTAATTACAGCAGTACTTCAGCATATATTTCCCACTTTGACATGTCATGCGTGCTGGCAGCACAGAAGTTAGTGGGTTATGACCATACTCATTAAGGTGTGTGGGCCAGGGCAGGTGACTTCAAGGAGGCATGGAGGGAGATATGAGTTACTTGAAAGAATGCATCGAAAATAATTATATAGACTCATGAAACTTCCAAGAAACCAATTTAATTGTCTTCTATATTATTTCTATGACAAGTTTAGTGATAGAAATGTTTGAGACATTATTCAGTCCCTTTGTCTAAATTCTTAGCTACAGTTTAATAGTTAGTAACTTGTTCTGTTTTCTTCTACGTCTTCTTGCATCTTAAGCAATGAAGTTGCAACCACTTCCCTTAGAGAAATATTCCATAACTTGCAATTTCTCATTTGTCAGGAAATTTTCTCACACCAGTTTGTATGCTTCCTGTACTAATTTTTTCCAGTTCTGCTAGCAGTATCCTCATCTACTGCTTTTAGCAAGAGCAGCAATGAATGTTGTTATTACTCTTGTACTATTCCAGTAGCTATGGGATGCCCCCATGCACTGGTGTAATCTTACAGAGATTCCTGCCCCAAAGTAGCAAAACTCATGAATTAATGTTCTGGCAATCTCATGAGAATTCATCACACAGGAAAGATTTCCTCTGTTTTTCAGTGTTACAGAGATGCAGCCAATATTTGTGTTTTGAAATGCAGAAGAAGTGTATCTTTTGGGTTTAAGCCATTGGTGGATTTGGCTTCAATAACCCAGAAAGCTGTTGGGTGAGCTTTCCTGGATATGTCCTGTTTATCTGTAAGGAAAAGGCAGCCAGCATTGTTTTATTCTTCCTTATGAAGTTCAGGTACTTTTTCTTCAGCTTAAAAAGGAGTTTTCAGTTTTGAGTCTAGAATGAAGACCAGCTTTCCCATCTGACTAGAACTGGTGAGTCTAGCACTTTGTGTGAAGCGTGGAAACTTAACTGAGAAAATCAGTTTACCAAGACACAACATGACTGTAAATTGTAAAGCCAACAGTTGCAGCTGAACTTCGGTGAATACAGTAACATCCATGAAAGGCAAGGTATTTCAAATGGTCAAAACTGAGCAATATAATTCCATCAGGAATTCAGAGCTAAAACACAATACTGTGTATTAGCTCTGAATTTTTAAAAATGAAAATTCTGATTTTTCTTTAAAGATAATGTTATAGAAAACTTGTCACATGGAACTGGAACATTCTCATTTGCTAAAGCCAAAGCCTTTTGTTGTGCTTATTTTTTTTCCTTACTGTAATGTTATGATTTCTAATGCTATGTACTGCTTTATAGTACTATTTTAATTACAAAATGAAAATCTAAATTAGGGTTTTTAGTCTGTTTTGTATAAGTATGGACATGTCTCAATCCAAGATTTTTCTTTCAGTGTAACAGCATTTCCCTCCTATTCCAGGAGAATACTCTACTGGAAAATTTTCAACTATCATTTTTTAATGCATAAGCCATTCTCCTTTATGCAATTAACATTTCAAGATTAACAAGAGTAGAGCATTTTGTTGTTTTCCTGAAGCAGAAATTTTGCTTAAATTGCCCATTGCTGAGGTGTATGATTCAGTGTCTAGAACTACAGGTAATTTTTTTACATAATTGCACAGTTTGCCAATAACTTGGGTGTGAGCAATTAAAGAAATCCATTGACTCCCTGTAAGTGCTGGAGTCATTAACCCTTAGGGGTGTATAGTCTTCAAATATATGGGATGAAAAAATCATGATTCCTTGAGTAATATTTTTTAGATAGCTTGCTTTTAACCATACTTTTCATTGTGTAATTTAATCTTAAAAATTTGTGCAATGTGATATTTTTCAGAACTCAGAAAATAAATTCTTAAAAAAATATTGAAAGGAGCTGCTTTATCTGCTGTTCTTAATTGTTTAAAGAAAAACAGTTGAACAGTGTGGGACAGAATCCAGAAGCTGATCACAGGAATTTAGTGGCCAGTTGTTCTATATGGAGATCCTCAGCATGGCTTGCCTAAGAATCTTTACTATATTTTTGCATTAAACATTTACAAGGTTAGGTTTGGGGAACTTGGATATTGATTTTATACTGACAGTATAACATCTCTTCTTTTTTTTTTAGTCCACGTATATATGGTGTTTTGAAAGAGGGCTGTGGAATTACACCAAAGAGTAACTACTTATCTAACCTGCATCTAGAGGACTGGCAGAAGGAAATGTTGAAGTGGAACCATTAAGGCTCAGCAAAGGAAAATAGTTGTCACAATGATGTGATACTATCCTAACGTTAAACACTGCCAGTCATGGGAAAAAATCTCGTCAGTTCAGTCTGACTTTGATCACTGCATTTCTATGGGGGGCCTGCCTCAGCCCTTCATGCAGAGTACAAGCCTGACTAGACTCCTTCAAAGAGATCCTTATGTAGGATGTGGCTTCCAGTACCGGGTTTAAGTCACCTTCTGAATTACCTTACCCTAAGAGCATTCATTTGAAAAAGTGTGATTACAAGAAAAGTCGCTTCAGGAATACTGGCTTGCATCTAGTTTCCTAGGGGCAGATTTTTAAGATGAAACTGTAAAAGAGTAAAAGGTTATTGGGCAGCAAAAGATTTGAAATCTACACCATCAAAAATAAACCAGTTTCAAAATACCTTACCAATTCTTTTACTCAAAGACATAGTAGATACGAGTCCTTCTCTAGATCTTTTTCTCTGGGCAGCACATGCTTTGTAAACTTTCAGCTGGACTAGATTAATGTGAATGGAAATGAAGGATAAATCCTTGTCTCTGATTCAGCAGGATCATCACATATATTTAATTCTAAACACCTGATTCCCTCTAATTCAAACCTTAAAACATGAAGGATCAATAGTTCATTCATGATTGACTGTTGCTAGTAATACTGCAAAACAGACATCTTTCATGTCATTTAAGTAACACATATCTCTGAGATAAACCAGAGACTTTAAGTGAAGATTTTGGATTTTTTTATGTCCTTCTACCTCATGAAACTAAAATGTGAGCATATGGTGGAGGGTGACACAGCATCCACATGAAGTGGCACTGCAATATCAAATAGACACCAGCATGTCTGCAGCCAAAAATTACAATGGAAAGAGAGAATGTTCAAATTTCAAAATAATGTGGAAAACACGAATCAATAACTGTAACATAAGAAAAAGGAGGGTGGATACACTGAAATCCAGGGAAAAGCAGAGCCACAAGCAAGAAGGTAAGAGGAAATAATTAAATTGTGTACGTGTGTTTTTTCCAGAATATGTTTGAAAGTAAACTGTGGGTACTGGAGAAAATGTTGAGCCAAGTATTAATTGAACAAGTCAGAAAGAAATTTGGAACATTCATGGGAAATGAAATTTATCAATGACATAAAAAGAAAACTGTAAACACATTCAAGAAATCAATAAAATGGATCAGAAATCTCACAAAGAAATATGGGAGAGATAACACTTCAGGCTAGGAGAAGGTGATGTGTAAAGATGACCTGAGAAGAGGACACTAATAGAAAACACAAAGAAGTCACATTATCCCAAAACCATGAAGGCTCTAAAGCACTGAGTCCAAGTCCTCTCTAGACATATCACACGGAGCGAGACAGAATTGCTGGCACACAACACCCTCAAAGCTGAGGAAAACTTCATCCCAGTGCAGAAATCTGTCTTTGAGGACAAATTTCTCCTTAGTTCTGTATCCAGAAAAAGACAAGATTGCTCCAGTTCCAGTCTTTAATTTCTATGTGGATGTCCAGAACAATATCAGAAGTGGTGGCTGACTCAGACAAGCACTCAACTGAGTGTGGTATTCTAATTTTAAACATTCTGTTATTTATTCTGTGATCACATCATGAGATCACACATGAAATCTTGTTTATCATGATTTTACTACACTGTGAATTTTGGATCTGTGGCTTCATAGTGTGAAATTCACTCATCCACATTAGGATGCCTAAAATGCTCTATATATGGTCACATAGACTCCTTTTTGACCAGGGAGAGAAATAAGCAGTTCTAAAGAATCATTCATTTTATCTACTTCAGACATCTCTAGAAGAGACAAAACACATCCCACATGTCAGGGATGCTCCATTAACTGCAAACAGGGCTGTAGGTGGGTACCTCAGAGGGAGATCGCTGTACGCAGGTGTCTCTCTTTTTGAACGGAAGTAGCTTAGATCTTAGAACAGTGCCAGAACTACGTGAATTAAGTGAATTTTCTAGCAAACAACAATTCATTACAAGAAAATTAAATGTGAATTGCCTGTAAGTAACCTGGGGGCCAATCAGATTTTATTCCAATTGGAAGGGGAGCATGATTTAATTGAATTAATTGACCTCCAGAGAGCTGAAAAGGTTGTTTCTAAGTCCATCTGTTAAGGACTGTTTATCAAGTTGATACCAAGCATGAAAATATTTTTCTTCAGATATGATCCCTGTTTTTCACAGAGATCAGAAAATATTTGAATTGGAAAAAGGATGTAAAACTGCTAGGACAGAAATCCTGGCCCTCGCAGTACCACGCAGACAATGAGGGTATGCAGCCAAAACCAGGCAGGTGGTGAGGGGTCTCCCTTAGCCAGAAACTACCCAGAGTCCATCATAGGTATCATGACCATTTCCAATGTAATATTCAGTTTGCATTAATCTGTGTCATCCTGAAGCAGTTATTTCACTCCCCTGAATGCCTTCCCTCCGCTTGCCAGTCATTGCAGGCCAGAATGGAAGATTTGCATGACTGAACCTGATCCTATCCAGAGTAGAGTAACTATCAGAGAGTGCCTGCAGTTACTGTTTCTGCAGCTACTGCTGTATTTGCCAAAATTAATAGAACTACTAGTCTGGGTGTCCAACAAAAGGTATATCACACTAGAAGTTTGTGTGCAAACGGTACATCACACTGGAAGCTTCAGATCCCTGCAGGAGGTAGTGGTACCTAACAACAAGACAATTGCTGAGCCTTATGCCATAAACCGTGTGATGAGCTTCATCAAAAAAAAAAAAAAGGCTTAGAAGCATGCTTCGAAGAAATTTGGGTAGCAGCAGCAAAATATTTTGTATGATCACATCTGTGAAGAGCAAGGTCCATGTATTAATCCTCTCCACCCTCTTTCCACTCTCCTATTAAAAGGAAAAAAAAAAAGTAAGCAAAGAAGAGAGAGAAGGGGGGAAAAAAGACCTAATGCCAGAAAGTGTTTTTGAAGTATTTCTTCTCTTGATTAAGAGTTCTCAGCTTGGCAAGACCTAAATCAAGATACATCAAAGAGGGTTCAAAATAAAGAGCAGCTGAATGAAAATGTATGAGATGACAGAAAGAATAAACAATAATAACTGTGCATATGTTTAAGTCATCTGAAAGTGATTGCAGCAATGTGTTAAATGTCCGGAAATACACATTAAAATAGCATCGTAATTCCCTAAGGGAAAAAAATCTGCTTGAATCTTAAATAAATCTTGTTTAGACTAAACTACATCCATTCTTCCGTTTGTGTTATGACTTCAGGAGCTTTCCCATCCTATCTGGTTATATATAAGGGGAAAACCACTACCATTCTTGCTCTGATTTTCTGCAATGTCAGTGGGTTTCTAGAGGTAAATATACTGGCAACATAGCCAAAACAAGAACCTCCCCACCAGTTATAACTCGTATGGAGGGAATGAAGAAGCAAGGGCTTATACATGCCTTCTGTTTGCTGGCATTTGTTTTCCTCTAGCTGAAAAGTGGCTTTTTTCTCATAAAAGGTAGGAGAACATGATTAAATGTTTAAGGGAAATTATTCACATTTCACTCCATGAGGTTTGAGAGTAGAAAAGAAGACCAATAGAAACAGATGTAAAAGGGAAATACAGGACGAGGTAAGATAATAGGCAGCAGAAAGCACCATGAGATTAATAACGTGATGGCATCAGTTTTGGTTTCCCTTTTCAAATTCTCCACCTTCTGGTACCTATGGAAATAATGTAACAATGAGACATTGCTAACAAGGTTACCACATATTTTATCTCCGGATATCTCAGCTTTAAAATAACCCTGTATCCTATGTTCTATTTATTTTCTGTCAGCTGAAAAACCTTGGAAATTAATTTTAAAAGAGTACAACTCTTATAAAACTATTCTTAATGGATGTTATTAAAAGAGAACTGGCTCTCTTTAGTACTGTGACTTTGCACTACCTGTATTTCCATTGTGGCACTGTAAACACGTTTGAACAGCAGCACCATAGCTGTATTTTAACAAGGTGACAGAATAATGGCTTTCTCTCTGTCAAATTTTTTCAAGCATTCAAACTTTAGGAATTCTTGCAGTAAATGGTTAGCAGGTAGATAAGAAGTTGAGATTAGTTTTTGGCTCTGGTATTACCTGACAGGCTATCATTATCCGTCACCAATGGCCATGAAATGGACAAAAGGTCCAGGATATCACACATGTGGCTCTTCTAAAGTGCCCTGAGGTTTTCTGTTTTGGTTTGGTTTTGTTTTATCTCTGAGTGTGACAAAATGTGGCAGACAGGAGGGCACCACAGAATACTTCTCATTTCACATATGCTGAACACAAGGTGTTTAAAGATAAGACTGTGGAAATCAATGCATATAGAGATGCTTTTGTCTTACCCTGTGCCAGAAAGTGTAGCACACTTACTAATGCTGCAACTCTACCCAGGCAGCCAAGTGCAACTTATTTGATCCTGTATTTACATTGCTACAGTTTATAAGGAAGCATACTGGACATATTTGAAAACTTGAGGTGAGAATTTTGAAATGAGAGCCAGTTTTGCTTTCTGAACTCAAACAAGCAACAGGGAGTTCTAAGTAAGTGTGGAATATAGCACTGTCTATATTGGTGTATGATGCTTCACAATGTACCAAGCTAAAAATATAGCCTCCTTGTTTATTCTCAAGCAATGAGAAGTTCATGAAGCAAGGGATGGGATTCTATAGGCTGGGTGAAATTAGAATGTATCTCATGTTCTCTCTCCTCTTACTCTCATGGACTTCTAAACTAGCAATATTTATAAAATAAGGGTGGGATCAGGCGTCTGTTGTCTCCAGTTATAAACCATCTCTTTTTGCTTACCCTGTACTGCTAGATGACCTTTAGTCATCTCCAGTCCAAGGCAAAAACATCAGTGGCCTGAGATCAGCTGAAGAAGTAAGGAGTCCTAATTAAGTAACCACCTAATCCCTCCTCTCATCTTTCTACACACCCACTAGAGACAAACCTAATGATGTTGTAGGATAACAGGATCTGCTTTTAATTGTTGTCTTTTGTTAGTATAGATTAGGCTGCCTACTATAATGTGAAGGTGCTCCTGTTGAGTAGCCCTGCAGATAGCTAAGCACGTATCTCAGCAAACCAGGAATGCAGCCAAATGAAGAAGCATCTTCCCAGAGCAGGCAAATAACCTAATGGCCAAATAACTGCAACTCAATTAGAGCAGCAAAAGCTCCTATCTGTGATTCTACCCAGCCCTAATCTCTGGTTGGAACACACTGGCACTTATTTTTTTTCTTAGTCTGCTACTCATCTGCAAATCCTGCAAAGTCCTGATTCTACTTGCCACATTCACAGGTGTGCTCTTGGCCCTTCTCAGCTTTACAAATCTCCTTTTCCAGCTTCTCCTCCATTCTACCTTTCCTTTCTCCCTGCCCTGCAATGAAGCCAGAAACTCCCTGGAGTGTCCCAACACCTCTTGGATCAGTGTTAAGATAATTTTTGCCCTTCCTGATACTGCCAACAATGGGGATGTATATCTCTCTGCCTGTTCTGACAGTTAGAAGTTTATGTGAGAGATTATAGGTGGAAAAAAGCAGCCTCTTGAGTAAAAACTCATCATAATATTTAGGAAAATAGGCTCCTACTGCCTTGAAACTGCAAGAGCCTAGTGTTTACCAATTATCTATTTGCCCAAAACACATTTGACTTATGGCTGCATTCTCTCCACCTCAGTTACATCCTCCCTTGCCCTTCTCATTTTCTTCTCCCCACCCGGTGCCACCTCTTGTCCTCAGTGTCTTCAGGAGTTCTTTCTCACTAATTTATCATCCTCCTAACCAAACCTTAGCCTCTCTGATACAGATTAAACCAAACCTAAAAAATCTGTCCAACCCCATTGAAGCACAGAGATCCTATCGTCCTTTTGAGGCCATTCTGATGTTATGCCCCTTTTTTTGCTCCACCTTCCAGCTCTGTCCACACAAGGGGCATAGCTGCAGAGGATTGCTCCTCTGAGACATGATAATCATGTACCCAGTTAAGCTGCTGTAAGGACAGCAGCACAACCAACCTATTGTAGCTGTGCTGGGAATTTCACCAGCTCCAACAAGCCCTTATCTGGGTAAGACTTTCAGGGCATGGACTGTCTACTCTGTTTGTCCTCTGCACAGAGGAGGCCTCAGGCACTGTAGGATCAAAAGTAATTGGTATGCGTAATTCCTTTCGATACATCAGTACAGGGCATTAAAAACACCTTTCTAGGTTTCTGAAAGTTTAAAGGGAGACAATTATTTAACAAAATCCCTTCATTCTGCTAAAGAGAAAGACTTCTGCTCTTATATTTGTAATTTTCTTCCTTCTGTGGGACTACTCACATTCATAAAGCTAAAAATAGGTGAAGGTCTCTTCAGCATCAGTATGACTTCTGATACACATGCATTTAAAGACGCCTACTAATATTCTCAGCACTGCAGGAAAATGTTAGGTCCTACATGTTTGTGTTAAATATTTGCTTTTAATGTCTGAGTTTTAATGAATAAATAAAAATACCAGGAGATAAATGGATAAATACTTTTTTTTCTTTAAAACTGGAGAAGTAGTTTAGAAACATTCTCTTACCATTATATTAGTCCCAAAATTAGTCAAAGGTGAACAATATTACTAAATATAAAGAAATCATGAAGAAGGTTAGGTGTGTAGAGCTGAGAATAGTTTTGGAAGGAAAATTAACTTTTCAAGCTTCTATTCAGTCAGAAATATTTTTTTTCAAAAGAAATTGTGATTCTTAGTGTCAAGAGACCAACATTATATGTAAAGAGGAATCCAACAAGTACAGTGCTTGCAGCTGTGAATACTAATGCTGGATGAATGACCGTACACATAGCTGTAGGTCTCACTGGACTCATCACGTTGTTCCCTACCTGTAATAGTAAATCAAATTCTTTGTCCAAAAAGAGTCACCACTTACTGCTAAATGGAGTCATATGATTGTTTCTTAGCCACATGGTACTGACTTCTGTTCACTAAATGGCTGACCTACATTCAGGAGACAGGTCTGAGAAAATCACTGCACTTCAAATTCCACAATGAAAATCAATGAGAAAGCTTTTTAAGAACAGAATGTGAGAGAGCAAGCTTATTCATGAAAGAAATGTAAGACACTTGAGATATTTTTGTCCAAGTTTTACATCAACACTGCCATATATTTCATTCAATTGTTGTGGACGTCAGTTGTTTAAGCTGTTTTTTTAAGCTGTTGCTGTCTTCTCCCTGTCTACAGAAGTAGAGGGAGGGAATTGCCAGTTCTTCAATATTATACATTCAGTTTTTTCTCATTATGCAAGCAGCTCACCAGCCTTCTTTCTCTGGGACTTGGTGTCTCCCTTTCCTCCCCTTTCTAACAAATGACCCATGGCATAAGCACTTCTCTTTCCTAGAATTTGCTCCATGACATCATATTTACATACCTCAAGACCATCTTCACATCACCAGCTCTGCACAGGAGCGTAGTGGTCTTGGACTTGAAATGTTTTTAAAAAAAGTCCGGATAAAAAGCAGTTTTGTAACTGAAACATGCTTTCCTTTGTGCAATGTGGTTCTCTGTAGGGTTGACCTCAAGCAGACCAAAATACTATTCAGCAATACATTATTACAAGCATACTTCACTTGACCAAGATTTTTGTCTTTAATATTCCCTATGATCTAAAAATAAATATTTTCATACTCTTTTTTTAGTTCCCTGAATTGGTCAGCTCCCCAGAAACATAGGTCTTCCAAGGATCTATTCAGCCTCTTTTTTCAGCAGTGGCTTTAGTGGCTCAGTCAGAATCTCTTCCTGCTAACTTTGCAGGTAATATTTTCTGAGGTTTTACTTTATCCTTCCAGGAATAGAAAAATTGTAAGTAGGATGCACAGCTTCAAAACAGACCAAAAATCATCATTTTTTCTGCAAGATGAACCACTAAGAGGAAAATAATCTATAAACTCTCACTTTTTGAGAGCTTCCAGCTGTAACAAATCTGATGAGTTCATTAGATTATTGGAACCATTATTTTGCTTTAAAATATTTGTGAATATATGAGGATGATAGAAGTGATCATTTAATGTTTTCTGAACAGAGATACCAGTGCAATACCAGAACAACACCAGTGCAAAACTGAAGTCTATACCCTGGAATACCAGTTACAATGCAATTCAAAGCATGTATCTGTTATACAGAGAAAACCAGGAGCCAGGAAATGTCAGGATGGAATCTTGTCAAATACATGCAACTAGGTAAATATGCCTTTGGATAGTGTAATAAATTGAAAGTGGAATGTCTATATTTAGTAAACATAACATTCAGCTAGAATTTGAAATTTTCATTTTCAAAATGTTGGTTTAAAATGTACCAAAAAATAACAGTCAGAGTGCTAATCCCTGTATGGGAAACAATTTGGGTACTCTGAGACCAATAGTTTCCTCCTTAACTACAAAAGGTCTCTGAAATTGGGGAACAAACCAAACCAAACCAAACCAAACCAAACCAAACCAAATCAATGAAAACATGCTTGTAGGGTAGCCTACAGAAGGAAGAAAATAGGGACTCGTGGATGACACACAATATAATGGTGCTAAATCCAGAAATCCTTTAGGTGTTTGCCAATGGCCGATGGACAGAGAGACATGTAGAAAAGACCAGACTGAGGCTCCGGACCCATCTTGCTACCTTTCTGCAGAATACTGTAAACCAGAAGGTTTTTCTGGTGCCCCTAGATTTAAATCTCCATGCCAAGATGTATGTTTACTGAAATAACTGAAATAATTACTAAAATACAAACCAGGGCAGCTTAGGAATTCAGCAGAGCTACAGCAGCTGGGAACATGCAACACTCTTTTATAAACCCATCATTTGATATTTGCCATTGTACACAATGGCTTCCCTCTGCCTTCTATTGATGTAGAGCTCCCTGTACTATTAACTCCCACTTTTTCTAATTCATACCTTATTTCCTGGAAGAGAATTTTTTTTTCTTTCTGAACATCTTTTTCAGTCTGAGTACTTTCTGTGTTTTCTCCCTATCTCTGGCATTATAAAGGTGTCCCCTTGAAAGGTTCCATTTACTTCAGTAAACCACTCTTTCTTCCACTGAGGTGCTTCTACCCTTCTTGAAACATCCTCCAAAGTGATGTGCTGTAAAATGAAACATTCCCAATGAGATTTCAAAGCCATTGTAAATCTATCCAAATATAATGCCTTTTTCTGGTGTTTTGAGTTTGGGTTTTTTAGTATTGAGGTCTGCATTCAAACTTGGAAAAGTAAGCAGAAAAAAAAAAAACCAAATAACATTTAAAAAACACTTTCACATCTTAGTTTGTAAAAATAGTTTGTTTCCAAGAAGCAGATAACTGAATCTGCACACTGTTCCACCTTTATTCATTAATCCAAGGCTCTGTCCCAGTTGCGTCAAAAATTTAAGATAGGCAAACTAGATTGAACTGAAATTCAAGTTCACTTTCATATATATTTGTATACTTATTTCTATGTATTACAGTTATAATGAGAAGGAACTTGAACAAGGGTAGTAAATGGAGCTGTTTGTGTCTTGTTTCTGATAGAGAGTACTATGGGTAGGATTTTAAATGCTGTGTATACTGAACTTTCAAGTCTCTCTCCGAAATTTCCATTCACAGTTCCACATTTTGAAGGACTCTGTCCTTTTCAAAAGCTTTCTTCTCCTAGGTTATTTCCTAGTTTGCATGATAAGCTTCACAGAAGTCCTGTAAAAAGCAAAAACTCTGGGCATTTCAGAAGGGTAAATGAATTTCAGAGAACTAAGACAAGGGTGTTTCAGCTTGACATTTTGTGGATCAATTATACTGAAAGGTGTAAGTTTATAAGAAATTACAAGTGATTCATCCTCTTGTGTATGCTAATTTGCATTAACTTTAGGAGAAATATTAAAATCACTTCTTTATACATACACAATAGGTATTTGCTGTATATTTTACACTTGGATACAGCAGCAAGTGAATCTGTAGAAGTATATGTCAGGTTGGATGGGGATTTCTGCAATATGTTCTAGTAGAAGGTGTCCCTGCCCACAGCAGGGGGTTAGAACTAGATGATCTTTTAGGTCCCTTCCAACCCAAACCATTCTCTGATTCTATGATATGTATTACATATATACATAGAAACACTGCAAAATGTACTGTGTATTTTATTCAGAACAGCTTCATACAGATTATAGAACATGCTGCTCTTGCCCTAACCTCAAAACCAAGATTTTTCTTGATGTTTCATTTTCTTGAAATTCTATAAGCAGAAAACCCAGCAAAGAATGTGATAATGGAAAATGAAAGTTAGTTTGGTTTTCAATGTAAAATAGTTCCTGTCATAAAAAATTGTGTTAACCACCTTGAGGACTACTGAAATTTTAAAATAATCTATAATGTAGACCATATGCTGGAAAAAGACTATACACATATAAGAAATTGACTTTTTAATTGTATATCATCCTAATTCACCCATTTTTTTATAATTAGCAGCTGTTATCTGACAGACACCATTTCCTACACATGCTTTTGCTCAGGGTTAGTATGAGAAAAGTTTGCTGAAGGCAGGACTATTTTTGGCCCAGCAACACTTATGTTGCTATGTGCTCTCAGATTACTGGGCAGATAGGCACACAATGAAGTCAAACAGCTGATCTGTAAAACTGAGAACACTGTGTGGTTTCCTCTACTGGTGCTGGTTTGTGTATAAATATGCACAAACTAGGGGTAAGGGAAGGTTATTTTTCTCTAGATAGGCTTGTCAGAGAAAAGACCCACATCCTGCATCCTGTTAAAACTCTCTTAAAATGCATTCGGAACCCCTTAGCAAGTTCTGTGAAATCACTCCATAAAGTTGTGCCTGTAACAGTTTGTACCTTCTGTTACATTGAGTAATTTAAAGTTGATCTTAGTTAAGATAGAAGGACCGTGTGTAAGCGCTTTGATCATTGCCGTCACAGCAAAGCTGGTGATGGCTGCAAATAGAGTATCACTTTCTGTTCAGGTCAGACTGGGGATTCTTCCAAGGTCTTCGCTAAAAACTAGACACTACCTTCTGTATCAGACAAGACTCAGTACCTTCCACCTGCCCTCTCCTTCCCTTGAGCCGTTGGACTGGTCACCCGCTGAAATACAAGCCAAGCTGTCTCTGCAAGTTAGTTGGGATAAGCACCTAAACTTGAGCCCACATATTTTATTAATGAATGTAGCACCCCCTAAGGCAGTGAAACACAGCAATGAGCCTGATGGGCTCCTGCAAGGAGGCTGTGGTACTCAGGTGAGTTGGCCTGTACCATCGACATGGAGAACTGCAGCTTTCACCACAGTAGGCAGTATAAGAACCTCGATAAACAGCACACACAGAAAAGACAAAAGAACCTGTATTAGATATTGAGCTAGGTTAGTTTTCTCAACCATATACCTGCCTTATGATGAATTTGCTGGTTTAGTTATGCACCACTAATGCAGATAAAAGTTCTACATCCTGCCTCAGTTACAGCTGCAGTTAGAGAAAAAAATATTTGTGTATTACCTAACACAGGGATCCTATGGAAGCAGGTGCCTCTGGTCTCCATGCTGCACTCCCCAAAGACACTTCTGCAGAGAAGGCAGGAAAAGCAGGCATGCTGGGAACACAGCCTGCAGTGCTCTTGCACAAGAAACAGAGCTGGTGGAGGCAATCAACTTCTGGATTTCCCTGTTTGCCCTTTCCTGTTCTGCTGGGATATTTGGGACAGCATAGTGCACCAATAAGATAATTTTGCATTCCACTAGAGTAAAGGTAGCTTTTGTAGTGTGCAAGTGAAGTTATATGGAGATATGTTGGAAGGGGATCTGAGGTGCACAAGATTCCAAACGGAGCAAGGCCTGTCCCACTGCATGCGAGGGGGTGACCCATTAGTGTCCACCTTTCTCCTGAAGAAACCTTCCCAGTAGGGGCCTGCTGGGCACTAACAAACATTGACATTGAGCAACAGCTTTATTGCTGAGTATTTAGCTCCCCATCCACCATGCTGTGGCCTCATGTGACTATAGAGATGGGTACACAAGGATGGGGAAGCATGGAAATCTGCTCTACTCCTCTAATAATGGCGGATTCTTCAGTCTGCAACACACATTGTGTCCTTTACAAAATCCCATCAGAGGAATGAAAACAGCTATGACCCCACTTTCTCCCTAACTCCTTTAGGATACGTAGTTTGACCATGTATGCATTCCTCCTCTTGATTAGACAACCCTATTTTGTAACTGTTCTAATTTACTTTGAGTTTTGTGATGGAATTTAAGACCTGTTTTTCAAAGGTCTTACTACAAAATGGATATGTGATGATGAACTTTGGTCCTGCTGCAATACAGTGTTTCACTGTTTCTTCGTGCAGATTAATGAGGTCAAATAAAATCAGGGAAAGACCACAAGTTTCAGGTTCTTTCTTCCAATGAATCTAATCCAAGCCATGACATATGACTTAATTCAGTGAAGCCCTTCACATTGTAACTGGATTCACCCTAGCAGGAGAGTCCCCCAAAGAGTCCCCATCCAAAAATAATTGCGTGTCACTGAGAGAAGAAGGTACTAGTCTTCATTTCAGAGGCATGTTCTCTGGGTTTTGGTGGTGTTGGGATATATTAGTTCTCTGAATGGGACATATCTTGTATACCAGTTAAGATAAGTTTGGAAATGCTGTAACTTTACTGCGGGTGTGAAAAGGAAAACCCCAGCTTTGAAATTCTTCATTATTCAAACATATCTCTTGGGCACATTAAAAAAAAAAAATCTTAGTTCAGACTTGAAACAGGAGGGGAAACCCCTAAAAAAGACTGAAAAGAAGAACCTGACATTTACTTAGGACTCTGCAACCAGGCTAATTCTCAGGAAAATGCTACTCAAGTTGGAGAACCATAAGGTTCAACACCAGTTGCAGAAGATTACCAAGGACAGTTGTGTGGTCTACACCTGTCTGCAAGTCCCTAACTTCAGACATCTTTTGGAAATTTGCTGATAACCCTTGAAGCTGCCTTTTTTCTTTTCCTCTCCCAGTCCTTTTCTAGACTTTTAAATCCTTTCCAGTGCTGTTTGTAGAAGCCAACAACTGCAGACAGAAATTCCACTCTATGAAAACCGCCTTTTCTTTCTGCAATGCTAAACAAGACCAGTGGGAGAAAGCATTTATCAGGGACCTGCTCCTGCAGTAAGAAAATGTCAGTCAGTAGAGAAATTGAAAATATTATAGAGTAAAAAGCAGATCACCAAAAGCAGATGAGCCTAGGGGAGAAAAATGCCACTTTGATCTAAAACACTTTTTAATGTCAGTCATACCCAATGCGATGGAAGAGTTTAGTTTCTCACCATTATTTTGTTTCTGTTAAAAGAATGCAAATACAAGTCTATTCAAGTACATGCTAAACAAAGATCACACCTACATTAAAAAAATGAAAAATCCTAAAGAAAAAGAGATATATACATTTCATTTTAATGATTACACTTTTTATACACTTTTTGATTGGTTGGTGTCAGGGAAATTAGTGATGGGCTAGAAAAATTTCCCTGATAACATGAACCTCAGAAGCATTGGAAATGTAGGAAGAATTTTGATATTATGTATAAAATTATGGATGACTTTGGGGAATTAAGTAGTAAAAAAGGAGAGATGCTTAGCAGTAAAATCTGTGGATTTGGTGTACAGCACAGTCACCAGCTACCCAAATACCAGCACTCTTTTTTGACCATAATGAGGAAAATGAAGCTGCAAAAAGCACTAGGCAAAATGATGTTAGTTAGTAGTGGAGAAAATCACCCCACCTGGCTTTGAGAAGAATTGGATTGTCTGAAATGGATTACATGATAGGATTGCCTGCATTAGCAGGGGCTTGTGTTCCAAGAAACCTGGATCTCTTTGTGGAAATCAAAGTAAAAACAAGAATGAGAAGAGAAGTGCTACTTAACTTACTGAAAAGACACCTTGCAGCAAGATGTGACTTATTATGTTTGCAGTACCCTGAAAGCTATTACTTATTCAGATTTTTATGAAATCAAGAAGCAAGGACTCAGAGAGTCCTTTGTCTGTACACAGCAGCTTCGCTTAATTTTCTGTAATCACTGAGAATCTTTACTGACACTGAATTAGAAGGTTTAGGAACAGGGAGAAAAAAAAAGATACTTTCTTGCTTTGTTGATAGCTGGATAAAGGAAAAAAAAAAAAGGATATTTGTGAGACAGGGTGGTAAAAGAATGACCAACAGGCCTGAAATTATTCAGAAGCGGTGGTCATTGGCAAGGCAAATGCTGCTCATTTATCACAAAACTGTGCACTTCTAAGTAGGATCTGGTGATAAGTCCGGGCTATCACAGCAGGTCTGTGTGTTATCTGCTGCAGAAGGCTGCGCCACTCTCCAGTGTAAGTGCTGCCTGGCAATATACAATCAAGTCTTGTGACAAATACTTGAAAAGGATATACCAATTACCTTAATGGGAAGAAAACTGTTTCCATACATGATTTAGCTTTCATGCTATTTGTGTACAGGGCCTGAGGAGTGTGAAAGGAGTCGTGGGTAGCTTCTTTTTTAGAATACTCTTGAATAAGTTATTAGACAGGCAGATACTCTCAGGCCAGTGTATTGACCTGAGGGAATAGGTAAACACAAAAAGAAAGAATGAAGGGATGAAGAGAGAAAGAGCACAAGAGCAGTTGCTCACACAATACTGTCCTGCTTCCAGGCAAATAGACTTTCTAGTGTCTTAAATTTCTTCCTCTAGTAACAGACTGAGGGCTGTACTGAACTTTAAAGTCCTTCATTAGTTGCTAAGTTATGCTGAGACCAACCACAGCACAGCTATTCAATAGAGATATTTCATTATTTTGTTGCTAGACTGCTTAACATCTCAGTACCAGAAACAAAAAGCCCCAAAGACCAAGAACAAATTAGTGCTGTTAATCTTTAGGACAGCTGATCTTTCT
Source organism: Coloeus monedula (assembly GCF_965178545.1). Taxonomy (NCBI): domain Eukaryota; kingdom Metazoa; phylum Chordata; class Aves; order Passeriformes; family Corvidae; genus Coloeus; species Coloeus monedula. The sequence goes on along the minus strand of NC_138784.1, from coordinate 31,851,978 downwards.
AAATATTCTGGGACAGACATCTTTTTTCCGGATACTAGTAGAGTTCTTAAAAAGTCCCTTTTGTATCAATAAGAACTATTTGATTGTTTCCTTTAAATAAGTTTTTTTTTTCCTTCATAACTGTATCAAGCTCAGCCACATGGAATTATCTGGCATTTGCTCATTCTTGAGGACTTGCCTCTCCTAGCAAAGATATTCTTTCCCAAGATTACCCACTAGCCAGCTATGCAGACATTCAGAAGCGTGCAAGAGTCGGTGTAGGGAAAGGGGAGATTTTGGTACACTGAAGTGCCTGTGGGCAGCTGGGAGGTGACATCCATTTAAAATTATGATATCTGCAGCCAAAGGAGATCTTTTCTTCAGTAGCTTTGTTCAAGCTACCAAAATTATTTTAAATTAAATAGTATGACTCATACTTGCACCATATCAAAATTGGTTTGATTGGAATGCAATCTGTCTCCCAATCCATGTATGCCTACTCCAGGAAAAGCAGCAGCAAACATAAGGGAGATTATTATCTCTCTGTTCCACCATTTCCTGTCAGTCATCAACATGAAAATAAAATTGTAACACACCATAAATAAAGTAATATCAAAACATGGTCACTGAAAGTAGACTACATGGTGCTTTCAACATGGAGAAAATTCTGCTTCTGTTATATTTGCAGTTGTCTCATAATAGCTACCTGACAGAGAAAAACACATAGGTTTCTCTGGCCCTTTCTCCCTCCAAAGCTCTTCCCTCCAGTATCTGTTCTACTGAAGTCTCATCACATTATAAATGCCACCTCAGAGCTCTTTTTAATTACTGCAGTAGATCATCAAAAGTTAAACTTTTTTAAAATTCTTGTTTTCAAGCTTATTTGTGGCGAGAGAGGGGACAGGGTATGAAATTGCATCTGATTGAATTTCACCATGAGAAAGTATGCAAGGCTATTAAAATAATAAAAAATGCTACATTCTATTCCCTCTGCACAACATGAGTTTCATCACTCCAACATGGAATATGGCCATACAACTATTTCCCTGGGTAGATATAAGCTAAATGTCTCTATCCACCAACCTCATAATGAGAGTTTTCTGGTCCCCAGCTGAGTGATCTGGTCTTCATCTCACTTTTTGGAATGAAACAAGAATTGGGAAAGTGAGAGAGACTGGAAAACAATATGAAGTGATGAAATAGAGTGTATCTCATTGACAAAAATAAATTTGCAACAGTTATATCCAGTAGTAGCTTCTATTGTCCCTCCAGGGTCTGCATTGGGACCAACCCTATTTAATATCTTTATCAACGATATAGACAGCGGGATTGAATGCAGCTTCAGCAAGTTTGAAGATGACACCAAAGCTGAGTGGTGCAGTTGATTCACAGGAGGAAAAAGATGTGAGCCAGAAGGACCTTGACAGACTTGGGAAAAGGACCAATGCAAAGTTCAACAAAGCCAAGTACCAGGCCCCATGTGGTTTGGGGCAATATTCAGTATCAGTACAGACTGGGAGATGAATGGATTGAGAGCACCCCTGCGGAGAAGGACTTAGAATGAATTGAGAGTATCTGGCAGAGGAAATATTCAACATGAGATACCAATGTGCTCTTGCAGCCCAGAAAGCCAAGCATGTCCTGGGCTGCATCAAAGGTAATATAGCCACCAGGCTGAGAGAGGGGATTCTGCCCTTCTACTCTGGTCCCAAAAGATCCTACCTGTAATACTGCATCCTGCTCTGGGGTCCTCAGGTCAAGTAAGATGTAGATCTGTTAGAAAGGGTCCAGAGGAGGGTCATGAAAGTTTTCAGAGGAGTGGAACACCTCTCCTAAAAAGAAAAGCTGAGAGAGTTGGGGTTGTTGATCCTAGAAAAAGGAAGGCTCTGAGGAGACCTTATAGCAGCCTTTCAACACATAAAGCCTTTTAAGAAAGATGGAGACATTTTACCAAGGCTTATAGTGAGAGTAAAAGGGGAAAAAGGTTTAAACCAAAAGAGGGTAGATTTAGTTTGGACATAAGAAAGAAATTCTTTTATGATAACAGTGGTGAGGCACTGGAACAGGTTGCCCACAGAATCTGTGAATGCCTCATCCCTGGCATTGTTCAAGGCCAGTTTGGATGGGGCTTTGAGCAACCTGATCTGGTGAAAGATAAACATGCCTATGGGGTTAGACTAGATGAACTTTAAAGGCCTCTTCCAACCCAAACCATTCTGTGATCCTACGATTCTGTATTTTCTGTGATTCAATTAGTACATATTGTTCCAGGATCTCAATCCCTGGTGTGCCACCTGACAGGCTGCTATATCTGATCAAGTGCTCTTCAAGAAGGAAATCTTTACAAAATAACACACTAGAAATTTGTCAAATATTACTAGTAGAATTCAGTTCATCTCTGCACCCAGCCATGCCTGACAAGACTTCTGGGAATTTTATTTCATTTATTATACTTATTCATTTTCCTATATCTATGTTAGAAATTCAAATAACATCAGCCTGAGATGAAGGGTTTTGATTAAAAAAAGGAACAGCTAGAACAGCTTTATTCAGTATCTTACTCTACTCCATATTTCTACTGAAACATTTCTTTCTTCACATATCATAATTTATTTCTTTCTTATTCTTTCAGCACCTCTAATTTTTATCAATAATCTCACTGGAAACATTATTGCTGCAGAACTTCCTGTTGAGATCATATTAGGAAGCAAAGAGAGTGTCACAGAGGAATATGGTCTCATATTTTTGGTATCACCTTTCTGCTTTTAATTTCCTCTCTATTTGTATGGGAGGAAGGGGACAGTCCAGAATCCAGCATCTGAAACACTTACTAGATTATCTTCCTGTCATTCTCTGCTAATACAAGATTCTTCCCTTCATGCCATCAGCTAGTATTTTGCCAAGTCGTCAAAGACCCAAACAGACAAACATTCTTCTCAGGAAGACTCATATCTCACTGTTGCAAAGGCTTGTTTCATGCTTAGCCAAAACAGTCCTTTTCAAGGCCTTCCATGTAGTTCTATCAAATAGTAACACCCAAAATAATTTCCTTCCTTGGAATTCAACAGCCTTCAGTCATGCACAGATTTCTGTGAGAGAGCAGTTTGTTCTGTGAGCATCATGCACAATTGTTGCATCATATAGTTTGTCCAGAAACAGAGTAAAGTTTTAGCCCCGAAATGTCACAGCTTTTAGCCCCGAAATTGTAGACAGCTAAAAAAAGCCTTTAAGAACAGAAACGTGCAGGCAACCTTAGCTACTGGCTTTGTTACAAACTTCAGCTCCACAGGAGTAAAAGGTTATGAGAGCTTATATTTGCACAGACCTTTGAAGAAAAAAGTGTTGAAAGTTATTTTCTATATATATTTGTGATGGCTAGGTAGATAAACATTGGACAGGAGCCTCTAGAGCTGAGAAGCCACTGCCTGAACTTACAGTGCAATAGCTGTTTGTTACACGAAACAGGATTTCAGCAATATCCATTGGGCATTCTTTTCTTGTTTGTGCTCCAATTCAACTCTGCATATGATATGTTTACATATCACATGTACACAAACATGTATATGCATGTATGGGCATTTCCTACTGTTATTTTCCAAATCTATCTTTCCAAAAAAAGCAATAGTAAAACGGATATAATATTGGGAGTCTATGGAATTTAGTAATTTAGACTGAACAATATTACAACAATTTTTAAATTACTTTCAAACGTTTCTTTTTAAAGTAATAAATTCAGACTCAAATTCAACTCAGAACATGACAAAACATGGGAATACACAATTAAAATGTAAACAGTGCATATTTCTAACCCTTTCTCACATAACTAGAGGAAAGGTGAAAGTATTTCAAAATCAACATGGTTACATTTACTGTTACAAATTCCATAGTTCTTCATCATTACCATAATAATAATAAAAATAATAGTCTAGTCCTTGAAGTGTAGCTTTCCTGCTTGCTGCTTTCTAGCAACTTTCTGGTAGTCATGTTAAATATTTATTGTAAAAAAAAATCTGAAGCAATCTTTCTTTCAGAGTTACCCTATTTTAATTCCTGTTAATATCATCTTTAGAAGATAAGAGCCAGTTCCTCTTTGGAAGGGTTAGTGTTTCAAAAGTTAACTTCTAGCAAGGCTACTTCTCCTCAGCTATTACGTGGTCAAAAAATTCCTAAATACATTTCTCATTTTATTTTGAAATTTAATTTCAAAAAGTAATTTTAATGTGGTAATTCCTGTGAAAGGAATGCTTTTCTAATATTGTGAAATTTAGCGTATGAGAGAAGAGTAAAAGCTCCTGGTTTGCATCACTCCTACACATCTGATAGAAAATTCCCATCCATGACTCACATGTGGTACAACACAGGCAATGAGCCCACATGATTACTGTGAATCTTGATTTGTGGCACCAAAGGAAGTATGGGACTTTCCAGATCACTACTGCAATGCAAGCAACATTTTAGAGTGATGAACTATTATTTCTGTCAATTCGCTTGCATCAAATTTTAGACTGCACAGAGATCTCAGACAGAAACTTCCTAAAGAACAATAGTTTCTGGTGACTGATACAAAGCAATGCAATGTGCAGACAGTGTGAGCAAATAGAAAAGGTGTAAATACATTAGGAAAAGGATAAGATACACTGCAGAGAGTGAGTTTATGACTTCTTCAGTCCGCTGTCCACAAGCTATTGATATATTAGAAACCTTCACAGCTAAGTTTGTGTCCTCTTACAAATTCCCTGTTGTAACATTCTTCCCCTTAGAACTGTCCTGATTGCTGTTAGTGTGTATTTTTACCCACATTTACTTGTGCAAGTTAGAACAGATAATCAGTGAAATACCATTTGAGGTATCACAAAACTGGATGAAAATGTTATGATGAATTAATTTCATGAGAAAATGCCAATCCCCCAAAACCAGAAGGTGTTGTGCAAGGCTGTTAGCCCCACAGCCTCCTGGCAAGCATTGTGTCATGATGACAATTAGACAGGACTTCGAGCATCTATGAGCCTCATGCTAGAACTGCCTCAGGGACCTGAAGATTTTCAGAGGTTGTCCTGTGCAGCTTTCCAGACTTCTGTACCCTTTCCAATGGCAATAAATCCCTGGGATCTCAAACTGTCCTGAACTTTTTGCTTCTCCTGCTTGTGCAGGGAGGCCAGCAACCTTGAAAACCCTGACTCATGCCAAGGCTTGAGATCTGTCTCTCATGCTCATTGATCTTGGCTCCTACATGATGCCAGGACTCACAATCTCCTGGTTGTCTTATTGACTTTGATTTTATAGCCAAGACAAGAGATGCAGTGCTTGGCTTTCCACTCTCATTTTCACTACAGACTTACTAAACCAGATGATTTATAAATTCTAGTTTTCCACATGTAGGCATCTTCATTTTTTGTTTCAAAATGGATCACTCTTGGTCAGCAGGTCTGCACAGCTGGGGTGGGGACAGCTTAGCTTTATCTTCAGATCCATCTCTGTAAAGCCTCAAGTTTCTACAGGCAAAATCAGCCGCTTTGCTCACCTAATCAAACCATCTCCTTCTGTGTTAAAGGATCTACTAGAAAAAGATGCTTCTGACAGAAGATATTACATCTATGTTTTTTTGCCAAGAAAACTTAGAGCAAATTATCCTTGATGTCTGTCAACCTTGTATTCTGTGATTCAATATGATTTTCTCTTCATACTGATATTTTAGGTTTAGAGGGCTTTTAGGTCATAATGATGCTATGCCAGCTCATCTTGGTACACCAGCTAATTTCAGTAAACACATGCTTTCTACGCAGTGGTAAGATTTGAGTTACCCCTATCTTCTATTTCAATTTTGTGGAAAGAAAACCCTCAATATATGGTAAGTGACACTTAGCCAACCAAATAAAATGTCAGCTTTACACTTCACCACCAAGAAGTCCAGATGACATTGCTGAATGATCCCACACCTTGTTCTCCCTGGCACAAAATTAACTTGCACCTGCAGTGAAGACTGGATCAGGGCAACAGAGGAACAGCTGCTTCCTAGTTATGTGACTGGGAGCACATGCTGCAACGTGTAGTCATAATGTCAAAGTTGTATTTCCTAATGCCAGTAAATTCACCTGTGAATACAGTACTACAGGTATTTTCCATTATCCCTGCTGGAACCAACATAGCAGAGTGTGAGAGAAAAATATATAATTTTTCATTCTTTAAAATTAAACCAGACAAAATTTGCTGTTTCTCAATTAAAACTCCAGCCAGAAAGAGCTCTGAAAACTCCAGGAACCTGCACATCTCCAGTAGCCTCATCTAGAACAAGCCTCACAGATCTGCTGCAAGGTGGCTGGGAGAACTTACCATTACCACCCTACTGTCATCACTAAACAAAACCAGTTAGTTCCAAATTTCCCCTTTTTTTGAGTGATTCTCTTTCAGTGCTTAAAATGGCCTGGTCAGACACCAAAAGAGTAGTAACAGAATCCAAAATAACTCTAAGAGAAGTCAAATTGGTTATTGCTAAGCTTGGTTGCAAGTGCTAGTTCTGCACCAGCTGCTCTAGTTATTGTGTTTATTAACTTTAAAATAATATTTTCTATTTTTTTATTTTGACTTCAGTGAAGATCAACACAAAGAAGGGAAGGATTGTGTAAACTCTGGGCATGCAAATCATAGTACTTTAAAACAGTTACAAAATTTCTTGCAGAGATAAGACTTTATGCAAATTATATAATACACTAGACTGATTGTATTTGCATGCAGATGATAAGCTGAAACACACCATTGAGATCTGTGCCTGCTTGCACACTCACAGCAAGGTCATTTTGATAGCTGAGTACCTGCTGTGTCTTATGTGACACACTGCATTTATTTGAATGAGCACAACATTTTCCTCTGACAGAAGAATGTTCTCAAGATAGCATTCCCTGACTTCTGATAGTTTCCTTCATATGCTTACTTGGTGTTACCATTGCAGAGAAAGCTCATGTACACTCTAATACTATGTCCAACACAAGTTCAGCTCTTTCTAGAACTGCAGCTTGCCAGGTCGGGACTGGACACTTGTCCTCATTGAACTCAATTACAGCTTTGCCAGACCTTGACTGGAATAACACTGGGGGGAGGACCACCCATGGCTGTAATACCGATCAAATGATGTTATAAGAATAATTGCAGGCAAATAAGAAGGTCCAGACACTCCAATGTGAACACCACTGTTAGAATTAGTAGTGTCAAGCAGCAGACAAGCCACACAGAGTGGGAGAGAACCAGGTCAACACAGAAATGTACATCCCAAATATTACTCTCATTTCCAGTAGTCAGAGGCTGAGTAGCTCTTACAGCATGAGATGTATTATTCACTTTTCTTTTCTAATAATTATAATAATTCTGGAAATTCTTGCTGCTATTTTTTTTCCTTAGTTCTTGCTAAACTACTCTGTGACATCCACTCTCAGCGAATATTTACTTACATATCTTGGGAAAAGCATATCCTTTTGACTTACTGCCTTTTAATCTCACTTACAATCTCTTCCTTTTTGTGGTGCTGGGCTTGCAGACAAAAGGCTTCTACCCTGCCATCCTACATGCCTGGAAGTTTGTATGGTCCAGCTTGCTTCTAAGAGCCTGACTGTAGTCCCTAGGGCACTTCAATCCAGCCTGCTTCTCCATCCCAGGGAGCAAGGGACAACTTGGTCATGAGTTGTCCCTCCTGCGGTACCTGTGACATCCCAGCACAGACCACTGAATTCTTCCTACTACCAGCCTGTTAGAAAAGGTGAAGGGCACTGGTTCCTGCTGCCTGGGGAGAGAGAGAAAAAGATGTAGGAAACACAGAACTGACCTACAGGCAGGATTTAATCCATGCCAGAAAGTGTGAAGTATGGAAAATATGTCTCAACACATCACCAAGACAGAATACACAGTAATTAGTTCATCCAAATTAAAGCAAAATTCCCCCTCTTTGAGACAGCCCTGACCTAACAAAAAGGGCAATTGTGAGACACACTCCTTACACAGTAAAAATTTCAAGGCTCCTCCTTCAAATATGATCAAAATAGATCAATATTGCAAATGCTGTCTCCCAAATTGCCATCATTGTTTATATACAATTCTGATATACCCTCAGGAATATAATAAGTTGTAAGAACCATCTTTTTGATGCTAATGATTTCCCAGTTTGATACAAGATGTTATGCTGACACAAGTATCTGTCTTCCTGTTATGTACTAGTCAGAGTATTACGCAAGACAGGATGCTGCAGCAGTGAGAGTAGCCAACAATTATTTTGGCCTACCAGAATCTATTAATTTCAAATTTCCAATAACCAATACTTGGCACTTATGTCAGCTTTCAATTAGACATTTCAACTAACACAGAGAATCCTTTAGATTTTAAAGATGCTATGAAACTCCTGTTGAATACACACATGCATTTTATAACTATCAAGCAAAATTGTTATAGATGGTTACCCACAAAATATTATGGCTCTTTCGAAAGCAGTAATTTAATGACTGCTCTGCGACTAAATCCCTCGACATCTCCTAGTAGAATAGTTCATTTTGCAGTTGTTTTTGATAGGTTTAACATTACTTTGGCACTATTTTTCCTCATTTCCTATTTGTGGAAATATAAATATATTGTCTTCAATTTTCTTACATGTGAAGAATCTGATATAATAAAATGCTCCTGCATAGAATCTAATATAAGAAATAAATTGTTATCAAACAAACATTAGGGTCTGCCTTGAGTGTCAACTATAGTACTGTTACTAGACTATGCTCCCCACTGAGACACAGGTGAGCTTTGTTGCCTCTCTCCTCTGGCTCCTTTGATGAAGACCAGCCTACTATTTCATTTGAATTTACTGGAACTACTACTATGCTTAGTCTTAAGTACACACCTACACACTTGACAGAGTGAGGATTTTGTTGCTTGTACACCTTACCATTAGGACAGGAAAAGAATGGCTGATACTCTCTGCTGAACCCCAGAGTCTAAGGGAGGACATGGCTGAAGGAGTTACAAGGTTACCTACGTGATGACCACCCATATTCAGAGATATTGACTGGATCCTGGCAGCAGAGGACAGAGTCTTTCTGCAGCAACTTTGCAAGGCAACGATAAGCTATATGTAGCAAGAGATCTAAAACTTTTTTTATTGTGAAGTAGGTCTGTGCACACTGAAGGCAAAAAGAGACAGAAATGCTGTTTAGTGATATGAGTCAAAGTGTTTCTACAGCAATTGGGCAGAGATAGAAAACATTGCTTGGCATTTTCCAGCTCCATTTCTTCTGCACCGTGAGCCTTAAATGAAATAAGTGCAGGCAAGGGACGGGTTACTGCTTCCCCAGCTGTTCACACAAAAGGACACTTTGCACCTGTTCCCAGTGAATGAAAGTTTGCTTTGTGTAAAAGCAGTTCATCACCCCAGCCTTGGAATCCAGGGGGGCGGTGGAGCAGCAAAGCCCAGGCACGTTCTGGCTGGAATCAGCATACTACTGAGGAAAAGGAAGGCTGAAGGGCAGGTCTGCTACAATCAAGTTTCATTAGCTTTAACGTGTAAACATGCCGCCACCTGATGTTTGATGTCATAACAAATGCAAACAGCAGGGATAGTCTGCTAAACATAAGCAAGAGAATGTGTATTTTTCACTTAACCCCAGTTCTATTTAGTTTACTGTATTTGCTTAAGGCAGGGGTAATTTTCCTATCTTCCACTGAGGTATTATTCAGAAAAACCTGCACTACACTGACCCTGTGTAATTATAAAGCAGTGTACTCCATGCTTCCTTTGATGTTCTCTTAGATCTACATCTCCTAAACTGTGATTTGTTTCAGATATTGCCATTAGGTTTGTTCCAGGCCCTAAGCCTGGGTAAATGACTGTAGGTCTGTGGGATCTCAGGTGAGCCCCAGAAGTTCATGCCAGTGGAGAATATCTGGGCTGTCTTGGAAAAGTCAATTCTCAGGTGATGCAGGTATGACAAAGGCATGGACTGTGGCAAGAGCTGAGAAAACACGAGGTTAGGCTAGTATTTCTGTATTAAAAAATAAAGAAAAAATAGAATTAAAATGAAAGTCACACAATTAAAATAGCAGCTTCTCCTCTTCTCGTGTCAGCTGGTGACCCAGCAGTTTAAATACCTCTCCTCCACACAGGGGTCACAAACAGGGCACATGGGCCATCCATCTGGGCCAGCACACAGCAGCAGGATAGATCTGGATTTCCTCTACATCTTCACCCCTCTGACCTTCAGAATATCACCTCCCACCCCTGCTTTAATCCTTGCATCCTTACTTTAGAGCTTATAATAAATCAATAGAGAGTAGAAGAAAATCCCTGTGGGAGCAGCAATTGTGGTCCTATTATAAAAGCTTAAATTCCCCACCTGCCACTTGACCAGCAAAAAGCTTGGATTCTCCACTTCAGTTCAGATTATGTAAAACTATTCAAATCCTGAGTGACAGTAGTTATGAAGACAGCTGTTGGACTCTCCAACTGGGAGAGGCAGGAGCAAATGCTATGGAGTCCAGTAAGAGCTGTCTTTCTATTCACCCTTCCTCTCAGAGATCCTTACAATGCCTTTGTTTTCTTTTTTCTTTTTTATTTTCCCTTTTTTTTTTTTTTTTTTTTTGTTCCAGTGGAGGGAAACGAATAATCAGTCAAAGAAGTAAAAAATACCCAACCCCAAAGCACTCAGAAATGCCATTTAAAAACAGAGACTGATTCAGAGACAGTTCTCCTCACACTCACACACACCCTTCACCCCCACAGAGCCAATCCCCTTCCTCTCCCCACCATTTCTGAATTGTGTCATTTGTCACAGAAGGTGGCAGAAGATGGTGGGTTGACATGGCGTGTGAACCGGTCATTTGTCAACACCACTCAGTTTGACATGTTTCTGGGAAGAAGATTACACTAGAGTGATGCTATCATGTTTTCAGTCAATCAAATGTAGATGCACTCCTCCTCAGCTCACTAAAACTCTGCCACTGCCAGTGTTACTATTCTTGGTGGTATTTCAAGCTAGTGTTTACCAGGGGGCTGAAATTCAGGAATGCAAAGTGGTTTCCCATGGCAGTGGTTACTGTGCATTGCGGAAAGCTAGAGCAAGAATCCCAGCCACTCACAACCACAGTGAATTGTGAAAGCCCTGTTAACTTCCCTGTGTTCATTGGGTTCTGAATGCCCATACAATACTCCTGCCCATGCACAAGTAATTGGAGAAGCCTCTCTGTTTACACCTCTTTCTTACAAAGACCGGGCTTCCACAGAAGTCAATAAAGAATGTTTTATTACTGGGAGGTGGATCAGCCCAATGAAGTTTTGCTGAATGTGCAATGTTCATTTGACCTACATCGCATCTGAGATCAGCTCTAACAATATGATGGATCAGCATTTGATAAAGCCTCCAAGACACATAAAAAACACATGCACCAAACATGCCTACTGCACTGTGACCACAATCTTCTAACTTTCTCTTTAGTTCTGATCAAGAGCCTATTTCTTATCTTTGTTGCATTTGTACAGTTCCTGGCCTTTAGTTTTTTTAGTTTGGCAACATAGAGATGCCATGAAATGGTAGCAAGAGGAAAATTGGAGATTCCCCTGCTGTCCTGTTGCAGTCAGATCAAACTCAGACCCTTTCCTCCTTGCACCCTCCTGGCTGATGGGTATTGCAGGCCTTGGCCAAAGCCCTCACTCATATTCCCACTCCTCCCAAACCAGGATGAGGTTTGATTCATGTAACATTTTGTTATCATAAAGAAAGGTGCCTAAACCCCTCCCAGCCTAGTCTTTTGAGAGAGCTTGGATGAATTCCTGCTGCATTGCCCAATGTACAGAGACTGCAGAAGGTTAGCTGAGCCCAACTGGCTTTTATATGGCTAAGAGTAAATAAAGCCACTCCAGACCAGAGGGGTCATGAACCTCCAAAGTTCATACCAGGATTTCAATCTGCCACAGAACTGAAAAGAAAGGAAAATTAGTTTCCTTTAGTGTCTTTAATTCTGTTAGCATCCAGAACATTAGCCAGTGTATTCACAGTTGCAAAAGTCTCTATCAAAAAGTGAATGAAACTTTCACAGAAGAGCAGGGGGGGGAAAAAAGCAGTGGCAAACATGAGTTCTGATGTAAAGAGAATTGCTCTGCAAGGTCTTCCATTTGATGAAATAAAGTTATATGATTAATTTTAAACACCAGAATTTGTGCCACTGTATTAGCATTTGAATAATAATAAATAGTTCTTTCTGACTGGTTACTGTCTATGTATTTTGAGATAGTGGTTGGAAAAGCAGAACATGTATACCCCCTAAAATGAACAGAACACTCCCAATTTAGAGGGACTGTCAGTATCCTTTGCAGGAGTGAGGAACATCCAGTGCAAGTTAAGTCAAAATGAGAATGGAAGACACACAATCCTTCACAGAAATAATTCTACTATACTGCATTCATAGCTAATTATTTGGCCATGTGAACAGCTCATAGATGCAGGTGTCAATTGTAAATATTTATGCACATGGCAAAAAAATAGCATGTAGAAAATGTTTATTGTTCCCTGATTTGCCTTGTGGAAATATACGCTTTCATTTTTTTCCCCCGAGAAACATTATGTTAATATATTTTAAAGCTTAATAGCAGTAAAGGCATGGGAGTCACTATCAGGTTCCAGCTCTGCACCACTATTTGCCACCAAAGAATGTATTCTAACAAATCTGGGGAAATGAGAGAGAAAAGGTAAAATTTCATTTGAGAAAGGGATCTTTGAATGGGTAATTCCCTTATGAGTTCAAAGTACCCAGGTTTTTCGCTGCCTCAGAGAGACTCGGTAGCAGTTTCTGAGTGGTGCTGCCAATGGGTGTGTTCTGGATAAACATTACAGTTGTTCTTCCCACACACACTTGGGACACAGTGCCCCCTGCCACTGACATCCAGAGACTGTCCCAGACAACTGGCATGTCCTGGGATCATGTTCAAACCCCATGTTTAACACAGCAGATATGTTAAATGGAGCGAACTTGGCAGGTTAAGGTCAGTCCCCAGAGATAACATTATCATAATAGCCATTTGTCACCAGTGTGAGCAAACACAGGCATGTATCAACTCCTTCTTTCCACAGCTTTTGCCAGAACCTGATAGGAAAAAAACCACCAGAACTTTAGGAATCAGGGTTCTTGCTACCCTTATTTATTGACCGTGTTCTGTTTGATTCCGCAGTATGTCCTGCTATCTGGCCTGTAGCACTAGCAAGGTAGCAACAGCTTTAACCAGAGGAACCTCAGGAAAAAAAACAAATCAGGCATGTAAATTTTCCCATTCATGCTGCAATAGCATTCAGATCTGGCTGTGTGCATTACCCAGAACATGAAGCTATACAGTTTTTTCTTTATCAAGTCCTCCATTCTTTCCTCTTGAACTATTCCAGACTTCAACACACTGAGTTCAGAGAAAGTTCATGCTCACTACTTACTCCAGGAGGGATGAAATCTTTAGTTTCCATCTCACAGGGATCATTGCAGGTTCACAGAGTGGGTAAAAGGCAACACGTATTAGTTGTGTCAGCCTGGCACTCACTCCATGCTGTTCGGCCTCCTCGCTGCACTCCTTGCAGAACTGGGATGGAAATCATTTGCAGCTAGAAATTTCTGGCACATCAAAGTGATGCTGCCAAGCTGGTACGCCTAAAATGTTGTCTGTCCTCTCTTGTCTACATTTATTTGCAAAATCCACGTTATCTTTTCAATATAGAAGTGTTTTCTTTCCAGGCACAGCTTGGAGTGAATATTTTTCCAGGTCAGTATCAATGTCAAATTGTTGATAGTCTTAGCCCAGTGAGTATGGAAGGGAAAAACAAAACAAAATGCAAACAAACAAAAAGGGGGAAAGGGTGAAGAAATCTTAGGGAAGGAATAATTTTGTTTGGACTTGCAGAACATTATCAGAAATTACTATGAGGAAAAACAGATTTTTGAAAGTTAGGGAAATTATATACCATGTACATTCTCAAATCTAGGCTTCAGATCTCACATTTTTAAAAAAGGCATAATATATTGGTTTACTTTATAGACTTGTTTGTGGTCTGTTGTAAACAATGCATCATATAAAAGCCATCATCCATTACACTATAGAGTATACCTGGGGGGGGAATAAAGAAAAAAAATCTGTATTCCTTCAGATGGAAATATTTGCAATAAATGGAAGATGAGCAAATTTTCACTGAACAGTGTGTTCCCAACAGTAAAAAGTGCAACACTTTTTTTTAGTCTTCAAGCCCTGCTGAGACATTTGCCTCAAAAAGAAACTGGAAGTAGCAACAATAACAAAGTACTGCTGCTGAATTAACACGATATTTAATTTGATGATTTAAAATTTGTCGTACAATTGAAAGTTATCCCTTTGGCTTTAGCAGGCTAGGTGGTGAATTTTTATCACACCAGTGTAAGTAGGAGCATGTCTCTTTCTGTTTGCTCAGAGAGCAGGTTCCAGCACAGGGCACGCAGACCACAGCAGAAGCAAGGGCTGTTTGTGGGAGGGCTGAAGTGACTTTCACCCCACGGATGATACAGCCCTTGTGTCTGGACCTGCAGGTGCTCCCAGCCTGACCGTGGGAAGGCTTGCCTTTTGCTAGGTATAGACAGTGCTACAGGTGAGCAGCCAGCTGTACCTTTTGCTCATTCTCATTGCCTCTTACCAGTGCAACCTGATTGCTTTGCTCCTTGGCATGGTACAAAGAGCCAACAAAATCTGCCCTGACATTCCTTCATCTCATCCCTTCCCTTCAAATCAAATAGGTCTTGTAACCACATTTGGGTGGCAAGTTTGCAAAATTGTAGGCTCCCTAAGGCATAGCCAGTGTGATCTGATTTGCCTGTACAGGACCCAGCAGAATGAGGCCTTAAACCTAATTTGCAGCCTCTAGGCACGACAGTAATATCACTAATTTAATACAAATAACAATGAGAGGAAGGGACATGCTATTCACAAGACTGACTTCCCATCCACAGATGCTTGGCAGGACTTCAGATTTGCATTTTGGGAGTGCATAGGCTTTGCTGAAATGGCCATTCTTCGTACAAATATGCGCCCAGGCAGCAATAAAAAGAAACAGATGCTGATTAACACTAACAAATCACATACCCATTGCACTATACAAGTAACCTAATGCATGTGAATAGTCCTACTGGGTTTACATCTGTTACAGACTCACAGCCTTGTTGAAGGCATGTTGAATCTCTCTCACAGCACCAACTCTCCACAAAAGCAAGGCGTTTAGCAGCAAAGAGTGTCCTCACAGAAACTGGGGGACACCAGAGAAGGACAAAGTAAAGTAGAGCCACCTTCACTTTACCTAACAAGCTCTCAGGATCTGAGGCATCTTGTGAAAAGTTGCTATCTCAGCTCCCTCTGCCTCCCATAGGGAGATTGAGGGGATAGGATGATTCATTCATCCCAATACCTAAGGGACCTGTTATAAATCAAGGGTGGTTGAAGCAGAGTTAGAGCCTGGATGACCTTCTTACACTGATCTAGAAGACTAAATGACTGAAGTTGGGTAAAATAATGACTGACATATACTGCCACAGCAGTGTCAAAAGCGAAGGTAGAGATGAGTAAGTACATCCCCTGCTCTCTAGGGCAGCCCGAGCTCAGTCACAGTGGAAAAGGTAGTTGTGACCTGCAGGCAAGCAGGTCACTACAGTAGGAGTCCACTTTTGTTGTCATATATCTTCCCTCCACTGACCAAACAGACAGGCACTGGCAACTTCACCTAGATAAGGCTGAACTTATTGTTCTCATGATCTTAGACACTATCAGAAGTGTGACAACATAATCATTCACCCAGATGAGATGACCCAGAATCTCCAAAAGTTCTCATAAGAGTTATGGACTAAGATGGCCCCATGCATTTTGGAGAAGGGATTCAAAATTGGAGAGAAAACCAGCCAAAGAGCCTGGCGAAACATAGTCCATAAATTTATTTTAGCTCCAAATTGATCAAAATTGATTTCAAAATGCTGTAAATAAATCCTTTCTTAAAAAAAAAAAAAAAAAAGAGAAAGAGAGAAAAAAAGGAAAAGAAATCTGTTGTAGGTAGAATGTGTGTTTGTCTGTCTGTATACCTATGGCTTTCTGTAGGAAGTGTCAGAATCTTGCTGCTTCCTCCTGTTTTTAAGCTGCCCTCTTGTGTCTTGTTATCAGGTGTTTTTGACTTGCATGAATTCACACCACCATTTGCCTGCATCCTCTTGGCATGTACAGAAACTGAGTCAATGACCTTCCACACCACCTCCACTACTTCTCTCAAAGGATCTATTATGTGGCTCACTGGAAGAGAACAAGCACAGTTCTGTTTCAGTCAGCATGACTCTTACAGTACAAACAGTGAAAAAAACCCTCTCCACATAGCTAGCCTCATTTTGCATTAGTCAGGAAAGGTCAAGGCAAAACTGGAGTCAGGAAAAAATTGGTCAGTGTTTGGAATCAGTCTCACTTGAGGTTGACTTCCTGTTTCTGAAAAAAACCCAACCACACTGCCTCACATTATCTGAATATGAAGTTTAGTGAATGTTGCTATACATGCCACACGAACAGATTTTACACACAGTAATTCTTTGAGTGCCTTAAGAAACTCCAAGCATAAGTAAGGAGACTCAGCAGTTACCAAGCACCAGAAGAAATGCAAAGTCTGGGGTTTATATTCTTTCCATCTCTATTTATATTACAGAGTTGATTTACTAAGAAATTTACCTCTAAAATTAGTGGCAGTTTCTTCTAGAAATACACCCAACAGAAGAAACAAAACTTGAAGCTTCTCATTTAGTAGCCAGACACACTATTGTGCATGCATTCAAGAGCAATTCAGACAGTCTGAATTTCAAACTGGGAAAAGGCAAACAAAGATGGTTTGATCTTTTGTTATTTTGCTAATCAGGCTAGTAAAATGAAAACACAATGTACCTACTTTATTTAAACTAAGATAATTAAAATATCAGTCTGTCAAGAGAATAATTAGATGCATTATTGATTAAATAGCAGAAGACGATGACAGTTTGTTAGCAGCCTGTTTTTAATGGAATATCTGTCAAAGTTAGAAATTTGATCTTCCCATTCCTTTCATCCCCCTTTTTCCATCTGGCTGTGAATCTTTATGGACAAACCAAATAACAACATGAGACAGTGAAATAACCTCTAAGTTTTATGCATTTGAGGGTTCAGGAGGCATGAGAAAGCACTTCACATTAGTGCACCAGCACTGTAGGTTTAATAGACATCCAGTAGTATCCCAGGGAAGATACCTTCTTCAATAGCACTAACTGGCAATTATTTTCTTGCTCTGTGTTGTTCCAGTCTTGGTACTTTCTGTAAGCTGTCTGCATTCCCATCCTGACCACCCTAAACATAGTGTTTGCTGAAAGATTATAGAGAGGACAGTTTAGGATTTGGGATTTGGGTGGGTTTTTTTCCTTTTCACTGCAATTCCCTCTCATCTCTTTTCTCCTAGATTATTTCTGAAGTTGAAAAAAAATAATCTCTGCTCACCTACGTAGATATGACTTTCTCAAATTTCTTCTGAATACAAATTTTTTAGTACACATTAAAAGGCAGTTTTCTGCAACAGTAACCTGCTTTTCTCTGTCTGAAATGAAGGGTCATCATGACTCACATCTTTTCAGTGATTGTGAAGGTGTGAAATCTGTCAGAAACAGAATGCAATACAAGTTCTACAAGTCAACCATTGATCTTCATCAGTGCTCTGATGAAGAAGTGTTTTCTTCTTCTTCATAAGAGCACAGATGATGCAGGCAGCAAGAAGACTTGAAAAAAATGAGCCATTTTATTCCAGAAAATACCTTTGATACTCTCTGATTCATAGCCATGTAACTTTTTGTCTTGAACTTCCTCAACTCCCCACCATCATTCTTGAATTCCAGTTTCCAGATACCCAAATTATGATTCTAGATCTATTTCCCCCAACAGCTCTGCACATATGTCAGTACAGCTGATGTCTCTCCCACTCTCTACCATATGCTTTCTACTCCTTGTTGTCAGCCTCCTAAAGCTGTTCATCTTGTTTTCTCACCAGCATTTTCTCTGGCACAGTTCAGTCACTGCTCAGAGCTTTGCAATACCCAGAAGGGCAGACACAGCTTGTGTAGTAACACATTCCTTCATATGAGTGTGTCGCTGCCTGTGAAAGAGCTGTTACTCTAGAGCACCTGGGAAGATTGGTGGGGACAGAGCTAAAAAGTCCAGAAGCCACTGTCTGTCTCAGGAGAAAAACAAATGCCTATCCATACTGATCCACTCCCAGGTCTTTCCTCCCAGCCTGAGCTGTTCTCCCCCTCCATGACTGGGCATGACCCCCTCATAGCCTGGCTCAGCCCCAAGAATCATAGAGCCATAGAACAGTTTGGGCTGGAAGGGACCTTTAAAGGTCATCTAATCCAATCCCCCTTGCAATGAGCAGGGACATCTTCAACTACACCAGGTTGCTCAAAGCCCCATCCAATTTGGCCTTGAAAACTTCCAGGGGTGGGGCAGACACAATTTCTCCGAGCAACCTGTTCCAGTGTTTCATTTTCCTTGTCATAAGAAAATTCTTTCTTATGTCTACTCTGAATTTACCGTCCTTTAGTTTAAAACCATTACTCCTTGTCCTATCCCTATGGGCCCTATCAACAAGAAGGGAATGACATTCATCATGACAGTGTCCTTGAAGGACAGAGGGGGAAACACATCTGAAAAGTTACCCTTCTGCCTTACTCAACCTTAATGTCTGGTGTTCTGAGTCATATATTAAATTAAAGAGCAAACTCTGGGGCTTCCTGGTAGAACTGCTGCCTCAGTTCCTGTATCTCACCCATTACAACATCAAGCACAGACTGTTTGCACTTAGCAAAGGATGCACTTAGCAAAGATCATTCAAAGGGAGGGCAGCTCACAGAGTGAGGCCAGCAGTAGTCTTACAACTGGTTTATTTGCTCTGGGCACTGTATATACAATGACAAAGCTTAAGTGGCTCCTACTCTGAAGTATCAGTGACAAGTATGACACCAGCTAGACAACCAACAGATTGTGGTGATCTGCTCCTCCTCAGTAGCTGCAATACTTCCCAGCTCTTTCTGTCAGGGAAGCCAGTGCTGATCTCTGTGTTGACTGCCCTGGGGTGTGAGAATAAGGGAGCAAAGAATGTTCATTGTAGCCTTTTACTATTGACCTAGTATCAGCTTGCCAACTTAATTATTAGCCCATTATAAACCAAGGAGGACCATGAAGATCGTTGAGGGGTGGAGCAGCTCTCCTGTGAAAACAGGATGAGAGAATTGGGATTGTTCAGCCTATAGAAGAGAAGGCACCAGCAAGACTGTATAGCCACTTTCAGTACCTAGAAGGGGCCTACAAAAGAGCTGGAAAGCGACTTCTCACAAAGGTGTATAGGAATATGACAAGGGGAAATGGCTTCAAACTGAAAGAGTGCAAGTTTATATTAGATACAAGGAAGAAATTCTTTACTGTGGGGGTGGTAAGACACTCGAACAGGTTTCCCAGAAAAGCTCTGTGTCCCTGGAAGTGTTGAAGGCCGGGTTGGATGGGGCTTTGAACAACCAGGTCTAGTGGAAGGTGTCCCTGTCCATGGCAGGGGAGTTGGAATGAGATGATCTTTAAGGTCCCTTCCAACCCAAACTACTCTGATTCTACGATTCTGTGATATGAAAAGGTGATGGATTGTTTAGAAGCAGCAGCTATGAGAAAGATAGAATGAGTGTCAAAGCTTGGCACAATGTATAGCATGGAACATAGCTCATTTCCCTGTTTTCTTGGCCTGCTTTCTCACAAATACATTCTAGAAACCTATGCTAAGGCAAATACCTCCAACTCCAGGACGATGCCTTTCTGACCTCTGCACAAGAGTTCAGTACTCAATAGGTGAGAAAAATGGGAAAAAAACACAACCACAAAACACTCTTAGAAATAAAATACTACTTATGAGAAGCGCTACACCATTTTTAGAAATTAGTAATAAGTAGGACAACCAAATATTTCTGCCTATTTAATAGGGGATGTTTTAAATTTATCTTAGAGCACTCTAACACAGACTTCTAAATATATGCCAAAAGGCTTTTAACAGAGAAAAGCTAATTCATTTAATTTCTTACAGTGCAACATAGAAAATTTTCTAGCAGTTTATTGTCAGGAGCTTTGCTTTTATTGCTTCTTTTAATGTAAGTTCCTGAGTTATTTAAACAATCTATCTCACAATCTTTAAGAAGTTTAATTCACAAACTCATGTAAAATTTTCCCACTAATGTAACATCTGACTTTAGAACACAACCTAAATTCATTAACTCTTCACTTCCTCTTTTTGTTCTGTCTTTTTCTAAAGCAATGCATACAAATAGGCAGTTCTGTGTTTTGCTACCTAACAACCATACTTAAAATCTTTCATCATAGTGTCTGTATTCACATATTATAATTACTTTGGGAATATCCCCAGTTTGACAACAGAAGATACTGTATTGTATTCCTAATACACACATACATAGAAGCAATTTCATTGGCCAGAACAATGTTTTTAAAATGTAAATTCTTTCTCAGTACAGGGAAGAAACATGATGAAAAGGACGTGGCAGAGAGAATTTGGATCAGGGAATCCAGATTTACCCCTAAACCATAAGTACATATATATAAAAATCAGTAGAGTCTAGTGGACAAATAAGACTGTCAAGTAGTATTTTCTTTTAAAGCCTACTGTAAATCATAAATCTGTGTGCTTTAAAATGCACAAAATCTTATAGCATATTTAAAAGAAGATTTAAGACTTTCTTTGTCCTGTTCTTTAAAGTTTTGGTGCAGAAATACATATACACAATTCTGTTTTCAAATACTGCTGAGAAATGCCAGACAAAGAAATTTTAAAAGGTTAGGTAGAATAAACTAAATCCAACGTACTGTACCTAAGTTTGTTCTGAGTAGATATACTGTGTCTTTGGCATTTAGTTGGGTTCAAGGATGGAAAACTTCTTTTTTATGGTGCAAAGAATTAGGCTGATTTGTCCAGCACAAATAAAAGTTGCAAGTTCAGCGAAGTTGTTCTTCAGCAAAGAGGAAGGAACATGAGAAATGAAGAAAGAACCCCATTCATACATAAAGGACTGTGCACTCAAATCCCTGTCATTCTCTTGTGCACAGGCAGTATTTGCAGTTTCAGCCATACTCAATAGCAAACACCTAATCTGTGTATCAATGACACAAGGCAGTGGGTAACAGTGATAAACTAATGAGTCTGGTATCCACCAGAATGGATTACTTCAAATATATTGAGATGGGCTCCAAAAGCAGAGTCTGGCATTTAGACCCCAGTATTTAAGTCTGCTGGCATCTGCTGATCCTCTAGGAGAATCATAATAGTCAAGGCAGGTACTCATTTCTGTGGCTCACATATATCCTAGGACATCCAAGGCATCCCCACGATGTATGGCAGATGTGCTGATGTGGCACAGATTCTGCAGGAGAGGCAGCTCTTTCTGAAGCCTCACCGGGTCAACCCAGAGCACCTCCAGTGTATTAGATGCTTGTATGCAGGCAACTCAATCAAGTTGGTAGGCAGTAGAACCAGTGAAACTAAGGAGCTACTTGGAACACAAGCCAGGGGAGCTCAGCTTTGCTGTGAGACCGTAACTTTCTAGGTCTGCAGCTGAAGGCTGTGTGGGTTTCCCTACTACATTTCCAAAAACTCCAAAACTATGGTTAGGCATCCCAAATGAGCCTTATATCTTTATCAGGCTGTGAACAATCACTTTCTAGAGTTTTCTAGCTACATGAAGGCAATTTTCTATCAACTGCAGAGGAAGCTTTTACACCTACATGTATGCAGACCTTTTCTGCTACACACCAATTTTCTGATTCTGAGTTGAATCCCGTTTTTTAAAACTGGCAAGGAAGAGACACAGCAATCAAACTCTTTCACTGTCAGCAACTCAATATTGTTAATGCCTGAGAAAACAGAGGCGATTAAAATATCATCCAGAGAGAGAAAACAAATTTTAATGTAAGGTATGAAGCTGGAAGCAATGTATCCCAGGGTTTTGGATTAGATATAAGTGTGAGGCAGAGTTACATTGCTGAGTAGAACATTTCCTCATACCCAGGCAAACCACTTATATTCCATTCTCTCTTCTGTCATAGAAGATTTGAACCTGTATCTCTTACTACTGGAATACAGACCTAAGAATCAAGCTATCACATGTACTGTTCTTCTTTCTTCCTCCCATGGTCACTGCTCTTTGTAGGGATGTGTTAAATGTTTACTCATCCTAAAAGTAAGTGAAGGATTACCTTTAACAGTGCCTGGGGCACTCAGCAAATGGAAGACCTCTGCTCCAGTTCTTGAGCTGTATCAAGTGGAAAACAACTTTGAACTAAACTCAGAAGACAGAGAGCAGCCACTTCTGTTTTGTTTTCTTTTTTTTTAGTGTATATCAAATTTATAGGTAACACAAATCAGTATGATTAAAACTGCAGACACAGAATTATATGACCTATTCATCCTTACTTTGACTTGCTGTTTATTCAAATGCATTTGGTGTAACTCAGTTATCATGAAAAAGTAGTGAAAGTAAATTAGAAGAAAACTCAAATAAAATTCTCTACTGCCTGCTGAAAGCTGGGACTTCTATATGCTAGTGAGATCTCCCATACGAAAGCTCAATTCACGTAAGTATAAAATATATTTTTAAAAGTTTCTTTCAAGACGGCTGGAAGGTAGTTTCATCAGTCTGGGGTTTTCTGAGAAAACAGTGGAAGCATCCACTTTCCAGGATAACCACAAGATTTATTTATGATTAATCTGGTAACTGTGTTTCTTTTAAAGATAAGATCCTATTCAAGTTAGTGGGAATGTTTATCTGCATGACATATCAATATAGTACCTAAAGGTAGTGACTTCTTTTTCTATACATATACAGAGCAGCAAAGCCATAGTAAGTAATTTGTAAAGCAAGTGAAGAGACCTGGCTTTTGTGTGCAAAAGCCATATTTTAATTTAAGATTTCACACACTAAATTATATGTTCTCCACAAATAGGAGCTATTCTCAGACATGTGAGAGCCTTCCACCAGAAAACCATCCCTACCATTTCTGTATCCAGCACACGCCAAGACTAGTACACCTGTGCTTCATAAGGAACTACTGAAACATACTGCACAGCTGCTGAAAAACTTTAGAAGGAGCTATTGGAAAGCACTGCAAAAGAGATGTTTTCAGCATCACCAAAAACTGACTTAGTTCTTATCTCTTTGTTCTACTGGCTGAACTATGAGTATTCAGCACAGACGTAATTTGTAGGGAAAGAGAGTAAAGATGCAGATCAAGTGCTGGGTAGAAATGCCAGGAACAGATCTAAAATTAATATCTCCTGAAGTTAGAGTAATATTGACAAAGATGCACTCTACTATATTTGTAATAAACATTTTCATCACTTGTTTTGTAAGATACTGAAAAGAAATGAAAAAGCAAATACTGTGCAACTTGCAGACTACTTGACAGCAGATGGGAATTTTATATTCTTTTGGCTGGATGAGGGGTAGATCTTTAGGAAAAGTATGACTGGTCATGGTTCCCAAAAATGAACAAGGAACATTTACTAAAATCCAGGGTTCCATGCTCAAAAAACACTGGGCTCTCTCATTGAGTCCCATTAGGAGTTAGGTGTAATTTTCCTGGACACCACTGCATTGTTCTTGGACTTCATTAGTTCCTGATGAACATTTACATATTAGTGTAAGAGAAGACATCAAGAGTCATTGCACAGCATTCTTGTAGATGAAATTGCTCATTACCCTGACTTGTTGATGAAGGCTTGCAGCACTGTTTGTAAGGGCTTTGTTCCCAATTTTACCTTACTACAAGTAATTTCTCTAATTAGAATCCTGTTTCTTTAATTGAACTTAATTGTGATGACAGTTGTTGCCATGATCCACAGAGTTGTGCAAAGTTTAAAATACTGATTACACTTTTGGTTTTTCACCACAGAGTCACCACAGATGAAGTGGGGTTTTTTTACTGCAGAAAAGGAAGAAAAATAAAGAAATCCAGCCTTTGAAATAAGAAAGAAACATTCAACATTTCAAGGTCAAGGGCATAAGTGGAAAGCCAGTGAAGGTTCTTCTTTTCATGCCTGTGGGCCCCTGTTATGAAATTACTGCTTTACATTTGCCTTCTCCTTTTGCTGTCTTCCCCTTGATGCTTTGGTTGAAAGCAGGAAGTAGAGCAGTGGGTGGAAGTTCACACACACGCAGAAAAAAAAGTTAAAACATTTTCCATGGTCAGAGGGGGTTGGGGTTTTCACAGAGGACAGAAAAATGTTTAATTTAAAATGTGATGGATCCAAAACTGGTTATGCCCACCTCTAGGCGTAACCAAAACAGAGCAGGCACATTAAGTTCAGTTCCACTGAAAACACAGACCAAGCACAAAATGGAAAAGGTCAACACGGGATGGTGAGGGCTTCAAGTGATGCAGAGAGAAAATTCCCCAGGAAAGTATTAGTGTGAACATAAACCAGCTGTGTTATTTAATGATGGGAGGCAGGTTCTCTGTGGCTCAACTTTTTATGTTTTCTTGTAACATCCGAGAGTTCCACTTGGGCAATATTCACAGTTTGTGGAACCGCTCATATGTCTGCAGATTTTCAGTGAAAAGCCATTAAAGCAATGTGGTTCTCACTTTGCAATAAGCATGCCTGTTCTTTGTTTCTTGTTTGCTTGCACTGTACATCTCTGTTGCAGTTTCATTTCTTTTAATTTTGATAGATTCTGATTAATCACGAAACTTAAGAAATACAGCTGGAACTGAGATTTAACTCTTTTTGATACCTCAAATCCCCTTGATGCTCAACAGGCATGCAGAAACTTCTACAAGTCATCTTCTGAGTAAAAATACTGCCCAGCAGCCCACAGATACTGTCCAGACTGCTTCCTTCTTTCTCTTCCATTTGCAACATTTAGCATGTACAAAGACCAGAAACTAGGCAAATCCCCCAGCTAGGATCACCTTCTCCAAAGAGAAATTGCTGGCTCTGATGGCACTGCCTTCAGTTGACCTCCCATCTTCCTTTACCTGAGCATGAAGAAAAAGCTCAGCTGGAGGCTGATAAACATATGAGAACATGGAAAAGTCTTGTGAATTGGGGATGCTGGGCCTTCAACTGCAGTGAATTAGTGCACACACTTGCTTCAGTCATGATCTGTCTGCTCAGCAGCCGAGAGTCTGTGGTCCTACAGCTCACTTTGTGGTGTTTATGCAGACAGAAAGGCTATAACCTGTCATAGTTTAAGCTCAGCTGTGAACATAGCACTGTATGTTTCCACTCCAGGTGGATATCATGGTAATCATAGCTTGAGTAGAAAAATAAAACGCTGTGAGGCTACAAACTTGCTTTCTTTTACAATCTCTTTTTTTCAGGTGCTTGTATCTATAACAAACGGCTGCACATGAGGTTGAGTTGTTTCAGACGAAGTCATTGTTCTAAAGATAAGCAATTATTTTCAAAAGTAGGCACAAAAGCATTCCAGAACTCTTATCTGAGAGGGGAGAGGAGTTGCAAACACCTCTTTCTCACAATAAAAATTATCTGCTCTCCCATTGACCTATTCTATATCTGACGCGACTGATTTTTGGCACTCAGCATGTTTAGCTTATACATACTTAAGGTCCTAAAATGTACCACAGGAAGGGTAAGGTACACTTTGAAAAGGAATATTTATGGGCTGTGTACAGGCAACAGCAAGATCATAAATACCAAGAGAAGAGCTCTGATAAAGCAGCAGGCAGGGTACTCTGATAAGAATGCTTCAGCTGTAGTGTATTGGACTGACTGGGATGGAGTTAACTTTCCCCCCAGTAGCCCTCATGATGCTGTGCTGTGTATTGGTGCTACAGAGGGGTTGATAACACAGGGGAACAGCACCAAGGCTGTCTCTCCAGCACTCCCCTCTCACCAGTAGGCCGGGGGGGTCAAGATTGCAGGAGACACAGCCAGGACAGGTGACCCAAGCTGAGCAAAGGGATATTCCATGGTGGGGGGTGAGGGGGAGGGCATTCATTATTACTATGTGTACTGAAGTCCTGCTTCCCAAAATATGGGAAGTAGAGAATAAATCTTTTCCTTTGTTTCCATTTGTGTGACCTTTGCCTTTGGTTTATTAAATTTCCTTTTTGTGGGACAACACCTCAAGTGTTTCCATCTTATTTTCTTATCCCACCTATCCTACTGAGGAGGAAAGAGATAGAGTGGCTTTGTGGGCACCTAATTATCTACAATACCACTCCAGTCCTTCCCTGCTCCTATTTTATTTCTTTTCCAAGGAGACATCACCTAGGGGAAAAGTACTCTGATTAGTAAGTTCTCCCAACTTCAGAGATACAGAGATTGTATTTCCAGCTGAAAGCCTGAGTTACTAGGGAGGCTGGAATTGAAACATGTTTCAGCCTGTAAATCACAGGACTATGTGCCACAGGCCAAGCTGTGTTTTGATTAGGTACAGCTTAAAGAGATTCCTATCAGAGTGCCCCACATAAACATCCAAAAAAAGATCACATTTCTAACCCCACAGCAAGGAGCAGATGTTATTTTCCATGATTCACTTGCAGGTTAAAAAAGTCAACAGAAGTGTTACAAAATGTTCAGTTCTGTTCAAAAATACCTACTAGCTATACATTAAGCAACTCTCCGAATACATGATAACTTCTGGGAATGTCAACCAAAGAGTGTACAGACTGGTTGGTAAATTGCCTTCGAGTCAAAAATAGCGAGTGTGTGTATTGAGCAAGGTCACTACAGTAGTTCAGAGCTTGTGGTCGGCAGCAGCCCACTGAGTGTCACTGAGTCTGCAATTTCATGGCAATACAAATATCAACAGACTGGCCAAGCAGCACAGAGTCCATTTTTTGTAACTAAGCACTGCAGGATATAGCCAAGACTGATTTATTAGAAACTTCATCAGCAGTGGAGCTAGGATTTCCCCATTACAGCCTTTTGAAGTGCAAATGTGAACAAAATTACACCACATTGCAAAACTAGTATGTTTTATCCAAAGCTTTGCATATGATTTTGATTTTTAAATCCACAAGTCTGAACACATTCTTTGGAATGTTTGTTTGTTTATTTTTTTTCCAGATTGAGATACACTCAGATCTAAGTACATCAAAAGATAAAGTAGCTTCACTAAAATTTCTCCAGGGAAAAGACATAGCAATCTCAACTATTGAAAGAAACTGGCAATTTACATGAGATGAGGTGTATTTGGCAGCAGCAAAGAACATTCCTGGCCCTCTGTCATATCTCTATATCTCACAGTCATTGCTGAACTTTATTATTACAACAATATTATGAAGAATGGCCTTATTTTTCTAGCACAGTGTGTATTTTATGTGTAAAAGAACTGATAAAAAGATCTCAAAATTAGTTTTGGGGGTGGTGAAGGAAATCTGCATCTTCCTTTGGTTAATTCCATGAACAGAAAAGAAAAAGAATCTGCTCAATTACTTATTGGGATCTATTCACCCAGCTGTAGATAGATAGCTAAATACCAAAAATCTTCTATCTAGTCAGGAATCACCACAGGATCATCTTTTTGCCATCTCCACCCTTTGCTTTCTTGATCCTCTGAAATATCCAGAAGATTTTTTTTTAACAAGATATAGAGTCAGACTGGTTTTTTTTCTGTAATCTAGTTATAGCTATCTATAAAATTATTTCAAATTAAACAATACTGTAGGAATATGTCATTTCTATTATAGTCTTTTGAAGTTTCTGTGGGATTCTATTATGATTCCATTCTGTTTTTATATTTCCACAGAAGCCCAAATACCAAGCACTGCTATTTCCATAAAATGTACATTCCTGACACTCATTACCACAATATCATTGTCTCATCCAAGCAGCAGTCAAGTGACTAATATCTTTCCTTTCAGTTCCGCACTCCACTGCTGCCTGTTACAGATTTCTTTACCACCTAAGCTTATTTCATTAGGGTCTCAAATTAACAGGCACCCTGATAAGTGTTTTCTGCAAGTGAAAATCTAAATGCAATATATCTTTCCACATGCTCTTAAACACAAGCTTCTGAAGGCTTGAGGGGTGGCAGGGAAGGGATGAAAGTCAGGCAGGAAATGAGAGGGAGTCTCTGCATGCTGGTGATAGAGCTGGTGAGACTGTCAGTCCTGCTCATGGGACCTACACGCCCAGCAGCAATCTAGGATTGTCTGTTCAGCTTGTGTGATTCAGCTCACTAAGTAAAACTGCCAGCCAAGATTTGTTGGGGGTGGGGGGGGGTTTCTGTCAGCATTTAGAGGATAGCTCTGTCTTCACTGAACCACAAACAGCACCATCCAAGGACAATGCTGAGGAAATATGATATATAGGAAATAAAAACCAGAATGCTGCAAGGATTTTAATTTGAGGCTGAGACAAGTTTCAGGAGTATGAATTGACATTTAGTTAAGAAGGAAACAGGAAGCAAAAAGAAAGCAGTGGTTAAAACAAAAATGTCAATCTAAAGTTGCTGTTAGTTGATTTTTTTTTTTTTAAGGTGTAGGGGTTGTTGTTCTTTTTCCTTTTTAAAAGCTAAACATGAAAGTTCTTCAAACAGCCAGCCATCTGGCCCTTCCTGGATTTTAATGCAGCTCCTGACATCTGATCTGAATTAATATAGGCAATAATGTTCTTTGAAGTTAGCAAGCACATAAACACAAAAGCTTTATCAGTAGGGCCATTCATACAGCAGTAAGTGATTGTAGAGTAAATTTATCCAGCCACAGCCTGTCCCAGCACAAAAACCATTCCCAACAAAGCATCTAATTTCGAGGATGGGATCCCACTCTCTGAGCACACACAGTCTCCAGTTACACATGTGATGTGTGGGGCACTAAATAGGAACAAGAGTGGGATTGACCCTGTGACCTCTAGGACAAGCTGCAGGGTTGTTACGCAGGCATCTGTGGCCTCAGCAGCTCAATGATTATATAGCAACAACAGTGTCCTGAAGCTTTAAAAAGATCTGAAAACAAAGTTCTTCTTGTGTTGTTCAATAGCTACGCAGTGTCAAAGAGCCCGTCAGGGTCTCCTTCACAGGATGGCACAGGACAAACTGATCTGTGGTCTTTAATTTTATCCCTCTGCCCAGCACAACATAGCAACAGACTCTTCTAGCTCTGTCTTGTGAGAGACATCCTACCCCCGACTTCCTTCCTACAATCCAGATTAGCAACAATTTCTGTCGACATAGTTCAAAATGTGTGTTTAATAATATATAGTAGTACTGAGGAACATAGAACAATATAGAATGATATGAAGTGTCTGATTGATCTCTGGGGTATCCTATAACATCAGAAAAAACTTAAGGTTTCCCCAAAGTCAGCAGTAAGACCTTCCTCAGCTCCACTTTCCTGATCTTCCAGTTCCCATTTAGCCTGCCAGGATTGTCACCTGCCAGAGACATTCTCAGATGAAGTCATCAGCTCAACATCCTTATTTCCATCACCATCTCCATTCTTCCAGCTATCCCTCCACCTCTGGAGATGTCATGATGTAAAGAACAGTCACAGCTTCATTAAACCACAAAGCTGATTACATACCCCCTGTCTGAGAGCAATATTTTCTATCATGGCCAGGCTGGGCCCAATTTACATGAAACTGTGGCAGCCCCAGGATCCCATTTTGGATTTTCACACTACTTTTTCTGTTTAATTTAATTTTCCCAGAAATTACAATGTACGTTTCTAGCATGGCAGCCATTCTTACCTTTAGCTTTGTTCTAAAAAATTGTCACCAGGTAATAGGTCATAATTTATTACTGTTGTTCTGCAGTTTTGCTGTTCCCATCCCATATTACAGTCTAATTCAGGAATCTTCTTCTATGAGGAACTTTATTATTTTGATAATATTTTTCAACTGCTTGATGATTTGAGTAGGTACAAGTAGTTACACATCTAAATCTGTATTTCCTTCCAAATTACCTAAACTCAGTCTCACATCAGACATGAATTTTTCCTGAAAATTCTGTCTAGCTAATTAAATTTGAATATGCATGGTAATTTCTTCTCTTAAAAGTATCTTAGGAAACTGTTAACAGTTTAGAACAACACCAATATTCATTTTATCTCTAGCTAACATACACATTTGTAATATTTTTATTTCAATATATGTTCCTCTGCCCAAAAAGAGGCTCCTTTGAATTGTTTGGACTGTATTTCTGTCATAGAAAGCATATAAATAGTTTCCAGGCTCTCACTGTAATTTTGAAACCAATATAAAATATTCCCAACCCTGCACATGGCTTTTTCTTATTATAAAATTATTTTCATATGACGTGTTAGCATATTTTTCTGTCTCATATTTTCTTCTGTGCAAGATTGTCCCAATTCCAGCCAGAACAGGAGTGGTTTTTGCAGTAGATGGGAAGGGACATGGATGGCACCTGGATGTTATTCCATACCACCTCACATCTTTTCTGGGAATGGGGGAAGGGGTCTCTTCCAGGTTGGAGTAGCGTGGTGGAGGGACTGGTTGGGTTTTGTCTACTGTCAGGGGGCTCCCTGTGAATCATCTGCCTCTTTCTTGTACCCTCTGTCATTAGCATTCTTGTTCTTACCTTTCATTTTCTTATCTTACCGCTGTTTCCAGTAAATTGTTCTTATCTCAACCCACAATCTTTACCTTTTCTGCCTCCAATTCTCCCCTCGACTCCACCCCAAGGCAAAGGGGAGAGGGAAGGGGGAGCAAGAGAGCAGCACATGGTTTGGAGAGAGTCTCAGTGGGAACATTAAATTGGGGGGTACCATTCCTAAACCGTGACAAAGATGCACAAAATGAAAGTCATTACTTAGATTAACATGCAAGTGATCAAATTATTACTGATCTGGGTCATTTTTTCCAGCAGAACTTTGTCTAAGTGATATTCATATAATCGTTTTTCTAAGACTTGAAGGGGAATTTATATACTCGACACGGTGTCCTGAATATTTACAAATAAGCAGCTGTTTCCATCTACCCTTTCCCGCATTATCTCTTCTTTGATTATACACACAGAAATTTCAGGCACTGATGAAGTACACACCACAGGGATAAATGGTTCTCTAAGTCTCTGTTTTATCACTAATACTTACCTGTACAAAGTGCTGCCTTTGAAGACTGGAGCTTATGGAGCCTGGTGATCCTGCTCTTACCTCTCCATTCTTTTTCACTAGCTGATACAGTTACAATATTGGAGTCTCCCTACGCTTCTTTGCAAATTTGCTTCTTTGCAAAAGCCAACCTTCACACCTACTCCTCACAAGATCTTGACTTTGCTACTGATCATCATTAAACAAAGTGTTTTGCTTGGAAGGAGTAACAACAAGTATTACAGTTACCTTCTTGTCCCCTCAAGGACAAGTGAGAGTGGTTTGAGTGAGAGCAAGAGGGCGAGTCCAGACGGAGGGACCCACACATGCTTCTGAGCTATTGGCCGCATTCAAGTGTCAACTTCAAGTCATGTTTTAGGTGAAATCCAAACGTACACCAGGCTGTCCCCTCCCTCCCGCAGTGCCAGCACTCTGGTTTCACAGGAAGGCAGCCCGTGCACGTGCACTGAGCCTGTGTGTCTCTGGGGCATTACCTTAAGGGAGGCAGGTGCTCTTGAATCAAGGTTGCAAGAGCACCGAGGGATCAGACATATGGCACTCCTGCTCCCAAAGGATGTGTCTGCCCCCAGCAACATGAGTCCACAGAGGTCTTATGCCAGCCTTGAGGTGCACTGAGTGAGGCAGGAGGGAGAGCTGTCTACTAGCCCCACAGCTCGTAGCCTGGTGGCAGCAGCTTTCACCCACCTTTTTCACAAAAACTCCTGTGACATAATACACTCCTACTCAGGATCCGGGTCCTGGCTCCTTTTTCATGTTCA